>NC_090444.1:774513213-775138213 GCF_031143425.1 Pleurodeles waltl
CCCTCATCATCCAGGTTAGCTTTAATCTGGTGGCATAGTGAGCACGAAAGCCACATCTGGGCATACCCTTTCCACTTAGGGCAATAAAGTTAAAAAAAATAGATGATGGACAGAATGCGGAACAAATGAAACATTCAAACCCAGTCACAGATCTGGGTCTAATTTATCTTTTTATTATTATTATTTTTTTTTTTTACTTGCCATGCTATTCCAGTTTGGACCCAACCATTTGCAACTCAGTCTTAACCCTGCTCCCCATGGTAATAATCCAGCCTGAACGGCCAAGCCAGGTCCTCCCTGGACCAGAAACAATCATCCTGGGACCGGTTTTGAGGTATCACCCCTCATCAGCCAGGCTAGCTTGAATCTGGTCGCATAGCGAGCACTAGACCTACATCTGGACATACCCTTCCCACTTAGGGAAACAAATGCAAAAACAACAGATGGACAGAATATGGAACAAATCAAGCATTCAACCCCATTCACAGCTTTGGGTCTAATTGATTAGTTTTTTTGCTCGCTATGCCATTCCAGTTTGGACCCAGTCACATGTAAATAAATCTTGACCGTGCTCCCCATGGGAACAGTCCAGCCTGAACTACCAAGCCAGGCCCTCCTTGGGCCAGAAACAAGCATCCTGGGACAGGTTTCAGGTTATCACTTCTCATCAGCCAGGCTAGCTTGAATCTGGTGGCATAGCGAGCACGGGACCCACATCTAGGTATACCTTTCCCACTTGGGGCAACAAATGCAAAAACAACAGATGATGGACGGAATGCAGAACAAATCTAACATAGACCTCCAGAGTCACAGATCTGGGTTTAATCCATCAGTTTTTCTGCTCACCATGCCATTCCAGTTTGAACCCAGCCATATGCAAATCAGTTGTGACCATGCTATGGGATATATTAAACCCAGATCTGTAACTGGGCGGGTGAATGTTTGTGTTGTTCAGCATTCCATCCAACATCTGGTCTTTTTTCATCTGTAAATCTGATGGCATCCGGACTTAACCGGATGACCAAATTAGTTTTGTTTTCATGTGGTGTAAATGTTTTGCTTCAAGCATGTCAGTAGGTAATGACCTGGGAATCTGTGTATGGTGTAGTGTCCAATGTTTACCTGAGAAGTCTGGACGGATTAAATCAAAGTGGCTTTATGCACTGTGCATAATCTTGAATGTATGTTCTGCCAAAATTAAAGAATCCTATGAAGAATTGTTGTTTTCTGATATAATTTGGAGGTTTTAATTGCGCACACTTCTCTAAGAAGTGTGGCGTCAGACTTTCCCCTCATTTGAAAGCTGGTATACTAGAACAGGACACTGAGGAAAGCAATTTTAGTTTTCTTAAAGTTAAATTTGTAGTCATGGTCGGCAAATCCCAGTACAATGTGATCTACCCTGGCCAGATGTGTGTTGAGGAGTCATCCGTCAGATAAATATTGTCAACATAGGACAACACCTCTAGATCAAAATCATGTAGTAATGATGTAACACAGGCCAAAAACAACCCTGTATTGTTGTTAACCCTTTGAGGAACTCTGTAAAAATGAGGCTGAGAGCCTAATGCAAAAAATGGACCTAAATCTTGGCTTTCAGGTGTTAGATTTTGGCAGAAAAACCCATTGGAAATATCCTGGGTTGCTCTGTATTTTTTACGCTTTTACGCACAATATTGTTTTAAAGGGCTCTGCTATGTGAATTTTGAATGGCAAATGTGTGTGTGTGACTGGTTAAATGTCTGTAATCTAAGACTATTCTTTAAGAATGGTCCCGTTTAGATACGAGAAAGAGTTATTCATAGCTGATACGCAGGGTTCAATTGCTCTCTGGTACTTGAATTCTGAGAGGATTTCCCTCAGATATAGCGTGATACGGAAAGTCCCTATTCCAACCCTTATGGTTGTAGTACAGCAGTGGAGTCTGTGCAAAGGCCCAATCTGCAGCACAGGCTTTTTTTTTTCTGGATCTAGAACTAGGACTGAAAATGATAGCAAAATTACATATTCCCGTTGTGGGAGCATTCTGACAAACTCTGGTGGCCTGTCTTTCTGTCAGAAGAATGTCATAGGCTAGTATTAACCTTTCCCAGGAAATTACTTTAATTATGGGCTTAATGTCCCCCTCAATTTGAATTTTTAATTTATAGACCCTACAGGATGGGGCGACGTGCCTCTCTGGGGTTTCAACTTCAATGTGGTCGTTCCTGTCACCTCCAGAAGCTCTTGAAGATTCTGGTGAACTATTGTCACCATTGCAGTATTGTCACTGTTCACCGTCCAGTTCTTCAATAATGTTCTCAATATGTGTGGCATACTTCACTGACATTGTTGCATCCTTTTTCTTTTTACATTGAGGATTGTCCTGTGGAAGTTTCTCTTCCTTTTTTGTTGTGACGTCAGATGAGCATTGTGAGCCCTTTTTTGGTTTCATGTAGTATTTTCTGTTTTCTGACCATCCACCTCTTTTGGTCAGATGAGTCCTGAAAGGTACTAGAAGGGCGTGTGTCAGTATACTGATACCAATCAGTGGGGTTTCAAATTATCACAATTCTAAGGTTGTAAAGTTTTTCCGAGGTCTCAGACTGCTGCGATTCTCCTCATTGTTTAACTTTATCTTTATTAGATTTTTGTTTGTCCCAGCTTTTTTTCCAACTCTCTACGCTTACTTGGTATTATCCTTCTCAGAATTAAACTAAGTTGTGGCTTACTTAGTCTGGCTCCCAGACTATCCCAACCTATACTAGTCTAAGTCTAGGAAAAAATCTTTGGTAGCTCACATTCCTGATCCATTCGAGGAACGTCTCTGAGCTGCTGGCGTATTGCCAATGCTGCTGCTTCCGCTTTAATATTACTAAAAAAATAACTGAGGAGACCGTGGCAAAACTACCCATTATTTCATCCCCAAATCTAGGGCAGGAGCAGCCCCGTATTCATTTTGTATTTGTTTTAAACACTTACGGAAGGTTTGATAGCATTGGTGTACCATGTGTTGTGGTATAAATTGCAGCAAATACTGTGCCCCAGGTTTCACAGTCATCTATGGAGGGAACCATCCCAAATGGCAAGCATATTGTGAGAATTTTATGTTTATCTTGAGGTCCGGTATGGAGAAACACTACTTCCAGCTGGTTTGTTTTTTTGTGCAATTCAAAACATATATTTTTTCAAGTTTGGTGGGAGCCTTACCCGTACTTGAATTGAAAGTTACCGGGTTTATCCCTGGTGCCACCAACTGTTGGGCAGCTGGAGCTGCACCCGCTGGGGTGATGTTCAAGGTCCACATTATGAATTGTATTAAGCGTCTGTATAAGCTTACTAAATTATTATATAAGGGATGTAAATCTGCAGCTCGCAAATTTTGTACATTTGGATGTGGTGTACATGTAGCCAGTGCTGGCCATGTTGGCCATTCATTACTTAGGGTGGGCCTAATCTAACTTGTTGAATTACGTGTGGGAGGGTGCCTTGAAACCAATTTGGGTGATCTTGATGTGTTAGTGGTATTTCTAAATATTAATAAGCTCTGTATGTGCTGGTATGTTAGCTACTGCAATGTGTGGAAAGGGTTTGTATTTGCATTGACTTCGGGAAAAGTGACCCAGGAATAGAATGTTTCTGTTCTGTACGCATCGTGGGCTTCTGCCACAAACATAACATCTCCCTCCCTATTAACAAGCCCATTAGCAAGTGAAGATCGTGTGACAGCTTGTCTACAATTGACAGGAATTGCTACTGGCATGGTTTGTGCCATCTCTATAAGGCAGCATTCAGAGACAGAAACACCAAATGGGACACCCTTTTAAGGTTCACGCTTGAACAACCTACAGACTAAAAATAGGTACTAACTATATAGCTGAGGAGGATTTTCCCTAACACCACGGACGTCTCTGAATAAAAAGATACATAGAGTACCTTTGGCATGCGAGAGAGAATTACTCAGGAGATTGGTTAAGTAAGTACCTCACCCAACATTGGTAGCACCATGTCATACGGTTCTTATTAGCAGCAGCACCACTGAGTGTGGGAGACTGAGTCAACCTCACACCGCTTGGAACTTAACTCCTGGCTAGCCAGCAGTGCCTCTCCCAACCCTTTCAGGGGAGAGGTGATTTACAGCAACCTCAACCTGACGCTCTGACTCCTCAGGGAAGATGTGCAAACAGATCATACTCCTTTCACTAAGTTACTCACACATGCCAAGGCAGGACACAAGATGCAAACTGGATTTCAATGCATTTATTGAAGCAATTGCATTCTAGTGTAAAAATGTATGGGCTGCGATAAGGCAGATGAAACATAGTATAGCAATCATCATTACAACCAAGGTGAAGAAGACAAAAAACGCCACCATTTTGTATGATTCTAGAAAGTCTAGGGATTCCTGCAGAAGCCCTAAGTCTATTTCTGAAAGCACAGTGGTTGTAACCCTTCTGCTTGTCCCAGTCTAAGGGAGTGACCCCGATCCCATACCTGAACAGAATAACAGGAGTCTGCCTGTTGTCTGGATGGCAATCCCCTTGGGAAGCTGAAGAGTCAGCACCAGTATCAGTGAAGCTGTCCTTAATGTGGTACACGGCCCATGACTGGAAAGGCCGCTACCCTCCTTAGGCCTATGTGTTGTTTATATAACAACCCAGAGTTCAGAGAATAGGCCTAATGTAATGATGAGACTTAAGGATAGGAACTGGCTCCTGGTCTGGCAATACAAGTTGGCATATAATGTACCATACACAGAGTGCAAGCTGTACAACGGCTGATAAAATGTGCAGCTTGAAATCTGTCTTCTTAGAAAGGGGCAGCTGATTAAAATATAAAAACTAGCTAAAAACAGGCTTTTATAAAATAAGTATGAAAACAAACAAAATTGTATGTGAGTGTAAAAGGCATAGAGCATGGATCTAATGCTAAAATAAGGATGTTTAATCTAGATCCTAAAGGGATTCCAAGCACCCTCTTGGTTTCCTGACAAGTAGCTTGTCAATGATATTGTGCCTTTTTTCTTGCAGATGAGTATCTATGTGAGAGCAATGGATGTGTTGTCTAGGATACTCACTCCAAAAGAGGTATCCTTTTCAGTGTCAACAGAAAAAAAAGTATCATATTAGGGTGGTTCAATAACTGTCTTTTCCCGAGAATCCTAAACTTTGCGTGGTAAGGTGCATAAGGGTTTATGAAGCTTTAACTGAGGAACAAAGGACTCTGGGTATAGCACGGGTCCTGACTGTGCTTAAGAAACCTTATATAGCAGCTTCTTCCCCCACCATGACGACATGGATCTGGTGGGATGTGTGAGAGGCAGGAGCTAACACCTCTATTTTAGTCAAGTATTAAAGTTCCAAGGGGTAATATCCTTTGTGGTCTTTTGGGATCTGTACTAAAAGGGTCCTGAAGACAGTCGACAACCTATTTTTAGCCATAAGTAGGCTGAAACATGTCGACCAGGTCGTTCAATGTGAAGGACAAGTAGTTTGTTTCTATCACATCACATTATTTTTCTTTTTGCCCTATACCAGTTGTTCTAAATTATAATTTATCAGACAGAGGTAATTTTAACTCACTTTTCACTTTCATAACACTTTCTCACAGATCCCCACATATCTCCATGACCAGTGGTGACAGTTTCCTCCTGGTTGAAGGTTTAAAAATAAGGCCCAACGATGATGTTATCAACCATCAGTACACCAAAGGAAAAAACACTATTGGTAGAAAATAGCAGGTGAAGGTCTTAAAAAATCATCTCCAAGAAACCCTGGTGGAGTATATGGTAAAGCTTCACCCTTGTTGATATTTATGAACCCTATCTCTGTGTCACACACTGTCAGGGGTGCCATGGCATATAAAGCTTTTTCTCCATGGACCTGCTTGGAGGAAATGTTTAATAACAAAGATTGATCTATGGACTCAATTTAAAAAAATGTTTACTTTCAATCACTGATGGGGGGGATCCATAAACTTTAAACTTGCATAATTTGAGCCTCTAGCACGGATCAAGAGGTAACATTTTCTGGCTATTATCAAGGAAAGTTTCTAATATATTGCGGTGACGAAGGTAAGGATTATCTCACCCTAGATGAGATTCTAGTGCACCTGCTTATTGGTTATGGGTCACATTTCATTGTTGGGTACAAATACATGCATGGTTTTGTTGTGATAAACTTTGAAGTTTTAAGCTCCAGTGATATGATATAATGTTGAATGAAGACTAAATTATTCTTTTGTTCTACAGAACCCGAGCAGAAACAAGACTACCAGTAGGATAAAATCCAATGCCAAATCTTACAAAATCTTTCTTGTAGGCTGATCTTGGATGATGATTAGTGAACTGTTGATTTGATTTTGGGACTCATTGGATTTGTAGCTGCAGTGTCATTTTGTTACTGGAATACTGATATTTGCGGGCAATGGAGAAAATATGTGGGTTAAAGAGACTGCATAATCCTCGTCTCCTTTTTGGAATTGAGCCTTTCCTTCACAACAGTTACAAAATATTGCATTCATCTTCAAACCTACAAAGAATGGTAAATAATGACAAGTGAGTGCCCACCCAACAGAAAATCAAATTCAGGAGTGGGACTGTAAGAATTCTGGACAAAGCGTCAGTTTTTTATGGGCAAAAATTCTGCTCAAGAGACCACTTTCACCCCCCCCCCCACCTCCCAACTATTCAAGTAAATAAGCTTCTAATTGAACTCCCACTTTATTTTTGGTTCAAAAAGTCTGGTAGCATCAAACTATACTTATATCAACAAGATACCAGGGGTGCTCACTCTAAAGGAAAAGACATTACAGGTCAAGGATGAACCTCTTATGTAGGAATCAGGCAGTCAGTGTGATGCCTACCTTATCAGACGGGTAGGGTAAGATGCCAGTTGTGACCACTAGGGGTCAACACCAGGCATTGGGGATGCACACCGGACATCCAAGCTCTCTCTCTCACACACACAAACCTGTTCGTATTTTAATTATGAAACAAGCATACATACAAACAAAAAAGCACAATCCTCCTCAGTTTTCCCACCCTGACCTTCTTGTACAAATTATTATTAGATATAGCTGTTATCTCCATAGACTTCCTTTATTTACTGTCTGCGACATGCTCTAAACCAGAACCCTCTTTCACCTTCTCCTAATTGGCCCCTTTTCTCACTGCCTGGTGTGGCAGCTAAGTCCTTCTCCCTCCCCGGTTCTCTCTTTCCTTGCTGTCCTCCTTTTTTCCAATCGTTTATTCTTGAAGTGTTTAACTCTTATTTATACTCCCAGCTTTAGTCATAATTTGTCTCCTGTTTTTTGTTTCAACATTTCCTCTTTCTTTTTTATTCTTCTTCTTGTTCTTCGCATCTTGCTAATTTTTAATGCCTCTTCTCTTCCATTCTCTTTTTCTCTCTCTCTCATGTTCCTTCCTCTCCCTCATGCATTTCTTTTGCTTTTATTTAATTTAATTACTTTCATAACCCAACTTGCTTCTTCTATTAACCCTCAGCATTAAGGTAATTCCCAAGTTTATGTAGGAAACTCTCACATACATTTTGAAGCACTGCACTCAGAGCTGACCAGTCAATAAAGGACACTTTAAATGTTCTTTATAGCTCAGACGTTCCCCTCCTCACCCCCGGGGTCCTTGATCAATTCTGCTTATGTTTCTAACTCATAGATAAGCATTCACAGTACTCTAATTTTTTGTAAGCATTGTTTCTGCTGTAGTCTTTGCATTTTGAGACAAACTTGCTTGCAGATTTCATCTAGTTTTACTCATGTGGGGATTTACTATCACTGGTTCGGCAGGCGAGGTGGGAGACTGTGGTCCAGTGATGCGAGTGGGCTGCTACACCACAATTATGAATGTTGTTCCTACCTATCTGAAGGCAGGAGGACAGGTTTTCCTTGCTTGCATGATGGCCCATGTCACGACTGCTACATCTCTGTTCTTTCACCAGCACAATGATGCAATATGAGGTCAGTGCAGCCAGTTCTGAAATGGTAACTGCCCTCGGATTCCCTCTACCTGCTGAATTCTCCATCGGCACCCGTACGATCTTGGCTGACAAGACACACCGGAGTATTGTGTATCCTTGGCAGACCAATCTTTCACATGTAAACTGGTACAAGCTCAAAGGATCCAATTCCCCGATATTGCACACATGAAAATTATAAGAGTTGGATTTTTGGGCGAGTGTCAAGAGACCAAGAACAGAAGCTCTTTGAATACAACAGTCATAAGCAGCAGAAATCAAGAGGTATACAAGGGATTTATTGGAATTAAGGGGAAGAAGACAGAAGAAGTAGCATGCAATATAGCTGTTGAGTCAATGTTTGTTCTGGAGTATATGCAGTAACGTCCTGCAGGCAATTATCAATGTGGCGGCTTGGAAAAACTATGCATCACAAAATCCCAGGCCCCCACACTTCTCACAACATTGAAAGAACAGCTTTTAAGAAAGCTGACAGGCTAGAGCCCTCAACTACCACACTTGGATTGTACAGCCCTGAAATAACGGACAAAGGAGTTAGAGGAGCAATTAAGGAAAATTGATTTCCACCTAAATTCACTGACCGTCTGTGAAAGTATTTGACAGGTATTCTATAAGGGACTGTTGCTGAGGTACAAGTAACTGTTGTTGAGCTAAACGAAAGGCAATCTTAAGCAGAATAACATCAAGTTGCCTGGTGTGCGGTTTCTGTTACAGCCTACTGAGTCAAAAGAAGCTTGCCCAATGATTGATAATTTCTTCAAATAAATCAAACAATATGAGTGTGTTTTGATTTTCATTCCAAACATGATTATCAGAAACACATTTTACACTAAAACACATCACAAGCTATAGACCTGCAAATGTATAGGGTTGTCAAGGAAATGGGAGTCCCAGATAGTAGTGGTAGCCGTGGTAAACTTTGTTTCTGTATATAGTCTAGATAATTTTTTTCCTGTTTTCAGAGTTAATAAAAAATACTCAAAGAACAATACATGGACCTGAACGGCTCCATCTTCTTTTAGAAAATGCTGACTGGTGGAAGGCCTCGTGCAAGATTCCTTTCACACCTTCATTAATCCTTATTCTTTTTCTAAGGTGATCTACAAATTACCATATAGGTTTTTCAGGAAAGTAAAAAACAAGTGAAGATGCCACTGACATTTTAAAAGCACTAGTCTAAACAAAATTGCCGTCGCTGTCTGTAATGTACTATAACAGCTAACCTTTTAGAAGTCTACTGAAAAAAAAAAAAACACTTTGGACAGGGAATATTCAATTTATGGTTTTTGATGCCACTAAGAAAAGGGAGAACCAACTTACCAACTATGAAGATAGTGTCTGGAGTTAAAAGAAACCAAACCATCCTCTAAGGAACACGTTTTATTAAGGCACTCAATGGTAATCCAAGGTACAGTCATCTACATTGAGCATCCCTTTCCCCACAATCAACACAGATGTTGTTCAGCTATAGATGGTACCTTTTGTTTTCAGCCCAGAGGCTGAAAATAGTTCTCCTTCCGGTCTCATTGCTGGAGGCTTGTTGTGGACAAGTTTCCACCATCCTGGTTCGCCAAATTCTTGAGCACCAGAGCGAAAGAACATAGGACTTCCCACAGAAAGGCAACCAGCGACAGTGCTCCACCACGTTGATGTTTTTTTCCTACATTGAACACAAAGTAATAACAATAAATAAACATAGCAGGGTTTCCATTGAGATTTAAAACATCCAATGGCAAAGTCAATAGGTCTTGCTTTTTGAACTTATTGGCACGATCAATGGCTTTTAGCCATGTTGCACAGCATCCTCAATGCTGTGCAGCATGAGCTAAAGTAACAAAAAAAAAAAGAAAGGACTGAACCTGCTGCCTACTACCTTCCTTCTATGTGCAGCACCCAAGTGGACACCTCAAGAATAAAGTGAGGTGTGGAGTGTTCTGTTTAGTTACCCATCATACTTGGATTGGTAACTAAAAAGGAAAAACAAGTAAAAGCAGATAGTATTTTTTTTTTTTTTAAGCGGGTGAGGGAGAAGCAGAGCTATTGGAAGCAATATGGAGGGCATGGGGGGAGCAACAGGCAAGACAACAACGTGGAGTGGGTGATGAAAGCACAAGGCAAAAAACAATGGGGAGAGTACAGGGCTGGGGAGGAGATCCAATGGACGAGAGAGGAGGGAGCAGGTGAGGGAAAGCAACATGCAGGGGCGGGTGGGAAAAAAGCAAAAGGCAAGAGCAACTTGGAGTGGGCAGTTGAGAAGCATATGGGCAAGAAAGCAACAGGAGTACACGAGGGCAAGCTCAACATGGAGGGGGACAGGGGAAGCACAACAAAGTGCAGCGAAGAGAATGGAAGATAAGTACATAAGGGAGACAGCTGGTAAACATGCACTCTCATTGAGTGCTTAACCAGAAAGACACAAATAGAGCTTGAATAGGGAGCAGTGAAAGCATTTAAGCCAGCCAATCAAAAGCGATGGTAAGAAAGCAATTTTCTATATGCGGAACTAACAAAAAATTGAGCAGCTGCAACACAAATGAGAAGCAGGCCAATTTGAGTGACAGGAAATCCAACCAATGGTGGAAAATAGGAAGGCTCCAAGCTCCTGTATGTTCTTGGTGAGCTCACATTATGCCTTGCAACAGAGAGCTCATGCAGCTGTCTTGTAGGCAAGACTTAAATATAGAGAAGGATGATCAAGGGATCTTGTACTTCAAAATAGTGAGAAGTAGTGCACTATGAAAGACTTGTGAAAACAATTACTAGAGTCAAAAGAAATGCTTTACCTGTACCACACAATGTATATGGAGGGGCAGCATTGAAAAGTTAAACTCTTTCCCCCAACAAGTGTGTGCTCACTTTAACAACACAAGACCCAAATCTCATAAATTAAAAGATATTATTAGAAAACTGTTAGAGTACATAAGTGTACAGAAAGCAGGTTTATGATCCCAAAGGAGCAGGGCCATCAAAAGTGCTCAGACCTAAGGGAAAAACTGTCCAATCATCCAATCTCTGCACCATCTCTGCTCCATTCACCCATGAACAAAAGCACTGAGAAATTATAGGCATAGTCTATTAATATGGAGTGGGTCTTAAATTAAAACATTTCTTTCAAGGAGGGAAGATGCCTTGTAATTGTTTCAAAGAATTGGATTAAATAGCTCTCTACCAATACCTCTTCATAATCCTCAAAGTATTCTACCATCTTCTTCTATTTGCTTAACCTTAAGAGCAATGGCCAAGATTAGCATCTTATCCCTGATGCCATTAATGTTGGCAGTTCTTCTGTGTTCTTCCGGTCTTCTGTGTTCTTCTTCTCTGTTCTTCTCGGTGCTTCTGTGTTCTTCTCGGTTCTTCTGTGTTCTTCTCTGTTCTTCTCGGTTCTTCTCTGTTCTTCTGCTCTTCCGATCTTCTGTGCTTCTGTCTTCTGTTCTTCTGTTCTTCTGTTCTTCTGTCTTCTGCTCTTCCGGTCTTCTGTTCTTCTGTCTTCTGTTCTTCTGTCTTCTGTTCTTCTGTCTTCTGTTCTTCTGTCTTCTGTTCTCCTGTCTTCGGCTCTTCTACCTCCTCCGTCTTCTTCCCCCGAGCCTGCCCTCCTGCTCCTTCCTCATCCCCCTCCCTCACTCGCCTCCCCCTCTCTCACCCCTAGCTAACCCGTTCGCTATCTACCTCCCTCACTCCTCCTATCTTCCTATCTCTCTAGCTCCCTATCTCACTATCTAACTCCCCCACTCTCCACCTTCTCCTACCTACCTATCTGTCTATCTATCTATTTCCCTATCTATCGACTTCTCTATCTATTTTCTCTATCTATTTCTCTATCTCTCCCCCCCTCCCGCCACCCCCTCTACTACCTATCTCCCTATCCTCTCACTCTACCTCTCTCCCTCACCCACCTCTACAACCCCCCCTCCCCTATCTTCACAACCCTACTCCTATCTCTCTCCCTAATCTCCAAACCTCCTAACACTCACCCTCCTCCACCCTAAACCCCCTCCCCCAGCTCCTCTCACTCTACCTGTCCCCCCCCCTCCCTCGCGCTTTCCCGCCGCGACCTCCTGCACGCCCCCGCCCCCCAGCTCCCATTCGCCCCCAGCTGACCCCTCCCCCCCCCTCCTACCTCTTATGGCGGCCGCTGCGCGACAGTGGTAGCGACCCTTGACCCAAGGGTAGGTCGCTCCCCCTGCCGCTGCAGCTCCTCCAAGTTCCCGAGTTCCTGTGTTCCTGAGACCCACCTAACTGTAAGTACCCCCCTCCTCCCAGCCCCTCGCCCTGCCCCGCGCCACTCACCTTCTCTCCTGCTCCTGCTTCTTTTCCTCCTCTCTGTCTCTTCCTCCTCGCTCCCCCTCTGCAATCTTCTTCTGTGTTCTTCTGTTCTTCTCTTCTGTTCTTCTGTTCTTCCCTTCTGTTCTTCTGTGTTCTTCCGGTCTTCTGTGTTCTTCTTCTCTGTTCTTCTCGGTGCTTCTGTGTTCTTCTTCTCGGTTCTTCTGTGTTCTTCTCTGTTCTTCTCTTTTCTTCTCTTTTCTTCTCTTTTCTTCTCTTTTCTTCTCTGTTCTTCTGCTCTTCCGATCTTCTGTGCTTCTGTCTTCTGTTCTTCTGTTCTTCTGGTCTTCTGGTCTTCTGGTCTTCTGGTCTTCTGGTCTTCTGGTCTTCTGGTCTTCTGGTCTTCTGGTCTTCTGGTCTTCTGTCTTCTGGTCTTCTGTCTTCTGTCTTCTGTCTTCTGTTTTCTGTTCTCCTGTCTTCGGCTCTTCTACCTCCTCCGTCTTCTTCCCCCGAGCCTGCCCTCCTGCTCCTTCCTCATCCCCCTCCCTCACTCGCCTCCCCCTCTCTCACCCCTAGCTAACCCGTTCGCTATCTACCTCCCTCACTCCTCCTATCTTCCTATCTCTCTAGCTCCCTATCTCACTATCTAACTCCCCCACTCTCCACCTCCTCCTACCTACCTATCTGTCTATCTATCTATTTCCCTATCTATCGACTTCTCTATCTATTTTCTCTATCTATTTCTCTATCTCTCCCCCCCTCCCGCCACCCCCTCTACTACCTATCTCCCTATCCTCTCACTCTACCTCTCTCCCTCACCCACCTCTACAACCCCCCCTCCCCTATCTTCACAACCCTACTCCTATCTCTCTCCCTAATCTCCAAACCTCCTAACACTCACCCTCCTCCACCCTAAACCCCCTCCCCCAGCTCCTCTCACTCTACCTGTCCCCCCCCTCCCTCGCGCTTTCCCGCCGCGACCTCCTGCACGCCCCCGCCCCCCAGCTCCCATTCGCCCCCAGCTGACCCCTCCCCCCCCCTCCTACCTCTTATGGCGGCCGCTGCGCGACAGTGGTAGCGACCCTTGACCCAAGGGTAGGTCGCTCCCCCTGCCGCTGCAGCTCCTCCAAGTTCCCGAGTTCCTGTGTTCCTGAGACCCACCTAACTGTAAGTACCCCCCTCCTCCCAGCCCCTCGCCCTGCCCCGCGCCACTCACCTTCTCTCCTGCTCCTGCTTCTTTTCCTCCTCTCTGTCTCTTCCTCCTCGCTCCCCCTCTGCAATCTTCTTCTGTGTTCTTCTGTTCTTCTCTTCTGTTCTTCCCTTCTGTTCTTCTGTGTTCTTCCGGTCTTCTGTGTTCTTCTTCTCTGTTCTTCTCGGTGCTTCTGTGTTCTTCTTCTCGGTTCTTCTGTGTTCTTCTGTGTTCTTCTCTGTTCTTCTGCTCTTCCGATCTTCTGTGCTTCTGTTCTTCTGTTCTTCTGTCTTCTGCTCTTCCGGTCTTCTGTTCTTCTGTTCTTCTGTCTTCTGTTCTTCTGTCTTCTGTTCTTCTGTCTTCTGTTCTTCTGTCTTCTGTTCTCCTGTCTTCGGCTCTTCTACCTCCTCCGTCTTCTTCCCCCGAGCCTGCCCTCCTGCTCCTTCCTCATCCCCCTCCCTCACTCGCCTCCCCCTCTCTCACCCCTAGCTAACCCGTTCGCTATCTACCTCCCTCACTCCTCCTATCTTCCTATCTCTCTAGCTCCCTATCTCACTATCTAACTCCCCCACTCTCCACCTCCTCCTACCTACCTATCTGTCTATCTATCTATTTCCCTATCTATCGACTTCTCTATCTATTTTCTCTATCTATTTCTCCATCTCTCCCCCCCTCCCGCCACCCCCCTCTACTACCTATCTCCCTATCCTCTCACTCTACCTCTCTCCCTCACCCAACTCTACAACCCCCCCTCCCCTATCTTCACAACCCTACTCCTATCTCTCTCCCTAATCTCCAAACCTCCTAACACTCACCCTCCTCCACCCTAAACCCCCTCCCCCAGCTCCTCTCACTCTACCTGTCCCCCCCCCTCCCTCGCGCTTTCCCGCCGCGACCTCCTGCACGCCCCCGCCCCCCAGCTCCCATTCGCCCCCAGCTGACCCCTCCCCCCCCCCTCCTACCTCTTATGGCGGCCGCTGCACGACTGCGCAGCGGGTGCGCGCAGCGGGCACGCCGCTGGCGCGCCGGAGGCGCGCCAGAGACAAGCCCGTCTGCGCCCGTCCGCGCCTGGCCCGCGCCCAGCGCCACGACCCCTGGTCCCCAGCTCCCCCAAGCCCCGCTGATCCGCTACGACCCCACCACCCTCCACGCCCTCAACCCAGGGCGCTCCAAAACCTGCTTCCTAGCTCACCCCAAACGCACCCATGGACCCTTCGCCTGCAACTCCTGCAAACGCATCTTCCACCACGCAACTACCACGACCACAAGCCCACGCGCCATCAACCACCTCAAGTGCATCCTGATCAACGCTCGTTCCGTCCACAAGCACGCCGTTGAACTTTGGGACCTCCTGGACTCCACAGCCCCGGACGTCGCCTTCATCACGGAGACATGGATGAACGCCTCCTCTGCTCCAGACATCGCTACCCGCCATCCCCGAAGGCTACAAGATCTCCAGAAAAGACCGCACCAACCAAGTAGGAGGAGGTGTCGCCATCATCTTCAAAGACTCCATCAGCGTCACCACCTCCACCGAAGACCCCCCCCTCGCCGCTGAACACCTGCATTTTCAGATTCGCACCGACCCAAGGACCACCCTCAGAGGATCCCTCGTCTACCGTCCTCCCGGACCTCGCGCCTCTTTCAGCGACGCCATCGCCGACTTCATCTCCCCGCACGCTCTCGCCTCACCGGACTACATCCTCCTAGGCGACCTCAACTTCCATCTGGAACAAAACAACGACCCCAACACCACCACCCTGCTCGACAACCTCGACAACCTCGGCCTCAAACAACTGGTGAACACCGCCACCCACATCGCCGGACACACGCTCGACCCTATCTTCTCCGCCAGCAAACACGTCTTCTTCAGCCACACCTCTGCCCTACACTGGACCGACCACAGCTGCGTCCACTTCACATTCCTACGCGAGACCTCCCACCTCCGCACTCAACCCATCCCTCATCGACAGTGGAACAAGATCCCTGAAGAGCAACTCTTCTCCGCTCTCGCCGCCAACCAACCCACCCTCACCACCGACCCCAACGACGCAGCTCTCAACCTCACAAACTGGATCTCCAACTGCGCTGACAACCTTGCTCCCCTCAAACGCACGCATCGACAGACCAACACCAAAAAACCTCTCTGGTTCTCTGACACCCTCAAAGAATCAAAGAAAACTTGTCGTGCCCTTGAGAAGGCCTGGCGCAAGGACCACACCACTGACAACATGACCGCCCTCAAGAACGCTACACGCGAACACCACCACCTGATCCGCACTGCCAAAAGGAACTTTTTCACCGACAGACTAGACAAAAACAGCCACAACAGCAGAGAACTCTTCAGCATCGTCAAAGAGTTCTCCAACCCCAGCGCCAGCGCCAACGCCGTCACGCCCTCACAGGATTTGTGCGAATCCCTCGCCACTTTCTTCCATCGCAAGATCAGCGACCTCCACGACAGCTTCGGACACCAGACCCAACCATACACCACTGAACCCGCTTCCCCGGACATCACCCTCAACAACTGGACCCACATCAACACGGAAGAAACCAAATCCATCATGAACTCTATCCACTCCGGCGCCCCTTCGGACCCCTGCCCCCACTTCATCTTTAACAAAGCCGACGACATCATCGCCCCGCACCTCCAGACCGTCATCAACTCTTCTTTTTCTTCTGCTACCTTCCCCGAATGCTGGAAGCACGCTGAAGTCAACGCCCTACTAAAGAAACCTACGGCTGACCCAAGCGACCTGAAAAACTTCCGCCCCATCTCTCTTCTACCTTTCCCAGCCAAGGTAATAGAAAAGACCATCAACAAACAGCTGACCACCTTCCTGGAAGACAACAACCTGCTCGACCCTTCACAAACCGGATTCCGAACCAACCACAGCACGGAAACCGCCCTCATCTCAGTCACAGACGACATCAGAACCCTGATGGACAACGGTGAAACAGTCGCCCTCATTCTCCTCGACCTCTCGGCTGCCTTTGACACCGTCTGTCACCGCACCCTAATCACCCGCCTACGCTCCACCGGGATCCAAGGCCAGGCCCTGGACTGGATCGCCTCCTTCCTCGCTAACCGCTCCCAAAGAGTTTACCTCCCTCCGTTTCGCTCAGAACCCACCAAGATCATCTGCGGCGTACCTCAAGGCTCATCGCTCAGCCCGACACTCTTCAATGTCTACATGAGCCCCCTCGCCGACATCGTACGCAAGCACGACATCATCATCACCTCCTACGCCGACGACACCCAACTTGTACTTTCCCTCACCAAGGACCCCGCCAGCGCCAAGACCAACCTACAAGAGGGTATGAAGGACGTCGCAGATTGGATGAGGCTCAGCCGCCTAAAGCTGAACTCTGAAAAAACGGAAGTCCTCATCCTCGGCAACACCCCGTCCGCCTGGGACGACTCCTGGTGGCCCACGGCCCTCGGCACCGCACCGACCCCCGCAGACCACGCCCGCAACCTCGGCTTCATCTTGGACCCTCTTCTCACCATGACCAAGCAAGTCAACGCCGTGTCCTCCGCCTGCTTCCTCACTCTCCGCATGCTCCGTAAGATCTTCCGCTGGATCCCCGCCGACACCAGAAAAACCGTGACCCACGCCCTCGTCACGAGCCGCCTGGACTACGGCAACACCCTCTACGCCGGGACCACAGCCAAACTCCAGAACCGCCTGCAACGCATCCAAAACGCCTCGGCCCGCCTCATCCTCGACGTACCCCGCAACAGCCACATCTCCGCACACCTGAGACACCTGCATTGGCTCCCAGTCAGCAAAAGGATCACCTTCCGTCTTCTCACCCACGCACACAAAGCCCTCCACAACAAGGGACCGGAATACCTCAACAGACGCCTCAGCTTCTACGTCCCCACCCGCCCCCTCCGCTCCGCTGGCCTCGCACTTGCTGCCGTCCCTCGCACCCGCCGCTCCACGGCGGGTGGGAGATCTTTCTCCTTCCTGGCGGCCAAGACCTGGAACTCCCTCCCCACCAGCCTCAGGACCACCCAGGACCACTCCGCTTTCCGGAGACTCCTAAAGACTTGGCTGTTCGAGCAGCGATAACCCCCCCTTTCCCCCCTAGCGCCTTGAGACCCGCACGGGTGAGTAGCGCGCTTTATAAATGTTAATGATTTGATTTGATTTGAATGATGGAGATGAAAATAGTGTTTCCTGCACGGGCATTTAGACTTGCAACCAATCCGCTAGCAGGTCAAGGGGCTAGTCATGCATGCAATTTCGACCTGCCAGGCAGACTTTCACTAGAACAGGGTTCCCAAGCTGTGGTCCGGGGACCCCTGGGGGGGTCATGACTGCTTAGAAAAGATAAATAATATTAACAGATCAGGTCCCCAGATTTAAGTAATGACTCAGTGGGAGGGGCCCGGATTCCAATAAAGATTCAGTGGGGGTCCCCAGGCTCCAGTAATGATAAAGTGGAGGGCCACAGAAGTCAAAAGGTTGGGAACCACTGCACTAGAGCTATTCTACCCTCTTTGTTTGTTTTGCTCCCTTCTGATTGGAATTTCAAGGATGAGTGAAAGAACAGAGCTACTCCATTATGTATAGTGGAAGCCGATGACTTTTACAGGGTATGCTTTGTGGCGTAGCCTATGGTCCTTGTTCCTTCTAATTAACGTGCCCTGTAGCACCATCACATCATGTCAAGTAAATATTTCCACAACTTTTGGCGCCTAGTTGGCGAGTTGAGCCTTTTGATATTCCACGTGTGGATACCACCATGACAACTTTAGAGGACTGATCTCTATTGACATTCCCCAGAGGTCTTGCAGGCGGTGCCCCCCTCCCTCTACCCATCTGAAGTCAAATTTACTCTACCCCACCCCCCTTCCCTTCCTCTCTCTCCCCCATGCACCGAAAGAAAGCAGTAGAGAAAACCATTTAACAAAAATTAGAAAGATATGATTTCTACAAATTGTAAAATATACTTTTGTAAAAAAAATAAAAAAAAATCCAGCTAGGCGCGTAGGTCAGATCCTGCAAGTGGGCATGTTCTTAACAAATCAACCTGACCTTGCTGATAGGGAGGAATGCTACTGTGATATCCCCCTCCAAAACATTTTTGCCATTTACTACGCCTGAAACCCCCCTAACCTTACTTGCTCAAACCCTGCTTGTTGGCCAGAAGTTGCTACCAGACTGCAGCGTCCCTCATGGTTCATGTGGTGGTGCTCCAACTATGTTGAACAGTGATTGTCACTGATTTATCGCTTTCTCTGGTTTCTTGTTGTGTGAGCCATCACTAGGACTCAAAGGTGGCAGTGGCAATTATAGACGGCTCCTCAACTGCTCTTTCGAGTCTCTGGCTCTCCGGCACTGAAATTCCCAATAGGGACGCTGCGTTGGCTAAGTCTGTGTATTGGTGGGTTTTATTCTGATAATCAAACACTAGTCCAAGTGGGATAATCCACCTATACTTGATGCATTCATGTTGTAGTTTATCCCTGACTGGATGAACCTGTAGTCGACAGACCAGGGTCATTGGCGCAATGGCCTGAAATAGGGAGCCCGTGGCACCCTGGAAAGACACTTCCTTTGTTTTCCTGGCTGCCTGCAGGATAGCATCTCTAACTTTGAAAGAGTGGAGTTTCGGCAACACCTCTCAGGGTCACTTCTCTGTGTTCAGTTTGAATTTAATTTGCTCATTTTCCATTATTTCAGAGAAGAGCCCAATTATAAAATCTTCCAAATCCGGACCCTCAACTCCTTTCTCTAGTTTGCAAATCCAAATATTATCTCTCCTTGATCTATTTTCTAAATCTTCGCATTTCATTATGGAAGTTTGTAGTTGTGCAGAGAGTTTGAATACTCAATTTCTTCAATCTTTTTACATTTACAACATTTTAGCGCCAAGCTCCAAAGTTCTGGTGCCCACCAAGTCTACTTCTTGCTGCAAGGAGGCTAGCTTGTTCTTAATGTCCTATTTAAGGGTATCCAGGGAGGTGTTCAGATCTGCTTCCAACTCCTTTCAAACTTCCATCTTGAATTCAAGCAGAGAAGAGAGAGAAGATCACCCTAGGTGAGGGCCATGTCCTCAAGCTGTCTGGCTTTGGGAGATTCACACCAGTCTCTGTAGGAGTGAATTTGCTAGAAACTTTAGTAAGTTGCGTTTTTTCAGAGACATAAAGGCAACAGTTACTGGACTTATAGTTGGCTCTCTAATGTCTGCGCCTACTTCAAGATTATAGCAAATCAGTGTTGGGTGGAGAGTTGTAAGTTCTGGCAGACCATGCGGTTTGCTCCTACTAGGCCAGTCACAGCATTGGTGCCTGGTGGTGCTTGCATTTTAATCGACGATCACTGGTTGTATTGAGGGTGACATCGCCGCTCATCAGTCCAACATGAGCAAGCGTTGTTTCTCTTTCTAGCAGCCTGATGCCCCACTTATTCATGGACCCAAAATGTCAGCCTCAATCTAGCAGTTTTGTATGGGCCCCCCTTGCACTATTTCTTTTCCTGATTTAATGGCAGGAGATTGCCGTCTTTGTCTCTTACATCCTTGCGTAGAGCATGAGTTATGCGGAGGGGGCACACCACTCTGTTGAAATCTTATGACGGGCAACTGTGAGCGAGGCCCTTCCACTCCTCCAGTGACCCAGCACAGAATTGTAATTCTAGGCACCAGAATTCAAAGAGGGTGAGCGATATGCAAGAACTACAGTGAGCATATCATCCCCATTGTTATAAGTTCTTTCTATTTGTGGATTATTCTATATGCCTTTTCAGACTCACGGTGCGGCGCCATTCTGTAGCCTACTGGCGGGGGGATGTTCCAGGCTGTGTTCAGCAAACGTTTGACAGATGGTAGTAAGTAGGCTCCCTTCTTACCCGCCCGTGCTAACTGGTGAAAAGCAGGCTGTACGTGTATGGTGTTTGCGGCTCTCGTTCTTGCCCCTCGTGTCGAGTGAAGTTTAAATGCGCCCACCAGTCCTCTCACCTTCAGACCAACCCCCCCTCAGGCTAATTGTTACTCAGGGCATAGCAAGGTGCTGTTGCAGCTCACTGCTGTCTCGGCTGGCTGAGTTCGCGGCAGGAGAGCTTCACCATCCCGGCCTGGTCTTCCCGTAACGGGACTCCCCTGCTCGACTGTTGATTTCTTTTGCGTCAGGCAAAGAAATGGCTGCACCTCTTTCCCCTATGTTTCTCCCTCCCATTGGGGTATTGATTACTGCATGTAGGTTCAGTTGCTTTGGTTTATCTATAAGCCTGCAGCAGAGCCCTTGTGGATCATGTCCAGTCACCATTTTGGTTGGCCACACAAGTCATAATTTTAAATGTGTATTACACACACTATAATATAGGATGCAACACAATGTGCATATAAATTTAGGTGAAGATAAAAAGAGCTTCTAAAATATATATTTCAGTAATATATAGGGTCAAGTAGTCTTACAGAGACAGAAACTAACATCTCAGAGCAACCCTGAGCTCCCAGCAGCAACGTAACCGCTAGCATTCAGTTAAGTTTGCACTATTTGAAAAAGCAAATTAAGTTTTAAAAGCACACTGGAGTGCTGGATACGGGTTCACAAAAACTGTATTGATCGATAATAATTAAATTAAGATTTTTCTGGTGAGAATGTAGAACAGAGTTCCTTTTTGTCAGTCAAAATGATTGAGCAGCTTATGATGTTCTCAGCTGATTTGACTCCTGATGTTCTTGCTGCCAAAACAATATCACAGGATGTAGTAACATCAGCAGGAACCATTTTAAGAAACGTCCTGAAAGATTTAGATTTTAGACTTAATGACAAATTTTTGGATGCCCACAGAGCTTAGCAAATCATGGGAGTCAACAAGAATGCCTGATGTTGTCTTAATGTTTTTTACATCATTGTTTAATATCAGCAAAGCAAAACTGTTAACAACTAAAGTTCTTCAGAACAGAAGCCGACAACATTTATGTTGGCTTTGAAGATATAAGCGAAGAAATGAACGACAGTCCCATGAACGGACAGGCTTATTCTGTGAAAATCACAATCCCATGAACCAACAGGCGTATGCTGCCTTTTTCTACGCCATGTATTATGAATTACATAACGCAAAATATGGACAGTGCAAAAGTAGAGAGCTAATTAGTTCAATGGAAAGGATTGGTCTAACAACAAGTTATAATGACATAGTACGGAGCAATAACTTGTTTGCAGCTCATGCAGTAAACTCCGAATCAGACAGCACACCACTTCTAATTCACTTCACCAGGAAAGGATTAAAACTGCTGCTCTTGATCATTTAGATTTTGAAGACAGCACTTCTTTATCTGAAACATCCAGCACACATGATACTGCCATGGTGCTTTTTCAAGACTGTGCCAATAAAGTAGCTACTGGAAAATAAGCTGTGTCAGCTGTAAGCATAAACAAACAAAGCTGCAAAAATACAACCCAACTGCCTTGCCAACATGTGCAAAATCACTACAAGCCATCAACACGTCCCAGTCTACCAGAAAGCTTCAAAAGAGGCTGAGGACATGGATCTTCTACCGGATGCTGCAGTTCGCAAGGTGATTTAACTGAATTTATCATATTGTTTATTCAGTGTGGACTGAAGGATGAAGAAAAGCCAGTTCCTATGTGGGCTGGAATTCATGCTCCGATGTTCCAGAATACTGTCCCACTGAAGAAGGTTGGTTTTTGTTTTAGGCAATATCATCTCCAATCACAAATTACGCAAGAGTATACACAGCTCTAAAAACATTCAAAATGTGGACCCCTACCCCTAGATACTTGACAGGGTCTGTGTTCTACTCTAATGGAAAGTCTAAGCAATAGGGTAGAGTGGATGAAGCTAGAGGGAAGACAGTGGATTTCTCCCAATTAATATTTAGGCCAAAGTATTGTTCATATCTAGTATATTCTCTAATGAATGGCGCCAGATGCATAGGTGGGTCTAGAACATAAAGCACAATATCATCTGCATACAAAGGGGTGCTGACAAAAGTGTAGGGCTGCAACGACACGTCTCTGATGGATCACACATATGAAGGGTTCCAGCACCAACGCAACTAAGATTGATGACAATGAGCACCCACCTGCGCATGCCACTATGTATGGGCAATAGTTCAGATAGTGCCATTGATGCGCACCCTAGCCAGAGGGCTCTGATACAACAGATGTACCCACCGGAGGAAAGTCTGGGGCATCACCATTTCATGGAGAAAGTGAACATATAGGTCCATTATATCAAATGTAATGCTTTAGCAGTGTCTAGTACCACATCTGCAGCTTGTACAGAGGGGTCTAAATAATGAAGCAGTGCAAAGAGTGTGTAGGAAGCAGCGGCTGAATCCTGTATCCAAGATCTTAGGATTCGTATTATTTAGCGACAGTGGCCTATAAGACTCATATTTGTTGGGAGGTTTATCAGGTTTCATTAGGGTAGTAATAAGGGCCTCACGGAAAGACAGGAAAGGTTCTGTCCATCATAGGCTTCCATATATACTTGCATAAAGATGTGGGGGCAATCAGTGCAGCGAACTCTTTGTAAAATTCTCTGGGTAATCCATCCGTTCCAGAAGACTGGCCATTGGGAAGGTTGTGGATGGCGTCCTTTAGTTCCTCCACTATCTGAGGTTGTGTGGGATACTCTCATTGCCCTAGTGAAAGACAAGCCAGGGCTACGTCTTCAAGGTACTCGCCAGCTTACGCCACGGAGGCTGATTACGTGTTTCGGATAATTGAGTGTAGACGTCTTTAAAGGTATACAGGATGGCTGGTGTATCATGATAAGTCTCGTCCAAGAGGGCAGTGACCGTAGTGATGTGTGTGCGTGTCAATCGGTATTTCATTTGTTCTACCAGGCTGTAGCCTTGGTGGCCCTCCTCTCCATAGGCACTTGCCACATGGCGTTTCAAGAGGTGCTGGACCTCTTGCTCAGCTGCTTCATTATATGCCGTAATCGGTTCTCTTATGGCCCCTAGTATTGGAGGTCTGGGTGCTGCAGTGTACTGTGCTTCTTTATCTTGGTTTTTCTCTTCTATGTTCTGCAGCTGCGTACGGAGGGCTCTTAGTACGCTTGCCTGACAGCTTGTGCATACTCCTCAAATGGTAATTTCAAATTTCTTCCAAGCACTGTCCATCTCCTCCATGGAACCCACATTTTTTTTCAAAATATTTTAGGATTGCTATGCGCACCCCCTCCAATAGGATCCAACAAGATTGTGGGTTAAAACCACCAGGTAAACAGTGCAGGAACATGTGTTGGTAGTGCTACCACCAGACTCACTGGTGCATGGTACGATATTGTTCGTGGCAGGTGTGTTACTTCAACTGTCCAAGTGCTCACCTCTCATGTAACCAGCCAATAGTCCAGCCTGGACCACCTGGACCACATTCCATGCAGAGATGAAGTGAAGGTAGCCTCCCTGCTGGTTGGGTTTCTCAACCTCCAAACATCCACCAGTCCTCCATCCACCATTCTCTCCCTGGGAGAACTTGGGCTGAGTGCTTTCCTAGCCAATCCCCGGTGGCAGATCTATCCAGTAATGGGTCCAAGTAGGCATTAAGGGTCGCCCAAATATTATGCTGAAGCCTGGAGTATATGTAGCTGGTGCCAAAGATGTGTATAGAATTCAGGGTCATCTACATTTGATCCCTACGAAGACACCAAGTAATAGCTAAACGACATAAGGTGCCCCGCACTGTCACCCAGTGGCCCCACTCATTTGTTTCTGAGTGGAACCCTTTTGAGCATGAGGAATAAGAGGAGGCCACCCGAGTGCAAGCCCACCGGGTTCCTATGGTACCTTAAGTGGATTTAGTTAAGTGTGTCTCCTGGAGGGGAGCAATCTGTATGTGACGTCTGTCTAAATATGCTAGCATCTGACATGTTTTTTTAGGGTTGTTCAGTCCACAGACATTCAATGTAAGTAACGTTATATGTCCTTTACCACGAGTCATCTTCAGCTCATCTGAACCAGAACCTAATTCCGTGTCATATCCCCGGTGTGGTCCCAGGGCCCTGACAGAATTGATGACATTGCATAGTCATGCCAAAGACATTACCATACTTCAAAAACAACAACCATCTTGCATAGTAGACTAACAAAACACAACATTTTTTAACTATCGTAATTGCCTTGCTGCAAAGAAACAGAAGGGGTGTGCATTTTTGGGGTAATCAGAGGCCCAAAACACCCTCCAGTTGGGTGGAAGTGGCTGAGGCAACCATAGAGTACCAGCCGTGTGTTAGCAAATCACACTTAAAGCCCTTTAACTTCATCCATTAGGTAGCTCCCGTTTCCTGGCGGCCACAGCAGCAGCCTCTGTGGCAGGAAGATGGGCTGCCAACCATGTACCCCAGCAAGTTCTCCATATAGCTGGGTTAGGGACACTGCATATTCTTTAGTGGGTATCTGTTTGACACCACGTCGCCTCTTTCTGGGGGAGAGCATGTCACTGGGTGTTGAGCTAGTGAGTGTGGTTTCAAAGTGCAGGCCCAGGCATGGCCCACAGTGATCAGTCATCAGGTTTGTCCATGTCTGACTGCCTGCTCGTGCAGCTTTCAGGTGATTGTTTTGAGATAGGCCATGACTGCCTTAGGGTTAGGTAGTATTTTTTGCATTTCCTTGTACTCAATATGAAGCCTAGCCGGGTAGATATTCCCACCTGCTGCATCTTTTTCTTGACAGGGAGCTATTCTTTCGGCACTGCCTGCACAGCTGCTGTAAAGTCGGGAAAAAAAATTAAACATAATTTCCCTGGTATTGCACATTCCTCTTTTGTGCCAGGCCGAGCAGTGTATAAAGTTTCTGATAGTTGAGCAGTTTAGCTAATATCGGGTGCAGCGGTGCTCCTAGAGGGGATCTAGCCCCTAAGGATCTGTGTGATCGTGCCACCACCAGCATGGTTGATAGATTCTCCGCCCAAAATAGCTCAGAGGGCATAGTTTCCACAAACTGCTCTATTTTGCCAGTATTGGTGGATTCCAGAGTTCAAGTAATTCTGAGGTATTCCTGTGGTGCTGCGCCTTGAGATGCTCTTTCTTGGTCTGTATTACTGCTAAGACTTCTTCCATTTTTAAACATTTCGTAGAGCGAGTTTGTAGGTCATCTTCAATGCATTAGATACGCTGTTCTGCAGCTGTTATTCGTGCTTTATGTTTGTCCAACTTAGCCACCATGTGATCCATATGAAAATGTAGGTAATCTATTTTCCTGTTAAAAGCCTACAGACTCTGCTTCATAGCCAGCAGTGTATTTTCAAGTGATGTGATGCCCTAAGGTTGTGGGCCCTTGTCTGGAGATAACATGGGATCAGGTTGTAATCCACTAATCCTCCAATTTCGAAGGTGAGGCAGGTCCGTGATTCAGCAGCCTTTCCCATTGTAGTAGCCAATGTGTAGCATAGAGAGGAGGGAAGTGGGACCTTCTAACTCTTTGGTTTCTAAGCCCCGCACAAGCAGTCACTAAGATAGTGTTGTCATTAGCAACTTTATGCCCTAGTAGTTCCAGGACCTTAACGCAACATTCCTACAATGAATATTAGTTAACTGTAGCACAGTCAAGAAAGTCTCACAGGTACTAGAGCTAGTGTATCAATACTGAGTACAGATTCCTTCTGGCGACACTCGTACGACAAATAAGCAAAGCTCAACTGACTCACCAGTCCTCAAAGGCAAAGTCAGCTTGTGCGTGGCTCACAGGCTCTGGGACTGCTGCAAACGCTGTGGTTCCCGATACTTGGGGCTATGCTCCGCAGCAGCTCACTAAGGCAGCAGCACACCAAGGATTCGCTCAGGTAACATGCTCTGCTCTACATCACCGCTGTCAATGTTCACCTAAGTAGCCCTGTGTTCATTATAGCACAAGTAGCCGTGCCTAAAGAGTACTTGTCAGCTTTATCTAAGCCTGTTGCTGTATTTGGTATGTCCAGCTGCAAGCATACAGTGCAGTACACTGATCAGGCTGTTGTCCTATGCCTGCTGCCACACACCGTGTGCTCAAAATGAAGGTCATAGGCCTCCAGGTCATTGTAATCATCCTCTCCCAGCAGGGAGTCTCTGCACAGGCCACTAAGCACTCACCGGCCGAATCCAGCGTTCTCTCTCTCTCTCTCCAATGCAGAGGAGGGCCTCGCTGGCCCCATCACTGCTCCCTTGTCACTACTAGGCTGCAGCTCACTCCCTGCATTGGCCGCACTCACCCAGGCTGTCTCCCCTGTCACACAAACCTGCAGCGTCACAGCCCGCATGCACTGCACTCTGTTCGTGCCTGGTCTATAGTTCAGGTATCTTTAAGTAGGCAGCAGCAGACCGAGCTTCTCACATGGACGCAATTGTATCTGCTGGTAGTTCCGTTGTCCCATTCCATGCAGTTTCTGTTTATTTTTCACCAAAGTATACAGTTTTCAGGGCGTATAAGCTTGCCCTGATGGTCTCGTTCCTGATTTCCCCTTTGCAGGGGTGGATGCGCACTGGTTAACAGGAATATGATAGGATTGTGTGTCCCAGACAGCAGAGCTGCACTAGGGTGAGGCCATCTTGCAGTGGGCTCTCTGGTGCTACGCCCACGCCCCCCCATCCCCAGAAAATCACAACTGAATGGCAGGAAGGTAGAACTTGACTCAAGGATTGTGATTTTCTTGTTTTGGATTAAATCTCTTCAGTGCTTTTTTAACCCCTTCCGTGCGTCAGATGCCTGGGAGCCATCCGACGACATGGTGGGCAGGTGCTTCTGATGGCTCCCGGCCGTCCTGGCACCCACCCACGGGGGAAATCGCTGGAGCTCCTCCCCTGGGTCGCTCATTTAATACCCCAACAGGGTTAGGCAGCGGAAGTGCTTCCGATGCCACAAACGACCGCTCCCCTCCACCGTGGTATCTAATGACATCAGCACATGCTAACGTCATCAGAAGTAGACGGGGACGCACTGGAAGTCATTAGCTTCCAGCACGTCAGAGGAGTAAGGTAACTTTCTCTTCAGGGAGGGTTTTTTTTTTTTTAAAACAAAGAGGCATTGGGGTAAAGGAAAGGGTTATCCCTTCCCCGCAAAGTCTCTTTAGAGCATTACTGCTGCTTGATCGCGCATCAGGCCAGGATCGTGCAGCAGGAATGGCCACTAGACAAAAGGGATTTTTTGTTTGTGTATTGGCAACTTTGGGGAGTGGCCCCTTGAGGAAAGGTTTCTTCCCTTTGGGGAGCACGTATTTGGCCATTTCTGTCCCCCTTGGGGGCAAATACACCTTTTTTAAAAAAAATTTTTTTAGGGCCATCTGCCCCCAAGGGGGCGAAAACCATCAGCAGGGATTTCAATTTGACTATGATTTTTTGCGTTAGGGAAGTGGCCCCTTGAGGAAGGGTCGCTTCCCTTTGGGAAGCACGTATTTTGGCTGTTTCTGCCCCCAGATCAGCCTCTTTCTTTTCAGGCCCATCTGTCTCCAAGTGGGGCAGTAACCATTAGGCACCAGGAATTTGTATATGGCCATCCTTTTTGTGCTTGTGGAGGGGGCCCTTGAGGAAGGGTCGCTCCCCTTTGGGAGCAATGATTTTGGCCGGTTCTGCCCCACTAGGCCACCAGGGATATTTTTGGGAGCTCCCAAGGGCGGAAGGACGCCACTGGACACCAGGGATTTTATTTTTGGGCAATATTGTTATGGGGAGCAGCCCCTTTGACAAGGGTCGCTCCCCTTTAGAGTGAATTTTTTGACCATATTTTTAGGCCCATCTGCCCTCCAGCTTAATTGGCGGGGTGTGTGGACTGGCATATTATTTGCAATTGTGATGATAATGTTTTATTTCTCCTTTTTATTCTAGTGCAAAGCCTTAGATTCCTTTGCTGTGACTCCTACTTGCGGTTTTGCCAGTGGTAGATCAGCAGTTTGTGTAGTTGCATGTGTTTGATAAGAAAAAGTTTTTTGTACTGTTTACTCCAAATGAGTATCATTGTCATGCAGGAATTAGTTTTTTGTAAATGGTTTTAATAGCAGCATATTTCGCTTCTGTTTTATTACGTGTGAAATTCTCCATGGATTTGTGCACTATGTGTATCGTCTTGTCTTATGTGTAATTTTATTTTGTTATTCCGTTGTAGTGCTTATTGTTGGTGCTTGCCGTGTCTGTGCAGAGTAGGTGCTGGCAAGTCTGGCTGTCTCTGGCAAGCGAGTGACATAGTTTTTGAGTATATAGATCTTCCTCATAAAGCCACAATTGTTTACTGTTTTACAGTGTTGGCTGTTGTTGACTTGTTTGTCAAGTTACATTTATTAGTAAGGATTATGGCTAGCTGCAAGATGACAGCTCAGCAAGTTGTTGGTATGCTTTTTTGAATCTTCATCTGACCATGATTATGAGAGTGACTCTGCATCTGAGCCAGAAGAGGAAGTGCAAGATTCTGGCAGTGAATACTCTGCCTGAGAGAAATCATCTGATGATGAAACCACTCTCAGTGCAGATGAAGTGCCTGTTATAGAGAAGGACACTGATGTACCGATAGTGCAGAAAGAAGCATCTGGATTGCAGCTTGGGGGTGAAAGGCTTCCAATTGGAAGAGCTGAACTCATTGTTGAGCAGACTAATTTGAATTCTGAAAAGTTTTTGAGGGACAACAGTGCCACACCTAAGCCCCGCTCTAGAGCTACCCGGTGGACTCTCACAAATCTGGATGAGTTGAAGAAGTTCTTGGGTTTAACTTTTTGATGGGTTTGATAAGGAAGTCATTGATGTGTTCATACTAGTCTACCAGTCTCATCATGGCAACAGCCACATTCCCTGCAATCATGAGTCGTGATCGGCATTTGCTTCTGCTTCAGATGCTGCATTTTATAGATAATGCTTTGGCGTTGCCAGAAGCTCACCCTCATTGTGACAGCCTTTATAAGATTTGGCCTGTCCTTTAGAGATCTATATTTCAGGGAAACAAAACTGCTGTGGACGAGTCTTTTGTCCTGTTCAAGGTCCCTTTGGATTTTAGGCAGTGCATTCCGAACAAGAGGGCACCTTATGGAATTAGGACGTATATGCCGTCTGAGAGTAGGACTGGATTTGTCTCATTTCCGGGTCTACACTGGTAGGGATTTCATTACTGACACCCCCTGGTTGTCTGTCCACTTTCGAAGTTAGTGAGGGAATAGTGTGGAAACTTGGTAGAGGACTTTTTAACAAAGGGCACTATTTGTACCTAGATAACTTTTACACTGGTGTGCAATTGTTCAGGGATTTTTTCAAACTGGACTCTGTTGCTTGTGGTGCAGTCCACTCTAACCGGAAAGGTTATCCAAAGGACCTTGTTTGTATATAAAGAAAAAAAAAAAAAAGCTTGAGGGGTCAGTGCAGTGTCTTGCGTAGTGATGAACTTCTAGCTGTGAAATCTGCAGACAGGAGGGATGTCTACATGCTGTCTACCATCCATGATGAAAGTACTTCACCTGTGACTGCTTGGTGTCAGGGTGCTGAAGTTAGCAAAGTTGTGTGCATTTTAGATTACAATAAGCACATGGGGATCAGATGTTGGAACCTTACACTGCTGTTTGTAAGGCTTTCATTTGGTATAAGAGGTTGGCTAAAGATCTCTTCCATTTGGCAATCTTTAATGCAACCTTCAATGCTTTCGTTGTGTTCAAAGATTGTTCTACAGAGTCAAAGATTACCTTTTATCAATTTTAGTAGTCTAGTGATAGGCGGCCTTGTCGTAGTGGGAGAGGCAAGTGTTCCTAGAGTTGGAATGGTGGAAAATGTAAGATGTTGAGTCTGGATGCAAAGAGGCATGCAGGAGGAGAGTCGTATGCATTGCCCTGATTGTTCCTTTAAACCTGGGATGTGAGTGCCCACTTGTTTTAGAATGCACCACACACAAAAGTTTTTGGGAGCAGTCATGAGGGTTAACAGGTCTTGTTTTATATTTTAGTTCAGATTCACAGTTGGCATTAGTGTGATGTATTTAGTTAGAGCTGTTTTTGTAGTTTCGTATTTACTTACAATTGGTTTGTGTTTTCTTTTTTTGTTAAAAACAAATGTGATGGAGGTGTGTGTGGACTGGTATTTGGCTGGTGGTGTGCGTGGACTGGCATTTGGCTGGTGGTGCGCGGGGACTGATGCATGCCTGGCGGTGTGAGTGAGCTGGCGCTTGGCTGGCAGTGTGTGTCAGCTGGCGCTTGGCTGGCGGTGTATGAGTAGTGACTTGCTGTTGGTCAATACACACACGCCGTCAGCCGGTGTGATTGCTGTTTCAGGTATGTGAGCTAATGAAAGTGATGGGCCTTTGAATGGCGTTGTCTGTTGATGTCAGTGTTGTAATGTGCCTGGCCCGTGGCTGGCAGCGTGAATGGTCTTGTATGAAAGGTGTGTGAATGGACTGTAAAGCAGTTGGTGCCTTGACGGGCTTTACAGCTCAAGAGCTGCGAGTCATTGGTTTAGTTTTTTGGCCTTTTAACTATGAGCAGTGCATTTAATTTTTAAGAAATCTATTGTTAAACTGTATATATTGAACCATCACTCACCCTCATGCCAAATCCAACAAGTATGTGTGCGTACTTGATGAATACATGGTTGTGTAGTAATAACTGTCTTTTCTGTCTTTCTCTGCCAGGGTGACATTGTTTCTACATTGTCTCTTGTTGTGAATGTTGTAATGTGCTGGGCCAGAGGCTGGTGGGGGGAATGTTCTTGTGTGTGTCACATATGAAAGGAGTGAGAATGGTCTGTAAAGCGGCTGGTGCCTTGTTGCAGCTTTACAGACTATTCTGTGAGTCACTGGTTCAGTTTGTTGACCTTTCAGTTATTAACAATGCGTTTAAATTTTGCGAAATGTCTTGTTAATAAAATTGTATGTATTGAACCATCACTCACCCTCGTGCAAAACCCGACCAGTATTTATGTGTAAAAATAATAGTGGTTAGTCACAAGATGTATTTACTGCACTTCTGTCAGTTGGGAATTCAACTCATGACAAAAAAACAGCTCCGCTGTAGGCAGGCGTCAAATCACACTCCTAAGATTCTAGGTGTCTCGGGTGGGACCCCCAATAATGAAACATGCCACCAACTAGGTTGGTGGGTGAGGGGTCTTTTTTAATAAAACCTAAGGGTGTTTTTTTCATAGATTGAGTGTTTGGAACATAACAGAAGTAAGAGACTTGGTAGTGTACTCACTTGTTGTCTAGTTTAAATCTATCAACTCTAGATATGTTTGAAAACTAGACTACCAGGGTGGTGTGTCTCTTGTGGATCCCAACAAGTTTTCTTACCCACAATGCCCTGCAAATCTCAAAATGTGACTAAAATCACACATTTTCCTTGCATTTCTATGCCATATTCTTCCAGAAACAGAAATAGACCACAAATTACCTACCACCCAGCATACCCTCCAGCCTCCAAATAAAAAACAAGTCAGTTTTCAGTGGAAAAATGTGATGTGTCCACGTTGCGTTTTGAGGTGTTTCCTGTTGCGGGCATTAGGCCTACCCACACTAGAGACTTGGGGGAATGCTGGGTGAAAGGAATTTTGTGGCTCCCCTCAGATTTGAGAACTTTGCATCACAGAAAGTTTAGGAAAATGTGTTTTTTAGACACATTTTGATGTTTCAAGGGATTCTGGGTAGAGAAAAGTGGTTAAGGGCCACACAAGTCACCCCATGCTGGTTTCCCAAGGGTGTCTAGTTTTCACAAATGCACAGGTTGGCTAGGTTTCATTCACTAGGTGCCAGCTGACCTACAGCCCAAAATCCACATCTAGGCACACTGCAAAAAACGACTCAGTTTTCAGTGGTAAAATGTGATATGTCCATGATATGTTTTGGGGCATTTCCTATCACAGGCACTAGGCCTACCCCACTCAAGTGAGGTACCATTTTTGTCGGGAGACTTGGGGGTGAATGCTGGGTGGAAGGAAGTTTGTGGCTTCTCTCAGATTCCAGAACGTTCGATCATAGAAATGTGAGGAAAATGTGTTGACACATTTTGAGGTTTGCAAGGGATTCTTGGCAACAGAAACAGGTGAGAGCCACACAAGTAACCCCATCATGGATTTTCATAGGTGTCTAGTTTTAAAAAATGTACAGGTTGGTAGGTTTTCCTAGGTGTCGGCTGAGCTAGAGCTCAAAATCCATAGCTAGGCACATTGCGAAAAATGGGTCAGTTTTCAGTGGATAAGTGTTACTACCAATTGCTTTTCTCTGCATCTGACCTTTCAAATGTAAGACATGTGTAGGAAAGAAGTCATTTTGAGAACTGCCCTCTAATTCACATGCTAGTATGGATACTGCCAAATAACCAATGGCTCTAAACTCCATATCTTGTGCCCATTTTGGAAATACATAGGTTACCTATATAGCCATTTTTCACTCTTGATAATTTACCACATTAGCTGCTGAATTCCTGGTACACAATGAAAAAACACTGCATGGTGCAACTCAGTTATTGGCTTTGGGTAGCTTGGATTCTTGGAGGACCTACAAGCCTTGTATATACCCCAACCAGAAGGGTCCAGCCGAGGTAACAGTATATTGCTTTCGAAAATCTGCCACACTTAGAAAAAGTTACAAATTAAAACGTAGACACAAAAGTTTTTTTTTTTTTTTTTTTAACTCAATTTCATTTTTTTTCAAGTGTTACTTTCTATAGGAAAACCTTGAACGAGCTACACAAATGCCCCCTTTCTGCATTCAGAATGTTGTCTATTTTTCAGAAATGTATAGCTTTAGGGGATCCACCAATGGATTCACACCTATTTATGTCACTAACTGGAAGTAGGTTGAAAGCATAAGAAAAATAGGAAAGATGCCCCAGTAAAATGCCAGAATTGTGTTGAAAAATTTAGCTTTTTGATTCTAGTCTGCTTGTTCCTGAAAGCTGGGGAAATGGTGATTTTAGCACCGCAAACACTTTGTTGAGGCCATTTGCAGGAAAAACAGAACAAAGATGCTTTTCTTCTGCAATATTTTTTTTCAATTTTTCCCAAAATCCCAAAATTTTGGAGTATTTTGGCTTTTTTCTCGTCCCATTCAGGGGAATCCACAAATTCCCCAGGATGTTGAAAAAAAAAAAAGGATGCAAATTTGGCGATGATAGCTTATGTGGACAAAAGGTTATGGAGGACTAAGCGCAAACTACCCCAAATAGCCAAAAAAGGCTTAGCACTGGAGGGTGGGAAAGGCTTAGCAGCAAAGGGGTTAGGAAATTAGTGTTTAGAAGGGTGATCAGGTGGGCATTAAGAAGTTGCATTTAAGAGATATATGTACTGTTAGCAAGAGAAGTCAAGGTGAAAACTTCAGGAAATAACTGGATCTGACTGGCTGAGGGAGCTTTTCTTTCCATCAGCCATTTCGGTACCATGGATCCTAAAAATGGATCTGCAATAGAGGGACTTTATGATTGGCTGACCCATACATTAAGAAAAATGTTGCAGCTTCTATTGCAGGACAATGTAACACGGTTCCAGTATTCTGAAACTAAAAAATGCAAGGGCATATATGGGGTTTGGGTGAGAACACCCTGTCCCCCAGCCCATAAGGGGGGTCTTGTAGTCACATGTTTAAAAAAAATATTAGTAAGCAAAAACAAAGAAAAAAAACTGAAATTTTTGTGGGGTTAGGGGAATCTCCACTGGTCTACATTATATGAACGTCTGCCCTCTCTGTCTGGTGGTGTAGAGATGAGAGCAGAAGGGTTTTTGGAGCAACAATGCGCAGCTTGTGATATCACAGAGTCTGGCTTGGGAGGACCTGTAAGGCAAGCAGAAGAATCTTCCAGAGCCTTATACGTCTTGTTTACCCAGGGTGGCACTGCAGCTACTGTAGCTGGGTTCTTCATTATTTTTATCACCTCCTCCACGATGTAGTCAATAATGTGAATAGCTCTGACCGATTTTCTTGCCTGTTCCTTAAAATCATAATGGAAACAATCAGCCTGATTTATGGAAGTCGTGAGGTGAAACCTTGTTGCTGCTCTGTCTATCAAGTTATGAAACCCCCAATGTCATTTGGGGGAGAATATGATGGGTGTGGCGATGAAGGTGACGGTGTGGAAATGAGGTTCTCATCTCACTCATTCTGTGGAGGAGGAGGTTCCGAGATCTCTCCTTTGTCTTTTTCATCCGCAGATGAAAATGGGTTCTCCTTCCAGTATAGGTTGGTCTGCCAGGGTCTCAGTAGAGGGTTTGGCAGTCCATTGTGTGAGGGTAGGTCACTAGCCTTCGAAATGAAATTGTCAGGCCCTCCACCCTTCTAGCCCAGGAAGACCCATTTAGTATGGGGATGAGTGCAGGTGTGACTGAGTGTCCTGTGTTTGTTTGGGTGAAATGCACAAGGATGCTGTCAACCAGCCCAGCCCAGACATTGAATGGAGACCGGCTGTAAGACACAGATGGATTTTAAGTGCAGAAAAATGATCACTTTCCAGAAGTGGCATTTCTAAAATAGTAATATAAAATCCAACTTTACCAATAAGCAGGATTTTCTATTACCATTCTGACCATCCTAAATATGACCAGGTTACCCCTTTCTGATCAGAATCTACCACTCAGTGTATGAGGGTAGTCCTAATGCTATCCTATGAAAGGAGCAGGCCTCACAGTAGTGGAAAACTAATAGTTTTCCACTACCAGGAAATATAACACACACATGTACATGTCCGGCCTTTCACCTACACAGCACCCTGTCCTATGGGCTACCTAGGGCCTACCGTAGGGGTGACATATGTAGAAAAGGGGGAGTTTAAGGCTTGGCAAGTACTTTTAAAGGCCAAGTCTAAGTGGCAGTGCAACTGCACACACAGGCCTTGCAATGGCAGGCCTGAGACATGGTTTAGGAGCTACTTATTTGGGTAGCACAATCAGTGCTGCAGGCCCACTAGTAGCATTCAGTTTACAGGCCCGTGGGCACATGTAATGTACTTTACTAGGGATGTACAGGTAAATCAAATAAGCCAATTAGGGAACGAACCAATGTTACAATGATTAAGGGAGAGAGCATAGGCACTTTGTCACTGGTTAGCAGTGGTAAAGTGTGCAGTCTTAAGACCAGCAAATCAGTGTCAGAAAAGTATAGAGAGGCACGCAAAAAGTTGGGGTATGACCACCCTAAGGATGTCAGGTCTAACACTAGTTTATCTGGATTTGCAAATCTTCTGTGGATCATCAAATTACCACTCCAGATAGCTTTAAAATATAACAACTTTATGGCCAAATACAAAGAATTCAAAAGCAATTGAATGGCAACTTGCTGAATAAAGAACTTTCTGACTCAAAAGCAATTGAATGGAGTTACATCAAACCAAGCAAAGGTACTTCCTTGAGTAAAGTTCTACCTTCTTGTCAAGTTTGGTATATCTCTCAACTGTATTTTGTTACTGAAGAACAAAGAACCCTGTGGAAGTTAAAATACTCTGGAACCTTATTTTGACTCCCACTTGACGATCTGCAGAAATGTTGTGGTGAAGAACTTAAAATGGATGTATGTTTTAGGAACGTTTGTGCAGATTTGTCGTATGACCCCAAAATTATTAAGAAAACAAAAATGCCATTTAAATGGAAACTCAGGCCAAACCATAACTACATAAGTGCTATTTCTATATCACACAGTGGCAGTCAACAGAATGTAGTTATAGTTCAGAAGCACTTCCCAGTGGCAGGCATTTTATTTTTTACTTGGCTTGAACATTCAACTTTATAGATGAATTTGCACAAAAAACTGCCAAATCACTAATTTAGTAATTTAAGGTCTGGCAAGGCAATTTTCACATAAGGGAGAAAGCTTGTGGGGTGGGAGGTCAGAGACAGAACAGATTTCCTATTTCAACTCTCATAGTAAATTTTGCTTCCGCCTACTGCCCAAACCACTGAACAAATTTACTCTACCTACGCTTGGAGCAAAAGCAAAACTTTATTCAGAAACTTGCTTTTGTTGGTTTGGTGAGAATCCAGTCTGTAGTTTGTGAGAATTCAGCATTTAAAAGAGTTGCAGAGAAGCTTTACATGGTTAATACTTTTGTATACTCTGCTAATTTGAAAACAAGAGGCAGTACCCGAAATCCAATCAATCATGTTTATTTTAACAAATGTGAATGGCTGTATAAGGACTTTAGTTATTTTTATGGTCATACTGAAACCCTCTTACTGTCTATTTTGATTCAAGAGTTTCTTGCTGATAAAAAAAAGGCAAACATTTTAACAAGTGTGTGAATACAAGCAAAAACAGGTGACAAGGGGGACCTTTTTTCGGCCGATTTCACCAATTTTTTGGGATAGCCTCTGTTCCTCTGTTTTTCTATGAGTTCATGTGCGTTGTGGAAGTAGTCGTCGTCGTCAGTGCAGTTTCTCCTGATGCGTAGGAATTGAACGTATGGGAGATTCTCTTTTAATGTCCTAGGGTGGCCGCTGGTGGTACACGCCCAGAGAAACACTTCTAATTCCCAAAGCCAAAACTAATGAAACTCCCCTAACATGTACCATTACATTCAGTCCCAAGGCCAATAAAATCCGTTCTATAATAGAACGCAATTGGAAAATTGTTAAAGATTTAGGCATTAAGAAACCCCTTTTTGCTTTTAAAAAAGCACGCAGCCTCAAAGACCGCTGGGTTAGAGCAAATACCACACAAACAGAAATAAGAGGGGTGAGAACAATGTTGCAGCTACCAGCCATTCAGGGCCAAGCAGCAAATGCCTAGCATGCCGCTACACGCAAGACTCAGAAGAAGTGATATTGAATGGTAAAGTCCACACCCAGAGAGACTTCTCCAACTGTAACCACAAAAATGTGGTTTATTTTATTATGTGTCCTTGTAACAAAATATATATCGGACAGACTTCCCAAAAAGTCAAGACTCGGATCCTGCAACACAGGTCGCGGATTAATTGTGCCACTAAAGGAGCACCATTGGTTGAACATTACACTGAACACAAGCATTCAGCAGAGGATATCCGTTGGACAGTTTTGGCTGCGATACAAACTAATCAAGGAGGACAATCGATATGAATAGACTTCTCAAACTGGAAGCAAGGATGATTGAAAAATATCAGACAGCATGCCAAGAACTAAATGATATTGATGAAATATGGTCTCTGATTTAATGGAAAGATCATTGGTTCGGGCCATGTTACATGCATAATTCTACGATCACAATAGTTCCACCTGTGTGTGATTTTCGGTTAACAATGTTTCTTTGTTATTGATTTATTTTGATTTAACACATAACTGCAATCTCTGCGCTTTCCACACATGCCGTATTTGTGTCCATGAAAAGGATGGGCTGACAGGTGTTCTAGCAATGTTTTGCGTCCCCTCCCGGGATTCATGACTTGCCAGGGTTATATTCATGTACAATTTAGCATTTGCCCAGGACGTAGTATACTGGTCACCCACCACAATAACAGAGTACCCATTGATAACCCCTGTAGGAGGGAGGCTCACTACTTCGCCATATGAATTTTCTACAGTGTTCATGACTCTTTTACTTTAGTTATCCCTTGTCAACCTAGGCTTTCCTGTAGTAGGCAAGGTGAGATGAGGGCTCAATCCTTTGCGTTATCACAGTCGCGCACACCGAGGAGAGCTGCTGGATCTTACATATATACATAGGCGCAGTCGCAGTCACACACACACACACACACACACACACACACACACACACACACACACAGTTGGAGTTTCTCTAGCCTCTCCAACATGGCCACCCTTTGGGGCCCCTTTTTCGTTTTCTTTGTCGCGCCCCTGCTGTTACCGCCGCCATATTTAAAACCAGCGTGCACCCCTGGCCGAAGGCTTGTTCCGCCAGACGGCAATTTTGATGTTACACACGCCGATAGATTCCGGCTCAAATTCCTGCGTCCCCGCTGGGTGCCAGCTACTTGCGGACTCAGCCGCATACACCCGACAGGCCCGCACCTCCTTTTGTACCCAACAGTAAGTCTTATATCACTTTAGTTATTGACTTACATAGCCCGTTCTTTAACTTCGAAGGATGTTCGCCCCTGTTTAAGCTCTAACCATAGTGCGCTTGCACCTAGAATACGGATCCGGCGAGGCGCACTCCATCAAGCATTTGGGCAGATTTACTCTCACATGAAGGTATTCATTGCCCTTCCATTCCCGTCATACAAGACGCTCTTAGCATATATACACGTCCGGTAGTGATTTCCTACACTCTGTCTTCCTTACACTCGCGCCACACCTTTAGTATATAGCGTGTGCCACGTGTGGCATTCTGTGTGCTGGGATATAAAGATGCCAACTTTCCACACAGCTTCTTGAGCGCACTGTCTTTGCGTTAGAGTTTTTAACATGTACAGTTGTTGTCATAGTTTTAGCTTCACTCTCCTTTTTCGATTGTTGTAGAGACAGTGTTGTCCCATGTTAGTCCTGATGAGGCCCAGACTGGAGAGGCCGAAACGCGTCTACACCTTTTATACCTTGGCGAGATTGGGTTCGATAAGGGTATTCAACCCCACAGATCATTTGGCCTACACCAATAGGAACCCTATGAAGAAATAGATAAGGTTCCTTGAGTGTTTGTAACACGAACCTTCCATCATCGCATTCAAGTGGATTACTACTACAAAGAGTTAAAGTAACCACCATCTCTTTTTCAAGAGATTAAGCTGGGGGACAACCCCTAGACGCCAAATCATCTGCAGCCTACTTAGCTATAATTTTGGGTGTGTTCTCAAACAGTTCATGGCTCGTGATGTGTATTATGTATGTAATGTTTGTGATATGTGTTGCCAGAATTGAGACATTTCTGTCATTGAAATAATCTCATAATTCACTGTTTGCCCAAGATAATTTGTAATTAATACATTTTTGGTAAGTTATTCTACCACGGAGAAAGCATTGATTGCTCTTTCTTCTGTAATTTTGATTATTGATCCCTACCTTAGACCAATCCTGTTTTGTATTATGTGACAGAGGACATACGTTTTGGTGGGAAGTTTTTGGCTTTATGAATTAGGTACTTGGTGAGGAGCTGATCAAAAAACCTCTCATTGCTCTGCTTCATGTTATAAGCTACTAATTAACGGTTTTGGAATCCAGAGTATCAGAGGTGAAGAAAAACACAACTCAATTTGTTTGCCCAAGATAAATAGAAAAGGTTGTGTTCCCTAGGGTGAGGTTTGTTTCAAGAAAAGTATCAAGTTGTGTTTCTGATTTTTGATTAATTGCCTGCGTGAAATTGATGGTTTGTGTTAATGTTTTCCCATTCATTTATCATTTTTCTAATGTATCTTTTTTTGTATCAAGGTTAATCTAATAAAATTTTATATACTATAAACTATATGTGATTATTCACCTTCAGTTGAGGTATACGAGGACTGTTTCTTTTTTACTGGTTAAAAGCAACAAAGTTGTTGTGTAGTTGGTTTCTACACTCTGACAATGGTGTATACGAGACCTTGTTCCCGGTGACAGGGCTATCAGAGATAAATGGACTTCACCTGTAAAAAAAAAAATGGAGTCATTTACACTGGTGTTATGGGGCCACCATACAACTGGAGCCCAAATTGGGTTAGTAAATACCTAGTAGCAATCGGCTATCAGGCTAGAAAGGTTCTCAGGGAGAAGGTGGTGTGGGCTACAAATTAAGGACACTCTAATAGAATGTAATACTCCTCAATACGATTACGCCTCTTGTAGGGTCATGTACAAGACTCTTCTGAGAGTGCAAAGCCTGTGAATGGTAAAAAAGCTGGAATGGAAGCTGCAAAGAGTATTTTGTTATGTTCAAAATCCCTTTAAAAACAGAAAAGTCTTTCAAACTAATAAAAGGGATTTTGCAACCATTATTATATGCAAATAGTAGGAGCATGAACAGTGATTAATTTGTAAAAAGGGTGCTGGCGTCTCGAGCCTCTGCTCAGCAGCCCGCAGCAGGTACAATTAAACACCAGCAGGCCACATACTAAGGCTGGGATCTTAAGTCCACCTCAGGCCTCTTTAATCCACTACTAGACACTCCCTGCCCCTTTATCTCATTCTTGCAGGTTCCTGCTTTCTCTCCGACAATGTTTCCCATCTTTCTCTTCCTCCATCTCTGTTTTGTATTTTTTTTTCCTCTCTTGCTCTATGGAAATGTCTGATGCAGAAAAATATGTGCCGTTGCAGATACTCAGAATAAAGGAATGGAGCCCTTGGTGTAAATTCTGCAATTCTAGGAAACAAATGTACAAATATCTGCCCACTATCAACTATATATCTCAAGAGCTCCCATCACTTATTGGATGAATTACTGGTCCTTATGAACTTCGGGATGGTTCCTTGGATAGAAGGCCATTGGTGTCATTGCTGAACTCCTGCTGCCATCGTAAGGCTTTTTTTCAGAATCAGTAGAATGAGGACCATGTTGTCCCATCATCCTGTAACTTGCATCCACTGAGTGTCTAGGGCATCCTGTGCCAGTCTGTGCAGGACAAAAAAATGGGATGAAAGGAAGGCAAAATTACATGACCTCTGGCATCGAGCTAAACAAGCACACCATGGCAGCGCTTATCTTTTGGCATTCATTATCTGTCACAAGGAGTTCAAAACTGGCTTGGGAGACATGAATATTTTGGTTAAAAATAGCTCTGAGGAAAGACAACCCGAACTGCAATCAAATTATTCAGAAACTGACAAGTCTTTACCCCCTTCAGTAAAAGGCTCAGAATGGTAAATAAAGATATGACTTTGGAGGCTCAAATGATATCGGGTGTTGACATCTAAATATGGCAACACTTGGGGCCTGATTACAACTTTGGAGAAGGTGTTAATCCGTCCCAAATGTGACGGATATACCATCAGCCGTATTACGAGTTCCATAGGATATAATGGACTCGTAATACGGCTGGTGGTATATCCGTCACTTTACCGTCACTTTTGGGACGGATTAACACCTCCTCCAAAGTTGTAATCAGGCCCTTGATGCCCTTGCTTCTTGGATGAAACACAACCATTCCTAAACACATTGTTAAGATACTGAGGCCAAATGGAGATATGGTAAAACTAATCATCCACTGGGAATTAGCAAAAAGTGCATTGCTGAGGGTGAATGCAAACAGGAAAAAATGTGTTCTGAAGTCCATAGACATTAAAACCTGCCTTCTTGGAGAAGCTCTAAAACTTCTTCCCAATGACCAGTGTCCCACTTGTCTAGTAAGGACATCTAGCACAATGGTAGGTCAGAGGAGATAATCTCTACTAGCCTAGCAGAACCTCAGCCATGCATGCTTTAAATGACCTCATGTATCGACCCACAGATTTTCCACATTATATTAATCTGCCAGGCACTACACTGGGTCGAGAAACATTTTCCACCAACAATAGCTCTCCCCCACTGCCAGTGGCACCACATGGTTCCAGTGCCTACCCTTTCGACAAGCTTCAATCACGTTTGCAGGCTGTTATGCAGCATGGAGACTCCAGTACTTAAAACAGCAGATGACACACTAGGCATAATAGAGAATGGCGACTACTCTCTTTTAAAAAAAACACAAAACATTTTTAATTGGTTTTCAAACAAGTAAAAAGGTACAGCATTGCAAATGGTACAATTAGTCATGCATAATGTCTGCTCCTGTTCAGATGAAGAAATCAAATGCATATCAGCATCAGTGAAAGTGTTTAAACTTCACAGTGACGACCGTATTGGTGGCAGGAGTGAATCCCTAGATATTATCCTAAATAACAAACTGTTCCCCATTAGCTAAGGTATGTGGAGGGTTAGAGATACAGGTCGTATAATGTAGTCCCATATTGTGCCCTAGACAGCCAACAGTTTGCCCTAATAGAGGGTGCATGTAAACAGTGGGTGATCCCGAGGCTATAAGCAATTGTGCATAATGTCCATTTAGGTCTACCCCTCCCTCTATTAGGAGACAACAATAGGTCCATGGACCCAGTAGTAGTGTCTTGCAAGATTTAGGACAGAACCTCCCCAAGGAATTTGTATATGTCTAACATAATCGCTAGAACAGAATATAAAGAAAGTTTCCTTTAGAATGTTGGAGTTCATAGGTACACGCAGGGGAATAAAGGTGTGCAATTTGCAGCTCCATGTCTGACCTACTCATTCAGTGGGCACCAGGGTGGGAAGATGCTACTAAGTACGATAAGATGGGGTAAGTATCCCAAAGAAGAGAGTGGTCTTCTGGAGAGATTGCCTTAGTCCAAGCAAACTGCGCGTGCATGCCACGTGTGCCTTTGTCCAAGTGCCAAGTCGACAGTTGGCGTATGTGGAGCCAAAGTGCCACTTCAGCCAGTGTGAAGCGTGTGAATGGAAAGAGAGCTTCACAGAAAAGTCCACGCATCATTGGTCAAGAAACTACAAACAAAATCCTACAAAAAGGTATTGCGCTGCCAAGCAAAATAAAGTTATTCATTATACAGAATGGTAATGCTGAAGGAGGCTTCAACCAGGTTTACAAAGTGCAGTTAAAGACAATTAACAGATACCACATAATACTCAGGAGTAAGACAATACAAACTGAGGTATAAAAAGAATAAAGTAAATAACCTTCCGAACCTGACAGACAGAGTCAGAGTCATCACACCCTAGTCAGCAGTGGCCCCAAGAGAAGTGCCCGGGTTGTGCTAAAGGAGCAGTCCATATTACCAGTTGCAGGAAGGCTGCAGAAGGCTGTTCCGCAAATGAAGCCAATCAAGAACGACCCCAAGGTTGGCCCATCAAGAACGACCTTAACGCTGGCCCACTGCTAGGCCAGCGCTGGGGCACAAAAGGAACTGATTTTGATTTCCAGGCAGAGAAGCCTGGGAAAGCTCAGATTTCGATGTAAGTTCCACACTGGTTTATAATGCTGCAGCCTTTCTCAAACCACCACCACCACCATTCGCCACTGCCAAAAAGCAAAATATTGGCGATCGATGGACTGTCTGGATAGAGGCATTTGAAGATTTAATTGATGCACTTTAAGAGACTGATAATAGGAAGATTATCAAAAATCTTGCTGGAGATTGTGTGAAAGAAGACATAAAGAAAATGCCACGAACTGACGAATAAAGTCAAATACTGTAAATGAGATTGCATTGAATCACTTGTTTAATCCAGTAAAAAGTGTTGATTATGAACAATGTTTTCAGTCAACAACATCAAAGAGTTGGCGGAACAATCAATGAATTTGTGGAAAGACTTGTTTCATTCAGCAAACACAAAGTTCAATGAATTTAATGATGAAGATGCTATGCGGTTTTGAGTGATAGATGGAATGCTTGTCTGATTCACTCAGATGATAAATGCTGAGAGAAACTCATAGTCGAGAACAAGTGTCAATGGCTGCCAGAGTGGACGCTCATGCTGAAAGACAAGCTGCCAACATGAAGGCCGGAGGTGCCCAAAGCGAGTCAGTCATGAGCAGAAAAGTAATTTGAAACAAAAGACTCAAGGACACAAAGTGATGTCTACACACAAAACAAAGTTGTGTTTCAGTTATGGATTTGCATTTTCACACAAAGGAAAATTTCCCGCCATTGGTCAGATATGCAAAGGCTGTGATAAGGGAGAACCATTTTGTCACGATGTGCAATGCAAAAGAAAAATGGCCGCCCCAGCGGTCCAGAAGCAACGATTGCATGCGTCCACAAGGCCAAGTGGTGTCATCAGTTTAGGCAAACAGATACTAAACCAAGTCAATCATCATCTAAATCACTGTCAAACATTTCTTCAGCCTCAATAATAAGCAAAAGTGAAGAACGTGATTGTGCTATATCAATGGTTACCTCAGAAAAATGTGCACATGGCGGACTGGTTGCTTGCGAGGAGAAAAGTAATTCAAAGAAAAGTCAACATGTCTAAGCCACAAAATCATACAAACACTGTCCAAAGATTGCATTGAATATAAATGTATAATTAGTACCTTTCATTATCAATAGCGGTTCATCGATAAATATAATGCCTGCAGAAAAGTACAATGAACTGTCTCCGTTACCACGGCTTACGCCGTCAAAAACCAAAGTATACACTTGGGCTGCATCAACAACCATGAAGACTAAAGGTTAATTTGCAGCAATATTGAAATATAAGAAAACAAAAGTACAGTCACTGATTCCTGTACTTCAAGGTACAGCAGCAAGTTCCTGCTTGCTCACTTTCAACACAGCTGCTGACATGGGACTGATTTCAGTGAATTACAACATGAATGCTCATCACAAAATAATAAGTCAATTCCCTTCACTGTTTCTTAGTTTAGGGAAGTTAAAAACTAGAAAAGTTACACTGTACATTAATGAAGATGTCCGTCGTGTTGCTCAGAGACAGATGAGTTGCTTTTCATTTACAAGAAGTTGTGAAAAGTACTTCTATAATTACTTAAGCATGACATTATTGAATGTTACACTGGCCCAACGCCATGTTTTTTTCCCATAGTAGTAGTGCCTAAAAGTGATTGTGAAGGAGCTGTGTGTATATGAGTTGACATGTGCCAAGCGAACAAAACGACATCTAGGGCTGCACATTACTGACATGATCATGCGATTGAATGGTGACAAAATCTACTCTTGACTTGATCTGAATAAAGGTTATCACTAGTTGGAAATAGAAGAAAACTGCAGCTATATCACAGCCTTTGCTACACATGGTGGATTGTTTATATACAACAGTTTTAGTGTGTCATTGGCTGCAGAACTTTACGCCACATCCTGCAACCCTGCTGAGAATGCATTTAAGTACAGCAAAGACATTCTGTTTTTTTGGAGCTACACAGAAGGAGCCCTCACACAAATATGTCAATTGCTCAATGATACAGGTTTGACTTTAAACACAGGTAAGTGTGAGTGCAATAAGACAAAACTGAAATTCTGTGGTCATAACTTTTCTGATGGGGGCATGATGCCTGATCATGCAAAAGTACAAGCTTTGACAAATGTTAAACCCCCACTTGATGTTTCAATGGTGCGTTCTTTATTAGGAATGGCGAGCCACTGTACACAATACATAAAGTACTTTGCCACTGTTACTGCTCCGTTACAAGAATTAACAAAGAAAACTGTTTCTTTGAGATGGTCACAAGAATTTGAAGAGTGTCAAGAGAATCAAACATGCCACAGAAAACGCTATAGAAATGATGTATTTCAATCTAAAGCTCCATATCGAGCCTGTGTTCAACGCTAGCCCAGTTGGGTTAGGCGCTTTAGCTGCAAAGCACAGTGGACACTCAAATGCAAGAAAAAAAAATTGTTGCCTATGCTAATAGAAGCCTATCTTAAACAGAATGTGCCTACTCACAGCCTGAAAAGGAATGTTTGGCTGTAGTATGGGCTTGTGAACATTTCCATGTGTTCCTGTACGTAAAGCGTTTTAAGCTGCTGACTGATCATCAACCCTTGCTCACAATCTACAGCAATCCAACACCTAAGGTGCCTGAATTGAATGATGGGGATATGATTGCAATGTACAGAGTACAACTATACAATTGTGCATCACCCCAGAAAGGATCAAAATCCTGCCGACTACTTTTCGAGAGTGCACATTCAAGGTCATGTCACTCCATTTGAAACGGTTGAGGCCTACACCAATTTCATTGTCAAGTCAAGTGCACCAGCCTCTGTATTGTTAGCCCAGGTTGTCACTGCTATGAGTCATGCTAGTTACCTGCTCAAGTTAAATGACATAATTACACATCAGTCGTGGAACAAACACGTTCACTCTCTCAGTAATGATTGTGAACATCAAAAGTACAAAAGTGTTAAAGATGAATTGTCCATAACTAAGGAAGGAGATATTCAGCAAGGATCGAGGATACAAATTCTGGAAAGTCTATGACAAAAGGTGACAGAAGTGACTCACAAAGGATATTGTGGTATTGTTGCTACAAAAAGAGCTCTCCAATATAGAGTTTGGTAATTATACCTAGATGAAAGAGTTGAAATGGAACTCAAGGCCTGTCACATATGCAATTGTCAACCAAAGTCATTCAACATATGCTAAACATGTCAAAACTTCTTAAACATGACCGGGAGAGAATAGCCCTCAATTTGTTTGGTCTACTTGACAATTGACGACATTTAATGGTGATAATAGATGAATATTCACATTTTCCTTTGGTTGAAGCTCTCCCATCGAAGACACATGAGCAAATAATCTAAAAACCTGATGGCATCTTTGCAACATGGCGTTTACCAGTCATTGTGAATTCTGACAATGATCCTCCCTGTGGGAAGCTGGCCTGGTGTGTGGTGAGCACCTATGGAGTTTTCACCTTATACCAGGTCCAGGTATCCCCAATTAGCGCAGGCAGTGTCCAGGAAGCCAGGGCTCCCTTGAGGTAGCTATGGATGATCAGCCAAGACTTATCTAGGAGACATGCAAAGCTTATGCAATATGACTAGAGTCACACAACACTATCATACATGAAAGAATCACACAGTGCTACAAAAATAAATGTACTTTATTATGGTAACGCAAATACTGGAATACTATTAGGCAGTCCAACCAACTGGAGGTAAGTAAACACACTAATCATATACAGAATAGCAATCAGTAAAGAGAATAGAAGCAACAAGCATTGGCAAAAATATTAGAAAACAGTGTAGGCCCTAGGGGAGGGCCAAACCATATACCAAATAAGTGGAATGCGAGATACAGTCCCGCATCCAAAAACGTGGAATCATTACAGGAGAGCTGGAGGAACTAGGAACCCCCAAGAGGTGAGTATCGGAGTGACCCCCAGCGACCAGGAGAGCAGAGGTAAGTACCTGGTTTTCCCCAAACCCAAAAGGAGGACTTAGGAAAAGGACTGTGCAAGACCCAAACAAGACTGGAGGAACCCATAGGTGGATTCTGGCAGAAGAGGACATGCAAAGGAATGTGACCAAATCAAGTTCGTGATGGCGTGTCCGGTTGTGGCAGGAGCCACTACCCACTCTTCTGTGAATGTAGGACCAGTTCGACGGGGGATGAAGAAGACCAGCTGGGCAGAACAGAAGCTGACAAAGAGTCCCTGAAGTGATGCAGATGGTGTCCCACATTGGTTGTTAGATTGCAGTAGGTGAGTGGTGCAGAAGAATCACCAACAAGCCATGAAAATGCAAAAAGGAGAAAAAGACGAGTTGCAAGGCTGAAGAGGGCCAGCAAGGCCCAGGGGTCTTGTCTCAAAGAGGGGAGTCTGGGGTGGCCCTCAGCAGTCAGGAGAGTCACAAGAAGAGGAGGCAGCCTCTGACAGGCGACCCACTGGCAGCAGGCACAGCAAGTCGCAGTGAGGCCCACTCAGTACACCTGAAGAGGAGTACCATGTTGCTGGAGCAGCAGAGAAGAGACTGTTCTTGGCAGGAGGAAGTTCTGGGGGCTGGGGCTACACAGAGCCTGAAGATCCCATTGCGCAGGAGCAAACATGCCTTGGTAGCTGCAAGAGTAGCAGTACATAGGGGTTATGTCCTGCAAGGAGAGGTAAGGGCTTACTGTATCCCAAGTTGGACAGCTGGCAGAGAGGACCAGGGGGACCACCCCAGACCACCACCTGTGATGCAGGACCCAACAGTTCCAAAGGAGAGCAGATTCACGCAGCCAGCCGTTATTCCAGCTGGTGCCTGCAGATGCAGAGAAGTGACTTCTTCACTCCAAGGAGGATTGCTTCTTAGTTCAGGGTAGAGTCTCGTCGACCTCAGAGGTAGCACAGCTGGGTAAATGTTGCAGATGCTGAATGAGCCAGAAAAACAATGTTGCAAAGCGGAATCATCGCGGAAGTTGCAGATTGTTGGGTCCTGAATAGTCCAGTTGCGGTTCCAGTGGCCAGAAGATGAAGTAACCAATGCAGAGAAGTCCTGCTGGAATCTTGCACGTCGAATCTGAGAACCCTCCCAAGAAGGAGACCCTAAAAAACACTAAAGGGGCTTGGTCACCTGCAAGGTGACCACCTATCAGGAGGGGGCTGTGATGTCACATGCTTGACCTGGCCACTCAGATGATTCCCAGGGACCTCTGACCAACTTGATTCAAGATGGCAGAATCAAGAGGCCATCTGGAGGAGCTGTGGGCACCACCCCTGGGGTGGTGATGGACAGGGGTGTGGTCACTCCCTTTTCTTTTGTTCAGTTTTGCGCCAGAGCAGGGCCCAGGGGTCCCTGGACTGGAGCAAACCGGTTTATGCAAGGAGGGCACCACATGTGCCCTTCAAAGCATACCGGTGGCTTGGAAAGGCTATCCCTCCCAAGCCATGTAACACCTATTTCCAAGGGTAGAGGATGTTGCCTCCCTCTCCCACAGGAAATCCTTTGTTCTGCCTTTCCCTGCCTGAGCTTGTCAAGCAGCAGGAGGGCAAAAACCTCTCTGTGGGGTGGCAGCAGCGCAGGCTGCCCGGAAAACCCCAGAAGACTGGTGGGAGCAATACTGAGAGTCCTCTAAAGAGTCTCCAGAGTGCAGTGTATCATACAATCAATACTGGCAACAATACTGCAGTATGATTCCAGCATATTTGATACCAAATGTGCCCAGGTTCGAAGTTACCAACATGTAGCTGGACACAGGTGTCCTGTGTCCAGTACAAGAGTAAAATGGCTTCCCCACACTTATTAAGTCCAGTGGAATGGAGCTGGAGTTCGTAGGGGCACCTTTTCTCATGCAGGGGTGCCTTCCCACCAGATACTTGCGCCCTGCCCTCTGGGCTCGGAGGGCCTACCATAGGGGTGACCTACAGTGACCTGGTGCAGTGACCTCTGGTGAAAGGGTGCATGCACCTTTTCACGCAGGCTGAAATGGCATGACTGCAGACACATTTTTCACGGGTTCCCATGGGTGGCATAATTCATGCTGCAGCCCATGGGGAACCCCTGCTGCCCCAATGCCCTGGGTACCTAAGTACCATATACTATGGACTTATATGGGAGCACCAGTATGCCAATTGTGGGTTGTGCAAAGTCCTAAGCAGCCAAATTTAAAGGGAGGGAGCACAATCACTGGGTTCCTGGTTAGAGGGATCCCAGTGAAAACAGTCCAAACATAACAACAGGAGGCAAATAGTCAGGATAACCATGCCAAAAAGAGGGTCCTTTCCTAAACACCCTTTAACAGCAAAGAATGTAAAGAATTTCTAGAACATAAAGCATCAAAAGATCACACCCTTGTGGCCACAGGCCAATAGACTTGTTGACCATTTTAGGTGTATACTAAAGAAAGCATTGCAGCGTGAAACTCAACCACAGGTGTAAGTCGTGCAACTTTGATGTTAGGGAGAGTAACGGCAACCAAGACACCCCAATGGACCACAGAAAGAGAAAGTAATTAAAAACTGATTTGTACAAAGGCCTTGGTTCAAAAACAGAAAATGAAAGTGTATGCAGACAAGAGGCGACATGCAAAAGACCTCTCATTCAGAAAAGAGATTTGGTGATTGCTCAGTTGTTACACCAAAGAAAATCTGATGCACATTATGATGCTGAAACTCTTCAAGCTGGGTCTATATGGTGACTAGCCACCGACATGGGAAGTCCCTTACCAGAGGCTCTTCTCACTTCAGGCCTGTGCTTCACCAGTCCTCAACTGAAGATGGTGAAAGAAAGATTGACATTGAAAACTCAATTACTGTTGCAGATTCTTTACCATCATTGGCAATTTCCAAAAACATGTATAGCTTGTTTTACTTCAAAATAAGTCTTTTAGAGTCATGGGACCTAATGACTCCACCCATTAGTGGTATTGTGCATGGACATCAGCCCCATTGTTAAATTGTTTTTTTCCCCGCATGTAGGGCAGGATTTAGAAATGGAGCACACAGAATGTAGGAAAAGTATGCCATGAAAAGCAGAGAAATAAAAGTACTGAAAGAAAGAAGACATCTGCAACAGTATTAGTTGACCAGGGAGGGTGGTAGACACATGTGAATGTACTGTAGTACATGCCATGAACAGATGCTTAGAGGGTAAGTAACATTTTCCGTTCATGACACACATAGCTTTAGATACACATGCTGTGTATAGACTGTAAAACAGTCCTCCCAAAAGCAGTGGCTTAACTTGAGGATGTTGCAGTGGACTGAAAATGTGTGCATAAAACAGCCTGGTCTACTCTAGCTTGTTGTCTGGCCAGAACATCCATGGAGTAGCACTTGGTAAAGGTATGAGGTGTACACCAGGTAGCTGCTTTACACATTTCAGGTAATGGAATATTATCTTAAAAAGCCATAGAATTCCCTTAGTTACAAGTGGAATGAGGTCTGGGAGGGACCGGCAAAGTTCTTTCTGCTTTGGCATAACAAGTCTGTATACACTTGACCAATCATCGTGCAACTCCTGCCTTGAAAACAGCACGTCCATTGTGGGCCTTGAAGTAAGAAACAAATACCTGTTGTGTTTTACAGAAGGGCTTTGTCCGGTCAATACAGTACGCTCTTTTGACACCAAGAGTGTGCAGAGTGCGTTCTGCTACAATCTCTGAATGTGGAAAGAAGACGGGCAGCTCGATTGTTTGGTTAAGGTGGAAACTAGAGATCACTTAAGGCAGAAATTTTGGATTGGTTCTGAGAACCACTATATCTTGATGTACTTGGAAAAAAAAAGACTCTAAGACTAAGGTAAGAGGGTGTATTTCAGGGACTCGAGAGAGATTATGGCTACAATGGGGAGCTGTGGTGGAATAACCCTTTTGAAGCCTTTCATGATTGCCTTAATGACTGGAACTTTGAATAGTGAAATATGTTGCCCATTCTGCAAATAGGCAGCTACAGCAGTCAGATGTAAATGAAGAGATGTATAGGCAAGTCCTAACTTCTTCAGGTGGCAGAGGCAGCATACAATATGTTGCACGGATGCTACAAGTGGATTGATGTGTTTGAGAAGACAGTACTGCACAAAGCATTTCCATCTAGTAGTAGGTTGTTATGCCTCTAAGAATAGACACACTCTTGTGGTAGTTTAAGGTAACCAAATTTTAAAGACCTCATGAGACAAATTGCAAAGTTGAGCTACTGAGAATTGTGGTGTCCAAGTGCTGAGTTATGTGTGAGAAGATCCGGCCTGTTGGGGAGCTTCTCGTGTGGGACTAGACAAAGTACTAGTAGTGTGGAGAACCATGGTTGGCGTGCCAAGGTTTTTACTACTCAGATGAGTGTGATGGATGTCTGAGCCAAACTCCTGACCACAAATCATAGGAGAAGGAGAGGGAGAGGTGGAAAATCATAAGCAAATATTCCAGACCAACTCAACCACAGTGCATTGCCCAGGGTCTGTGGGTGTCGTATTCTGGCAGCGAAATTTGAGCATTTCACGTTTTCAGCGGTGGCAAGCAGATCTATCTGAGGGAACGACCTACAGTGAAAGTATGCGTTTAGGACCTGGGGGGGTGGAGTTCCCATTCATGTACATGTTGATGCATCCTGCTGAGTAGGTCTGTTATATCATTGACCTCCCTTCCCCGGAATGTGCTGAATGAGTAGGTGAATTTTGAAATGGATTGGCCAAAGCCAGATGCTTTGGGCTACATGGGACAACTGCTGTGAATGTGAGCCCCCTTGTTTCTGAGGGTAAAACATGGCAGTCATGTTACCTGTGTGTATCAGGCCTGCCTTGTTTTGATCCAGAGAGTGGAAAGCCTGGAGAGCATGCGGGATGGCTAGCAGGTCCAAGGATTGATGTGCAGAGTTTGCTGGACAGAGGTACACTGACCCTGAACAGTCAGATAACTAAGATGCGCTCCCCAACCTGTAAGCTATGTGTCCGTGGTGATGTTGCAGAACTGGGCCCAAGAAGGACTGCTCCCGCAACAGGTTCATTGTATTCCACCACTGCAGAGAGTGATGTGTGCGGCCCAAACCAACACTAGATCTTCTAGGTCACCCTTTGCTTGACACCACGGTGCCGTTAATCACTTCTATAGAGAGTGCATGTGGAGCCCGATATGAGGGACTGTAGCGATACAAGATACCATCATGCCTAGTAGGCGCATAACAGTTCTGTTACTTGGCTGGGAAAGAGGCAGCATATTTTAGAAGGCTTGCACTTAGGCTGGGTTAGGATAAGCTTTTCCCCTATGCGCATCTACGACGGCCCCCAAAAAAAGTGATGTAAAGGGGTTAAAGGTGAGATTTGGTCAGATTGATGGTGCAGCCCAGACTGTGCAGGGTGTGAATTGTAAGCCGAGTGTCCGCTAGACAGAGTTGTTCCGTGGCACTCCTGATCAGCCAGTCGTCTAGGTAAAGGAAGACTTGGGTGCTAATCCTTCTAAGATGTGCAGCCAACATGGCAGGACATTTGGTGAAGATCTTGGCGCAGTGGTAACGCCCAAAGGGGAACACCTTGAGTTGATAATAGTGTCCACTTACCACAAACCTCAGATATCTGTGATGTTTAAATGGATCGGTATGTGGAAGTGGCCGTCTTTCAGGCAGTCCTGAAATCGTCTTTCTGCAAAAGTGGTATGATGTTCAGTAAAGTCACCATGTGGAAGTGACTACAGAATTTAGTTATTGAGAGGCCTGAGGGAGCCGTCTTTTTACAGAATAAGAAAGTGGAGTGAGTATACACCCTTTCTGTGGTGTTCAGGTGAAACTGGCTCTCTGGCTCCCTTGTCCAGAAGGGCCTGTACCTCCTTGTGAAGGAAATGCAGAAGTCCTTCAGAGAATTTGTGATGAAGAACGAGGATGTTTGCTGACTTTTGTATGAGTTCCAGACAATACAACCTTATATGATATCTAGAACCCAATGCTCTGAGGTGATTTCTGACCAATGGGGCAGAAACCTCTGCAATCTTAGCCCTATATGTGTTTTGTGATCGGGGAAGCCGAGGGGCGTCACTACCTTGAGGGGCTAGTTACTTTTGGGGCTGTCCCTTGCCTTTGCTAGTGTTGCCCTGGAATCCACTAATGTAGTAACCCTGTGAGGAAAATTTCTGCAGTGGTCTAGTGAAAGGGGGATTTGGAGCAGCTGTCTTAGATGCACCACAAAACTGTGAGCGGCAAAAGGAACCTCGATTGGGCGGTATTTCAGGGCACCCATAGCTTTTGCCATATCGGAGCCTTTCTTTATTTTCTCGAGCATCTCATCGACCTGGTGGCCAAAGAGATGCCGAGCACCAAAAGGCACATTCAGAAGATGCTGCTGTACCTCTGGTTTAAAACCAGACACTCCTCAGTCAAGGATGAGGCTGAAAGAGAACGCTGGAATTAATGTCGGAAGCATCTAAATCTGCGGCATCTAAAGCAAAACAAATGTTAGTGTTGGAGATAACCTTTCTCTCTGCACTAACTGCAGCTCTTTTTTGCAGTACTGTTCTGGGAGATGTTCCATCAAGTCTGTCATTTGATCCGAGTGCACGCAGTTGTATCGGGAGAATGAGCCAATGAAATTGGCTACTCGCCAATGAGTAGCGGACTGTGTCACCACCCTCTTGCCCCTGATCAGGAGAGGGTGTAACATCGGTGCTCTGGGTGATTGCGTGCCTCTGGCAGTATTAAGAAACTGCGAGTCAGGGGGTAACTGGCCACAAATATATGAAGAGTCACTAGGGGAGATTTTATACTTCCTAGCTAACCCAGGCATGATAACTTTTGCCTTAACAGGCTCCCTAAAATCTCCATGGCAGGTTTGGGGATACCCTTCAGCATCAGGAGGTATTGGAGAGCGCTGGGTTTCAGAGAGAGAGTTTCTACAAGGAAATCATCCTCTTCTTGCTGCACGTGGAGTTTGACATTGTTGAATGTGGCAGCCCTGTTTAGAAACTCATGATATGCAGTGAAGTCATCTGGAGGGGAAGGCGTAGCATGGTGCAAGTCTGGGTCTGGGTCTGTGTCTGCAGGGGGTTAAATATAATCGTGCCAAGGGCCTGACCCCTATGGCTTAGAAGGCAGTCTATGGCTGTCCCCTCACCACCTCCCCCAAGTGTGATGAATCACGAGATAAGTCCTGTGGAGACTATAAAGGCAACACAGGAGATACAGGAAAAAGGGAAGGAGGGAGACAAGGAGGAGTATTAGCATGAGGCGAGGGAAAGGTGGTTCTGTCGAGCTTCTTGGCCCACTTGGAAGGGGTAGGCAATGGTAGGTTGATGGAATCCTCAAAAGTCAACTTCCTCTTATGAGGAACAGAGTCCTCTGGCACCTGTGGAGGCTTTGCCAGGATCTGACCATTGCCTGGCTGAATATGTATCTGCTGCTGCCGAGCATCCAGATGTTCCGGCAGCTGCTTGAGGACTGGGTGCTTGAAGTCTTCAGAAGCTCCAGAGGAGGCAATGGTGAAAGAGGGCCTTGATGGGATAACTGTTTGCCCACCGGAGGGCGATGAGCTTCGTTTCGCCACTGAATGCTTTGGGTTGGTGAGTCTCAGTTCAGATCTTGCCTTCAGCTTGGAGGTTTTCAGTGCAATATGTCTTGGCTCTGAAATCTTTGGCTCCACCCCTTTTAAGTCAGAGGACAGGCAGGTGTTCACCTTCGATCCAGCACCGAAGTGGTGGATGAGAATTTATGCTTCGAGGAGGACTTTGGCACCTAATGTGGAACGGGTGTCAGGTCCATCTCAGAATGATTATGTCTGCCATGGTCAGAAGGCAGTGCCACACCAGAGGCCTCATGGGTAGCTCGGAAACTCAGGGTCGGTGCCACTAGCTGGTGAGTAAGTGGAGCATCAGTCCTCAATGCAATCTTCTGCTGCTGCTGCTGAGAATGCAGAGTCTACTTGGGGGTCGACGTCCACCTCGGAGTTGACACTTTCAAGAGAGAATGCTGGTTGAATTTCGACCCCTGGAGCCTCCACCTCTTTAATATCAGACTCCTCGCTCTCTCCAAAAATCTCTTCCGCCTCTCCTCTATGTGTCATGGCAGCTGAGGCGATGAGAGTATCAGTTTCATACAGTCTTTTTGTTATGGAATGCAAGACATGCCAAACATGAGCCCTCTTAGTGGTCGGGAAGACCGAGATGGCAGACTTCGTGGAGGTCAGACCTCGGGTACTTGGCATGACAAGTAGGACAGAATCAAAATGGAATCCTTTCCATCACAGGGACATTCTCATCCCAGACGGTGGGAGTTGAGATGTATGTAACCAATACAGAAATGAATGGATCAAACCAGTGTAACACTGACGAGAAGCAGGATCTCTTTTTAGAAACCAACAAAGGAAAGTATCCTAGGGCCTGGTGAGAACATCACACAGAATTGAACCAGACCTCACGTCTGAACCCGATGGCAGAGAAAAAACAATTTAACAATGGAGCAGATGCTCATGTATTATACCACTAATATGTGGAGTCACTAGGTCCAGTGACTATAAAAGACTTATTTAGAAGAAAAACAAGTTGTACACGTCTGAACCCAGCATCAAATGGTGGAGGTATGCACAGCATGTGTATCTACAGCTACACATGCCACAAGCAAGTATTTTCAAGCGATAAGGAATTACACACAAGTCATCACTCTACTCCAAACTATCAAGCTTACAAGCTGATCAATCCCACTTCCTACAAAAAAGAAAAAGAAACCTTGAAACAATGCATATCAGGATCTGTTCTCAAGGCTTTCAAATTCACTAGTCCCAGCTTTAAGAACTAATTCATCCTTTGAAACCTTCAAAAAATAATTGAAATTTGTACAGTTTCAATCATTAGTTCAGCTGACTGATTTTAGGTATCACTTGTGAAGAAAACCTGATTCAGCTATTTAGGAAGAGAAATCACCAGAAGAATTCTGTATGTACTATGTTGGACATCGACCTTCTACTCCATTCTTTGTTACACATGGTGATATTGTATTGTTATTTTTCCAAAGGATATTTAATCTAAATGTTTTCCGTCTACTTCTAAGCCCTCCAACATTCACTAACTGCAACAATGTGTTTTAATTTGCTTATTCTGATATCTTGATAAACATAACCGATTGTACAAAATGGAGTTATGCAAAGTGCTTTGTTACACACTGTATCAGAGCTATATAAACTGAGTATAGATAAATTAATACCGCTCACTTTTCCCTAACCAGTACATTGACATGTCTATATTAGTCCTCTTCCCCACAAAGGCAAGGATCTGCTGAATGATAGTTAACCATTATCCAGTCAGAACTACTTATGGGGCCACTTCCAGGGACAGATCAAATAAGGATTCAACCAGTGGAGACTGGTGGACTTTTAAATTGGTGGGGCGTAAAAACCTGCCTGAATTTTCACAGACCAAATTAGTAAAATAAGGGAACCCAAGGCCTGTAAGAAAACAATCAGGGGGTTCTCCCCACCGTAAAATTATTTTTTACATTTTTGGATAAAATATTAGATTTTATACCATAATTTGCAAATAAACTGGCATGGCACTGGTGAAAGGGGAACTCTGTCACATGCTCCAAGGTTTCTTGCAGCTTTCTGTATTGTATTAAGGACTGGAGCAACAGAACCTGTGCTTTTGTGTTAGTAGTGTTCTCAGTGTGGAGGGCTGTGATGAAAATATACTTTTAAAACTGAGATTGTATAGTTGCAATGATTTGCCAGTTGATATCAGCAGATGGTATTTGTATGTAAGGTCTGCATTTAGATAGGTGGAGTGGTCAGGGAAGGAAAGGGAGAACTGCACGGAGCATAACTCCTCAAAGGAATTCTGCTTCACACCTTAGTAGAGTGCTGTGGTGTCATTGACAGTAAAAGCAGTAATGGTCTAAACTGTCTCCAGGGATAGAAGTGTCTCGTGTAGGCTCACTCGGTACAAAGTACTGCAATAGGTACACCAGTGCATACAGTCCAGAACAGTTCTACTGTAGATGCAAGGACAGTCTGCAGGGAGCTTTTTGAATGCACACACCCAATGATGGGATGCTTTACGCCGGGCTGCAAAGGGAAGGCTGTAACCCAGTTGTGATTGCAGCATCAGGTGCACCTCCTCCCTAAGCCCAAGCACAGTGTCAGTGTGTGTCAGGCAGGCAGGTGGTGTGTGGTGATGAGGGGCCGCAGGTTCCAGGGGCTGCTTCCCTGACACACCGTCACCAGCCACAATTACAAGCGTTCAAGCGGGCCTAGCAGAAGGTTTTAATGCCAGCTCAGTGACCATGAACACGATGAGTTAAAAATCTCAGGCATCCTAAAACCGTGCAATGCCTTAAACAGAAATAAACTAATTTACTCTTGAACATCCCCAACAAGCTGTATCTAGTTGTGACCATATTTTATTATGTAGAAGTGATTTTACTGAATCCCTGTTTACCGCTTTCTATTGAACACAGTGTTGTAAAAACAGTGGTATGTACAGATCAAATGAGGACACAATAAGGTAGAAATTCAAATGAGCTGCACACACACCAGAAGCCTGGATTGGCTATCACAATAAAAAAAAAGAAGGTAAAACAGAAGGCGGCGCAAAAGTGTTTCATGAAGTGTGCTCCCCTGTCAAGTGTGCGATTTGTCCCGGCTGAGACTATCTTAGTGCAGCCTGCTCTTTGATCCACTGCTCTAACATTGCTTCTTATGGTAGTGCCTGACAGCTTCATATCACCAAACTAACCCGAGAGGCAGGAAGGCATTCAGTGCATGTACCCCAAAGCGGGGTAATCAGTGAAGTTTCAGTAATCTTGATGGGACATTCCAAATTAGTGTAAAAAGGCCAAATGGAGGAAATTACAGTTCCCGCAGCAATGAAATTTGATAAGATGACAAGGTAACCTCTTACTTGCGGTCACTGCCCTCAGTCTCCGCTCCAAAGCTCATTGCGGCATAAATAAATATCCACATGACTGTGACCAGATGAAATCACGGATAGTGGTGATGAATGCAATGGCAAAAAAAACTTAGATATTGCTGTCAGTCAAATGGCCTGATCACTTTGCATCGACCTTCCTTAGAAAAGCCAAACAAACCTAACTAATACTGAAGCTGCTCTCATGTTTTCAGCATGAGAGAAGTGCTAGAATTTGGTAGGAGCAGGCTCACAGCACTCCTTTTCCTTCTAGGGGCCTGTGCCTACAATACGCTCGGCTGTAAAATTGGTGCAGTCCGAAGTGTGCATGTCAGACTGGCCGTCGCAAGACAGCCAGCCAATCTGGCATGCGCACTCCGCACTTTAGTTTTTGTCATCATCTCTGCTGCCAGCCTGCCAATCATCAATCATCTCCCCCCCGGAAGCCTTTGCTAGAACATTGCACGGAAGGCGCTTTATAATAAAATGGTAATAACTAAATGGTTACTTACCAGTAGGAATAGTTTTGCAGCCTGAGGAGTTTTCTGAAGTCACACAGGGCATGAACCAAGCACCAAATTGCGGTTGACGACGCCCAATAGGGGAAAATAAAATAAAAATAAAAGAACGAAACAATTCCGAACCCAACCACTGGATGGCGTAATAATGCACAGCATGTAAATGCCGAAAAACCATTTTATTAATTTACATTTGCTGCTGCATGCTGCTTGCAGCAGGTGGGGCGACACTCCTCCGCCCCGGAGGAGGAACCACTGCTGGGTTCAACTAAAATGTCAAATCCATTCCAACCTGTGAAGTACTTGACACATACCCAAAACACACAATTCTCCATTTATGCATATAAATAAACCATTTACTAGGCTAGGAATAGGCAATGCACTCTATGGTAATGTTGCTCTCATTCAAATAATCTTACCTGCTCCCAAGTAGGAAGGTCCAATGTTTCTCGATGTATGAGCAAATATCTTCTTTCCATCTAAAGTAACCCTGACGCCCAGTTCCTTCCAAACACAGGTTGTACATTGCCAGCATGACCACCTGATATGCAAAGAACATTATAATATTAAAAATTGCTGCAGTGAATTAGTGATTGTGGCAAGAAAGTCAGCCCATCCGTCCCATCAAGTAGTAAGTGTACTCCAGGTGGATTTGCTTACTAATACTACCCAGTTATAGAAACACATTGCTACTTCACTAGAAACTACATTTCTAATTTTCAAAGCTCTTATATATAAAAACAAGTATGCAGTAAACTAAGTTCATCCCTCCTGCAAGGCCAACTCTCACTGCCCCACAATGCCCCCTAACCTTCCGTCGAACACTCAATCACACTCTCTCTCTCTCTTGGTACACACCCATCAGGTTGTAAATGTTGCTTTCTGGCTTGATCGCAACTTTAAATTGTCATATAAAGTACAGTAAATTTTGGCATTAGGAAACAGCCCCTGAATTTAAGGCAAGCTGGATGATATTCTAACGTAATTTAAGGGAACCAATTACCAAATAGAAAATAGTTGGAAGAAGTGATGTTCTCACCTAAAGCGAAGCTTCAAGTAACAAGCTGTAAAGAATCTGGACAAAATCATGTGTACTTACTCACAGGCAGAAATCCAAGTAAGTGCTCCACAAATCTTTTTATGGATCAATTATTTTTAATAATGGGGGTGTAAAAGAATACACAGCTCAAGGACTACAACCACAAGGGCCGGCCGCGCACGTAGTATAAAGAGACATTTTGATCAGCTAGTGTTAAGGACCCAAAGGTCGGCAGCGTCAATATATCAGGAACATGTACAATAACAAGCTCGGTATAATCCCAAAAACGGACTCCTCCCCTGCCAATTCCTTCAGCAAGAGTGAAGGGTTAGCCAGCAGTGTGGTCAATCTTCTGTGTGATCAGTATGGAGCGTATACGGAGGGTTAGTCAGGCTGCATGCACATACGGCATCACTGGCGGGCAGCAGGCAAAGGAGTTTCAGGTATGTGGGGCATGTTAATTCGTTAAATTCTGTGATAGTATGTTTATGAAAGGGGCATAGTATAAGGGATATTCTTCCAATCTCTGGTCCAACGTTAGCGATAGCTTCTCCAACCCCAGGATGTACCAGAGTTTGTGCAGCAAACTTGTGTAGTGGCGTGAGGTGTCAGAACCCCAAAGTACAAGTATTGTATGGTGCGCCGGGCCAAAGGCCAGTGCCATTTGTTTGCCTCGTCTAGAGTCAAGGGGGAATGTCAGAGGGTGGGGGAGCCCTAATATTGTATAGGCTGGGAACCTGAGGATGCTAGTTTTGAATGACTTGTCAATATAGTCTAGCACTTGATCCCAGAAGCGCTTGAGCTTGCGGCAGTGCCATGGTAGCTGGAGTAGAGCCCCGGTCCCTCCACCCTGCCCCCCCCAACATGCAGCTGAGCAGCCTAGATTCCAGGCACCAAGTCTGGATGGGGTTAAATAACAGTAAGAGACAATCTTATAGGCTGTCTCCACCCTAGATATATTATGTGCTGTGACGTGTAGTAGACATCCTCCCACTCCTTGTCAGAGAAAGGTCAGCCTATCTCTTTCTCCAAACATGCTTGCTCTGGGGAACGTGGAGCAGGATTTTCTTTGCTGAGAAGGGAGTATAGCGCAGAGACTAGAGGTCGGTCTCCATCTTTCAGGACTAGCAATCTTTCAAAATGCGTCAGAGGCCTTTCTGCAAACTGTCGCACGGTGGGCTGAAGTACCCAGTTGCAGACCTGCAAATATTGTACCCGATCTGCCTCTTTGAGTTCAAATGGGATTTTCCCAAGGGGGTCGAATAGGCATCCTATCTGTTTACAGCCTCCATCTCTCCAGCGTCTGAAACGATCCTGCTACAATACTGAAGTGAACTTAGAGTTCCAAAGAATGGGTGTCAAATGGGAGGGGAAGGTCGTCAGACTTGCTTTTACGCCCACTGCGTCGCAAACTCGGAAGATTGCATTTGTCACTGGTGACTAATACAAACCCCAGGCCCTATGTTTTTTATGAAGCCGTGGTTCTTTCCAGATGTGAGGGCCGGCTACTGCCTGGTCCATGAAGCACCAGTGTTTCTCTTTGAACGGTCTGCTCTACTCCACCAGGAACTATAATTGTGATGCCTGATGATATCTCAGGAGGCAAGGCACCGCCAGACCGCCCTTGCGGGGTGGCTGGTAGAGGAGCTGTTTGTGTAGGCACAGTTTTTTTTTCCCCTAAAATGAATCTGCTGATGTCTGCATGAAGTGGCGAGCCCATGGCGGCAAGGTCAGGGCAGAACTTGACATAGTTAGAGAATGCCGGGCAATGTGGTCATTTTGAGGGTCGCTATCCTACCCAGCCAGGAGAGGCCTAGTTGCTCCCAATTGTTTGTTAGCCTTGATTTGTTTGGCCAGGATGGCATAGTTTGTGGCAGTGGTTTGAGAGTATGAATTGGTGAGCTGAATCCCTAAATAAGGGATGTGGCAAGTCGTCCAATCAAACGAAAAGTGAGCTCCGATGAAAGCTTAAGTCTCATTTGAGACCAAGAGGTTGAAGATCAGCGATTTTTGCATATTTACTTTGAACCTTAAGAGGGTGCCAAATGATTGGAGTTTTTTCGTCAGAGTGGGGAGAGTTACCAAGGGCTCTGTGACAGCCAAGATTACGTTGTTGGCATACAGGTTGGTCAGATATTGCTCATCACAAACATGATGCTGGAGATTTCAGGGTTAGCGCACAAGTGTTGGGCCAAGGGCTCTATCTAGAAGGTGAAAAGGAGGGGGGGCAAAGAGGGGAGAGCAGGATCTGTTCCCAATTTGGGGATGACTGATTTGGAGGCCTCCAACATGGAGTTCGTGCGGGTTCCTGTGGAAGCAAAGGAGTTGAATAGCCTTGTGAAAATGAGGGCCAGTTTGTGACAGACAATTTTGTAGAACATGGGTGAAAAGCCGTCTGGTCCAGGGGATTTCATAAGTTTGAAATGAGCAAAGATCACTTTATAAAGTTGGATAGGTTTATCTAGGGAGTCTGCTGACTGCGGTGGCAGCACTGTCGGGATGGGATGCCAGATAGGTCAGCCAAAGAGCCTGTTTTAGTGCAGCCCGTTAGTGACTTATAGAAATTATGAAAGGCTTCCGCGATTTGTGTTCCAGAGTGTGCCTCGGTGGTAGGAGGACAACTCGGATAGACCAGGCGGGGACTTTGGCCTGTAGGCAATAAGTTAGCATTTTGTCTGGGCAGTTGCTTACCAGGTAGAATCTGTGTTTAGTCACGCAAGTGCATACTCAGCTCTGTCAAGATCGAGGCACTTGAGATAGGAACAAGTCTTCATGCATTCCCTCAAAATCCATGGAGCACCTGTACGTTTATGAATGGCCTCTAGTTCAAGGACTTCCAATTCCAGTGACGCCCATTTCTTCTTTCAACAGCGATTTTTCAGAGGCAGCTATAGCAATAAATTCCCCTCTAACGACTAGTTTCTGTGCCTCCCAGAAATAGGAGAGCGAGGTCTGGCCAATGTCATTAGCATCAAGGTAGTTAGCAATGGCCTTCTGAATGGATGCAACTGTTGTGGGGGACCGTAACAGAATGTCTCTCAAGCACCAGCGTGGGCTAGAGGGTGGCAAGGCTTTAATGCGGAAGGTGAGGGATAGTGGCATGGTCTGATAATGATCTAGGGGCGATAGTGTCTTCAATAAAAGCCTGCCTGGCTGGCATCTCCAGGAAGTGGTCCATCCAGGTGTAGGTTGTGTGCAGCGGAGTAATGGGTATAGTTCCTGGTGCCCGTGTTCTGAAAGAGCCACCCATCTGTGAGGCCGCATTCCGCTAGCCAGTTCACGCCTGAAGGTGAGAAGGCCCATACCTGGTCCGATCTCTGAGCCAATCGGTCCATATTGTTGTCCATTACCAAGCTTAAGTCCCACCATCCATGTCAGGATGATGCATCTAGAGTTTGGAAGAGAGGTGTGATAACATCAATGATGAACGATTCTTGTCAGTCATTCGGGGCATATATATTTGCTAGGGTGAAGTGATAGGTTCCTAGCTGGTGCTAAAACGCACGGAAGCTCCCTTGAATCTCGGTCACCTTGGTGAGTATGTCACATTTGAACCATGCTGAGAATAATCTGGCAACACCCCCCCCCCCCCTTTTCTGGGAGAGTTAGTAGACCAGAGCTGGCGGGCGAACCACTGCGAGCGCATGCAGGGTACATCCTTAGGAAGGAGGTGGGTTTCTTGGAGTAAGCATATGTCGCTTCCTGAGTGCCCCAACAAGGAAAGTACCGCTTTTAGTAGAATTGTTGAGACCTATAACATTGAGGATCATTAATGTCCATGACTGGTGGGTGTAAAGGTGCCGCTTAATTTTGAATCCTTCAAGACATGAGGATACACTGCTGTGAGAAAGAATTTTGACCCATACAACTAATAAAGAAAAACAGTAACCTATAAAAATCAACATGTGAGAATGCCCATTTATGGTGGTAATCATGGCTGTCGGGCTGACCTAGGATTGGCAGTAGTTCCTTTTCGCTGAGAGGGGGTCGTGGTGGCAACATACTAGGGTAGAACTTCCATGCCTTGCTGCTAAGCCTCCCCCATGTCCCAAGAGGTCAAGTCAAAGTGCAGATCTGGACCATGCCTCAAGGTTCTTCTGATTTGTCAGTTGTGCCCTCACACTAAGCAACTTTGCACCTAACCTTCAGTAAATGAAGGTTAGACATATAGGTGACTTATAAGTTACTTAAGTGCAGTGAAAATGGCTGTGAAATAGTGTGTGCACTATTTCACGCAGGCTGCAATGGCAGGCCTGTGGAAGGGTTTGTCTGAGCTCCTTATGGGTGGCAATAGAAAGGCTGCAGCCTATAATGGTCTCCTGGAACCCCAATGCCCTGGGTACCTGGGTACTATATACTAGGGACTTTTAAAGGGGGGGTTCAGTGTGCCAATTGAAATTGGTAAATGAAGTCACTAGCCTATAGTGACAAATTTAAAAGAAGATAGAGTATAAGCACTGAGGCTCTGGTTAGCAGAGCCTCAGTGTAGGAAGTTGGCTCTGTATGCACTATTTCAAAGTAAGGAATAGTATGTACAGAGTCCAAGGGTTCCCCTTAGAGGTAAGATAGTGGCAAAAAGAGCTAATACTAATGCTCTATTTTGTGGTAGTGTGGTAGAGCAGTAGGCTTATCAGAGGAGTAGTGTTAAGCATTTGTTGTACACACACAAGCAATAAATAAGGAACACACACCCAGAGACAATTCCAGGCCAATAAGTTTTTGTATAGAAAAATATCTTTTCTTAGTTTATTTTAAGAACCACAGGTTCAAGATTTACATGTAATACTTCAAATGAAAGGTATTGCAGGTAGGTACTTTAGGAACTTTGAATTAGCAAAATAGCATATACACTTTTCACATAAATCACATATAGCTATTTTAAAACTAGACAGTGCAATTTTCAACAATTCCTGGGGGGGGGGAGTAAGAGTTTGTTAGTTTTTGCAGGTAAGTAAACCACCTATGGGGTTCAAGTTTGGGTCCAAGGTAGCCCACCGTTGGGGGTTCAGAGCAACCCTAAAGTTACCACACCAGCAGCTCAGGGCCGGTCAGGTGCAGAGGTCAAAGTGGTGCCCAAAACGCATAGGCTTCAATGGAGAAGGGGGTGCCCCGGTTCCAGTCTGCCAGCAGGTAAGTACCCGCGTCTTCGGAGGGCAGACCAGGGGGGTTTTGTAGGGCACCAGGGGGGACACAAGTCCACACAAAGTACACCCTCAGCGGCATGGGGCGGCCGGGTGCAGTGTGCAAACAAGCGTCGGGTTTTCAATAGGTTTCAATGGGAGACCAGGGGTCTCTTCAGCGATGCAGGCAGGCAACGGGGGGGCTCCTCGGGGTAGCCACCACCTGGGCAAGGGAGAGGGCCTCCTGGGGGTCACTCCTGCACTGGAGTTCAGATCCTTCAGGTCTTGGGGGCTGCGGGTGCAGAGTCTTTACCAGGCGTCGGATCTTAGAAGCAGGCAGTCGCGGTCAGGGGGAGCCTTGGGATTCCCTCTGCAGGCGTCGCTGTGGGGGCTCAGGGCGGGGCAACTCTGGCTACTCACGGTCTCGCAGTCGCCGGGGAGTCCTCCCTGAAGTGCTTGTTCTCCACAAGTCGAGCCGGGGGCGTCGGGTGCAGTGTCAAGTCTCACGCTTCCGGCGGGAAACGCAAGTTGTTTCAAAGTTGCTTCTTTGTAGCAAAGTCGCAGTCTTGGGTGAACAGAGCCGCTGTCCTCAGGAGTTCTTGGCCCTTCTAGATGCAGGGCAGTCCTCTGAGGCTTCAGAGGTCGTTGGTCCCTGGGGAAAGCGTCGCTGGAGCAGTGTCTTTAGAAGTGGGGAGACAGGCCGGTAGAGCTGGGGCCAAAGCAGTTGGTGTCTCCGTCTTCTCTGCAGGGTTTTTCAGCTCAGCAGTCCTCTTCTTCTTAGGTTGCAGAAATCTGAGTTCCTAGGTTCTGGGGAGCCCATAAATACTAAATTTAAGGGCGTGTTTAGGTCTGGGGGGTTAGTAGCCAATGGCTGCTAGCCCTGAGGGTGGGTACACCCTCTTTGTGCCTCCTCCCAAGGGGAGGGGGCACATCCCTAATCCTATTGGGGGAATCCTCCATCTGCAAGATGGAGGATTTCTAAAAGTTAGAGTCACCTCAGCTCAGGACACCTTGGGGGGTGTCCTGACTGGCCAGTGACTCCTCCTTGTTTTTCTCATTATCGCCTCCGGCCTTGCCGCCAAAAGTGGGGCCGTGGCCGGAGGGGGCGGGCAACTCCACTAGCTGGAGTGCCCTGGGGTGCTGTAACAAAGGGGGTGAGCCTTTGAGGCTCACCGCCAGGTGTTACAGTTCCTGTAGGGGGAGGTGATAAGCATCTCCACCCAGTACAGGCTTTGTTACTAGCCACAGAGTGACAAAGGCACTCTCCCCATGTGGCCAGCAACATGTCTGGTGTGTGGCAGACTGCTAAAACTAGTTAGCCTACACGGATAGTCGGTTAAGGTTTCAGGGGGCACCTCTAAGGTGTCCTCTGGGGTGTATGTTACAATAAAATGTACACTGGCATCAGTGTGCATTTATTGTGCTGAGAAGTTTGATACCAAACTTCACAGTTTTCAGTGTAGCCATTATGGTGCTGTGGAGTTTGTGCATGACAGACTCCCACACCATATACTCTTATGGCTACCCTGCACTTACAATGTCTAAGGTTTTGCTTAGACACTGTAGGGGCATAGTGCTCATGCACTTATGCCCTCACCTATGGTATAGTGCACCCTGCCTTAGGGCTGTAAGGCCTGCTAGAGGGGTGACTTATCTATACTACATAGGCAGTATGAGGTTGGCATGGCACCCTGAGGGGAGTGCCATGTCGACTTAGTCTTTTTATCCCCACTAGCACACACAAGCTGGCAAGCAGTGTGTCTGTGCTGAGTGAGGGGTCCCCAGGGTGGCATAAGATATGCTGCAGCCCTTAGAGACCTTCCCTGGCATCAGGGCCCTTGGTACCAGGGGTACCAGTTACAAGGGACTTACCTAGATGCCAGGGTGTGCCAATTGTGGAAACAAAAGTACAGGTTAGGGAAAGAACACTGGTGCTGGGGCCTGGTTAGCAGGCCTCAGCACACTTTCAAATCAAAACTTAGCATCAGCAAAGGCAAAAAGTCAGGGGGTAACCATGCCAAGGAGGCATTTCCTTACACTCAGTGACACAGGTAAGCACTACTGACAACACACACATTAGGCCACAAACTATGAGCACTGGGGTCCTGGCTAGCAGGATCCCAGTAAGACAGGCAAAACACACTGACATATATGGTTTTCACTATCAGCACTGGGGTCCTGGCTAGCAGGATCCCAGTGACACAGTAAAAACACTCTGACACACACACACACACACAAACAGGCCAAAAATAGGGCTACTTTATCACATCGCCCAAGGGCCCGATGGGCTTGTAAGCATGTCTTTGAGGAAGTGTTGTTCTTTCTTGGATCTTGCTGCGGACATATGGAGAAACCAGGAAGCAGCGCCATCCAGGCAGCCAGTCATCTGTTGGTGGGGCAAAGTACAGTCACAGAAGGGCCCCCGGTATCCACAGAGCGTTGTCCAAGGGGTTTTCTCGTTGTGCTGCCTTTTGTGGTGCAAGAGGGGCATTGGAGACCTAGCTCTCGGCACTTGCCGCAGTCCCGGTGGATCAATGCAAGCTCCAGCAGCCCACCACGAGGGCAGCACACCAGGAGGCAAAGAGACTTGCACCCCTGGGGTGTGCATAAAAAAGTTTGCGGCAAAGTCGGGAGGCACGGCAGCTGCGTATCACTAGCCCGGTTAAGCCCTGAAAGGTGCCCCTTGTATCACTAGGGGCCGTCTACGAGGACTGTGCGAGGCTGTAGGTGAGGCCCAGGGCTGACAGGCCTCACTGCTCCAGAGCTTGTAGGCTTACGGTGCTGTGATTGTCTGCTGCTCAAGGTTTGGTCGCTCCAACTAGGCTCACCAGCCGGGGAGGAGGCTTCAGGGTGCTGCACCAGCAGTTCTGCTGTTCAGCGATTAGCAGGGCTGAGGCAGAATTTCTTCATTGTGTGTGGGGTGGGGGTTCCATCCATCACCCCCGCCTTTAGTTGGGAATATTCCTGCCAGCGATGCCCCCTTACCGGCACCACCCAGGGCAGAGATCATCCCAAGTCCAGCTCCGCTCGTCTCGAGGCGCTCCATGGGTCCATACCAGTCCAGGAATAAAGATCCTCCTGCCAGCCAAGGATACTCTGCACCAGTTTCGGCAGCTGCAGGCAGAAGGGGGGTGGGATGAGTGTCAATGACTGCTGTTCTGCGTATTCGGGCGGTGATCACAACGTCCTCTCGGCAGTGCTGCCAGCTGTGGGTCTCAGAGGGGCGATGGTAGGCTCGGAAGGATGTCCGTGCCGTCAGCAAAATGCTTTCGGTAGGATCCGAGACAGCGATAGTGCGTGGAAGAAGTAGGCTAGCGAGCTGATAGGAACTCTGCCGGGGCACCACTCTGTGCTTCCTTGGCGTGGCTGCCTTTTGCAATCCGGGGCGGCTGTGCTGTTGTGAAAGCTGCCAGTACGGGTGCTGGATTGCGGCTGTTAAGCCTGTGCATTATGTGCCGGGGGCGGGAGGGATTGGGACGATGTCCACGGGGCTCCGCATGGAGGGCAGGAATGGTGCTTCTATTCGCTAAAGATCAGCGGGGACGGAGAGACGCATCTCATTCATCCACCATCTTGACTATGCCCCCATTGATCTTTTTAATTAAGACGTGCAGATGTTACCACTGTTCTGGTGAAATACAAGCCAATGCATGCAGGGATGACCACTACATAGATCTAGGACTTTTGAGAGATGCCACAAATACTCCAAAGCTTGATAGAGACAATAACCTGGATGTCAGAATAACAGCGTTACATGTGGAAAATGTGTCTAATTATCTTTGTTCTGTTGTGTGCGAACCTTGCGCCATTCTGGCAATGATCAAATGACTAATTTGCAAAGGTTACCGCCGTCTATAAAATAGATCTGACATTAACAACAAATATACACTTCTTGCGAGGCACTAACCTAAGTCCTTATGTAGATTTAAATCCACTGTTTTGACACAGGGGCTTTAAACCACCCACAGTGGCTTAGGATTAAAAGACAGAAAACAGTCCACATGTGTTTTGCAATTAAAACACTCTATATTGTAAAAGTGTACCTTGAAAGAGTTGTCAATCGCTCATTTTCGTATCATGGAAAAGTGACCAAATCTTTTTGATGAGGCTCAAAAGACTGACATATGAAAAACAAGGACTTGGCCCTAGTATAATTAGGGAAATAGCTCAGGCATTTAGATTTCTATGCCATTTCTTGGCTTTTTTTGCCATTTATTTTGAGGAGACAAGAAATACAAATGCAGAGCATACTTCTACGTACAGCTGAAAGCGGCAACTAGCATAGGACGTAAACAGAGTCCTTTAACATTTGAGTATTCTAGAAGGGGGGGGGGACAGAAAGGGGAGAGGGAGGAGGGGATAGGGGCGAGGAAGTAGGAACGACTGAATAATGACTGCAGCATAATATAAAGGGGTGAGGGAAGATGGAAAGATGATGGGCTAGGGATAGAGCCACCTTAGTGGAGGAGGAGGAGGAGGGATGGGGGGGGAGGGGAGGGGGATGAAGACACCAGAGAGGTGTATAGATTCAGAAGAATGTAGAGGTAAAACGTTGTATAGGATGGATTGTAGCCTGTTTAGCCAGGACTAGTGCCCATCTTGGTCAGCATGAGGGCAACAATTCTAGTAGCCAGAAGGGGAGGGGGAAAACAGCCCGCTATGGAAGCATCAATCAGATTGGAGGGAGAAGAGGCACGGGTGTGTAGATTAGTTCCCCAAGAGTACAAATGTGGTGGCTGTGGCGTTACCATGGGCAAAGCGTATCGTATCCATGAGAGTGTTGCATGTAGAGAGGACATAACAGACTATGATGCTTCGGGGAGGAAGGGTGCCCATATCTGGGTAAATAGAGTGGCTTGGTCCTGTAGATTGTAAATGACGCGTTTGTGCATTGCAGTCTGTATCATTGCCACCAGCCACTCTTCCGGGGTAGGCGGGTGGAGTGATCTCCATTGGCAAAGGATGCATAGTTTGGCCAGTGCAAGGGCAATGTGTAATAGGCGATGTTGTGGTCAGGATGGGTCAGGGAGGTCGCCCGTGTCATGTAGGCAGATTAGGGAAGAGGGGAGTGGGGAGTGGTTGGCAGAGAGAGATAGAGTTTTCAAGAATGGTACTCACTGATTCCCAGAACAGGTGCAATGGGGGACTGTCACAGAGAATATGTATATCACATCACAATATGTCTCACTGCAGAACGCCCATTTTGCACAGTTTAGCTGGGGTCCTGTACCAGTCATTTAGTATTTTAAAGAGGCAGAATTTCGTTTGTGCCTCTCTCGTGCCCATGTCCGGAGCATTCATAATGTCTGGCCAATCTTCATCCTCAAAGACGGTATGAAGGTGGCGCTGCCACCATGTCCATATGTTAAGAAGGGGTTGCGAATAGAGATGTTGAGTGAGTACTCCACAGAGGACCGACATCACTCCCTTAGAGCGTCCCCAGGTATTTAAGTAAGATAGTACAGGAGAGGATTGCAGGGACCGGGAGGAAGGGGGAATCAAAGCACTGCAAACGCAGTGTTGAAGTTGTAGGTATCGCCACATTTGGTCGGGGTCAAGGCCGTATTCATCCCGTAATGTTGCGAAGGGTTTAAGGTTGCCATTCGCTATAAGTTGGTCCAAAGAGGTAATACTCACCATACTCCATCGAGGCCAGGAAATAGTGGACCTCCGTATTCTTAACCGGTCATTGCCCCTTATAGGGGCCCTGAGTGTAAGTGGAGGTGTACGCCAAGAAGTCAGTGCGTCCGTCGCCAAGCTTCTAGGGTCGCCTGCAGTATCGGGTTTTTGGGAGGCGTCTGAGGTTTATAGTCTCTGTAAAGGATGCTAAGGTCACCGGCATTTAAGAATAATTGAAGCTTGATCTGGACCCATGGCAGGGGTTCTGCGGCACCCGTTAACATGTACACCAGCTGAGACAGGTTGAGGGCCAAAGTATATTGTTCGAACCACGCAAGTCCCATACCTCCACTGGAATGATGAGCCATGAGCTTGGCAGAAGATAGGCGGGGTGGGCCGTTCCCCACACAAATACTTTGATTAGTGTGTCAATTCTTCTGAGGGTCGTGAGGGGATTTTGCATGGGCAACATACCGAGGACATAGGTAAAATGGGGCAAGGTGACCATCCTCACTGCCTGCACCCGTCCCACATGGTGAGTCCCAGTTGGGCCCACTTGTCAAAATCCTGAGGCATACGAGACAAGAGGGGAGCAAGATTGTCCGCCACTATATGATCCAGGCCTCTAATAACCAGGATTCCTAAGCATTTAAGATGAGATGGTTTCCACTGGAACGGGAAGCCATGAATCGCCGCTCGGGTAGTAATAGTGGGTACGGGTAGGGCTTCGCTCTTATCCCAATTCATCCGATAACCGGATAAGAGGGCAAATCCATCTATGATTTCCAACAAGGCTGGAATGGAACAGTCTAGATCTGTTAGGGTGAGCAGGATGTCGTCTGCATATAGGTAGAGTTTAGAGAACCCCCCCCCCCCCTGGATTAACAGTCCAGTAAGAAGAGGAGAGCAGCGTATAGTACCCGCTAAGGGTTCCATTTAGGGGAGGAATAATAAGGGTGATGGCGGGCATCCTTGTCTCGTCCCTCTGCGGATCGGGAAGGGGTTGGAGATGAACCTGCTGACTTTGATCTGTGCTGTAGGTTTATCATAAAGCAGGTGTACTTGGGAGAAAAAGTGATCGCAGAGGTCAAATTTCTTGAGGGTTGCAAAGAGGTAGTACCATTCAATACGATGAAACGCCTTTTCGCCGTCCAAGGAGAGGGTGAGTGCCTCCATCAGGAGGTCTTTTGCAAACCATAGAGAGTGGGAAAGAGAACGAAGATGGTTCCTGGAAGTACGGCCTGGGACGAAACCCACTTGTGTCGGGTGGATTAGGGCCAGGAGGACTTTGCGTAGGCGAAGAAACTGGCCAGTATTTTAATATCTCCATTCAGAAGGGATATGGGACGATAGCTGCCACATAAGAGGGGGTCCAGGCCAGGCTTGGGAAGGACTGCTATTACCGCCTTATTAGAGATGGAGGCCAAAGACCCCTCCTTACTACCTTCACAGAAAGCCTAGTATAGTTGGTCAACTGATGCGGTACTAGACCATTTATAAAACTCTGCCGGGAAACCGTCTTCACCCAGCGATTTATGATATGGGAGGTTGGCTATAGCCTGTGCTATTTAGATCTTGCTGATTTCCATGTCTAACAGGGCTCGCCTTTGGGAGTCAATTGAGGAAGGTGGGCTTTGTCTAAAAAGGATCCAGCTGGGTAGGGCAAGGCCGACATTTGAGGGACGTATAAGTCTTGATAGAACTTTGCAAATTAGTCAGCTATATCCAGGGGTCGAGTAAGAAGTGCAGCGGTAGAGGAGGAGAGCGCGGAAATGTTGGGACGCCAGGAGCCTGCCCACTTTCTCGCAGTGTTCGTAGTGCCGTCCTCGCAGGCGCTGTAACGCGTATTCTGCCTGGAAGGTGAATAATTAATTAAGAGCCATCCTAGCCTGTTCCAGCCGTCGGCAAGTTGCTAGCAAGGATCGATTCATGTATGTCTGAGTAAGGGTTGCTACATCACGTTCTAGTTCTGTCTTCTGTCAGTTTGAGATAGTCACATCTCTCATCATCAGCCCCCTCAAGGTGGCTTTCGCGGACGACCACAGTATTCTCTGGCAGTGGACTGAGCCCTGATTATCCTGTAGGTAAGTGGAAACGTGTGACCACAGTTGGATTTTTCCTTGGAGAGTTCTATAGCGGTTTACTGGGAGGTGCCATGATTTACGTCCCGGGGAGCGAAGGTCAATGACTACAGAGGTTAGTATCAGAGAGTGATCAGAGAGGGCGCATTCCAGAAAGAATCCACACGGCGCAGGCTAGGGGTACTGTGGATTGTGACACACGGAAATAATCAAGCCTAGATTGGGTACCGTGTACCGATGAGAGGAAGGTATACTCCCCGTCTGCCGGGTGGGTGAGTCTCCAAAGGTCCATAAGGCCGTGGTCTGAGATTACATCCGCCACTAGGGCCCTGTCGGTATTGTTACCAACGTCTACGGGGCCAGTTCTGTCTGGCACCGTTCCTGGCAAAATTCCAATCACCCCCAATGACATGGCGCGAGGCCCCAATTTCTATAAGCAGATGGTTTAGACGAAGGAAAAAAAGATCGCTTGGGGCCTGTTGGTGCATATACACAACCGACACAAATCGTTTGGTTACCGATCTGATGTTTAGTAAAGACGTATCTCCCCTCAGGGTCAGACCACGTTTCAGCCACCCATATAGGAAGGGTTTTTCACAACAGGATCGCTACGCCACACTTTCTAGGCGTCACACTCTCCAATGATGGCAGTGTAGGGCAGCTTCTGAATAATGCTCTCCCCATCCAGTCTCAGCATAGCTTGCCAGATTCCGTGGTATTGAGATGTGTCTCTTGTAACAGGGCTATGTCTGTGTGTTTAGACCACAGGTAGGAGAGTACTTTTTGGCGTTTTACATAGTGGGTCATACCTTGGACATTACGAGATAGGATTTGCAGCGGACGGTGAAGGGTAGTAGTCCCAGCAGACATACTGGCAACGTGCGTCTACAGTAAGTGGAGGGGACAGGAGGATGAGAAGAGAGACAAGGAAGGAAGGGGGGGAGGGGAGTGTGTTGAACGCTGGGAGATGGTGGAGGTGGGGGGAGGAGGTGGACAGAATTATCATCTGTAAGAGAACAGAAGAGAGAGATGAGAAAAAGAGAGAAGGGAAGGGGGTAAAGATACAGGTATGGGAGGGAAGGGCTGGGGGGTACTGGGTGTATCATCAGCAACAAACTACAGGAAGGAAAGAAGTAGGAGATAGAGTAGAGTAAAGGAGAGAGAGAAAGGGGGAGGGATGGATAGAAAATGGTTAGGGCGGGTGGGTGAGTGAGGGGGGGGGATAACCTTAGAGGGGTTAGGGTTCTCAGATCTCGAAGCTGTGAACTGCGAATTGTGGGTCTAAACCTGAGGGGAGGACTGCGCACCCCTGGGTTTTTTTTTGGGGGGGAAGGGGGACAAGTTGGGGGGAGACAGGGGGTCCCAGGCCAGCAAGTGGATAGAAAGAAACAAGTGCTTGAGAGGGGAGGGGCAGGCAAGAAAGGTCAGTGATAGATTGAGTAGGCTGTAGGTTTGCGGAGGTGAGGACAGCCGATGGTGCATGAGGACATCTGTGGGTAGGGGAAGGGCATGAGAACTTGACCACTTGCCCGTCTCCCCGGTTTGCGCTTGTGTGTGTGTGTGTGTGTGTGTGTGTGTGTATGTGTGTTTTGATAGAGGGCTGGGGGGAGAAGGAGGGAGGAAAAAAGGGGAGTAGGGAGAAGGGGAGAATGTGCAGGTGGCGGTCGTGGTGGAGACCTAGTCCTCTTGTCAAGGATGAGGAGACTAGAAGGCTAAATAAAGGGGGGAGGAATCTGTTGTATTAGCGGTTAGGGAAAGCAGGAAGATTAGTCACATCCGCAGTTGTTGGTAACATATCGTTCCCAGCTGGGGGTGCTTAATTCGGGGCATGGAGATGAGAACATCAGACAGCATTCTACTTTGGGAGCCGAGCCCTTCTGTCACGAGCGCTAGGAAAAGGGGTAGAAGGAAAAAGGGGGGCAGGAGGGGGCATGAGAGGGTATTAAGAGGGTAGTAGGAAGGTATGAAGAGGATATTGGAAGGGTATTAAGGTATTAAGAGGGGGGGGTGCATGGTATGGGCAAATAACAGTGCGGTGTCATGTCAAAAGGAAAGTATGGGAGTCGACCAGTAACCAACAAGCAGTAACCAATATAGGCCAAGCATGTGGGCAGATAAACAGTGAGACAGCATTACTTCGATACTGCAATGCATTGTAGAATATATTATAATAAGGCAGAACAACTAAACAGTGAAACTATGGACCGGGGAGAAATAACGATAAGACTGTGTTCCGTGCCCTTCGGTAGGAACCAAGTGTAGTACTCACAAACCGAACTTCCATCTTTTTGTGTGTGTGTTTTTGGAGGGGGGGGGGGGCTCCCAGAGAGTCAAGAGCTCAAAGTTCAAGTGTTCAAGAGTACAGGTAGAGGCAGGGCTGGGTTCCAATGGAGAGCGGGATTTGTCTCTGTCCGCCTGTTGAGTATGGTGCACTACAGCCAGGAGTGCCTTTCCCCTGTCGTCGTGGGACCTCGGTATTTCATTTGGTCTCTGCCTCTTTGGGGGATCCCTGTGTCCGAGGGATCGGACGTCTGAGGAGGTAAGTTGTAATGTGGCATCCGGGGAATTCTGAGGCATATCACCGGGTAAAGCCTGTGGAGTTGTGTCCATGGACTTGGGCGTTAGGTCATCGAAGTAAAGCCGAAGATCCTCTGGGTCATAAAAGTTCTGAGATTGGCCACTGTTGGTGATCCACATCCGAGCCGGTTCAAAGATACCATATTTCACTTCCATTTGGTGTAGGCGAGGGCAAAGTGATAAAAATGCCTTGCGGCGTTCATTCGTTTCTTTGGAGAAATCCACTGTGACATGGACCTCATAGCCATAGGCTCGGAACGGACCCTGGGAGCGCACAGTGCAGATGAGCTGTCGGGCTTGAGCGTGGCACAAGAGGCAGGCTATAATAGGGCGCGGATGGCGTGAATCCTCAGCTCTCTTTGGGCCCAGACAATGTGCCCTCTGGAATTCCAGAGGAGGATCCAAGGATATGACAGTTAGGTTAGGGATGGTTTCTTTGAGAAATGTCTGAACATCCATCTCCTCAACGTGCTTCGGGAAGCCAAAGAAACGCACGTTGTCCCTACAACTCCTGTCCTCCAAGTCCACAAGCTTACTGTTGAGAAAAAGGAGTTCTCGGTCCTGGTCCGGTGCAGTATTGAGGTTATCCTCAACCGCCACAACACACTGCTCCAGGTCAGAGACTCTGGTTTGGAAGCCTGCTATATCCAATCGTATGGATTTGGTCTCTGCCGCAAACGCTGATATTGTTGTGTCCATCCCTTCAAGCCTGCGGCCCACTGCTGTGATCTCCTGAAGGATACAATCCATGGTAGCGCCATGCTCTGCAATGTCCGTTACTGTGGGCGAGGTCGACGGCTGGGCGTCGCGAGACGGGGCTGGCGGAAGAGAATGGTGGAGGGCTTGAGAGAATAGAAGCTGTCTCGCTGGTTTACCAGAGGATTTGTCGCCAGATTTTCCGGTGGCCATCCCAAGATTGCTTTTGCTGTCAGGTCGTAGTATTGTGAGAGTGAAGAGGGTTAGGCTTGGACCTACACTACAGTCTTCTGATGGTCAGCTGTCAAAAAAATGCCCCACTCGGTCCAAGTCAGCATACGAGAGGTGGGGGGAGGAGGGGAGGAAGATGGCAATCTCCTGGTAAGGCTGCCAAACGTAGTCCGCTGATCAGCACGCAATGGCCGCAAAGAAAGACGGTAGGAGAGGAGGAGGGTTCGCCCCCTTGCACCAGCACTATGGATTAAGATTAGGGGTGGGTCACAAGGCCTCTCTCATCCTGATATGCATAGCTGGCTTTCAAAGTCACAAATGGGCTCCGGTCCATCTCCAGGCGGGGTAGTGGCTATGAGGAAAGGTGTCCGCATCTGCCCTGAGGTGGAGCGCACACCACACTGGTGCATATGTCGCCCCCTACATTGCCGCACAACTCTGGTGGTGGTGCCCCCCTCAGCAGTGACTCCAGCTCGAGGTGAAGGGATGGAGGGGTCGAGGCAGGTGAGACACGGCTGCGCGCAAGGCTGGTGCGTCACTTCGGCAGTAGGTCTCAGCCCTGCATCCGCGTCCTCGGCCAGGAGCGTGATGCAGTTGGGTCCCGGGTGTCCATGTTGGTCCTGGGGCAGCGCGCACAGCACACTGGAGCGTAGGAAGTCACCCACGTTGCCGCACAGCTCCGGTAACGGTGCGACTCCCAGCTGTAACTTTAGATGGGGGTGGAGGGATTGAGGCGAACCGGACGTGGCTGACACAGTGTAAGTGCGAGGCCGCCGCCCCATCATGGCAGTAAGCCTCACCCCCACCTCCTTGTCCGGACTCATGATGCTGGCGCGTCTCAGGAGGTTTTTAGGCTGCCAGCGTTCTGTGCTCCAATGGGCCAGGCATCGCAGGTGCAGAGTGCCCCAGCCGGGGTGCCACGACGACACTACACTTCAGGCTGCCCGTTGGGCTCCGGACTGCCACTCCGAAACCCTCCACCCCGTGAAACACCCGCCCACCCCCCCGCTCACCGCCACGGGCCCTCTGTGGCACGGAGCTCGAGCTTCAGGCGGCCATCTTCCACCGTGGCCAGACCACGCCCCCATTTCTTGGCTTTTATGACAACACCACTGACAATTACAAAAATGGACTGGGAAAGGTTGAAAGGCAGTTTTCAAATGGCATTCGCTTTGTATTCTTTTGTGAATTAAACACCAAACTGATCATCCAACATTAATATTTCCTTGATCTGAGTTTTAGTGCCTGCAAAAATTAAAACAAGGAAAAGGGTTTGCAAAGTTGGTGTGGCTACCCAAGAGATCATTTGGAGTAATGATTAGATGTTTATTTGTAAAGATACCTATATAAGTGGAAGCAATTGCACATCCCTATTGAATAAACCAATAGCCCCTTAGAAAGTTTTTTTCCATATAATATGCTGTAACGTAGAGGAGGTCAGGGTCTCAAAACAAACATGGACCACATAATATTCACATTATTATTTGAGGGAACACATGAATATGCAAGTCAATGTTTCTGCCAGGACTTGTGAAAGAAAATAACTCCTCTGGAAAAGCTTCTGCAACAGCTGCTAGCTAACCCTTGCAAGTGTCAGCCTCAACAAGTGTTACCATTATTTGATTTTTAGACACAGAAGATTTCCAGCAAAGAACTGTGAGTGATCCAGTCCTTCTTTAACAGCACAACCTTCCACATGACTGAAAGAATGGAAACACAGTCTGCTTTTTTAGAAGACATATGCAGGTAATGAGGAAAGGACACCAATCATGTATTTACAAAGGCATGTAAGAAAGGGTTACTATGTAAAGAGGGATCAAGAGAGCAGTAGAATGAGATGTGTTGAATCTGGAGCATGGGGAACCAGGGTTGAATCCTTGTCTCAGCTCAACATCCTGTCATTCTGGTCAAATTATGTATTATCCCCGAGCCTAAAAAAGTGCTCTGAAGCAGTTAGGCTAAGTTTTCCACAGAAAAAGCCTTAAATAAAAAAAAGTCAGAACTACCTAATCAAGGTTGTGTTTTAATTTCTAAAGAACTGTGTGAATCACTGTCCAGACTGCAATCACAGGGACCTGCAATGCTAAGGGGCCCATGGACCTGTTTAAATCATATTCTACAGGCAAAGCAGGTGTTTCTGTGCTTTGTGAACCTTTTAAGATTATATAGATTATATAAATTTGTTGCTGAAGAACTTAGGGTAGCTTTCTAAGAAAACTCTCTAAATACATCTGCAGCTTAGGGCTGTAACTTGACTTCTTTGGAAAAGGAGCACCAGTAAATGTTCAGAGACCAGAATACTGATGGTGCAGATTGTCTTTTATTTCATGAAGCCAATTCATTTGCGAGTAATCATAGTTACTGACACCATTCAAACAGGTGTTATTCATGAAATATTTAATGGAGCAATTGATGCTGCAATGGGTGGTCCTATGTTGTTCAGAAGTGTACAGGATAAGACTATCCATAAAACATATTCCTCTTTAACCATTCTAGATCATCACAGTTTATCTTTTAATATTCAGTCAATTCAAAGCCTTGACAGCCTCAAAGCTGCAGTTGAACACATGAAAAAGTAAGCCTTTGAATGTGCAGAAATATCTCAATCTCTGCTCAGAGCCTGCCAAATTCACTTTCGAATCTTTTTTTTTTTTAAATATAGGATCTTTCAGAGGCAGAAATTTTAAAAACCCTTTTTTATCCCAAAATGTACAAGATGAAGATCGTACTGGATTATTATTGCATAAAGACAGAAGTTCTTGTCTTTTCGTTGACCTTTTCTGGCATACTCTACACTTATTCAATCCTTAGAAGCTCCTACTAAAAGTAAGCAGGCAATGAAGCAGACATCTTTGTTTGCCACACTTCGTCGCAATTCTACAATTTCCCATATATTATAGAAAACAGTACCTAACTCGGTCACACATGCTGGTGCATGAGCCCCTAATTTGTACATCCCAAAGTATTACCTCAACAGAATGCCCACAAGTCGATGAATTGGAAACAGTATTAAACCTCAATTTCATGAGGCAATGTGTTCCTGAGATAATGAACCTTACAACATATCAACAATCACAGTCAATTAAGCAAAGACAAACCCAATAATTGAGTTACAGGGCAGGAATATAAACTGAAAATAGTTGTTACATAAAATCAATAGATGCAGTAGACAAAATATCATGAGGCTATTAGTAAACAGAGTATTAAAGGGTAAGGGGCAATATAAAAAAAAAAAAAAACTGAGTCCCAAATGAGCGATAAAAAAAAAAAAAAAAAAAAAAAAAAAACAACATCAGACAGCATCTCTACCAGCACCAAAGATAATCAGGAAAGCCTTCCATTCCAGCCCCAATTTTAGTGGTTTAAATGCAGTTTGTTTGCATAGGAACGCATTAATTTCTGCTAAATCGACATGGTATGAGCAAATGAACTACAATTTTTGCAAATCCGAGAAGCATTCTATTAAACGTCATACTGCCTTACCATCTAAATACTATTCTTCTACATTAATTTTCTGCCCACTCTAGCTAATGTAATCTGGAGATGGCAGAACAAACTAGTTACAAGAGCAACAGCAAACTAGTGTGAATGAATGCAATGCAGTGAGCTAGCAGAGGGTTCTTGGGAAACTGCAACATTAATGTGTGCCTGTCTGAAAGCAAGAACAACGTTAATGCAAATAAACAACAAGCAATGGCAAAGCCAATAGGATTCGCCTTTGTTTTTTCTTTTTATGTAAGTGGATTGCAAATATTAGAAAAATGTTATAATAATGTTTGTTTTAAAGCAACTATTAACGGTTTATCAAATTTAAAACAAACATTAATAAAAAAAATCTAATATTTATAATCCAGTTCAATAGTAAGATAGAATGCAAAAGAAAAAAAGAAACTATTAGCTTTGCTAATGCTTGTGAAGTTTTTTTTTCTTTTAACTCAACCAAAGATTTTGCAAGAGCGCGTGTGCAGTTGAAACTAAAAACACCATAACTGATACCATACATGGCACTCCCATGGAATAGCCTGCTATCCGTTCTCACAGCACTTCTTCTGTTTGTCACGGGTAGTTAAAGCTCTATAAATGTAATTATAATAATAAAACCACCAGAAACCACTGTTCTTCTAACTTTCCTATTCCCACTAGTTAACTCTTGGCCTCCTCTGAAACATGTGAGAGCACAATGTTGAACAGTGTTGCCACACTGTGTGTGTACATGCACCAGAACATCCCATGAGAGTGCAGATTCCCACACAGGACTGGTTATTGCCTCCGGTTGGGGTAGATACGCACCATGGCCTCTGACACCATGCCCCCTGCTCTGCATCAGTAGCAGTGGCCACCAGAGAGCAGGCAGCGTTGGGCCACACCTACTGCCGGCTTCACTTCAGCCCTGGGGGGGCCTAGGCCGCACACAGCCCCGGCACCGCACAGACTCCAGGTAGCCTGGGAAATCCCGTAGTAACAAGAGCAAGCCAAACCCGGGTGAGAGGTTGTGCTGGACAGAGAGTAAGGGGCCAGCAAAGGAGACTCTGCGGGTGGTGAGGGATACAAGAGCAGCTGACTACATACGAGTGCCGTGAGCCACCCACCAGAGGAGTAAGGCACTGGAACGGACACAGTACTCTGCAGCCAGAGGCTAGAAGCGCACCTGAAGGAAGATGACAGCAGCACTGTGAGGCGAGGCAGCACCAACAGAAGCAGCTAAGGGTCTGCAGGTGTGAGGGTCTGCACAGAGGTAGTCACTGTCCATGGCAGGTAAGTGCACTCGCAAGTGTGTGCTTCTATATATGGCTAGTGAATTCTGTTGCTTCAGTTATTTCCCCCCACATGCCCTCCTCCCAGCCCCAGGCAATGCAACTCCTGTGTTCACACTACCTGCAAGTTTCAGAATTGGCAATAAGATGCACTGAAGCGGGGGTGTCAACCAATCTCCTTTTGTAATTAGAAATTGGCAACATTCACTTTTATATTCTTGGGAAGTTTTGAGGAACGGTGGCAGAAAGTTTACTTTATTTATTATTAATTTGAATACCCCATTTTTTGAATTTCATTAAGAAGACAGCATGCGTCGAAGAGAAAGAAAAATGGGTAGAGCAGAAAGAAGACGGCGTGTGGCGAAAGAAGACAGCAGCGAAGAAAGAAGATTGCATGCAGAAGGAAACAAGCATTTACAATGCAATGGGTCTTGTGTTTACTCCTGTTAAAGCTATTAGCGTTGTAAACACCTAACCGGACTTTTATTGCCACAAACCGAAAAGTAAAACAGTTTCACATAAGCGAGCTGACGGCCGCCATGAGCACAAAGCAAACACACAAAAGGATAACCGGAAAAAGTGTAATTATCCATGTAACCGGAAAAAGTGCAAATATCCATGTAGCAGGGTCGATGTCATGCAAAGCGCTCGACTACTGCCCAGTGAGATCGCACTGCCTACGAAATAAAGATAAAAAATAGTGCAGAAACCATACGGAAAACATGGAGCCTTGTTTGTTTTCAGTAGTCGGCCGGTGCGCTCGAAGCAGGGTAAACACTGGAAAAAGCATGACATATGCATGCCTTTTCACTAATGAATTCAAGCTAATCTTAAAAGGCAAACCCAAGAACCAACCTAACTGATGGGCTTGACGTGGGTGTGGTTTAAAGCCCAGAGAGAGATTACAAGTGCTTTGCGCTCAACCCTAAAAAGAAGTACCTTCAGCGTCATAGCCAGAGGAAGGACACTGGCCAGTGTCCAATAGCAAGTGGCCGGAAAGAGTACTTGGTCCAGAGGAAACACAATGGCATGAATGGCAAAGACGACAACAGGAAGTGAAGCAGACAACGTGCTGGGCAATCAGAAGCATGTAAATTAGAGCGATGTTGGGCCAAGCCAATGGTAAGTAAGATTTCGCAAGCGTGTATGTGCAGGCAAAATCTAAAAATGACTCTGCTTGACTGTCTGCTGCAGAAATAATGAACAGTGAACATGCAGGTGGGGACATCGATTTTCGACAAGTGAAGACTTATGTAAGGTATAGTCAGCATGAGCCAGTAAAAGGCACTTTGATCAGACAGCAAATTTGTTTCAAATACAACAGCAACGTGTTAATGTGTACATGCAAATCCACATCCTGTATTTTGTTAATAATGCACACATTTATAGATGTAGAAAAACAATACATTCGCACACCACTGATTTTACAAATGAAGGGAATTATCCTTTGTACAGCTTTCTTCATGCATGTAAATTTAACAGGTTGAGAGATTCACAAGAAATGTAATGATCAAAATTAAAAATGTATAGTAAATTGATGTTACATTTTTTAACCAAGACAAATTTTAAAATTGTTCAAGGAGGAATCAAAGCTGTATCTGGCACAAGTACAAGTGAGAGTGGTCACTTGCAGACTTTTACATTGAACAGGAAATGTTTCTCAACTGCAAAACAGGTTAAAAATTAAGGGGCTAATATAATTTATTAACAAGGGAGGCTCCCACTACCCAGATATTTCCCATTACGTCTTTCTATAAAGGCACACCTGAAATGTCCTAGAAGGATTTCTCAGCTGAATTATGATTGTAATAATTTGCTCATCACCACACAAGCCAGAGTTTGTAATCCTGTTATTAGGTTTTCATTTCCTTATCAAATGAAATCGAACAGAGAGGTACTTAAAAACCTGAAAATCCAGCATACAAGAAAAAGTTTATCTTAGACCTTCCAGTTTTAGAATCGGCCTTAAAATCACCACTATTCTTTGCCTTCCATGGATGCCTCTTGCCAAATACAGGGATTCTTTAAGGAAGAATGAAAAAAGTTATGGTACTAAAAATACACTTGAAATAAAGGACTGACTTTCAGACCAATAAGATTCAGCAAAAATAATGTATAATGAAAATACACATATGTTTAAGAGGAACATATTGCCCAAGGCTGGATGGTGAGAAAACTGGAGAAAGAGCTACAGAAACTACCACAAAGGAACCAACATGTTCTTTTATAGACTGTTTCAGGGTTTGGCAGAGCAGAAGTAACACCATGAACCAACGGTACTCGCCTACCCATCTTTCCTCTATTCTAAATGTTTAGAGTTTAGGAAACCCCTGGATTTCTGTCAGTGGAGCGTCTTCTGGCTCTGCCGGCAGTAAACCCCAACCTACTGAAGGCTAAACTGCAATATTTGTATTTCCACTGCCCATCTGAAATGGGCACGGGACCTGTTCAGTGATTCCCACGCAAAGGGGGAAAAAAGCTGCCTGCGTGTCACAGCCATTTACTTTTTAGACAGAAAAACAAGTCTGTTAATTTAGTGCTTTAAACATGGCACCCACTGAGTGCACTTTCAGTTGCAAAAAACTGATACATATCATATTGATTCTGTATTTGGAAGCAGTGCTTACAACATACACCTTCCAAATCCCATATCGGTATGAGACTGGTGTATACCAAAAAGAATTTTACCAGTTGCAAATGTAGAATCAATAGTAAATGCCAAGTACATCTGGCGCCAAGTTCAAGTCTCTGTGCCAAGTTTTCATCACTCCTTTGGCCATGTTACAAGCCAGTGGAGAAAATTATAAACAAATACAAAAAACAACAACAAATTAAATAAAAACTTTTCTATAGCTAACTGTGTGTTACAAAACGACCAAACTCTGCAAATGAAATCAATACAAAGCAAACATTTGGTTTCTTCTATGAAGACAAAAGCACTTTCAATAGGTATCATACAATAGGTATCAGATATGAATTTTTGCAACTTCAAAAATGGCATGTTGACGCAAGAAGTGAAGAATGCTTTTGTAGTTGCTAGTAACTGACTAATGTTCTCTGGAAAAATGAGGTTCACGCCAGTCTTCCTCCAGAGAAAATGAAAAATGTTATCTGGTTTCTACAGTACAGGCATCAAAACTTTCTCTTGTTGCATTTGAAAAGTAGTCCAGGTTCCTCAAAATGCCACCTTGGCTGAGCTAAAAAAATTATACAGTGAGTTGCGCAATTTGAGGCATTCGCTGGCACCAGTGTCACTCTTAAATTGAATGTGTTTGAACTTCTAATGGGAAAGGTTCAAATAAATCTCACTGTAGTAATATAAATACATGCAACTGGTTCTGCCAAATCTTGACAGCAGCTCTCAGCAAGACCAAAAACAAATATACTCAGTTATGGGGGCATTTGTATTGGAACAGGTGGGGCAATGCTGCGTGGTAGGAATTATGTGGATCCCTGCAGATTCTGGAAGTTTCCATCACAGAAAAGTAAGGAAAATGGATGAATTTAAGAAAAGTTTGAGGTTTACAGGTCATTGTGGGTCAGACACCCTAATGGGATTCATGCAAGTCACACCATCCTGGATTCCCCTAGGTGTCTAGTTTTAAAAAATGTACAGGTTGGTTAGTGCCGGCTGAGCCGCAGCCCAAAACCTAGGAGGTACCCACATCAGAAAAAGATGGTCAGTTTTCGGTGGAAAACGTGCTGCATACATGTTGTGTTTTGGGCCGTTTCCTATTGAAGGCACTAGGTCTACCCACACAAGTGATGTACCATTTTTAATCGGTTGGGAGAATACCAGGTGGAAGGAAGTTTGTGGTTCCCCACAGTTTCCAGAACTTTCCATCATAGAAATGTGAGGAAAATGTTTTTTTTTTTTTCCTCAGTTTGAGGTTTGCAAGGGATTCTAGGAAAAACAAATGTGGGAAGAGCCACACAAATCAGGCCACCCTGGATATCCCTACATGTCTAGTTTTAAAAAATGTACAGGTTGGCTAGGTTTCCCTAGGTGGCGGTTGAGCGGAGGCCCAAAATCTATAGCTACCCACATCAGAAAAAGTCAGTTTTCAGTGGAAAAATATGCTGCATATACATTGCGTTTGGGTTGTTTCCTGTCATGGGCACTAGGCCTACCCACACACGTGAGGTACCATTTTTAACAAGAAACTCAATAGTAGAACAACTGTTATTAGCAATTGTCTTCCTCTGCAATTGCACCCTCCCAAATGTAAGACAGTGTGTAAAAAAGAAGTCATTTTGAGAAATGTCCTCTTAACTTGCATGGTAGCATGGGTATCCACAAATTCAGAGATGTACAAATAATCACTGCTTATAGACTCCATTTCTTGGGGGAGGAACCAAGATAGCGGCGAGATAGGAGTGTCGCTGCGGAGCTCCGCCATCGGGTAATGGCCGGAAGCGGCTGGAACCGGGTGGATCACTCCCTGCCCCAGAAAAGTGCCGTCCGGGATCAGGGAGCCACCCTCCTGAGGGCCATAGCGGCAGGAGGCGCGCCGGCGGTCAGCGACCCCAAAACAAAATGGCAGCCATGTGAGTTGCAGGTGAATGAGCCAGCTGGGCCCAGCTGCGGTGGGCACTGGAGGGCCAGAACGACATAGCACGGGGGCCTGCCATGACCCCCCCCCACACCCACTGGCACAAGGGGAAGGCGAAGACTGTCAACAGAGGGCCCTGAAGGAGCCTTGAGCCTGGGGCTGCTGAGGGCCTGCACATTCCATCGCAGAGACCACGGCCCAGACCTGATGGAATAACAGGGAGGCACCCGCTTGAGGAACAGAGAAGCAGTAAGATGAATTTGCGGCAGACCGGTGATCGACGGCACCAACAGAAAATGGTGGCTGTCGAGCCACTGGCGAAGATGCGGTCAGCCAGTCTTGAGATGGGCGCAGGAGGGCCTGTACAGCATAGTACAGGGGCCTGCTGTGTCTCCCCCAACCCCCACTAGCACAAGGGGGGGATAGGGAGGGGCGAGGACTTCAAACAGCGGCACTGAAGGGGCCTTGAGTCTGGGGCTGCCAAGGGCCATGCACATCGGCGCAGAGCGAGAAGCATGATGCCCTCCATCGCAGAAAACATGGCCCAGATCCGGTGGTATCAGACCAGATGCCTGTGCAGGGAAAATATCAGGAGCGATGTCGGGCAGCGGACTCAGGATCAGAGATAATTCCCTTCATCGATGGGGGAGGAGGTGCTGAAAGAGACGAGTGAGCCCCCTGAGGACGGCACCTGGACACAATTGAGGGCATGCAGTACTAGTGACTTCGCGACTCTTGGAGGGCCTGGGACACAGAGAGCGCTGGGGGGGTGCACATTTCGCATTGAGCAGTCAGATCCTGACCCCCCTCTACCCCCCCCCCCAGGGCAGGATATACAAAGGGGGGGAGTGAATACCCTGAACGCGCTGCAGAGGGATCTTGGATAATAGCCGCAAATATGTGAACTCACAGAGAGAGTGGGAAGCCCGAACACCCCTCACGGGAGAGATATGTCGGCACAGAGGCAAAGGCAAAGCAAGAAAGAGGGCAACCTAAAAGCCCTTCATGAAATCCCCAGCAAAGAAACAGGAACACACCCAGGGATTGGCAACAGACGCTAGACAGCAGAGGGTCTAGCAGTGGCGAGCAGGTGGAGGAGGATACCAATCTGATAACAAAATCATTCCTGGAGCACTTGTTTGGGGGGCTACCAGAAGACCTTGCTAGTCTTAAGCAGGAGATTGCCGCCAAGGAGGGAAGTCGCGGAACTGGAATAGCGAGTGGACACCGTGGAACGCACCCATGACACCCAAGCAAAAGAAGTGGACCACTACAGGCAAGAAATTCTCACCCTCCAAGATACAAACCGTGAACTGCAATACAGACTGGAAGAATTAGAGAATAGGTCATGGCGCTCCAACATACGTAGTAGGGGAGTACCTACACATGCAACGTCAGGGTCATTGGAGGACTTTGTGATACGCCTATTCCAGCAGGTTGCACCAGCACTTAAGATCAAGAGATAAGACTAGACCGCACACACAGAACAAGTCGCCCATCCCAGACCCCAGGACAGGCACAGGACATACTTACATGCCTTCACTACTACAAACAGAAAGAACTAATCTTGGCAGCAATCTGTGACTTGAACACAATAGACTTTGAGGGCCACAAAATATATTTGTACCAAGACCTTTCATCAATAACACTGCAGCGCCGACGGACCCTGCAACCTATCACGACCATGCTTCAAGAGAAAGGAATTTGCTCCAAATGGGTTCACCCCTTCAGGCTACAATTTTCTGTCAAAAAGAAACTCGCCCTATCCGAACTCCGGAGGGGGCGGAATTTCTCCCAGACATGAATGTGGAGAGGGGCTGCCTGTCTTCCGGCGACCCAGAACGGACCTTACTAGCTGCACATTTCCCAGGAAAAGTGCTGGGTACCCAGGTGGAGTTGAATGGAAGGCTTATCTCCTTGCATATAGATCTACATGGGTATAAATTAACGGTGGCCTGTATCTATGGCCCTAATGAACATCATGAGGGGTTTCTTAGTGAGGCCACTGGGCAGGTGCTTACTACAGAGGACATGGACATTCTTATAGGAGGAGACTTTAATGTGGTCCCCAATACCCTTGTGGACAGATAAGCACAACGATATGGGCAGACAGGGGCATATTCCACAGTTTTTTTACACTGGCGGCAGGGAGGGGGGGGGGGGGGGGTGGTTAACAGATGTGTGGTGTGCTAACAACTCGATACTTGGAGAGTACACATTTTTCTCAGCTGCACATCAGACATATGCAAGACTACTTCTTGGCCACCCCTGGTCTCCTACACACAATTACGCAAAGACTGGAGTAGCAACTCTTTCTGATCGTGCTCCGATTACACTGCATTTCATAGCACCAACCCCGAGGCAGGGGCTTAGGTTATGGGGACTTAACACTAAACTTCTCACCTATGCCGATATATGCACAGAAATAAGGGACACGATTAGATCCTATTTGGCCCTTAATGACATTCCGGAGACCTCTGTGGTTGGAATATGGGAAGCCCTGAAAGCAGTGGTGAGGGTCCAATTTATTGCCATTGCTGCATGCTCTAATGCCCTCCGGAAGGAGAAGTGCCAGCAACTGGAAGCCAAGATCAAAGAACTGGAAGAGAGGCAAAGGGAAACAGGCGCTATTGACGCAAGACGCCAGCTTGGGGTGGCGTGTAAACAACTGAAGGCCTTAGATATTGACATAATGGAGCATGCATTGTTGCATACCAAGCAAATTTACTACGTGGGGTGGAACAAAGCAGGATGACTTTTGGTCCACTGGCTACGTGCACAGGCAATGCAACGTCGGTTGAACGTGGTTCAGACCCAGAATGGCGTTGCCGCTAATAATGATGGGTTGATTCTGCCGGAATTTGAGAAGTTTTATGCCTCCCCTTTATACAAGGGAGGGAATGGATGCTGACGTAATCAAGGGTTATTTGGATTTGATGGCTTTGCCCCAAATCCCACAGTTGGCAGCTTGGCACTGGATAAAGATATCACCCCTACTGAAGTTTTGCTACCTATACAACGCCTCTCCGGGGGAAAGGCGCCAGGGCAGGATGGGTTTGGAGCAGAATTATAGGAATGATCACGTTATTCCAAAGCCTGGACAGGACCCAGCTCTCTGCTCCTCCTATCGGCATATTACACAACTGAATGTGGACGCCAAACTCTTCAGAAGTGTCCTGGCAAACTGGCTAGGCCCTTACATGCAAGGGTTGATAGATCCAGACCAAAGTGGGTTTATCCTGGAGAGAACCTGTGCAGACAACACTAAGAGGCTGTGTCACCTTTTAGACAACATGCAGTGAGCCCACATACCATCATTATCATTGTCATTGTCTATTGACACGTAAAAGGCCTTTGATTGGGTCCGTTGGGACTTTCTGTTCGCAGTCCTAACCTGCTACAATCTGGGCCCGAGATTTTGCAAATGGCTCTATTGGCTGGGCCGAGTGGCGGCCATAAAGCATGCGCTCCTACCAAAATGTTGTTCATTATGCAAACCTTGCCACTACAACAGCCGGCCTGGGTGCTTGACACTATACAGAAGCTGATCTGGGAATTCATCTGGGCTGGGAAAAAGGCAAGAATGGCACGGGCACAGGCTTTCCTCCCGCGGTCGGAGGGAGGACTGGGAGTCCCTCATTTAGTTAGTTATTACCAGGCTTCCCAATTACGCCACCTACTGGAACGGTCCCAGGAATGCACAAAGAAACAATGGTGCTTCATTGACCAGGCAGTGGCGGGACAACATATTTAGAAGATCCCATGGCTCCCTTGGGTACATCGCCCTCCGGGAGTCTATGTCTCCCCCGTCCTGTGAGCCACAGTGGACGTCTGGGATAGGGTATAGATACATACGGGCCTGATCTCTCCCATATCTCCACAAACGCCGATTATCAGCAATCCTGACTTCCCTCAGCTTGTACTGGGCCCTCATTCAAGATCTGGCAGGACTTCAATTGTAAGAGAATTGGGGATCTTTTCGATGCCCAAGGCATTATGGAATTTAACAAACTACGGTCAGCTTACGATCGCCCGCTAACAGTCTATTGGCAAAACATAGCACTCTGGGTGTCCTCTCCAGGGATCAGACCACGCGTGGGCAGGCCTCTCCTCACCTTTGAGAAGTGGTTATTAACACGCACAAATGATCAGAGGCTCATATCTGACATTTATGGCTTTTGGTTTACACTGCCGCTTTTACCTCAGACGCCCGTGAAGAGCAGTTGGGAAACCAAATGTGGGCGTTCCTTTCCAGACAGTGAATGGTGGGATATGCTACACCGTGGGCAAGTGACAGCCCGCAATATGAACACATGAATTATTTTTGAAAATAGCACACTACTGGTACTTCACGCTGGCATGGGTTGCCAGATGGTGGAGGGGCACCACGACTCTGTGTTGGCGAAATTGTGAGCAGCTGGGTACGCTGACATCTTTTGTGGCATTGCCCCCGAGTAGTCTCCTTCTGGGACAACATTTTAAACATTAAATATGAGGTCTATGACACCACAATACCACGCTTTCCTAGTTACATACTATTAGGGCTTCCAAATCCGCAGACATACCCCCTCAAAGCCCCAAAAGGCAGAGCCATCACATTAGCGATCAGAGCAGCTAAACAGCTTATTTTAGCCCGCTCGGGTACCGAGGTGATACCCACTCACACAGACTGGCTACACAAACTATGGGGTATACTGGGAATGGAAAAACTGACAGCTGTGGCTACTGGGTGCCTTCCCACTTTTGATAAAATATGGGGTCCTTGTGTTTCCTATTTCTCTGATTAATTTAGGGAACTGACCTGCCCACGTTATTTATGCGTCCTACGTCTGACTAGTTCGGACACAAGCTTGACCGTAACAAGGCCCACTGCACATAGACGTAAAGGGTTTGCCCTCAGGGGGTGGTGATCAACCGGTTATGTGGTAATAGACAGCTGTAAGTGCGGTTGTGTTTGTCCTGTTTTTCAGATTTCTCTATTTGCTACTGTTCTATATTTTACCTCCACCAGTAAGCGGTTGTAGGTGGTGCTGTTGTATATCGCTATAAAACTTAATAAAATGATTTAATACCTAAACTCCATATCATGTGCCCATTTCGGAAATACACAGGTTTCCTTTACACCTATTTTTCACTGTTTATATTTTACCAAATTAATTATTGTATACCTGTTACACAATGAAAAACTATTGCAAGATGCAGCTCAGTTATTGGCTCTGGGTACCTAGGGTTCTTGGCGAACCCACAGCCCTAAATATATCCCGCAACCAGAAGGGTTCAGCAGATGTAACAGTATACTGCTTTAAAAAATATGCCACAGTTAGAAGAAATTACAGATGAAAACAGACACCAATGGCAGTTTTTTTCAACTCAATTTAAATATTTTGTTTATTTCACCTGTTACGTTCTATAGGAAAACCTTGAAGGGTCTACAAAAATTACCCCTTGCTAAATTCAGAATTTTGTCTACTTTTCAGAAACGTCTAGCTTTCCAGGATTCACCACTGGTTTCACACCCATTTCTACCACTAACTGGAAGGAGGTTGAAAGTACAAAAATAGGAAAAGTGGGATACGTCCCAGTAAAATGCCAAAACTGTGTTGAAAAATGTGGTTATCGGATTCAAGCCTGCCTGTTCTTGAAAGCTGGGAAGATGGTGATTTTAGCATTGCAAACCCTTCGTTGACGCCATTTGCAGGGAAAAAATACAGGTGCTTTCTTCTGCGTTAACCTCAACACTCCCTCCCCCCCCAACAAAACCCAAATTTTGATTAATTTTGGCTAATTTCTCGGTCCCCTCTAGGTGAATTCACAAACCCTGAGTAGCTTTAAAATCTCCACAATGTTGGCAAAAAAGGATGCAAATTTAGCATGGATAGATTATGTGGACAAAACGTTATGGGGCCTAAGTGTGAACTACCCCAAATAGCCAAAAAAGGCTTAGCATAGGAGGGGGGAAAAGACTTAGCAAGAAAGGGGTTAAAGTGTCAAGCAAGTTAAAAAATTCAGCAATGCTCTACTGTATCGATTTACCTGTGAGCAGGCAACTTTCTATTTTCTGTCATTACACTAGTGGAAAAGCACATTAGGACCACAAAATAGAAGATGCAAGATTACTGCTCACAAGCTGTAAACCTGTGTGGAATGCAAAGGTAACTAAGTGTTTTTCACCCATTTATATCATACAAGAGCACTCAACTGTGTTGTGCTTCTAGTGTTCACTTTCTGAGCTTACTCAGTATGGTGGTGTTGTCTAGCTCTAAAATGAAGCAGATGCCACTAGAGAATGGCAAGTTAGTTGGAAAGAGTATAATAGAGGTTTATTTAGCTGGGAATCCGGTCCCGCTGTGGATGAGTGGGACATGCTCAATGCTGTGTAGATATATGACCCTTAAAGTATCTTCTGTACCAAAGGAGCATGGACGGTTACCTACATTCTGAACAGTCTTCTTCCTATAGTACCATACACTTACATCAACCTTAATGCTTTCCCAAAAGCGCTTAAGAATAATAAACAACGCGATGACATCACATTTTGATACATTCCCAGGTTAAACGTCCTCCTAAGAAGACAAGCATTTGCAAAGCAATAGGGCTTGCATTTTCTTGAGTTAGAGCTACTGGCATTGTAAACTCAGAACAGGACTTTTCTTGCCACATAAATCGGTCAACCCTGTCTCATAATTTTGTCTTTTCCTGCCATGTTTTGGTGGGCACTGGTGGCTGACATCAGAAATCACAAGCCCTTGAGAAAAGATGAGGAGATGACTGCACTACCTCGAGTTGTGTGAAGGTCTGAACAGAAATTGGAAAATAAGGCTGGAAAAGTATTTTATTTTAAAAGAATTAAAAGTCTTGCAAGCATTCTTGCCTCATCAACGAGCATATAAGCAATGCCCTATGTGTGATCTTGTGAGTGCTGGCAGGGAGGGGCCCTGGAGAGACAGACTTGCGATGCGATGAGAGGCTAAGCAAGTTTCACATCATTGCTTCTAGGTTGAGCTACATTCTACCAGAAAGGGCATATTGTAGCTTTCGTGAGCAGTGAGCTAAAAGACCGGGTGTTTCTTTTGTAAAATAAGCTTATTTTAGGAGCCAGACGTAAACGAGGACAGCACTGGAATAAAGCCAAAACAAATGTCAGCGACATGGGAGCAGATGGGAGGAATGGAATGCTGCAATAAAACGCAGGTAGCTACCAGCCTAAAACACCCACATTGAAAGGGGAGCACCAAAGAAATGACAGAAATAGTCTGTCACAGAAACAGATAAAGAAACCAAAGTGGAATAACACAGTAGTTGGTCACTGCTCTGAAACAGACAAATGAGGGAGAAAAAGGCAGAGCTGACCACTAGTGAGCAAGAATTTTTAAAGGATAATGCAACCAGCAAATGAAACCGGTTTAAAGCCATAAGAAGTATACTAAAAGTATACATGAGGTTGAACACTTACAACCTAAATATTGAGCTACAGGGTCTGTCCGGGTATATGGCCTGCAGGACGGATGGCAAAGGAGAGGACTGGCTGTTTTTTTTTTTTTTAAAGCATCTTATATTATTTCCAGGTTTTTAACCATGTATCAGGATCAGAACAATAAGGTAACATTGATACAAACTTACTGCAAATGTTGCAGCATTAAATATCAGTAGATCGGTGTATGACAACCAATAAACTGAAAAATTACTTTGCTGTATTCCCAGTTCTTTTTCTGGGAGACCTCCACTAAAATTATAAAAACTCTCAATAGCCCTGTTCACCCACAAGGTCCCACAGTACTTCTTTCAAAATACAATTCAAAATGTTTTCTGAAGAAAAAACTATTTCTTATAATCAGAATAATAATTTTGAATCCTGTGACCTAAATAGACCAAAATATGTTCACTGTCTTTACAAAAAGATCACAATTCTAATTTAAAATTACCAAAAGTTCACCAGAAAAAAAACAAAAGAAAAAAAGCTTTCACACACCTTTTTGGGAAAACAAGGGAGTAAAGTGTTTAATGGAAGCACAGACCAACTCTATCCCATCGTTCACAATGGTGGCAGTTTTTCCAACTCTTATTAGGAGACACAGGATCCTACTAAAAGCGGCACTCAATGCTTTTTTTTAATTTTATTTCACTAAGGAGGAGAGGAGATTGTTCACAATTTCAAAGGGGTGTCCCTGAACAACAGAAAGGATTACAGGCAGGTAATGTTCATTCGGCCTTCAGGAGGTCTCCCACTGATAATTAGAAGATTGCCTCAAGAAGGAGGTTTTATAATAAAAGTGTATCTGCAGCTATTCCTCTTGTCGAATGGGCCCTAGGTCTACAGTTTAGGTATTTGCTGGCTTCCTGCTAACACAGTTAAGATGTAAGAAATAGTCCATTTGGAATCAGATTGCTTGGAAGTAGCTAAACCTGTACAATCATGCCTTTGTATTACAAAAAAGCCTAGAAATACAGAAGTGTTGTTTTGTTAAGGTAAACTTGTAACACTCTTGTAATGTCTCACAAATGTAAACTTTTTCCGCAAGATAAGAAGGGTTTTGAAAGAGAATGGGAAATAAAATGGACTGATTCACATGAAAGGCTGATATAAAGTAAGCTGGATGTGTCCTTATGACTACTCAATCCCTATGGTAAACCATTAAGTGTTCATGGGAGTTTAGGGCCTGAATATCACTAAACCCGCGTGCCAACGTGATTGTCACTAAAAAAGGTAGCCTTCCACAAAATAGGTTGTAAGGGAGCCTTGTGAATTGGTTCTTATGGAGGTATACTGAATACTCTGCGAGAGCAGATCTAACTGGAGTATAAACTTTCTGCAAATTTTCTGGAAAGTCATTAATAAGGGTGATTCGGAAAAATAGACTGATGTATATTGCCCATTTTGAACCTTTAGTGATGTTTTAGAGCAATAAGAAAGAGGAAATAAGCATCTTGCAGATCTATAGCCCACATCAAATCCCCTTGCTTTAGCTTTTAATGTAATCCTAACATTCCCAATTTGTACTTTGAGAAGCTGTTTGTTTGCTGCTCTCAAATCCAGAAAGGATTTCTGCTTCGATGTTTTCTTTCAAACTAAAACTTATAGAAGTAAATTGCCTTTCCCAACTTAGACCTCTTCTCCACAGTTTACTTTTCTAGAAGAGTGACAGCATCCTGTTGTGACTTATTTTGCTGAAACTGACAATTTCTTGGAAAGAATGGCCGTCAGAGATCTGAACTTCAGCGAGTAACCATTTTGCGTAACATTCAGAATGCATTTGTCTTTTATAATCTTTTACGACTCTTGGAGGTGGTTGGAGATACTTTTCTCTGTGGAATAATCAAAAAGGAAGGGAAAGAAAAAGTCAATCTACCTTCAAGCAGGGGCTTTCCTGCAGCAAAAATAACTGATGAACTCCTCTACTTCTAGTAGGACCTCTTTGCTGTACAATTAGGCATGTTGTTGCTGTTGCTGCTAAAGCAAGTGAGACTGGACCCTCTATAACAGAACAAACGGATGCTTCCTGTACCTTTTTCTTTACTTAAGACCCACAGTTCTAAGGGTGCCAACTTCTGATCTCACATGTTGCAACTCCTCAATTGGATGAGAGCCAAACAACTTAATAACAGAGTGGAATTTTAGGATGTGTTGTGGCACTTCAGAATTTAGGCCCAGTAACTCTAACCTGATAGATTGTCACATAGTGAGACCACAGCATTATAAATGAGTTGACAAACGTGCTGAATCCATAGCTCGACTAGTCACCTGGTTGGGGAACACAATTCCTGCTTTGAGAATCTTGGGAAAATCAGTTCTTCTGTCTCTGGAAAATCTTCAATGTACTACTGCAAAGAAAATCACATATGGCCCGATCGTACCTCCCTAGGAGCGGATCCACACCAGCTGCTTTCATAGAAACTGCATAGGTGCCACAAACTATTCTACCTGCCGAACCCAGCTTCTTGCTTCCATTATCCAGCGGGACTGTAGACCGGTGCAGTTGGAAAGGATTTCTTTGCAGGTAAATATTTACTGAATCAGGCTGTTAATTCGTCCTCAGAAAACTGAATCCTGATCAGGAAGCATATGCTCTTTCTGTAAGCAAGATGTGCCAGTTTCTTTGAAGAAAGTATTAGAAACAATTCAGTTGCTAGCTCTATGAGAGCTACAGGTAGTGGCAGCACAATTCTAGATTTACTACTGGGACAGTGTCTAAAAAATGACAGAGGTATAGTAGATGTAGATCATGAGGTTGACAATTTTGCAGAACCTCTTCTAAAACGTTGTGGAAAGTATTGATATCATAAGCAGGAGACATTCTGGATGGTAGAGAATCTTTCCAAGTAGATGAGTAACACTCAGATGAAAGAGGAAATGTGGTTGTCATGGGGTAAGTACCCTTTAGCACTGAGGTCTTCAAACTGGGGGGCGGGCCCCTCTAGAAGGGCCCCAATTGATCCTAGGGGGGCGCCAGACTCTGGTCAAAAGAAGCATTATACAGATAACAGGCCTTTGTTTTAAGCAAAAGCATGTTATTGCATTTTAAAAAAGGTAACAGTACTTAACAACAATGTTTAAATAGGCCTAGACATATTCAAACATTGGCATCTTTATAAAATAATTGTGAAAAATTCTGAGGGGGGCCCAATGATTTTTATTTTCCAACTGGGGGGCGGGGCATTAAAAAGTTTGGAGACCACTGCTTTAGCAGATCTTTTCCTTAAAAATGTTGCCTTGAAAGGTGTGTGGTATGATGCTTCTTTAACCTGTGAGACCTTTTACCCGTTCTCTATCTTCTGGGTAGTGAAGAGCATGAGGAAATGCAGTCACTGGAACTACCACAGTCAAAGGTCAAGATGAAACTGGAAGTGATGAAGGTGGAGGAACCGTGGGAACCACCATATAATACTGAATAACTATTTATTACTCACTTGGACGTTATAGTTAGGACCATATTTCCATAGAATTTCTTTCTGGTTAGCTAATAACTTTGGCACAATTGAAGAATCATCATAAAAGTTTGTTTTTTTTCGTTTAAAAAAAAAAAAAGGTTTTAACCATCTCAGCTTCATCCTACGAAATTTGGAATGATCTGTCAAGCTAGGCCCGAAAAAAGGGGGAGGTTAAAAAAAATGCCTAATCCCCATGCATTTTCCTATAGGAAAATTAGATACAACTACAGCCAAAATGGCTGAATGAAATTACACCAAATTTGGCAGAAGGCTATATCTTCGTCCAGAAAGTGTTTTTTGTGATTTGGCATAAATCAGTTGGGTGGTTTTTGAAAATGTAAAGTGCAAAATATATCTGTATACAAGGCTTTGGTATATCAGCAGACCTGATAAATATAAAGATAAGATCTGATTCAGTGCTACCACATCAACAAAGTTGTAGCAGCAGCCATATTAGGAATACTAGACTCAGTCCTTTGAATTTAGAAAAAAGTTTTTTTTTTTTAAATATATGGGGCAGTGGAGGAATACCCTGGGGACCCCCTGTACAAGGCCTACGGGGTTAGGGTATCCCTACCCCCGTCCGAAATCTTTTTTTGTGCTACCACAAGCAGATGCATAAAGGATCTGTGATGCTGTGAAAAAGCTGGGGTGGGGTCAAGGGCATCAGCACATTACAGCCCTGGTGACCCCATCTCCTGCGGTTTGCATAAAGTAGTGTCCATGCCCAGGAGACACTGTAGTTCATGTCCAGGAGACTGGGGACACAGAATGCAAATTGAATTCCTTTCCTGCATTCTCCCAGGCAGGGAACACATTTCTCATGCTCAGTGGGAACGGAGGAAAAAACATAAGTGATAGACCAGGCTCCTGACAAACCCAGAATGGGTGCTGCCTGCAGAGCTGGCAGGGACTGCGGGGGCCTTGACGCTCCTCCCTTCCCCCTGCAGTTGCTCATCAATCTGCATGTTGTGGATGTTTCAGTGTGTACCAGGGCACCCACTGTAAAATAATTGCCAGCTCGCACATGACCAAATATGAATGCTGGTAGGGAGCCAGCAGGCACAGCAAAGCCTCAAAGTTATTAAAAAGTGTAGGTGTTTCGGGTGGTGATGGGACAGCAATAAAAAAAAATATTAAAAAAGAATAATAAATGAGCAGTACGAGACACTCATTTATTGCTCAATGCTCCAAGTAGAGAGCACCCCATAATGCTCTGAAAGGACATTTTATTAATATTTTTGGATCCTGGTGGTGCCCCTAGAAGGGGCAAGGGCACCACTAAGTATTTGCCAACACAACATTAAAAAAAAAAATACAGTAAGTCCCTTAGGTCATTAAATCCATGACACCAGGAGCATTAAAAAAAAAATAATAATATTAAAGCACTCCAAGCTGGAGTGCAGGACCCCTTGTGAGTGCTTCTACGGCTGCACTGTGTGCCTGCAAAACAAAGAAAAAAAAAAAAGACGCAAAGGCCTGTTTAATGTTCTTTTATTAAAGATGCTTTATTGAAAATACTTTGTGCACTATTATTAAACATTGCAATGTGTGAATTTACGAAATATACATTTGAATATAGTTATTGGTGACGAAGTCAATAGGTCTGCGTTATATCTATGTGTGATGTGTTGACCCTTTGATAAAGCCAATAGGACACCCTCGTTTTATATTTTGGTTTTCTGACCCCTAGATAAAGCATTATAAATGAGTTGACAAAAGTGCCGATTCCTTAGCTTGACTAGTCACCTGGTTGGGGACCACTATTCCTGCCTTGAGAATCTTGTGAAAATCAGTTCTTCAGTCTCTAGAAAGTCTTCTAAGTACTGCTGCAAAAAATCACATGAGGGCAGATCACACCTCCCTAGGAGTAGAGCCACACTAGCTGCTTTGAAAGAAACTGCATAGGTGACGCAGACTATTCTACCTGCAGAACCCAGTTTCTTGTTCCTTTATCCAGGGGGACTGTAGGCAGGCGCAGCTGAAAAGGATTTCTTTGCAGCTAAAATATTTACAGAATCAGGCTGTGAATCTGTCTGCAGAAAACTGAATCCTGATCAGGATCAGTAGGTCTGCCTTACTTAAAATGACACCCTTTATATTATTAGACAATCAGCCGTGGCCCAGAGCCCAACCCCACTCTACGCACTACCTTTGGCGCGATCAACCCCACACAGCACACAGTGATGGAAATCTTACTTAGTTAGAAAAAAACACAGAAATTCACTGAAAAACAAAGGTCAACAGGGACGTTATAGTTAGATAAAAATGTCAACTAAAACATGCTGTTTTAAAGAAACAAAACCACTGCAATTCACTAATTATCGTAAGTAACTATAACGCGTGCCCTAAAGTAGATAGACATACAGATATGCTTTACCTTTAAACCTGGCAAGACATACACAAACTTGCAGTTCCCTAATTCAATACTAGAGATTCCTCTTGAGTCAGATGCAAAAGCTTGCAAAGCCTCTCGTGATGCTCTTTGGACATCAGTTGTTGCAAACAAAATAGCAGAGGTACAAAACTTTAAGATCAATACAAATAGTCTACATTGGCACAGGAGGTTGGTTGAGGTGATGGGGTGTTCTATATGGATTTTAACATATGTTGACAATGGTTGTGTGGGTGTAGAACAGTATTTTATGCAAGTGGGGTTTTTATTTTTTCTATTAAGCTTCTGGTTGAGGCCACGTGTGATTTCAAGCCTTAATTTGTTGTTGGCTGCTTTGTATGTGACTTTAGGTCAGGTCTCTATTTCATTAGGTTAGGACAGCAATTGGAAAAAGCTTGAACATACATGAACCAAGCTGATTTCTGCGAGTTCAATTAGTAACTCAAGTATTTTATGAAGTGAATGTACGTTTTACATATTACTCCCTAGGTACTGGGGATGTTGGTTTTATGGCTCTGTTTTGTGCAGGGATCACTGTTGTGTTTTGTGGTGCTATGGTGCTTTTGTCAGCTCTGAAAGTACTGTGTCAGGGGAAAATCAAAGAGTAAATTCTGGGTGCACTTGTTACGTCTGTATTTCAAATGCCTGGCTTGTGATTCTGACTGATGATATCATTCTTAGTCGCAGAAGATGTTTCAGGCATCAGAATGAGTCCTGTGAAGACGGACAAGATAGTCCGATACCTCAGTGTGTTGTTCCTCTATTCTGGTATTGATTTCTCTATTGGTCATTGTTGGGGTGCACCGGTGTGACAACAGAGCTCACATATATTTTGGTCTTTTATGATTAGTTGTTCCTATTTATATAGGTGTTAACTGGTTCTCCTGGCAGAATCTCAAGATAGGATCCTCAAATCATGGGTCCACCACAGTGTTGTGTGGCAGAGGGTGAGCAGACCCAGAGCAAGGTGTTTAGAGCATTTTTTGTATAAGCCAGTGCTTGCATGCTTGCAGGATGAATGTGATCCAGTACTCGTGTATTACATTAAAAGCCTAGAAATAACCCATTAACACATGTTCACTTAAGGGAGTAAGAGTTAAAAATGGAGGGCGGGGTTTTTAAAGCAGTTAATGAGGTAATGGGATTGAAATAAGTAAACGGGCGCAGTAGAAATCGTAAAAATACTCTGTATTTAACAGTTTGCAGGGGATAAACAAATATACATCGCCAATTGTCAGACATCCCCATCAATATCATAAAGATCCCGAAGATACATGACCTTCTGCTTTGAATAACTAATATTTTCTCTTTTTGAAATATTTTTTCGAAGGGACAAATCAAGGAAAAAAAAGTTCTTGAGGATGGTCTCTTCGTAAAACTACTCAAAACAACAATTTGTAATATGGTGCAGAAACATCAACAGGATACACAAATGATTTAAAATCCATACAACACCCTCGAAGGCAGTCAAGGAGAAACTTATTTTTGCGGGAGCTCTTGCAATCAACTTTAAACCGTTCAACTGGAGTCTTATATGGCTGCTCGCTAAAAATGTCAAGTTCAAAAGCATACTCAAGTCTATAGGTGTATGATCTTGCCCTTGAAATTCATTGCAAAGAGTTTTTAAAATACTTACGTTCGGTTTTCAAAGGGGTCATTTCTAATGATGAGCACATTCCATTAACAAGAAATCATTGTAGTAAAACGTGAATGCATCTTTTATAGCCTCTGGAAACAAAGGCAGCCATTTCTGAATTTTCTACCTTCTTTTATGACTTACTTGCTGCCAGGTTAGTTTCAACCTTTCGAAGTGCTCCTTTCCATCCTCCGAGCATGCAGAGCAAGTGAGCCTGAAGAAGTTGTCTCCCTTTAGGTAGCTGGGTTGTTGCCCTCTCAGTTCACCTAAAAGGAATAGCGTAAACATGCAATTACATTGCCACAGGACACGTGCAAATATGAAACATTAAACATTTCTACAACTGGGCTATTCATCGAGTTGGATTAAAAAGTGCTTGATCATTTACTATCAGGAGAAACTAAGCGCTTCCTTTTAATTTGTTTCACAGTTTCATCTTTTCTCTTTCGTTTTTCCTCCTCTTCATTGTCCCACTTTTCCTTGCCTCTCCTTTTTCTTCTTCGACATTCCTCATCTTTTTTTACGCCCGTCCTCCCATATTTCCTTTAATCCTCCTTACGCTCTTCTCGTTTCTGGTTCTTTGTCATATATTTATCCTTCCTCAACTTTTTTCTTTTCTTTTTAGGATCACTCTCTTCATCTATACCTTTCTTGACCCTAATCCCACCCCAACGTTTAATTACCACCCCCCGCTCTTGCAGACTCCACATTTGTTTCATAACTCTACCCATTGCTTGGCTCCTTTCCCTCCCCTCACCATTTTTTCACTCATACTCTCCATAATGCACTCCTGTTAATCTTAACCTCCTCCTCTCCCATTTTCCACTTCGTCTCTAGTCTTCACTCCTCAGGAACATGCCTCCCAGGCTCATCCTTCTGAAACCTGCCTACTTCTCCCTTGGTCTAAACCTCCTGTAAAGTCTCATGACTGTCTGCGCTCTTACTTCCCTCCTACCTTCCAAAGTGTCTGATCAAGCTAAACACATAAGGTTATGTGAGATGCAGGGAGAACCACAATTCTGAAGCCTCCAGCTCTGGCTCCAAGCTAGAATTCTGGGGGAGGAATACAGCAGGCATCTGGACAGAATCCAACCACTCTATCTCCACCCCATTACTGCAGATCTGCAAAGGGGGCCGCAATCAGAGCTTCATTTACAAAGGTCATGTTTTCAGTCAAATTAAGTTGCAAACAAATATTTCAGGAATCACAGGGGGAACCTGCACATTTTCAGTAGAGTATAGTTGTATGCTTAAAATGTGAAGCCATATTCAACCTTACATGCAAAGGTCTATTTCCAAAGACAACAGTCAGGCCTACAAAGAGAGTCCTACTACCATATCAAGTCATCACCTGATGTAAGTACAGAAGTTAGGTCAAAAGCTGTATTCAATTCATACAGTTCAGCCTTTCTAGGACATGCTGTTAACTATACTCAGAACCAAACGTTTTCGTTTCTGATGGCTACTGCTTTTAAGGTGCAGTAATCAATGAAGGGAATATCGGAGCAACTATATTAAATAGATCTGAGTGATTTTTAAGGAGACTGCGAAGAAAACAGCAAAACCATTGTGCTCATACATACGTTCATGAAACCATGGTTTGCTGTTCTGCTGGCAGATAGGCTTCCTAAAAAATATTTGCGAGCTTCTGGGCCAGATGGCCTTGGTTCTTTAGCAGTTTAGAACTAGTCCTGAGGGGAGCATGGCTGGTCAGTCGACATAAAAGATATTCTCCATGGGAGATTTTGCCAATGGGTAATCATGAACTAACCAGCACCAGAGAGAAAGAAAATGAGTTACTTACGTGACACTGTAGTTCTCCAGTATTGGTGTCTATATTCACATGCTTGAATAATTCACCGTCATCAAAGTGAGAGTCCCACGGTACACTAATAAAGCAGTGTCATTATCATATGATATAATGGCAATGAAGATTCGCTTTAATAGCCAATCTAAGTCTTTTTAAAAGAAGGACCAAACTTCAGGCAATAGCATCAAGAGAGGCTGAGTCCCTCAGATTCTCAAGCACTAGTGGGAATAATAATAATACAGAGGTATAAGGAAGCCTCTCAGGAGAGGAGGGTGGGTCACCTGTGAATCTATGAAGTATACAAATACTGGAGTACTACAGTTACAGGTAAGTAACTCATTTTCTTCTCCAGTATTGCATCTTTTATTGATTCAAAAGTCTGAATCAGAATAACAAAAAGTTACTGTATTTGTTTACCTCATAGTATTAGCACAAGTAGCGGGTGGTGGGTAGAAAATATATACATTGCAAATATATATATATAACACAACAAATCAAAATTTGCACAACTACATAAGCAAACACATGAAACCAAAAGAGGCTCACCTTATTGAATTAAGTGTACAGCCTGTCCAACTGCTGCATCACTGCACTCCAACAAATCTAAGCAAAATGCTGCATGAATGTATGCACACTCTTCCAAGTCAAAGCAAGATATATTTTCTCCAGGTGCAAAACAAAGCAGTTGAGGTAAAAACTGCCCTAATTTAGTGAGCCCAGGTTTTGGCTGTGAGTGGCTTTCCAGGGTTTAAGTGGCAGAACTGGATTTCAGCTGAGATCCATTGAGCGATGGTTGCTTTCGTGACTGGAGCACTCTTACAAGTGTGTCCATGGAAGACTTACAGTTGGCTTCTCTTGAATTTTTAGAGCAATGTAAGTAGAATTTTAGAGATCTCTTGATGTCAAGCAAATGAATAGATCTTTCGGCTGGTGATGTTGAAATTGAGAAGAAAGTGTACAATATTATAGGTTCACGGAGGTTAAAATCCAAAGGGACCTTTGGAATAAATTTGTCAATTGGTTCTGAGAATTATCAAATTGTGTGTGAAGCGCAACAAATTGTGTGTGAGGTGCAAGAAGGGTTCACACCCTATATCTCATTTTCCCTTCTAGTTGACGTGAGCACTAATAAGAATGCAAACTTCCATGTGAGAAATTTGAGGTCTGTTCTCTGCATGGGTTCAAATGGACTCTTAAAGAGTTGAGACAGAACTATGCTCAGGTGCCAGTCCAGGGGAGGAGGCGGCCTTACTGGAGGAAAAACTCTGAACAATCCTTTCATGAACTGTTTGATGATTCAGCTTGATCACAATGAGAGATTGTGAGTAGCGTCTATATCTTGATATTGCTGCAAGCTGCACATTCACAGATGCAGGCAGCAACCCTGAATGAGCTAGCAAGAGGTGATAGTGTTGTATCTACTCAGGTGATGCTTTTAGAGGATGTATGATTGGTTTCTGGCACCATAGGTAGAAATGTTTCCATTTCAGCTTATGTGTTTTTATTGTGGCTTCATTCCTTGCCTTTGCAAGAATATTCCTGCAGTCCTAAAGAATATTCAGATCACTGAATTCATGGAATTCAGAAGCCATGCGCATAAATGGAGATAAGCCAGGTCTGAATGAAGGACCTAGCCTTGGTTTATCATCAACAGTGCTTGGGATGTTTGTAGGTGAATGTGGTTGAATTCCGATAATAGGAGACGCTCCGCAAACCAATAGTGTCTGGGCCACCTGGGGGCTATTAGAATCATGAAATACCGCTCCGATCTTTCTGAGAACTTTTGGTGTTAGAGGTATCAGTGGAAAGTATAGGCATTGATTGCCAACCATCCGTTCGAAAAGGCATTCCCACATGATCCTTGATGTGGATGCCTACCTGCATAGAACTGGCACCTGCGGTTCTCGTGTGCTGCAATGAGATTTAGTGCTGGTTTGTCCCAGAGAGAGAAGATCCTGTTTAGCGCCAAATGATCAAGCTCCCATTCGTGAAAGCTGTTCCTGGTCCTGTTTAGCATGTCTGCTAAGACATTGCTTGTCCTGGAAACGTTTTCAGCCTGAAGAGCTATCCTGTGTGTTAGCCAGCTCCGGATTCCCTGAGCTTCCTTGGACAACCCCAGAGATCTTGTGCCCTCTTGTTTGTTCAGGTGGTGCATGCTGGCGGTATGGTCCATACACACTAACACAGGAGACCCTGCTATCTTTGGCACAAAAGCTTGGAGACTGAAACAGATGGTGTTGCGCTCCAGGCAATTGATATGTATGCTCTCCTGGAGCAGAGACCACTTTCCTTGAATTTGCAGATGCCCACCCCAACCCTGTACGAGGCATCAGTAATTATTACAAAGCTGAGTATTTAAGGTAAGAGTGTGAGGTACTCTGACAGGAGGGAGGTATGGGACCACCAGACTAGTCCTTCCATCATACCTGGTGTGATCTTCACCAGGTCCTTCGAATAATCCTTTTGTTTGAATCCATTGTTTGTGTAGCTGTTTCTGTAAGTGTCTCATTTTCAGACATGAAAGAGGGATCAGATTGATCACTGAGGACACCATGCCCAAAAGCTATTTGTACAGACACACTGAAACAGCCTTTTTTCTGGATAGTTTGAGAGCCAGATCCATGAGCCTTTGTTGCCTGTCCCAGAAACATATCTAGTGTTGCACCCAGGAACATTATCTTCTTGGATGGAGTCGTTGATTTTTGATAATTTACAGGGAGTCCTAGTTTGTGAAACCACTTTAGGCAAGTCTCTGTGGCCTTGGACGCTTGAGGTGCTTTGATCAACCAGTTGTCAAAGGAGGGAATACATGAGGACTGTCTTTGCTGACAGAAGCTGCCATAGGGGCTAGCCATTTGGTAAAAATGCTGGGAACTGAAGTGTAGGTGTTTGTGATGGATGGGCGATGTGGAAGTATGCATCCTGTAAATCCATAGTAGTCATGTGGTCTCCGCAGTTTAGGATATGCAGGTTGTTGGAGAGGGCAACCATGCGAAAGGCTTGTTTCCTTAAATACATGTTTAATTTCCGGAGGTCTAGGATGGGTTGCCATTCCCATGTTTTCTTCTGTATGAGTAGAAAACGAGAATAGAAGCTGAATCCTTGTGGAGAATGTGGGACTTTCTCTATGGCACTTTTGCTTCTGAAGGAGATGGAGAGGAGGTGGGTTCCCTCGTTTTGGTGGAGTGTTGGGCGTAATCTGGGTGAACTGTAACGTGTGGCCATATGTGATGAGATCCAGGACCCATTTGTCTGATGCTATGTTCTGCCATAGGTGAGAAGATTTTTAAATGTTTGCTCCCAGAGAATGTTGTGCAGTAGGGGGAGTAACCAGCATGCAACGTTGGAACTGTTTTCAGCCAGTGTCTCTTGCCTGCCTTCTCCTTGGTTGTTACTTGGAGTAGGCTGCCGTTGGCTGATAAATCTGATACCTCTGGTATTCTCCTTCATACAAATAAGTGCCTCTTCTGCAGGCCCACTAACAGGTGTTTTCTGAAATTGTAATGTGCCCAAAGATCTTGCGGTGTTCAGTGTCAGCCTTGATTGCTTACAGGGCCTTGTCATCGTGCTTGCCAAACAGAGCATCGCCATTGTGCGTCATATCTAATACTTTTAGTTGCACCTCAGGTCTAAGTGTTGTGGTCTTCAATTAACCTTGGCGTTTAAGGACCGCTGATCCTGCCAGTTGTCAGAATTCCACTGAAGCTATATCTACGGTTTCCGATGAGGAACTTTCTCCCTCCTGTAGAATCTTTTATTTATTTATTTTTTTACATTTTTTAAAACATTTGCCCTGTTGTCTTCCAGCAGAAATTCCACGTATGTGGCGATGTCTGACCACATCTGATGGTCATACCTGCCTGGTGTATTTCCAGTGAATTGGCCACCCAAACATTAGTACTGGATATAGTTTAGAACCTCTTCCCACTGTTATTGAGGTGTCAGTTGTGCTCATCAGGCGGGGTTGAGATTGGTGTGGAAGAGTTCTCTGAACAACAGTGAGCTGCCTGTGTCGACCGAGTCTGGTTTAGAGTGTTCACCAGAGATGGTGGGGAGTCTTCAGGCGCGTTGTACTTCTTTTTTTTTTTTAAATCCTGGTAGAACTGCTGTGTTTGTGGCAGGGTTTTTCAGGATTTTAATTCCTTCCTCCCAGATATAATCAACATTTGGAATAGCTCTCACAGCCTTGCTTTTTCAAATCAAAGAAAACAATCCAATTGCTTGACTGTTATTGGAGGTTAGAAGCATTTGGTCGCTCTTTCCATAAAGGTATGGAAACCACAAACATCATCTGGTGAGGAATCCAGGGATTGCTGTGCTGGAGGTGAAGGTGTCGGTACTAAATAATCGTCCAATCTATTGGATACACATTGAGTATTCTCTATCATCATCCATGGAGGTCGGGTCGTCCCAAGGAAGCATGGCAATATTTGACACGGGGTCATTCTTGGAGTGGCAGCATTGGAAGATGATGTTGACTTTGCAGGCTTAGGAAAGCATTTGTAGTAATCTTGCAACATTAGCTGTAGGTCTTGTACTAGAGCCACAGGAACCTGAACCACGCCCTCTGAAGCAAAGTAGAGAAATTGGACCACATGTATCTAGGCTTCTCTACATATTGCTGTCTGTCATGGACATGCTCATATTAACCCACTTCATCCTTGAAATTAAGTTCTGATGGACTATGCAGTATCTTTGTTTTTTGTTGATGACAACAGTGTTATTGCCGTTGTTTGTATTGTCGAGGTTGACGAGGTCTAGGTCGACTGGGCTGGCATCGTAGACAAGGGGGTGTTGTCATCGTAGAAGGTGTTGTTGGCGGTGTGGATGTCACTGCCAACAAGGTTGTCATCGACGAGGCCGTCATCGGCCAGTCCGTAGTCAACGAGGCAGTAATAGTCAACGTGGTTGTGGTCGTCAACGTCATTGTTGACTATGATTTTGACTGCAGTTTAGCCATCGATGGCTCACTGTCAGTTTATGTTTCACCATGACTGGTTCTGAAGAGGATTTCGCTGATGTAATGCTAGAGCTAAATAGGGAGCTGAAGACTCTGATCTTGCCTCTGTGGAGGTTTTTTTCCTTTCTCTCTCTATGAGAAATGCCTTTTGAAGAGTCATGATGAATCATCTGGAGACTCTTGGCGCAACCTCTTCCTTTTGACCTCTCCTGTGAGGTGATGGAATCCTTGCTGTCCTACTCATCAGAAATGACAGATGTCTTAGATTTAAGGTTCTGTAGCCACAATAATAGCCTCCCCACTCTATCCGTAGGAGTTATAGAGAAAAAGGATAGACACATTTTTAAAGCTCTTAACCTTGTGGGCAGGATGAAGATAGTAGATACACTCCTACTGTCTTCAGAGTGTAACCTCTCCTTTTTTCTGTTGTTCTAACGTTAGTGATAGCTGTAGAAACCAAGCACAGCTCAAGAAGACTCCCTTTCACACAATGTGGGGTACAACATCTGAGTGACTCAGCCTCTCTTGGTAGTATTCTAGAAGTTGGTATCACCGGGTTGGATGAAGTTTTCTACTTATTTTAAAATTATATAGCTGGGTTATTAAAGTTATTGTTGATTTGCCATTACATTCTATGATAATGAAACGTACTGCTTTGCTGTGGTAGCATGGGACTCCCACTTCAACGATGGAGACTGATTGAAGCTTGTGAATCTATGAAAGATCGAATACTGGAGAACTACAGAACGATTGTTAAGCGATGGGGAGCAGAACCTTGCATCTCATTTGAGGCGTTACGGAGGACACAACCACAAAACTTACTGAATCAACAGTCTTTCCTCCCCTACATTATCGCAACTAGTGGAGTTTGACAGAGGTTGTTAAATTGGACTTCCTGTAACTCAAAAATGCCAGTCTCATGCAAGCAATCCACACTGAGTTCAGGATTGGCGCTGCTTTGATTACAATCCTCCTTGTGCCGCAACATGGGTGAGCTTTGTGGAGATCTTCCTACCAAATAAATGATGCATGCACAGATCAGAGGTGAAGTGGGCCCAGCCTTCGAAAATCCCCAACAGCCAAAGATGCAATGGATTCATGCTGGACACAGGTGCACTTAAAGGGTCAAAGAGAACTGGACAGGTTAGAAGGCAGCAGTGCTTAATTTCGAAAAGAATGAGCGCTGGTACCTAAATTCTGCTAAGAAGGCCGCAGCCAATGCTATTAAATGTCAGCACCCCGAATACTAAGACTGCAAAGTCTTTTATCCACCTTAGCTCTCTTACCCACTGCCTGAAACTTCCCACCCATATATCTCAAACTTACGGGTTGCTGCTTTCTCCCTTTGTGATGATATTTCTGTCTTTTAATTCCTCTTTCTTTCTCCTTTGTCTGCTTTTTCCTGTCTTGCGCTTAGGGTATGTTTAATGTGAAGAAATAAATGCTGACCTCCAAAAATGAGTGCCGGTGTCCCCCACTGGCTCAAATTATTCACTGTAAGGCTGGCTGTAGGATGCCTGGATGATGGCGCGGGAAAGAGATACCCACAGTGAATAGACAATAAGAGTCTTGGTTCAGGCAGAGGAAATGAATGTAGGTGAGAAGATACTAATGAGTATGAGGTGTCCTAGATTGTGTTTAATCTGGATGCTGCTTCACCTAGTGGACAAGAAAACCTCTTGGCTTGGCACAAACACAAATGGGAGTATCCGCTACAAGACTAAAAAAAAACAAGGGCAATGTTAACGTGCCATAGAGAATGAGGCACTCACCTGAACCTGCTCCTCATCTGGGAGAGTGAATAATCTCCTTCACCTGACCCTGTCCTTCAGGCCTCGAAAAAAAAAAAAGATGTTACCAGACCTTTAGGTCTAGTCACTTGAATAATCTACTCGACCTAACTGTAACATGCTTAAGCATAAACTTGTCTCAAAGTGTGTGATCCTAGCAAAATATTTTATTTCACTGTTGCCTTTTTCTTCATTATCACATACAAGAGCACTTTAAATATGTGAGTTCAGCATGTCTGCTGTACAAAGAACACTTTTGTTTGGTTTCGTTCCATGTATAATAGCAATCTAGCCCACACACATGACCCCTGACTTGTCACTTAATTCACAAATAGCATTGTCATTGGGGTGGGGGAAGAAATGTTTCTCAGTTCATATTTAAAAACGTACGTAATAAATATATCATTAAAACATGATACGGTAGCAAGCTGTCAGTTACAGACATATTTTCAATTGAAATGGGCACAAACTTTCCCATTGACATGCAATTTTACTGATAAAACTACATACAAACGAGAAAGTGTGAAAATCAGGTTTCAGCAAATAGTTATCATTTGCACATCACGAAGTAAAGTATTCTAATTTGTTTTGATCTTATTAAAGTCTTTGTTTCCATCTCACTTAGAAATACAACAACCATTGACAAAGCCAATAGGTTTCGTCTATGCAAGTTTGAGTGGAATTGTCAATGTTTTTTGACATGCTGCACAACAGCAGACTGCTTTGCAACACTGCTTAAAGCAAAGGAAAAAAAGGCTAACACTTGGCCTGCGCGGACCGTGTAATAGTACTTTTTAAAATATTTAAGCCAAGGGTATGAAAAGAGAGAAGGGGCCAACCTAGTGACGTGCGTGAGAATCTGTTTTTGGGAGGGAGGTGGTTTGGGAGAGCATCACAGAATGTATGAGGCAGCCAGCTCCCACGTTTGGCCATGGCTGTGTTTGGCCCATTTAAAGCACTGCCCACCACTGCCATCGTCCAGAATCTCCTAGGGGTGCAGTAACTGCACACGAACAGTAAGCCACAGTATGGAGTGCAGTGATTAGCAGGTCACAATTACAGCACCAGAAAAGTTTCAGAGCATGGAAAGGGGCCAACGTGCATTTTTTTTTAACTCGCTCCGAGATGCAAATTTGCACTATTTACCTTCATGACATGCCCCAGTTTTTATGTGGTAAAAAAAAGTCGCAGGCAAAGCCCAACGGTGCGTGCATTTTGCACCGAGAAGTAATACTGATTATGGCACAAACCAGAGTTTGCACCTAAATCTAGATTCACGTAAAACTAACAAAGAGGAGTTTAGACATACTTCAGCTGCAGTGCTGCACTATGTAAGTCTCATCATTCATTCATGCATTCAATTAAGATGTGGAAAACTGGCACCCATAACACCTCTTCCTGGACAAATTTCGATGTTTTTAAAAACTGCAAATCAAATGTGTGCTTTCCTCGATGTACAAAAAGCTTCCAAGTAACGGGGTAGGATATGCAAATCAAATGAATAAGGAATTACCTTAAAAAAAAAAATATTAAAAAAAAATTCTGCTACAGCACTTCTGGTACCTATACCGTTGCAATTACCCCCTTCCCTATCCCCACCTGTGCGCACCACAGTGTCCATACCAGAGTCCCTGAGCAACCAGCCCTATACTAGCTGCAGTGCCAGAAGACACTTGCTGAGAGATAGCACCCAATAACAAGAAACAGCAGGTGGGGGTGTTTGGAGGGGGGGGGGGGGAAGGGACAGCACAAGGGCGCACCAACGCTCTGAACAACGGACAGTGGGAGGAGAGCTGGGGGTTGACAAGCAATATGAGAGGAGGCAGAGGAGCGAGATGGACTGCAGACACCTGCTCTCTTCTAGAGTGCAAATCTAAAAGTTAAACTGAAATTACCTGCAGGAGCCTGTGGCCAGTGGAACGACACTGGCCACAGAAAGCTGTACTCGGTCCATGCTCCACGAAAGGGACACAGAGAAGCTCCAAAAGGAGGCTGAGGCGAAGAGGAGGTTCTGACCAATAAAAAGAAAGCAAACGAGTGACGTTGGTGCCAACCAATGGTAAGTGTTGGTAAGTAATGGGCAGGCTTCAAGCCCGTTTTAAGCTTTTACATTTGTTAACAATAGGTTATGATGAGCACGCATGCATGTTCAGGCAAAACCTAAAAAAGTGCTTTCCAAACAAATAAAATATATTTTAAAATATTTGTGCAGTTCATTTACAAGCTATTTAAGTTTTAGATTACTACCTAGGCCCAGCTACATAATGGTAACTGCGAACTTGGTCATGTTTGGTATCAAACATGTCTGAATCATACCGCAATACGGTTGCCAGTATTGGTTGTATGATTCCATGCACTCTGGGGGCTCCTTGGAGGACCCCCAGCATTGCTCCTACCAGCTTGCAGGGTTTTCCCGGGCAGCCTGTGCTGCTGCCATCCTACAGACAGATTTTTGCCCTCCTGCTGCTTGAGCATCTCAAGCCCAGGTAGGCAGAACAAAGGATTTCCTTTGGGAGAGGGAGGCAAAACCCTCTCCCTTTGGAAACAGGTGTTGCCGGGCTTGGGAGGGTAGCCTCCTCAAGCCACTTATGCTTTTAAGGGCACATTTGGTGCCCTCCTCGCATAAAGTGGCTTATACCAGTCCAGCAACCACCTGTCCCTGCTTTGGCACGAAGCTGGACAATGGAAAGGGGAGTTACCACTCCCCTGTCCATCACCATTCCAGGGGTGGTGCTCAGAGCTCCTCCACCTGGCCAGTTGACCCTGCCATCTTGTATCCAAGGTGGGCAGAGGCCTGTTGGAACATCTGAGTGGGCGGTCAGGCAGGTGATGTCACAGCCCCCTCCAGATAGGTGATCACCCTGCTAGGTGACCAGTCCCCTTTATAGGGCTATATTTGGCCTCCATCCTGGGTGGGTCCTCAGATTGGACGTGCAAGATTCCACCAGGACTCCTCTGCCATAGTTTACTTCATCTTCTAGCCACTGGAATCACAACTGGACTTTATAGGAACCTGCAGCTCCCGCAACGATTTCGCTCTGCAACACTGTTTCTCTGGTTCCTTCCAGCAACTGCAACATTTCCCCGGCTGTGCATCCTCTAAGGGCAGCAAGTCTTCAGTCTGCACCAAGAAGCAAGAAGGAATCTCCCTTGGAGTGAAGGAGTCACTCCCGTGCAGGCAACAGGTGCATCGACGACCAGCTGCGTGAATCCTCTCTCCTGCAACTCTGCGTGGATCCTACAACACAGGTGGTGGTCTGGAGTGGTCCCCTCAGTCCCCTCTGCCAGTTGTCCAACTTGGGAGGTGCTGAGTCTTTGCCTCTCCTTGTTGGTCGGGAACCCTGTGCACGGCGACTCTTGCAGCTGCCAAGGCTTGTTGGCTCTTCTTCCAGGGTATCCTGAGATGCTGTGTAGCCCCGGCCTCTAGCATGCCACTCTGCAAAGCACAATCTCCAACCGGCTGCTCCTGCTACGTGGGGTGCCTCTCTGGGTGTGCTGAGTGGGCTTCACTGTGATGCCTGCTGTCTGTGAGTTGCCCGTGGGAACTACATCCACGACTTTTAGCTCTCCTGACTGCTGGGGGTCACCTGGGACTCCCCTCCATGGGTTGAGTTCCCCCGGACCTTCCTGGTCCCCAGCAACTCTGCAAATCTTCTCTTGCAACTCTTGCCTTTGCCAAGGCTTATTGGTGGTTTTTTCACACGATTGTTGGACCGCAACTCTTCTTCCAATGTGGGACATCCTTTGCATCACTTTTAGAACTCCTCTCCTGCTCCTGTGTTGCATAGCCAACTCCTGGTCTCCACCGTCGACCGGATCCTGCATCTCCGAAAGGGTGGATAGTGCCTCCTGCCCCACCCGGACACTCCAACTGGAACTCGACTTGGTCCCCTTCATTTGCAGCTCCTCCTTTGTCAGGATCCATCTTCTGTTTCTTGCAGCCTTTTGTGGGTCTTGCACATTCCTTTCACAAAGTTTATCTGTGGGCTTGGGGAAAAACCAGGGACTTACGTTTCCTCTCCTGGTCATTGGGGGCACTCTGGTACTTACATTTTGGGGTCCCTAGTTCCTCCAGCTCCCCTCTACAGATTCCGCTCACATGAGTTGGGTCCATCATTTGCATTCCATTTTTTTCAGTATATGGTTTGGGCTCATCCTAGTGACACTATTGTCTATTTTTATTGCACTGTTTTCCATTACGTTCTATGCTCATTCCTGGCAAATAAGGTGTATATAATAGTGTGTTTACTCACCTGCTAGTAGAATATGTCCTATACAGTATTTTTATTATTTGTGTTACCATAATAAAGTAACTTTTTTTGTAACACTGTGTGGTTCTTTCATGTGTGTAAGTGCTGTGTGACTATACTGGTATTGCATAAGCTTTGCAGGTCTCCTAGATAAGTCTTGTCTGCTCATCCACAGCTACCTCTAGAGAGCCCTGGCTTCCTAGACATTGTCTACATTTCACCAATAAGGGGATACCTAGCCTGGTATAAGGTGGTAACACCATACACCAGGCCAGCTTCCTACAACATATTACTAAGATAATGTCATTAAAGCAAGTGAGTGAAGTCCAGGTGGAGTGTCCACGGGTGTTCGCACAGACTGTGTGACGATCAGATGAATGCATTGCTGCAGCTTCCAAAGGGATATATCCAATGGGGAATTACAGTGACGTGCAGTGCTTTGGGTTTATGCAAATTGAAGGCTGGAATCATAATTACAGTTCAGGATTTTCCAGGAGGTCAAGCATATATCCTATGAAAAAAATACATAATCTATGTCTCTTTAGCTTACGCTAAACATCAGGCTGAAATGAAACATGAAAGGCAGTACCATGAGGAAGAATCACACTGCAGTCATACAGTGAGACACTGGTGGTTTACCAATGATGTGGCGGTAGAAAGCCATCTATGTTATAACTGCTATTTAGGTAACAATACTCTTCAAGGGCACAATGTAATTAAGGTAATGCTGGCAAATATGTGAGGATGGTGGAGACCATACACAACCGTTTGAGCTTACTGCTTTGTTCCTATGCCCAGAAATGTATTTTTTTTCAGCTTATGGCTGCCATTTCACCCTACCACCAACATTATTCAATGATGTGACTCAGTGAGTACAGCTGTATCCTGAGCATTCTCCTAAACAGTTCAAGGCATGCAAATAAGCCAAGGGCCAGGACTGCTACAGAATTAAAGATCAGATCAGAGCCATTTCGGACGGGCCTTGTGGAGTAGCAGTCAGAGAAGCCAACAGTGATTTTTTTTTTTTATATCTATATATTCAAGAGGACTCTGTAGTCAAAGTGGTGATTTGAGTTTAAATGTACTGGCACTGTAAAACTGGGCGAGGATGAACTTAACTCAAAGAACGATCTCTGGAGAACACTATTACTGCAATTGACAGGGTTCTTAGTTTAGCTCTGAGGAGAGGATTACCTGTTTGGAAATAGGATTAATCATCTGAAGCTACAAACCCACTTGGGAACAATGACTACTTTGCATATACTAGGCTGCATAATTTGGTGACAAAGGCTTGCGGAGCCACTGCTTGACTAGCTGAAAAAATAAGGGCAGTAAGACAATAAGTGGGATTACGGGATGAGTACCTGTGTGGGGGTGGGCCGACACTGACAATGCTCAACTTAACTGGGTTTTTGTACATGTTTTTGGGAAGTTATTCCAGGTACATAATGATCTGACAGCTAAGTTACTAGTGAAGGCTAAACATCATCCTTTAAACTTAGTGTCACAACTGAACAAGTCAATACAGATGATGTGCAATGGACCTTGATCTCATTTTTTTTTAACTTGTTTATGTATGCATAAAAAAGAACACATAACTATGCACTACATTATAGCAAATTACATTTATAGGTAAATTACAGTCAGCCGACAGGCCGATTGCAGTACCAGTTTGAGACCCCAACCTGAGTCCACACATTGTGCTCTGACCTAGTAAGCATAGGGAAATAAAACATTTATGGTACTAGATTAGGTCGAACCCAACCACCGCAGACTCAGTAGGTACATTGATTAGCGGCGCCAACCTCTAATAATTCAGTGCAGTACATTTCAATACTTTAACTATCAAACACCGACAGAACAGAAGATAGTGCAACGAATGTCCATCCGGCATTGAAGGCATCACGCACATGCGCCCAAGGGTGGGGACGCCCAGGGGGCAACTGGACAACAGACCATATACAAGTCAGGGGCTAAGATGAGGAGGAGGCCTACTCTTGACGATGCCCACACCAAAAGCCAACGCTGGAAACACTCCCACCATAAAACCCCAAAACTCACAGCTATGCCTCCATAACCCCCAAACTCATTCCTTGAATGGCCTAACTATGGCCAAAGCTCAGCAAGTGGAAGCGCCTGTTAAGGAGTCCTCCCCCTCGCTCTCTCGCACACCAGATAACTCATCAATCATGGCACGCCAGAGCTCCAAGTAACGGTCAGCATGCTCATCCACTCGAACCTTTCGTAGGCAACATTCCTCTGCCATAGCCCATTCAACCTAGTCACTCAGCCAAGCAGCACGCAGCGGGGGGTGCGGGCTAGCCCATCGGTTCGCAACGTGCCTCTTTGCCAAGATAAGCCCCAGCTGTGCAAATCTATACGCCATTTTACGACCCTTTTTAGGGACAGGGAGCAGGCCCAGCAAACAGTGTCTCATCGTTGCATGCACTCGCATAGCCATCACCTCCCTCAGTGCATCCACTACCTGCCGCCAAAAGGGTTGGATAGAGCCACAGACCCATGCCATGTGATCAAATGACGCAGACAGCGCCCAACAACGGCCACAGCGGTCAGGTCTTGAGGGGGATATTCTATGCAAGCGTTGGTGTCAGGTATGCTCTATGCAAGTAATAGAACTGCATCAACTTAAATCGAGCATTGCTAGTCCTGTCCCGCACCAATGAACAGGCTCTATTCCATTCCCAGTCTGTGAGTGCCACTCCCAGGTTAGCTTCCCAGCAGCCCCTGTTCCCTTGCGTACCAGTTAGCCTGTCACCCTTGAGAGCTTTATAAGTTAGGGACAGGAGACTGCGGTCACCTCCAGGGTCAAGTAGTGTCACCAAGAGGTGGGACTCAGCCAGCTCCTCCGGAAAGGACGCCCATATCTCTCTGGCCGTCCAAGAAAAATATGCATACTGTAAGATCTGCCCCCGACCCACTCCGAACAGGGACTCCTCTTCTTCCCTCGTAATGAATGTGCCATTGTGGTATAAGTCACCCGCATTATTGCAAACCCCTGCGCGCCACTTCGCAAAATCCGTCACCTCAGCGGCCTTGACAAACGGTCGGATCCACCATAGTGGAAGCAGGCGTGCGTATGGGGCCCTGAGCAGAACCCGCACAACAGCACTCGATACCTGCTCCACCAAATAGGGGGCACCCTGCGGAACCCTAGAATCACCCATTAGTATATACGGGAGGCGCTCTGCACAGACAGAGCCAGCTAACAAATCCTTTTCCCAATTGGAAGTGTCCTCACACCACCGGACTGCATACTGTAGTAACCCCGCTAAGTAATATTAATAGAGGTCTGGCAGACCCAGACACCCACTAACCAAGTCCAACTTCAAGAGTTCCATACAGACTCTACATCTTTTGCCCACCCATACTAGAGATGATAGCAGTTTATCCAGCTGCCGGAATAGTGAAAGAGGGAGCTCACAGAGTGAATTCTGCATAACATACAGGCACAGAGGAAGAACGATCATTTTACTAAGTGCAAATTGAACAGAGGCACGGAGGCCCTCCAGTACACTTCCCATGTTTAAAGTAAATTGCAGTTGTGGGGAGTGTGTCACTTGAATGCCTAAATATGAAAAGGGCTCAGTGTACCAGGACAGACCCAAACGGGGTAATTCTGGTGCCGCCATCGTCGACAGACCTGCCATCGGGAATAATACCGTTTTGTGTCTATTGACTCGGAGGCCTGCCCAAAAATGTCCATCATACCCAACAAGAGGGGGACCGCTCGCTCCGGGTCTGACGTATACCAGGGCAACATCTGCATACAGTGATATTTTATGCGTTCTCGTCCCCACACAGTTGCCCCACCTACCCAGCCCAGACTGTAGTTGCATGGCCAGAGGCTCCATAGCCAACACAAACAGCAGTGGTGACAAGGGGCACCCCTGCAGTGTGCCTCATTCGATAGCAAAGGACTCTGACACTAACGCCCTCGTATGCATTCTCGCCCGAGGCGCTGCATCCAAAAGACGCACCCAGGACAGAAAGACAGGGCCTATGCCCATCCTGCGCATCACCTCCCATAAGTATTCCCAGGATAAGGTGTCAAACGCTTTCTCCATATCAAGAGCCACCAGAGCTGCGGGAAACTTAGAGTCACGAGTCTTGTGTAGTATATGTGTTAAGCGCTGTATATTCTTATGAGACCCTCCCCCCCAGCCCCCCCCACTAAATGGGTCACCACTCAACTCAAACGAGAGGCCAAAACTTTATCTAATAATTTAACATCAACATTTAGCATGGATAACGGTTTATAGGAGCCCGGGTCGTCATCCACCTTCCTAGGTTTCGGTAGCATGACAATCAATGCTTCCCGCATAGGCTCCAGGAGAAGGCCCTCACTACGCACCGCATGACAGTCGCAGCAGAAGCACAGTGTGATAGGTTCGGTAAAATTCAACTGGTAGCCCGTCAGGACCAGGTGGTTTCCCGGATGCCATACCTCCAACGCCTCCACCAGGTCGTCCAGAGACACCTCCCCCTCCAATTACTCCATCTGGGTCTCCGTAATGCGAGGCATCCGGAGACCATCCAAGTACTCCCATATCCGGGTCACACCTACACTCCATGAAATGATGTGGCATAAATATTCCGCAGGTGTGAATTCACCCGTAGCTGTCCTAAAATCTTTTCTCCAGAAGGACCGCGGAGCATCTGGATGATGGGAATGGGGCGCTCCCGCCGGAGAAGCCAAGCCAGCATACGCCCCGAGTGGTCCCCAACCCTAAACAGCCACTGTCTATAATTCCGGGAGACAATTATCCAGTCTATCCCAGGGGTCAACAATTCTGCCTCGCACCTCAAGACAATCTGACTTCAACGTGTCGCCATTATAAGGCTGCCAATGCGTCTTCCTGCTGCGTTAGCTCCAGATCCAAGCGCTTCCTGATACCATGTGTTTTACTGAGGCCTTCCCCTCTGATAACTACATTCAGTGCCTCCCATTCGATGCCTCCGGCTGCAGCCGTACCCCAATTTGTACTAAAATAACCATTCCACACACCTTGAAGATCTTGTTTATATTCACCCAGTAGGTCCCGACGCAGACGCCACAGGGGGAAATCGCAGGCTTGGGTATGTGTGTTTCACATTCCAAAAGGAGAGGGGCATGGTCCAATAAGAACCGGAACTGATGGGCCTTGATCTCTTTAAAATAAGATGCTGGGTGTCTACAAGACATATCTTGGTGTACTAGCCTCAAAACTATTGTTATTTTACACCAATTCCACACAGGCAGGGCAGCTTCCTGATGAAATGAGAGAAAGCATGATTTTGTTACATCCATAGTCCAGAGGAATTAACTGGACCGTGAATTGATCACCTTCTATCCATGAAATATGCAAACAGTAATATTCTGGGCAAGACTGACTACTAGATGGACAGGGGTAGTTGGTACTTTAATTAATGAATACCAGACTACCCTTCCCTTCACACCAAAGAAGGCATACAATGTTAGGCAGTATTCTGGCTCATGGAACAAATGACGGTTGAGCTAATCTCATATTTGTATGTTAGTCTGGATGTTCATAAGGTGCTCAACTCGGTTGATTGACTTTGTATGGCTGAAATGCTGAAACTATTTTGATTTGGGAAGCTATTTGTTATTCATAGAGGCCACAGTGCAAATTTAAAACAAACAGGAAAATAATCTGCATATTGGATGATTCCCAAGGGCAAGACTGGGTTGCCCTCTGTTTTAGATTATCTTTGTGTCATCTCATGAACCTCAATTGCAATTAAGGCACCGCAAAGGACATGTCAATGTGACCTTTTGCAACTCACTATTTTGAGACCCCAGCATAAAAACAGCAAGTGAGAGGTGACAAGGCATGCTTAGGTTTGCTTGAAATCAGGATACATTGAACTGCTTCAAATCGGTTCTCTCCCATCTTCCTGGTGCTGATGCATCAGATTCATACACCCCTTCGGATGAGCAAGCCATCTCCTTTAAATATCTAGTGATCAAAGCTGACTTCCAAAGGGAGAAACCATTAAATAACTCACCTGATCCCTTCCACTCGCCCTCTTGATGATCTTGATGTGGCAGACTGCACGGACCAAAATGATCATGGAGTCTTTTAGGGTATGCCCAATGATATACTGACTGCTAGCTTTATGCAGTTGGATATCCTGAAACAGTACCTTATCTGGAATGGCTGAGCTCCCCTGGTGACCTTCTATAGGTTTAAAGTGCCTTGGGAGCTCAGAACACCGCATCCCAGTCTGTCTGTATTTTGCCCTGGATGTCTGCTACTGGCCATGAAGCAGTCACAAGACTGGAGGAGTGGCTGATAGCCCGTATATTCTGATTGCCTTATCTCTGCTCCCATTTGAACAGCAGGCTGTTTACCTATACTTGCTTGCACTCTGCTCTAGACATGGCTTAGAGTGGCCAACTGACAGCACTAATTGGGTCTCACCTACTCGACAGCGCATGCTCAGTCTGTTCAGAAATATTTTCTTTGCCCACTGCTTACCACTGGCTGACTTCACCGTTACTCTCCTTTGCTGCTTGCTTTTTATTTGTTAGCTTGTGTGGGCTTTCCTTCCTCTTCTGTTTGTCTCTCTCCTGGTTCATGGATGCATCACGTGTTGTTCCACTCCTTATTTTTCAGGTGCAACTTTTTTTTGTTATTTAGGCAATCCACTAGAGTGCATGTGCTTTCCAGCTGTCACCCTACTGCCCTTCTCCTCCCCACTCCTGCAGTGTCCTCTCTGCGGGCAAGCACCTCCTCTGCCTGCTACTGTTGCCCTTGTACCTGTTTACTTTTTCTTCCCAACACGCTCCACCCCACTCTCACTTCCCGTTAGGTTACTTCCACCCAGAACTCTGTGTTGCTTTCCCGAAATTCTGTCCTTCCCCACACCCTCCTGTTGCTTCCCTCACTCTATCCTTCACGATTATGCCCCCTTAACCCTCCTTTATTGCTTTTGGTCCCGCACTCCATGTTACTGTGGGAACCCATATTTCTCCCTTTACACTTGACTCCCAGAAAAGCTGAGGATATTTGGTTCTGACTCGTCAGTGGGCCACATGACTTGTTAGATTTGTGGATAAATTGTGCTGGGGACCAAATACTGCAGCTCCAATTCTAAAGGAATGCAGTGACAGCAAAGCCCCAGGGCTTACAGTCATGGCCCGGGGTATGATAGTGTAGGTCGGATCCTCAGCTTTTTTTTTTTCCCATTTAAGTGCATGTCTTCCACCTCTCATAATTGTGTGTAGGCGAAATTTGGCCACTTCAGGCTGCACTGTCAGTGAAAAAATATGCACATGGAGGTGGAAAAAGACATGGCGCGTCCATAGTGGGCTGGGGCCCCTAAACTAGAACTACAGAAATAAACTCTGAACTCTGCACAGTGTGAGCCTGGGGCAGAATTTGTCAGTGCCTGAAGCACCTGATACAGTACTCCACGGTTCAACCTCTGACCCACTACCCATTTGTACATCTTACTGAAGAGAAGCAGGCACACTGTAGACTCCAAGCTTGAGGGGTACACAAGACAGGCAACATTTTCCAGAAGGAAAAGTTACTTACCTGTGATCCTAGTTCTCTTTCAAGGATAGCCTCAAAGTCATAAGCTCTCAATAGTCCTGCCCATGTGTGGAGACCACAGGGCACTTATAATATTCATGGATTTATACATACATAAATTAAAAAATATATTTATTCTCACAACAATTTTAGCCTCTATACAGGATAGGGACTCTACACTTTATTTTAATTTTAACAAAGAAAACATTTAATTTTATATTCGGTCACTATAAAGTATAAGTGAACATGGTAAATCTTTCACAGACTTTTCTTTAAAAGGAAAAAGAAATGATAGACAGTATTAGTCAATAGGAACCTCACAGTACCCTCAGTATCCCATTATGTCTTGCAGGTGACAGTTAAGTGAGGTCATTTTTACGGAACAATAAAGGAACCTGGGTTAACACTGTAGTACTTTTTGCCCAGAGAGAAAGGGGGGGTATTTACTACTTTGATGAGGATGCCCAGGAAGAGTACCAGGATTATAGGTAAGTAATTTCCTTCTCTTGCAGGGGATCCTTATCAGTAGTCATAAGCACTGAATGGAACAACAAGTCCATCCCTCAGACAGCGAAAAAGAACCACAGACAATCCTGTAAATTATCCCGAAAGGTTCCTCAATGATGCCTGCCCTACTTGAGCATCATCTCTGGAGTCTGAATATAGACAGTAGTGTCTAGTAAAAGTATGCACAGATCTCCAGGTTGCAGCTTTGTAAATTGTTGCAATGGAAACATTTCTAAGAATAGCTATAGTAGCTGCCTTACCTCGAGTAGAATCACTTTTAGCCTACCAGGTAAGGATTCCTTTGCAAACTGATATGCAAAAACTATACAAAACAAAACTATCGACCTTGATATGAATTGTTTTACAAAATCCAAACCATTTCTTACAGGTCCATAAGTTATAAAAACCCTCTCTGATTTTCTTATGTCTCTAGTTTTGCCCAAATAGAAGTTCAGCACCCTTGATACATCAAAGGATTTGACAAAAAGTAGGCAAAGAAGCGGTTTGCCTAATTTGGACATCAGAGACTATTTTAGGGAGAAAACCAGGATAGGTTCTTATTACAACTCTTGTAGAGACATACTGCATATGGTTTATTTAGCAAACGGGGCTTGAGTTATGTTTACTCTGTGTGCTGAAAGACTAAGAAAGCTGTTTTCTATGTAAGGCGATCTAAAACTCCCATGGGAGAGGAGATCTAACTGGAGGGAAAACCTTCTCAATACCCTCTAAGAAATCCTTAACTATAGGCATTTTGAAAAAGGAGGTCTGTGAAGGGGATTTCCTACAGGGGGTTATGGCAGGGAGCTGTATCTTAATAGAGGAGTACTGTACATTAGACTTTGTGGATGTGGCAGGTAAGGTAACTAGACTTCAACATGACAATTACATGGATCAAAAGCCTTTTGGATACAACAAACAAAAAAAAGTTTTTCAAGTAGAAGCACAGGACTTTCTTGAAAGGACACTTGAACTCTCAAAATGTCCATAGTCTTGTAGCAGCTTTAGATGACCATATTGTAAGAATTCAGGAGCTAAACTGTCAATCATAACAATGGAAGACTGGGATTGATAATCTGACCTCCAAATTTGTAAAGGAGATTCTGTTTGCACAGCAATCTCTTGTCTGGTTCTCGGATAGGTGAAGAAGATCTGTGAACCACATTGAATAGGCCATTCCGGTGCTATTAGTATCATTTTGGTACTGGGTTTGGACAGTTTGATCAAGACTGCAGCAATAAGCAGGATCAGAGGGGAAAAAAAAAAAAAAAAGTGTAGAGAAATGTCCTTGACCAATCAAAAGATCAGATGGGAATTCCCCTTTGATCCCGTTTGGTAAAATCTGGAGGCACAGTTTTGGCATTTTTTCTTTTCTGCGTCTGCAAACAAGTGTACTTGGGGAAAGCCTCAGTCATGAAAAATTGACTACAGTACTTTGTCGTTAAGAACCCAGACAGGGTTGTCTTGCATAATACAGGAATCTGCTACTGTATTTTGAACACCTAGAAGGTCTACTACAATAATTATTAGGTTCCTCGCTATGAGCCATTTCCATATGGCCTGCGATTCGGGGGACAGAGGTCTGGCGTCTGTTCCTTCCTGTTTGTTCCAGTAATGCAACATTGCAGTATTGTCCGTTTGAACCAACAGGGAGTTCATCACATGAAGGACGGACTTCAGTACGAGGTGAACTACTCAGTTCATGGCATTGATCTTGTAAGATTCTTCTGTGTCCAGTCATCCTTCTTAAGTCTCTAAATGATCCATGTGAGGACCCCATTCTTGAAGGGGAGCATCTGTGCCAAGAGTATGGGTCAGGAGGTTCTGATGCAAGAAAATGCCCACCTTTAGATTTTTCGACTTGGTCCACCATGGGAGATACTGGAGTGCAGACTGCAACCAAGTTAAGTTTCTGTTGTCAGCTGTTCGAGGACTGCTTCTACTGATCCTACAGACATTGCTGCAGTGGTCTCATGTGAAGTCTGGCCCCAGTAGGGACAATATCAGTTGATGTGAAGATGATGAGTTTGCAACAGAGTGAGACACTTCAGATGGATAGATGACAGTCTCTTCTCTGAAGGATATACTTTTGCAGATTGTGCATCCAGAATAGCACCCAAATAGTGTATCTTTTGGACTGGGTATACTATTGATTTGTTCAAGATGATCTACAACGTAGATGCGAGAATGTGTGCAGACATATTTGGAAATGCTTTAGAGTGGTTTCTGAGGATGGACTCTTTATTAATAAGTCATCTAGACAGGGGTAGACAAATAACTTTTGCTTTCTTAGATGTGCTGCAAAAAACAACTCTGCATTTTGAAAAGGTCATGGAAGCAGGCCCTTGTCCCAAATGGTAGAACAGTGAATTGAAGATGGGTGGCGCCTACTACAAATCATACACAACTTTTAATGTTTCTGTGTGATCAGTATGTGCAAAGAGGCATCGTGATGGTCTATAGCACAAATCCTGTCTCCTTGTAGTAGCTTGGGATATATTTGGTGTAGTGCCAGTATTCTGAACTTTTCTTTTTGTATAAATTTGTTGAGATTTCTTAAGTCTAGTACGGGTCTAAATTCTTGTCTGTGTTTTTTTTTTTTTTTTACGAACCAGGAAGTACCATGAGTAAACTTCCAACCCTTTCTAATAGTGTGAACAGCGTTCTTCTGCAGCAATGTGCTGACCTCCTTTTGCAACAAATCTATCTAATAGTTTGACGGTTTGGTGGTTGTATTAAACAAGGAGTGGGTCTAAAGCGTAGAGAATATTCATTCTGCACAATATTCAAAGACCCATATGTCTTTGGTTATTTGGACCCACTCCTGGACAAAGTTACTTATATTTTACTATATACTATTTTTCTGGAGGTTTTCCTGCAGACAAGGTTTGTGGTTGCTAAAGGTCTCTTCTCCATCTGGAAATTTTCTGGGGTGGTAAGGTTGTCTTGGTTGTTGGTGCACCCAATGAGGGGGATCGAAACCTCAGAGAAGTGGTGCCTGTTATAAGGCCTGTATTGCCTTTTGAACTCCTCCCTCTTTTTTAGGCCAACTGCTTTTAAAGTATCCATTTCAGACTTAATCCTTGACATTTTGTCATTCGAATAAAAATGAGCCTGAGAATGGTAAATTAGCAAACCTCTGTGCTTCTGGTTTTACGCCATTCAGCTTTAGTCAAGTGTTGTGTCTAATGGAGATTCAATGGTAGTATCCATGCAATGTCAATTTGAACGTAGAGGCTGGTGCCTCGTGTTCTGATTCAAGACTAGCATTGCTTCATTAAAGACGTCTAGGAAGTCTTGCTATCTTTCTCAGTGAGTTTGTCAGAGTATTTTTGTAAAGAGTCCCTCAGGGAACAATCGTATCCTCCCAAGGGAGCTGTCGTACTTGCCACCTTCATGACTGTTGCAGATGTTTCACACACTTTTCTATCAAGTTAATTCTTTTGCTCTCTACCTGGTAGGGCATTAGAAGTAGGATTAGAAGTAGGATCAACCGTAGCCACTTTTTTGTTTTTATTTTTATTTTTATCTGCAGCTACAATCACCTAATCCTGTGTAGGATCTAGTTAAAAAAAAAAAAAAAAAAAAAAAAGAGAGGATCCTGATCCGGTGGTTTGTACTTCTTTAGAAGTCTGGAAGGAACAGATCTAATCGAATTGATGTGGGTGTCAAGAATACAGGAATAGCTGCATTCCTGAATCTAAAAGACCTGGGACCAAAGGCAGTTGAGCTCTAGTAGTGGTTCTTTGGAGTAAAGTCTCAAATGTGACTCAAGTCAAAGTAGTAGTTGCGGACAACATGATGTTTAATTTCGTAGCCCCTCTTACCAAGACATCATTAAAAGTGGGGAGATCATCTACTAGAGAGACTCGAGCTGGAGGAGTGTCCGTTAGGGTTGGACAGCAATCCATTGTAGAAGACTGTGAGGTAGTTGAAGACTACTATCTCCAATGGTGAGATTGAGAACTTGACAATCTTCTACCTGATCACCTTGTTAGGGAAGAGACCGTTATTGCAGTCCTAGATCTCGGGCCATTCTCATCTCACTCAAGAGGCAGCAAGATTTTAACACACTGTCTCAGGAGTGTTCCTCAAAGGGGAATATGTTTGAGAATAGTCGAAAACCGGAGTACCCTCTCCACGTTTCCTTAAGTCTTGCAACCATCTTGGGGGACAAGTGGAGTGATGGTGATCTAGCTCTTGGCGTCACAGATGTTGTTCCTGACCGTAGCTAGGTTTGATGCGACGCCAACAGTGAAGTCTTCGACAGAGGGGGACTCGTCAGCTAGGTGCACTGTATATGACCTCATTGTTCCCTTTTTTAATTTCTTTCCCTTTTTATACTGTAATTTTCCCCATGATGTGAGGAATTCCCCTATATGGTATATCTACAATTCTTGAATAAAATTAAAGATTCTGGCAGGTATTCTTGAGTCAAAACTGTGTTCAAGGTCGGTCCAGTGGCTCGTCCTGACGAAAGGTCTCAATTACATGAATTTTTTTTTTCCTCTTCATCTTGCTACCCAGCAACAAATACAGCACTTCTAGGACAACCAGTAATTTCCTTTTTTGAAACTTTTCTGCTATACGTATGCCTCCATCATGGCAAACGAAGAAACACTCAGCTTTTCACCTTGTAAGATGACGAGATAAACTGCAGTTTTTTTTTTTTTTTACTTTCTCAAGCTATGTGTCAAAGCAAGATGGATAGATCTATGTTTTTCCTTCTACAGTGTGTGAGTGCAAGTGTGGGTGTGTGTGTGTATGTATGTATGTAAACATGTATAGCCCACGGCGTAGGACCTGATCGATCCTCACTACGTGGGTAAATACAGTCAGTACCAAAAAAACACTATCCTTGTGAGGACCGGTGTGTTAGGAGGACCAGTCCCCGGAGTGTGCTTATGTAGTTTCAAGCGAGTGCATCAAAAATCTAAAAGTGAAGTTATATTTGCCTCAGTCCGCTTTATAACATTCCCTACTATCAAATCGCACGTGGAGTTAGAATAATAAATGCACACTTCATTACGGTCAATGGCCGGTCCTCATAATTATGGGAGGGTGGGGGTGGGTGGGTGTGTGTGTGTGTATGGGTGTGTATGCACTAACCATAGGTGTGTATATAGTGCATAATGCAAACTGTATTGTTTTGTGGCACTTAATAGAAAAAGTTTATCAACCTAAAAAAAAACTAAAAAAAAAATCCGGTGCTTTACTAAGTATATTGCCTGACCATGATTTGGATGCCTCTTCATGCGTTTTCTGCTATTACTTCCAGAAATATCACACAATAACAAACTATGCTAAAACAAGTCAGACCTATTAGCTTTGTGATTGCTTGTTAGCAGTGTAATTCAAATGAGTGACAATTATTTTGTTGTAAATAATTACAATTGATAATTACAAATGGAACATATTTGACCATCACTATGTGCACAAGAGGGAGAGTTCAAGGATTGGATGAGTATGTAATCTGAACATTGTTCTGTCCCACTGACTCATACTGCCAAAACTCATCCGGACATCTAAATGTGATTCAGCTCACATGTACCATACAAGTACTGAAAACCCATTAGTTCAGTCTTTTAGACACAGGACCTCTTAGCTTTATAAATACTTGGTAAATGACAATTACAATGTAAAATTGCAATAAAGCAAAACGTTTACAAATGTTAAATTCAGTCTTCATTTAAGTGTAAAATGCATTGTATACAGAGTAAGATTTTTTTTAAAGCATTGGTAAAGATAATAGGTCCCAGAGGCTATTGGCTTTGTCAACGCTTGTTTATTCATAGCCCCTCCTTATCAATATGGGGCAGAGAATTGTATCCAGCAAAATCTAACTTTCAGAAAAAAACTATTTTAAGTGTAATAGTCCTGCTACTTTGGAATGAGTACATAATCAAAATCGATTTCTGGGGCTTGCCCACTTTTGTGATAAAGGGGATGTTCCGAACGCTTACTTGTTAACTTATGCCGGAAATGCAGCTATATTCACAATGACATTCCTGACTTCTCAAGGGTCCACGCAGACAATGTGACTAATGATTCTATACGGGGGGAGTACAGAAGCCAATCACTAGACTGCATAAAACACATGTACCTGTGAAAATGGGAACAATGAGCAAGAAAAATGTTGGATGCTTAAAGGATTTTCAAAGAGACAATGTCCTATAGAGCACAAATTGAGCTCTTGGTCTGACTGTATTCTGGAACACCAGACTTAAATTAATGCAACATTAATCCGTACATAATAGCAGAGAAGTGGTAGGCTCATTCATTCCACTCACATGTGGTAGTCATAAGCTGAGTAAAGATCCTTTAAAACTGAGTGTCAAGCCTGGTTCTTGTTTACTCTGGTTGGTACCACTCAAAAAATGAGTAAATTAACAATTAGGTGTGCCTCACTGGTCTTGGCGTTCATCAAGTGCTGGGTGGTCCTATAATGGAGGTCCAACATGGGCACATAGTAATACTGATGGGCTTTTGATCTGCAAAGATTGGTAATGTGAGAAAGTGGGTTTAGAGTCTATATGGACAGGCAGCAGGAGGAAGAGACTGGGCGAAATCTTTGAGATACTATATTTAAAAATAAGCTTAAAGTTACTTAGGTCAGGTTAACGCCTTGAAAAATCATCTGATTTTCATCTGCGATACTGACTTCTTTGATTTTGACTGATCCTAGATGTCGGGTTATTTCACAATTGTCAGGGCTTTAGCTTGCCGGACATGTCATTGATTCACCGATTTTTCTGTAATGATGGCTGAATTCTGGTTGCTGGCCAAGGTGATTAATTCAATATCGTTTCTTTTGTGTCTGAATGCAGTCTTCCGGTACTACCTGTTGTGGTTGTCAGAGGGTTGTACTCTATGATGCTGAAAATCAATCAAGAAAAAATAAACACTGCTTATACTGTCTAACTGCTTTTATCGCTTTTCTGATTAATGCTGCTATGTAATGGATGTTTTGTGTTTAAATAAACACTTGAAAATAAACCCCAAAATGTTACCGAACTAAAGCAGGATCTGGCTAGAGAACTGCATAAGGAGACCAGACACTAACTAATGTTCTTTAGTCATGCACGATGCTTTTGAAGCAAAAGACTTTCCAAAAGGAAACTTTTCAGATTAAACCAGGTAACAGAAGTAGGATAAGAAGTTTAAAGAACTGGCAAAAATTGTCAAACCCGCCATCGTTTTACTATACAATTCAAAAGGATTAGCCACCAGACCATTCACAATTAAGAAAATATAAGATTATCGTGGTCTATCAACTGCCACTGGCCACGATGACTGTAACCAGCTAAAGTGGTTCTCTTTAAATACGATTCCAAAAGAAAAAGTTTTGATATGCAATCTCGAACAGCATCACTGTTACTCAGAACATTTTACTTACCAAGGAATTGGCTTGTCAGAGTCCAAAAGTGTTTTAGCAGCATTTACTACTGTGTTCTTCCAATGACAACGTATTAGGAAAAGGACATTAATGATTTAATCATCACCAATGTCTGTCTGCTTTCCAATGTTAAACTGATAACCACTTGCTCTGAGAGTGGTAACTGAATCGGTTTTTAAATGTCTAACCAGCTCTCACAATTAACCAGTGCTGTATTTCCTAGGGAGTGACATTTTTTTGTGTTCTTTGTCCACACCCCTGAAATACTAAGCGAAAGCATTTCCTTTTAGTAAATCGTAGAATTTTAAACACATTAGTTCTTCAGGTTCCAAAGATGGACAACCAATTGCGATCACAGGCAAAGTCCCTTTTTTAACAGTCTTATCTGGCCACTAAATGAGCATGGGTGAGGGGTTCCTAGCTGCAATTGATGCTTCTGCCAAGCACATTTTCAAAGAAAACTAAAGCACTGAGCTGAAAATATTTCCATCAGGTCTGTTACATGACTGTACAGTTTAATACGGACAACGACACTGAAATAAATAACATTAGACACGGACATAGAATGGAAAGCAAAAAAACAACAAAGGTCGGGTTGAGAAGCTGAGAAATAATTTCTAGCTACAGCAAAAAGTAAATCCAAAACTAAATCATACTTGCGAGAATCCACTGTTGGCACTTGTCACAGTAATAAGATATCTCATCCATCCAAGATGAGTCCCCATCATCCCCAAGGTCGCTGTTCAAGGAATCCCCGCTCATATCATGAGAAAGGTCCACCGATGCCTGGTCCTCAGATTCCACAAGAAGCAGGGTCTCCCCCTCCACTTCCCCCTCCTCCAGTCCCTCGGAGGCAGATGTTCGGGTCGCCTCGTCGTCCAAATGATGACTCATTATTTCACCCAAAGGACCACTATCCATCTCTCTTCATCAGGATAAGAAAGTCTGTTCTAGATTTCTATTATTTCTCCCATATTCGAGTTCACACAAATGTAAAAGAGATCTCTTATTTAGAGATCACAGTAAAACTAAAAATGATTTAAGTTGAGGGTGGCTGGAAGCATAAAATGTTTTTGCTAACTCAGGATACCAACTTCCGACTGCAGTTGCTGGTGCAAAACTGGAAAGTAACTGCAGGGAAATACCAGTGTTTCTGATGCTAAATAGAGACTCTTAAGATCTTTTAGTCATTATCTTTTCTCTTTCCACCTCGAGTTGTTTTGTCAACGCAATTTGTTCTTGCAGCAGCCGGAGGTTCTCTTCTTTTCTATGTTGCCGTTCGAGGTCTCTAAATACTCCTTCTCGAAGCCGCTAAAAGACAAGATAATGCATTAATGAAGCAGTTTAAGCTAACAATATCTCAGTAATCAACAGTATTCATTAAGGTGGCCAAAATTCGAAGAAAATATTGCCCTTCCAGATTTTTAGGGCACCCAACGTACAGTTGATGAGAAAACAAACAACTTTTAAACAACATAACATAAAAGGAGTGGATTCTCATTAGAACGGAAGAAGATGCCCCCTGCCAATTGGCACTAGGCAGGCCACGGTATTCTTACTAAAACGTAAATGTCCTAAATGAATTTTAATTTTTTTGTTCATTTGTAAAAAATGCATGATGACAATCTTATAAAATGTGGCCCAACCACAAACTATATAACCTCTGAAGATCTCCAAAATATAACAAGCATTGGCAAAGCCAATAGGTCTCGCCTAAGTGAGCGCTATTGGCTTTGCAAATGTCGTTTAGACATGCTGTACAGCAGCATGTCTAAAAGTTAGTGGCATGATGTAAAGGAAAGTGGGGTGGGATGAGTAGAGTGGAGTGACGTAGAGTATAGCTGGGCAGTGTGGAGCGTCGTAGAGGCACAGAGTGGAGTGGCGCAGGGTGGCAGAGTAAAGTGGTGTGGCTTTGAGTGGCCTAGGATAGAGTGAAATGGTGTACAGTAGGGTGTTGTGGAGTGCGTAGAGTAGGGTGTTATCGAGTTGCGAAAAGTGGAGTGACATACAGTGGCATGGAGTAAAGTGGCGGGGCTTCCAGTGGCCTAGAGTGCAGTGACATATAGTCAAGTGTTGTAGAGTGGTGTGATGCAGAGTGGAGTGGGTTGAAGTCGTGTAGAGTGGAATGGTATAGAGTGGAGTAGCGTAGAGTAAAGTTGAGTGATGTAGAATTCAGTGGCATAGAGTAGAGTGTTTTAGAAGTAGCTTACAGTACACTTGAGTAGCATTGAGTACACTGATGAAGAGTAGAATAGAGTGGAGTGGCACAATGTATTGTTTCGTAGAGTGGAGTGATGTAGAGTGGAGTGATGTAGAGTGGCATGGAGGGGACTGGTATAGAGTAGAGTAGAAAAGTACAGTTGTAGGTGTAAGTAACTAAGGCATCAATAGCGATTTAAGACAGGGAGAAAGCAACATAAATAAGCAGCTTTATGGCTGTGTTAGCAGTGGGAAAGCACATTGAACGTCCAGAAATAATACTGAAACGCTTATTTAAAAAAATAGTGGGTTGCAAAAAGACAAGAAAGGGCAAATAAAAGAAAGAACACATGTACTTGGTCTAAGCAGCAGGGAGGAGATAGCCTAAGAAAAGGAAGGAAGGCCTACGGGAGCTAAGCAGCTGAAAGATTACAACTGAGAGGGACAATGAAAACAACTAATGGTATGCTTTAGGAGGGTTGTAAGGCCACTGAATTGTGCACAGTACATCTTGTTGCACAGTGCATGCACTTTGTAGGCAACACCTAACAATCTGCAAACAGGAAAGGACCGGACTGGCATGTTTACAACAAAGGAGACTGGGATATCAAATCTTCATCCGCATTCCCTGTATAGAGTGCTCAACATCCCATTATTGAGGCACCACAATACTAAGTCAAGACACGCACAGCAACCTTCCATAGGAGATGAGAAATGCTCGAACCGAACCTTGCCATCTCCAGCTTTTGATAGGGAACAATTTATTTAAAACCAAGTCTATTGCCTAGAGGAATGTTGGGCTTTGGACCACGTTGAGCTCAACTGATATACCACATCTGAGCAATTAAATCAAGCCTATGGGAGACCCAGGAGAGGCTTTAAAGTCTGGATCTCAACAATCCTCACGATGCATAAAATAATAGACAATAATATTCCGTTCTTTAGGATAACAAGTGATCTATACACTCTTCAAATGTACAATAATTATTATTATTCTTGGATATGAAGCTTTCACTGCTTATCTTGCTAGAGGAAAACTATAGAACAATATATGATTCTCAATGGGTCAAATGGTGCAATGTAGTTTAAAACCAGCATTAACTTGAGGCAATATGAATATAAATCCTCATAAAAACTTCCCAAGCCCACTTCTAGAGAGGAAGATTTCTCTTGGAGTATGCCTGCAATCATAAAGCAATACAAAGCTACCGTATTGGGGGAAGGCTGTCAAATTGAATGTTGGCTAATGCCCTTCTCACTTTAAATGCAGCAGGATTACGGATACACCAGCCAAAATGTCATACACCTCAGGGTTACACTTAAGCCTAATTCATCATATAACAATAAACTCTTGAGGCATGGTAGACTGTAGATGTCATAGGAATTATCCAACGAACAGAAAGTGATCATGGTCCCTCAGTGGTAGCCATCAGTCTCCCCAGTGGGAAATCAAATAGGAAGATGACGATATGGGCCCCAATTTTGGGCAATGTTATTTTTAAGCCCCACCAGAAGAAAATCTTCTGGGAGTATACAACAAACACGACTCAGACAATGGGGAATAGTGAAGTGCACCTCAAACTCTGGATGCAGGAAAAAAGTGAACTCCTTGAACAGAGCGACCAACAGGATTGAAGAATGATGCAGAGCCTTGAGACCCTTTTTGCCTTAACTTAAAGAACTGGGAGCAAATTATCCACTAGCTCAACTGGCAGGTCCAGTACCATGTTGCTGGAGTGTATCTACCAGGAGTGTTTGACCCAGAAGCAGGCACACACGTGTGCTCTAAAAGAAGGGCACAAACTGACCCTACGAGCGAATTCTCAGAATATCAGAAAAAAGTATAAGTATCTAATTTAAAAAAAAGACCAATTAATAACAGAGCCTGGCATTTGCTCGAGCTGGCGACCAGAGAGAAAGATGCAACAAACTTCTGGGATTTGATCAAATGGGGGTCAGGTGGCTCTAAAAGAACCTGGAATCAGGGATTCATTGCACTGAATTGACATATAATTTTACTTCTCTGTAAGAATATGAACATAAACCAAAACCTGCAAGAGTTCAAGAGGGTAGCAGCATAAACACCGCAATACAACCAGGTTCTATAGATGCACTCCCGCGAATCAGGGTTACACACAAAAAATGGCACCAATGCATACATCCATATAGCCACGCCAGACACTTGTGTCGAACTCCTGGAATTCACAGAGGATAAAGTTCAAAAAGTGATCATAAGTTAGAGACTGAGGAAAGCACCAGGGCCTGGTAAAGTCCCATCATATGTCTTCAGAAATAATCTAGTTACTTGGGTTGTCACCCTGATGTGTAGATTCAGTACCATCTGAAGTCATCAAGGAGTACCATCTTCTTGGAAACGGCTATTATAATTTCCATCTACAAAGAAGGAAGTCACAGAGACCCTGCCAACTATAGGCTAATTTCCCTTTGAGCCACATGAGGCAAAAAAAAAAAAAAAAAAATCAATCAATACAAAAAATTATGTTAATCCATCTCCAGGATTGGACAGAAGAGAAAGGGACCTTGTTCAATTTTCAATCCGGCTTTTGGAAGGGTGAAGGTACTGTTGATCAGGTCATGATGCTTTATCTTAATTGCCTAAAGTAAATAGTGCTAAAGTAGTTCCCTCTATACATAGGCCTTTAACAAATTAACAAGAGCATTTGACTCCGTGGATAGGCATCTCCTATGGGCCACTGTAAAAGCACAGGGAGCCCCTGGAAAACGAACCACTGGCTTACATAGCCTGTATCAGAAGAACATAGCCAAGGTTCGCTACGGCACAAGAGGAGTATGCACCTCAGAGCTAAACAGGGAGCAAGGAGTACAACAAGGCTGTGTGCTTGTGACCCAGCTCTTTAACCTTGTCATATATGGGCGAAACACTTCAGGATTTGGACCTAGACGTCACTAAGTTAGGGAGAAATAAAACACATGTACTACTTTTTGCTGACAGCACAGTACAGATGCCCCAGACAGAACAATCGAAGCATCAGCTTCTTTATGGTTTCGAGAAAATGTGCTCCAATAAAAAAACTGAATATCAACCAACAAAATGACATTTATGATCCCAAGACCACTAAGGAAGTTAAAATCAACCTTCCAGATTTATAGAGGCAACCTAGAAAAGAGAAAATGTTAAATTAGCTAGGCATCAGGTTTGATTACAAACTGTCGTAGGTTGCCCAATCGTCCAAAGGTGAGGCAAGAATGATCCTAAGCACTGGAACAATCATTTGATTTGCCAGCAAATTTAGTGTAAGATCTCTCAAGCAAGCCATTCATGGTTATAAGGCCAAAACGATGTTGGTTAGCTCTGACAGGACCAATATATGGGATTACAAGATAACTTAGAACTTTAAAGTGGGGGAGAAAAAAATTCTTATGCCAGATAATACATCTTGGACCCAGCACACAGATGATGGCCCTAAAGGCAGGTCTAGGTCTTCTAGGCATACCCCCATCAATTTATAGTAAGCCAACATTATGGGGGTTATTCCAACTTTGGAGGAAGTGGTAATCCGTCCCAAAAGTGACGGTAAAGTGACGGATATACCACCAGCCGTATTACGAGTCCATTATATCCTATGGAACTCGTAATACGGCTGGTGGTAAATCCGTCACATTTGGGACGGATTACCACCTCCTCCAAAGTTGGAATAACCCCCTATATTTGGTCAAGATTTGGGCAAACAAGAACCTGACCTGCTACAAAGAAGCCGTTGTAGTGAATCCTAGTTCGTTGTAATGGGATAGCAGGAGTTAGCTTAGCCGCTGGCTTGTAGACTCATGCCCCCGTCACCTAGTGACTTTTAACCTACTTATCTTGCTCTATCTTAGCCCATTTAATTATTTATTTCTTCTAAGATGGCTGCCTTGTTTATAGTTAGGCCACTTGTTATGAGTTACATTATCAGTGTCACCGTGCCAAGGCGTCAAGATCAAGCACCAAAGACAAACAAACAGTAGGTGTTCACACTTAGGGATTTTCCCTCTCTATACTTTCGAGGAATTGTTGATATTAATTGCCGTCCCAAGCATGCCTGTTATCTATTGTTTTGGAATACACCTACGTCAGGGGACCTTGTAGATCTGTATAAATACATCACACTTTAGACAGATAATCAGAGGGATTCCGACCAGAGGGCATCGCCACCATAGCTGATACCGATGCTGCAGTTGTCTTGACGCTGACCCAGTCTTCGTGTCCCTGCGGAGTCTGAGATAGAGACCTCATTCCAAGGTAACGAGGGTTGGGGACTCCTTTCATGGACACGGCTTTGGCAGATTAGGTTTAGCAAACCCAGCTCTCCTTTAGGTAGGAGGTTAGGCCTATTCACATTAGGGTAATAGTGCATATTCCATCTTATATATCTCTTTCATGTATTGCAAAATGGTGGGGGTCTTCATAACAATGACTCTCTTCTTCACAATACTGTTACTTGCTATATTCATTATCCTAATCATTGCAGTCCATGCAACTTATCGCAAATTGCAGTTATGTTAAATAAAAAGCTATTGTACCTTTACTGCATCTGTGTCATTGCCTGTGTTTGTATGAGACATAATATATCTGTGAGAAAAGGGTAATCTCCGTTTAACCACGACATACCCTGAGATATCTTACTTTGAGTCCATGCGTAAGCAACTGCCACAAATCACCTTTTACTATTGTGTTTCTGGTGAGGTACTGCTAGTGAGCCGGTAAGGTTGGGACAACAGTTGCGACTTGTGGTAGGAAAGACTCAGTCGCCTACAAACAAAAGTAGTGTTACCTTAAACCAGCAGTCTTGCTCAGAGCAAGAGTCCAAACTACGACATGGAGCCACCAACGATGGTGTTTAGGCACTAATTTACGGATACCCTGACTATCACTGTCTCACAGACAACAGGTACCCTAAGTGCCATTATACGGAGACGTCCGTGGTCTTTGGGAGAATCCTCCTCAGCTGAACAGGTAACACCTAATTAAGCTGTAGGTTGTTCGAGCTCGAACTCATAAAAAGGAATAAGGCTTCCCCTATTTGGTGTTCCGTTTCTCTAAACAACTATGGCTAATACCATAGACATTCCTGCAAATGCTAGACATGCACTTACACAACATTTATTAGCGCATGGCCTTACAGAAGAGGGCGGGGATGTTACTCTGATAATAGAGGCAACTGAAGCATACCAAACAGAAACATTTTACTGTTGGGTCACCTTTCCTGAGGTTGACCAACGAACGCACACATTTCACACATATGAAGTTGCGAACGTACTTGTACGGTAAGAAGCATACCAGTATCATGAAATTTCGCTCACATATCAAGAGCATCAGAACTGGTTTGAAGGCGCCCTACCACATGTACTATGCAGAGTGAGGCTAGGTCCTTTAAGTAATGAGGGACCTACATGGCCTATGTTTCACCCAGTCATACAGAATATGCCGATAGCAGATTTACGAGTTTTGTATAATGAATTAGTGGCATTATATAGACGATTGGTTCAGTTCGTAATGCAAACATTGAACACAACACCAGTGCGTCCAGCACCGCCAGTAGCTGGGGGTTATCAATTGACTACTGGGATTAATCCACAAACAGTGCATACTATTATGGGTAAAGTGCCCACGGAGCTGGAAAAAATACCGTTCTGGATAGCCCAGAACACTAATCAGCTGGAAGCTGTGTTTCCCCATACGAGACCACAGGAAAAACAGAAGATTGCTCACCATGTGCTTGCCGTTTGGGATGGTTCCATCGGTGGATGACTGTGCCACATGGGGTACAGTCTTCGCTGCCGTGTATACTACCACACATGGTACCCCGACACTTGCCAATTTACCAGAAGTGTTAAAACAAATACAAAATGAACATGGGGCTGCACCGGCCCTGGATCTGGGGATGAAATTGATGCGTAACTTTGACGCGGTCTCCTCGATAATACTGAGTAATAATAAAGGGGAAGCGGTGGCACTGGCAATACGCCAGCGTCTCCGGGAAACTCCAAATCTGGAACAAGAGAGACAGCTGCCGAAAATAATTTCCGATACCTATACTAGTATAGGACGGGATAGTTTGGGAGCCAAACCTAAAAAATTGGCGTTACAAAGTACTGCCCATAAGGAGGGTACGAAGCAGACACAAGAGGGCTCTAAGAAGCGCTGGGACAAACAAAAAGATTTCAAAGAAAGAAGAAATAAGAGAGCTGATTCTCCACATCCGGAGTACTCCGAAAAGAGGTATAATCTCAGAAATAGGGAGCACATTAGACCTCCAGACAGATATACTGATTCACGTCCCTCTCGTTCCATTCAGGATGCACCGGATAAACGTAGCGGGAGCCATCAAGATCGATGTCCGGAATACGTGAAAGAGAAGATTCACCACAGTCTACCCTTAAAAAAGAAGAAAAGTCTCCTCAGCAAAAGCCACAGTTTAAAAAGAAGAAGGTGGCAGCACTGACAGTTAAAAATGCCAGTAGTATTGAGAATACTGTTGAGGAACAAGAGGTGGGCCGTGACTCTGTTGGACAGCGCGGCAGAGGTCACGATATGTCGCCAGAGTCTGAAAGATCATCTGGATGCAACAGCAACTAGCGATTACATCACAGTTGAGACAGCGGATGGCCGCGTTCTTCCCCCCGATAGGGTTTATGATTTGACAATTCAGATAGAGGGAGACGTGAAACGCACTATTAGTGTAATATTTTGGGATGAACTTACTAGTGATATCCTATTGGCCGAGAGAGACTGGCCACCTGAACACGTCCGCAAGCTCCCGCATTGGGAAGATGTCATTTTGCCTTCTTTCTCTGATCTTGTTCCAGAAGTAGCGAAAGAAGCCTATGCTGGTGAATGGGCTTTAGCGCAAGCACCTGCGCTATATAGCAATCATGTCGGTTGGGACAAGGAGTCTCCTTGCCATGTTATTTCCGTTAGGTCTACACCCCAACCGCAGCCACAATACCCTGTTAAACATGAAGCAAAAGCTCCGGTGAAGGAGATACTAGCACAACTTGAGTACCAGGGAGTAATTGAGCCCTGTTCATCTGCGATGAATAACCCACTATTCCCCGTTGCAAAGCCAGATCATTCATATAGAATAGTGGTTGATTATAGACACTTAAATAGTCATACACGCACTTATGCTATACAAAATTCACACAGCACAGCACTGATAAACAATATAGTGCGTAAGAAAAATAAAACTACATTGGATATATCTAATGGATTTTTCTACCAGAATTTAGCACATGAAAGTAGGGACCTAAGTGCATTTTCATTTGGCTCTCAGAAACGCTTTTGTTGTTTACTTCAAGACTATAAAAATAGCCCAGGCCTGTTTTCAGCCAGTGTAACATCAATTTTGCACGAACTTGATTCCGATGCATTGTCCTATGTGGATGGTATCTATCTCACTGACGACGCCCTCGACATTCATCTTGCGAGGGTCGATCGGATAATTTGGGGATTTGCAGACCTCGGTTATGAATTTAATTTTAAGAAAAGCAAGATAGCCTTTCTTAGTGTATTGTTCCTGGGATATGAGCTATCAAACGAGGGGAAGAGCCTGGCCCCGCACTTCCTAGAAAAGTGTGCTCAACTACAACCTCCGAACACACTTAAGAAATTACAGTCATTACTGGGTTTCTTCAATTTTGGCAGAACATACATTCCAGATTATGCAGAACGCATCAAGCCACTTTATGACTTAATTCAGCCCAATTTTTCTAGCAGACGATGGACGATTGAACACACACATCCTTAGGGACATGCAACGGGACATGCTAGAAGCTAAACACTTACACACACACACGTGACAATAAAACAAATTTGGTCATCAGAATAATTGCTGGTGCCCTTGGATTTACTTATGTCACCTTTAATGAGGATGACACCGTGCCGATAGCATATAAATCACATTTATATTCAAATGCTGAAAAACGTTTTGCACCTACAGAAAAGATTCTGACAGCAGTTCAGATCGCTGTCATAAAATAGAGGCCACTTGCCCAGGGGAAACGCATTACTGTTGTCTCCCCGGTGCCGGCCTTAGAGGCTGTCACTAAAGCGAGCGTTCCGAACGCTAAGGCATTACATCCACGCTGGATTCAATGGGCAACGTCTCTGACCGCCACTGATGTCAACTATGTATTCGATCCAAGGCTTCAGACACAAGAATTTCTCCAGTATGAACAGGAGTACCCCGCTACTCTAAATATCTTGCCACTAGACAGTTATAATACTATCATTTATACTGACGGATCAGCACAACCGGCTGTAGGTACTAAACATCAATACTCGGCAGCTTGCGCAGCCGTCTGCGGAGTGATGGAAGATGGAGTTTTCCACCCTCACAATACCTACAGTTGGCTGAGCTTAAGGCTCTTCTTCTAGCGCTGGAACATAATGAGGCAGGTAGCCAGACTTTGATAGTCTGTGATTCATATTACTACGTACAGTCATACAATGAATATCTCAATCATTGGAAGCTGAACGGGTTTAGGGATTCTAAAGGGAACACCATTAAACACAAAATGTTGTGGGGAAGGGTGGCTGATCTTAAGAATAAGCTACCATGTGTCCATGTAGTTCATACATTGGGACACCAACGTGTAGGGATACACGTTGCAGGCAATACATTGGCTGATGAAGAGGCCAAAGCATCAGTAGCTACGGCTTCTGTGGCTGCAGTGACTCGTTCTCGGACGAGATTGGATAATGAAATACTGATTGCAGTTAAAGCTTCGGCTGCAGGCAAGAACCTTCCGAAAGGTTAACCTACAAACTATACTTACCATATCAGTGCACAGAATGTTGCTTATACAACAATTCCTGGGGTTGGTGATCGAGTGATCCCCAATGAAGACCAGAAATTAGAGCTGATTACAGCCACACGAGGGTGTCGCTTCTGCACATGCTGGTATACAGGCCACGATAACAATTCTACAGCAACGATACTGGTGGCCTGGTCTATACAGACGAACTAAACAATATGTCCTTTGCTGTGACATTTGCCAGCAGATTAAGGGCTGTCATATCAAACGCCCTCCGCAGACATCCCTCTTAGTGTCAGACAAGCCACTTCAGTGTGTACCTAGACCATTGTGGTCCCTTACAGCCTGATGGTGCATACAAATACATCTTAGTGGCTGTGGATTCCTGTTCTAGATTCCTGTGGGTATGGCCACAGCGGTCGGCTGACGCCCGAACTGTTATAAAAGATTTGCTGATCTTTATCGGTACATATGCGGTTGCAGCATTCCATTCGGACCAGGGCCCTGCATTTGCCTCTAAAGCATTCAGGGACACCATGGGGACGATGGGTGTTGACCTCCATTACTCCTCACCATACCATCCATAGGGAAATTCAGTCGTGGAGAGGCGGAATCGTGATCCAAAGCAGTCCTTAACAGCTTGGGTATTAGGTTCAGGCCGCAGTTGGTTACACCACCTGTATGGGGTCCAGAGAGCACTGAATAATCTGCCAAGAAGGTCCTTGGGGGGAAAGTCTCCATATGAGGTTCTCTTTGGGATACCCATGTATGTCCCCGATCTTGATGCCCCTGGTATGGTGGTAGCAGAAACGCCATTTGACATAAAAGAACGTCTCACTGTTTTACAGGAGCTTCAACAATTTTGTGATGATAAATCATCTGCAAGTGCTGCCACCTTAGGAATAAGGGAATTGGCGAAAACTTCGACTGGCTGGATTCCTAACGTTGGGGATCTGGTTCGTGAGAAGATCGCTGTGAAAAAGGAGTTTGGTCCATCATACACAGCACCTGTACCTGTCTTGGGAATAAAAGGCACCAGGACTGTCATCCTACCACCATTGTCTGGTTCTAAATCGAATAGATTAATCTCTATTGATGACATCAAATTACACCATGTGGCCGATTCTCCACAGTAGACCAGGAGGTCCCTTGGGTAGCTCCCGATCCCCTCTCACTACCCAACAGGACATCCATCTACATAGTAGGATGAACATCACTGCTACTGACTATGCAACTATGTCAACTGCTGTTCCAGACACTTCCTCGACCATGGGGAGGGCAGAAAATGAACTTTTGTTGGTTCCAGTCACATCTTCGGTGACCACCCCGCTTCAAGATTTGGCTGTATTTTATACGAACACTTCCACGACTAATGACGTTGTCTATCAAGAACCTCCACGAGCAGGTGGATCCGAATTCAGCGGGTCCTGTGTTTGCAGAGACTTCCTCTGGCTATTTCATTGACATTGATGATTTTTCTCCGGATTCCTCCTCAACTGTGTCTGACAAACTTTCAAAAAGTAGTAAGCTGTATCGATGGCTTAAAAAGAACTATTTGATCTACCCATGGAACTATCTATGGTTCTGTTTGACATTTATTGCATTATTTTTATGGATTGGTTTTGTGACTGTTTTCTTTTTGCTGATTAATGGTCACTATATTCCTGATCGCTCCACTGTGGAGCCTGTTGAAATTTTAACAACACATCATTCTTCACATAAGGTCCGATGAGATTTGTCCCCTGTAAATATTACAGCTATACCAATCACTGATGGGATTGTGTTGGACAAAGTTCCATTTGATATATACGGGCCTACAGAGATAATTCAAATACCATACGTGTTCAAAGTTTCAATGTCTGATGTTATTACACCTAATGTTGTCTCTGATGATTGGGATGTCCAAACAGTTGATTCCATGCTGGCTGAAATGAAGGACTATTCCGCTTTTTGGAAGTGATGATGTATATAATTATACAATGAATTATGGGGAAATGTTCTGCTATAACAATTGGGGACATCACCACCTACACCGTGCAACTAGATATAGGCCTCTTTTGAACTACACACAGTGGGAACACTGTTCAACACCGCAGGTGGGGAGTCCAAAGTACTACAGCGATAAATTTACATACTTTTCCGGGCATGATACAAGAAATGCGGAGTCGTATTATTTTAAAATACCTCAGGCACAAATTTAAAAAAAACTTTTGCTAACAGATACAAAACTGATTTATTCAGATCCCTTCGCTTCCCGGCTCAGGGTTATGAATATTGGAAAAACACTATTGATTTGAAAAGTGTATGGGGAACACAAGATTGGCAGATACAGGGTGAAGAGGCTTTGTTTCGGGCATGCCTGATTCCTGTGCAAATGATTTTCTTAAATGACACTATAGAGCAGACATCCTGTCTGGGGTTAGCAAAAATTAAAGACCTAAACACGCCCAGTATCCCTACTCCGACAAAATTTTGAGATTGGCAACACTTTCTTAATGTCTCAGAAGACAGGCTAAATGCAATGGTTAAGGCTGGTACCTATAATTCTTCACTTTCCCGTCCCGGCGGGTGGTTGGTTTGGCCCTCCGACACTAATGAGTGTCAAAAGCGTTTCTTGAACTCTTCAGGGTTTTTTTTCAATTAACAGGCCTGACCCTCGCTTTCTATCAGGTCAACATTCAGGTATAATTACAACATACAGTGTGGGTAAGCTGTGCCAGCAATGGGTGCAGACAAACACGTTAACAGCGGTTAAGAAACACCTCAACATCCTTTTTGACAGTATAGACTTACAGGATTTCCTGTTAGGTCCTAGGAAACAGCGCTCGAAACGGTTTTTATATGCTGTGTACAATGAAATTTGGAATCTTTCCCAGATTGAGGCTGCTGTACGTTTACGGCAACTAGATAGGGAAAATTTGGAAAAGACATTGGCATGAACACGCTGTCCAATAGGATTTATTCACTATCAAATATAGTGTCGTCTGCTATTGATATCACTCAGACAGACTTGTCCCGGTTGTATAATGGGCAACACAGCTACGTTCCATCATGCAGCTGGGTTGGACTTTACAGACACTGAAAAGTGGCCACATTCCATGGAAGTACATTAATGGGAGTGAACTATTCACTGCTTTTAATTTTTCCAGGGAACAAGAGACAATGGCTAAAAGGGAGGCTAGTTTCACCATGCTTCAAGTAGAAAAATAAGATAAGTTGCCCTTCACAGTAGCAGAGAGTCCTTCAACTATCTGGCTCTTGCACGGCATTATTAATTTACCGATTTCAACGTTTTGTTTCTCGAGTTGCCTGAAACATCTTGCAGTGGGACGATATGAGCAGCTAGGAGATAGCTTCATTAAGGAAGAGTGGGAGTTGCCCTTTGACTATAGATGTCTGAATGGTGAACAGGAGGTCTTTGTTAGCGGAAGTGAATGTGAGACTGCTGTTCGTCATTCTATGATATGCAAACAGGTGTCTCTTCACGGTCTTTGCAATGCGGGGTCGCGAATTTGGCCTGTTTTCTGAAGGGTACTCCCGTCCCCTTGATCCGTCCAGTATTTCATGTACTTTCCAATGGCAGTTATGTGGTACTGAACGATCAAAGCTGTTGCGGCTTGCGACCTAGAATTGCCTACGCAATCTCAGTCATGAAGGTCGTTACGTGTTGTGGACATGTTTTGTTTCCCCCCACACGAGAGATAAAAGTATCTGACATGTGGCCCCACATAGATACTATTAATGTGAACTATGACAAGTTGAGTAGGCTTAAGGCGCTATTGTTTCAGAAACAGGTCGCCTTGACATCCGCAAAAGAGACGTATGCTCTCCAGATTGCGAGATCATCAGCCGAGATACAATCCCTTTTAAATACCGATTTCCCCAAACACTTTGGAGTGCTGGTATCCAGAATATTCAATGCTTCAAGCACCACTGGGATTGTGCATTTCTTTAAGGCTGTGGGGTCTGGTTTCGTGTCCATCTTCCAGACTGTCTACGGAGTCATCCCATCAGCCATCCATTCTCTCTTTTCAAGTGTGTTTGGTGGCTTTCCAATTATTTTGGCTTTAATTGGCGGACTACTACTGCTATTTCTTCTGATTCGCTGTGGTTGTTTCTTTCCAGCAACACAGAGCAATGGAGCCGCTCCCGCCAACTCCACTGTGTCGTGAGCGCATGGTTCGGATCTTCAGTGCACCTTTGCTGGTGGAACTGGAGCTTGATGGTCATTGTTATTCCGGCCACTTCTCTGGTGTGTCAACCAGTCTTCTGCTGCATATGGTGTCTCTTTGAACATCTGCCTATGGTCTGTCTTGCTGTTGCACCGACATCTCCTGTGGACCACAAACTGCTGATGTCCCCGATGAGGGTTCATACACGGTCATGCCCCTTGAGACTGAGGTTGCTCCACGAGGCCACCTATGAGCCTTCCGTTATGAGATCTACCATGGATGAGGACACTGCAACAAGTATCGATGCACCAGGAACTGCGGCTCACTTCTTCTCTGTGGATCTGTTTGTCCGCCCAGCACTAGACTTAACTTCGGACTATGTTGACTAATTTTTTAGGTCCTTGACTGGTGACTTCGATGACATTCTTCAAGATCATGCGTATAACACATAATTTGATGAATTGACTTGCCATTCCCGATTCCAAATTATGCTTTTTAATAGACATTTGTTGTTGCACGCTGTACATGTCATAGTTGATATTAACATCTCTGTATGTATTTTTAGACAGATTTGTTTTAACATATTTTTAACACATGCAAATGCTTTTTTGCCTTGTTTTAGCATTTAGCTTTTAGTTTAGGAGCAATTTTTTAGCTTTTGGGTTCCTGTACCTTCATCATACCTGTTACGGCAATGGGGAGGGTGTAGTGAATCCTAGTTCGTTTTAATGGGATAGCAGGAGTTAGCTTAGCCGCTGGCTTGTAGACTCATGCCCCGTCACCTAGTGACTTTTAACCTACTTAGCTTGCTCTGTCTTAGCCCATTTAATTATTTATTTCTTCTAAGATGGCTGCCTTGTTTATAGTTAGGCCACCTGTTATGAGTTACATTATCAGTGTCACCGTGCCAAGGCGTCAAGATCAAGCACCAAAGACAAACAAACAGTAGGTGTTCACACTTAGGAATTTTCCCTCTCTATACTTTCGAGGGATTGTTGATATTAATTGCCGTCCCAAGCATGCCTGTTATCTATTGTTTTGGAATACACCTACGTCAGGGGACCTTGTAGATCTGTATAAATACATCACACTTTAGACAGATAATCAGAGGGATTCCGACCAGAGGGCATCGCCACCATAGCTGATACCGATGCTGCAGTTGTCTTGACGCTGACCCAGTCTTCGTGTCCCTACGGAGTCTGAGATAGAGCCCTCATTCCAAGGTAACGAGGGTGGGGGGCTCCTCTCATGGACACGACTTTGCCAGATTAGGTTTAGCAAACCCAGCTCTCCTTTAGGTAGGAGGTTAGGCCTATTCACATGAGGGTAATAGGGCATATACCATCTTATATATCTTTTTCATGTATTGCAAAATGGTGGGGGGCTTCATAACAAGGACTCTCTTCTTCACAATACTGTTACTTGCTATATTCATTATCCTAATCATTGCAGTCCATGCAACTTATCGCAAATTGCAGTTATGTTAAATAAAAAGCTATTGTAACTTTACTGCATCTGTGTCATTGCCTGTGTTTGTATGAGACATAATATATCTGTGAGAAAAGGGTAATCTCCATTTAACCACGACATACCCTGAGATATCTTACTTTGAGTCCATGCGTAAGCGACTGCCATAAATCACCTTTTACTATTGTGTTTCTCGTGAGGTACTGCTAGTGAGTCGGTAAGGTTGGGACAACAGTTGCGAATTGCGGTAGGAAAGACTCAGTCGCCTACAAACAAAAGTACTGTTATCCTTAAACCAGCAGTCTTGCTCAGAGCAAGAGTCCAAACTATGACACCGTAGTGGACATCCTTGAAAACAAGGGTTGGTCAACCTCCTCTGGCTGGCCCATGCCGCCTCAGCTTTAAAAAACAAAAAACAAAGGATGCCCAGACTTTGGGAAAATCCCAGCACAATGACCACAAACAGAATTAAGTTCCTCAAGAACCGTCACATGGATTACACAGTGCCCAGAAGGCCAGTTACCTACTACAATCAGACCTGGGTATCAAACCTTCAATTTCTAATGTACCTTATCTAAGTATATTAGTCCTTAAAGCAAAAAAAACATTATATCTAAAATTCAGACTCAGTATTTCGCCAGTGCTGTCTTACACCAAAAACCTGGCAAAAAGCACAACCAACACTGACCATTGTAAATGCAAGCAGAGTGGCCAAGAGACAGTCACACACTTTACGCTTTTTTGCAAACACACTAGGAGGTTCCTAAGGCAGATCCTCTGACCACTGTTTATAATCCGTAATGGAAAGGCATGCAGGGAGGCACTTCTGCTATGATTCAGGGCAGATTCAGAGCTCTGAGAAGAAGAAGGTGGTTCTTTACCTCAGAACAGAATAACTGTCAGAAGACTCAAGGAATGCAAAAGCCTAATTATTTACTACTTGCATTCCCGGACAAGAAACCTGTGAATTGTATTTAGACATAATATTTTTAAATCTTAACTAATTAATTTTAGATATAGTAGACAATGAAAATTCTAATGTTTTCTTTTTTATGGGCGAGCGCAAAGCGCTCCGTCCATTCTGTTATCTCTCTTTAGGCTTGAAACCACACCCATGCCACGTCAGTCACTTACATTGGTTCATGGGCTTGCCTTATAAATTCTGCTTGCTTTCATTTGTGAAAGGCATGCATACATCATGCCTTTTCTGGTCTTTGGCCCACCTACACAGCACCGGTAAAGTACTAAAAACATACGAGGCTTGATGTTTTCAGCCTGGGATCGAAACTACTTTATCTGTTTATTTTCCACACAGCGCAATCACGCTGCATTTTACATAGCACGATGGCGCTGCGTGTTTTTTTTGCTTTACACCGCTAATAGCTCTAACTCGAACAAATGCGAGACCCGTTGCATTGAAATTGCTTGTTAATGCTTGCTTGTTGTACTCTGTATGACGTTCGGGCTGAAACAAATAAAATATCTATCTTATAACATGAAGAGTTATTTTTTCAGGCCTGTACTTCCAGTTTTTACAGGTTACACTAAATGGCTGACAACTCATCTACAATTTTGGAGATCTTCAGTGATGTGATATAGTCTGTATGAGAAGAGGACTTTAACACTGCATAACAGGTTCTCACCAAGTGGCGACAAAAAAAAAACCAAAAATTTGCACTGTAGATGCAGTTGCTGAGAGAAAGCAATAAAGCTGCGTTCCATTCAGCATGGTCACAGTTCTGAAGGCTTCTCTGAAAGCGCAATTCGGTACACTCAAAGATCTGACCAAGAACCAAAGCTGGGAGTGTAGATTTTGAAGAAATGAAATACAGCTAGGATTAGTGCATAGGAAACCTTTCCTAAGTCAGCAGTCCAACAAATTAATATTATACATTTATAGAAAAGCATTGCCAAGTTAAAAGAAGCAATGAAAAAGACAATATGTATGATATTATACATGCTGAGTTAAACGCTCAACTTCAGCCACAATATTTCCAAGTAAAATCTTGCAGGCCCACCCAAAGCAGGGTCATCAAGCTAAGTGCAAGTTAATAGCATTTTATGACAGGTAGAGCCTCAAATGCCCAGATCTGCCATCTTTTCTTATGTACACAGATGTATGCCCATCTATGGCTAGCATGCCTAGATCCAGATTACAATGTCCAGGTACTTTCACTTCACTATCCATGATGGGCACAAACATCTTTTGGCAGCGAGAAGATCAATTCTAAAAGCAGCAAAAAGAGGATTTACTCTCCGCTCCAAACACTATAAACTGCTCTCTGGTTGAAAACCCTGCTCCATTCACTCACTTTGCCCAATGATTAAGACTCTGTCATGGGGCAGAATGTGGATTTTCACACACTTTCTGACAATTTTTTGCAGCAGTTACATCTTGGTTATTGAGAAGAACTTTGAGAAGTGTAAACTAATTTGGGTAGCCACAAATATTTGCAGAGCTTTAAGGTATGACTGTGTGTGTCCACTTCAACTATATTGATTTTTCTGGATAACACTCATCTAGGAAAACCACTTCTACTCCTTTCAGAGTCTCTCATGAATACTGAAAATCTACTAACTTTTCAGACAGTCACACTCATACCAGACAAGCAATACTTATATAGTGGCAGCTATGTGAATAACTTCTAAATTTCATGCAGAGTTTACAACTTTTTCCAAATGTGTTACTTGCCTGAACAAAGTTTTGCAAATTAGGGAACAAGGATGGCTAGCTTTGACTATGTTGTGGCTACACACTAAAACCTATGTCTGAAATTGTGAACATGTTGCCTAAAAACTAATGGCACCTTTTTCCCTACTGAACAACTGTCCTTAAAACAAAGTATGATTGCTATTCTGTTGAGCCACAGTAAATCTGTGGTAGAAATCAGGTAAATTATGAGGGTTAAAGTACGGACACTCTGCTTTCACAAGAAGTGCATTTATGATCAGAACTTATAACATCCCACTCAAAAACTATAAGGAATCTGATAAGGCAAAGCTTGAAAGCACCCCAGTAAATGCCAGCCACGTGACAAGTCTTTTGGATACCCAAGATGACTGAAAGAAAGGGTTGAGAACACAGAAGGACAAGCTTGCAGAAATAACTTAAGGAGGACGAGGAGGGGTTGAGTCTCTAATAGTTTTCACCAGGTGTCTCAAATCCTGCATATCCCCAGAAAACAGCATGGCTGGCATATGTGGCCATGGCAGAGGGATTTCACCTGTGTACCTCACTGGCATCTCTAAATGGGGGATGTGCAGGGCCCTGCTCACATAAAGACTCTTGAGAATTTATGTGAGGACTTCACCCTCCACAGATCTCAATTTTATAGTTACCATCATCAATGGTATTTCCTACATTGGTGCCGCCCAGAACTGGTTCTTCTTTCAGTGTTCAGCCTCCCTCGAGTCCAAAATAGTGAGAGAACCACTGGGAAGGCTGGAGACCGTATGAATTTACTGCTCATTGACAATAAACGCACGTGACAACTTCATCACCCTGTGGGCCTGCTGAGAACAGGAGGCTGGGACCTTTGAGGATGAGGAATTGGGGGGGGGGAAGAGGGGAGGTAGGACAGGATGGCATCGCACAAACTTGAAATCTCTTTGTACCTTCCCCTTATGCAATACAAGTTCTTAAATAGATCCTATTACCCTCATCTTTCATGTAGCCTGGCGCTGCTGGGTGATATAGCATTACAGGTGGGAGATTATACTATCTAATGTTTAGGATGATGGGGTGCCAAATAGACCTCTCCCCAAAACTGGGCATTTAAAAAAAATATAGAAGACTGGGAGGGCACACAAGAAGCTCAGACTATAATGGGTATGGGATGCTTCTTGGCCAAAGGGGACACTCTCTGCTAATGATGCTTCGATAGAGCTCCCATCCTACATGGTTTGGCTAACAGGGATAGACTGATGGACCAGCACGGAGAACGCAATATACCAAGTGAGAGGGTGCTCGACGAAGCACAAAAATATTTGGGGCCACTAGCAGGAACACACTGAATTTGGCATGCACAGCTTGAACACTTATACTGTGCTTCCTGTATTCCTTTCATGCACTAACCACTGTGCACCAGCAGTACACCAAAGACAAGCCTGTCTGCGCCTGTGCGCACTGTAGTCACGCTTATCACCAGCTATAGTGCCAGTTTTATTGCAGAATGAAGTAGCTCAATTACTGGCTGCTACACAAGGTAGGAACTTTTAAACACTAGAAAATTGACTTGGCTGGGCCCTCAGGGATTTTCCATATATAGTGAAATCCTGGAGGTCCCAATGGGATGGAGAAATTAATGACTGGGAAAGGAAGCATCAATCAGCGAGGGTCAGACAATTTACTTGGAGCAGAAGGAGCAGCGTGCTGAATTCTCTTCCAAAGGCACTTCAGCTTGGACATCCAAGTTGTACCCTACTTAATGCAGGCTCAGCAGTAAAACATTCAGAGGAAATCTTTGATCCACTACGAATGTCTCTTTGCCAGTTATTGTTGAGATTTATACATAAGTGTATGACATTCTACACCACCCACCACATCATACACGTGGGGAGATTATGCACTTTTTCACACTTCCTGCAACGTTCAAAAGTAAATCTTTGAGGCTGAGAAAATGTGAGCATTAAATCTACGACTGACTATGAACACTCACCAAGTGGGAATCGAGCAGAAGTTTCCCAAAATTAAACAAAATTTCTCTTGCCACTCTTCCAACACACCATCACCTTGGGACATGTTTCCTAGTATAACCTGATTAAAACTATGACTGTGCAATCTATTCACGAATGAGTAGTTCACGAAGGCTTACATTTCATGCATTAAAACATTTTCAGTGATAATCAGACAAACTACACATGTGCAAGTTACAACCTTTCTCCAGTGTATGTCAGAATACTCCTGGAGAAATAATTTGTGAACTAGGCCCTTCGCATGCATATCTTAACATTTAATTCTTTGCAGATATAGTGTAGGCGCTTTACTTCACTAAGCAAGAATTTTGGAATGGAGAACTAGAATGGGCTTGTATTTTGGCCCTTGGACTAGTGGATTTTTCTTGGATGTTTTTCACGCCACTGCCACACAACAGCTTTCAAATAAAGCAATCCAGTCAAATCTATACACCACCTTCGGAATGAGACTCCAAGCATTCTCTACCAGCTTCTATGCTTGAAACCATTAAAGTATTCTCCTCATCCCAAACCCACAATTTGGAAAGAAACCAGAAGTTACCCTTGAACCCCAGCAAGAATTTGCACTTTTTTGACACACTGCAGAGCTTGCCTAAAAACCAGAGTAGCACAGCTCAGGACCAGAGTCAAAGTCTCACAATCATCCACTCACGCTCCCCTAACAGTCCAAGAGCCTGAAACCATCAGGAAACAAATAGAGGTTCACACATCATCACAACCAAACTTTTGTTAGGCTAAGTAAATACGGACCTCAAAGAAGTGGTCACCTATGCAACTCAGGGGTGAGGTCTCAATCTCTGGCAGTCTTACTCAGGCCACCACTGGCTATATAAGTGGAAGGGACTTGTCCTCACTACTTTGAGGAGTGTTCCTCAAACTCCATCTTCAGCTTGTTGGCCTGCAGATAAAAGTATCAATCTGGGCAAATCAGCGTCTGGCCAGGCACTGCAACCAACACCTTGTGGGCAGCCAACACCACACCTTACAAGGCCAAAGGCCGTACTCAGCTTAGGGGTAGCAGCAGAGCTTGTTGGTGAGGGGTTGGGCACAGGGCCTGTGGCCAAACCTTTGCAGGCTAGCAGGGCTGAAAATAACTAATATTTTAATTAAGGCAGATCTACTGACTATGTCAAAAGGTCAGAACACCAAAATGTAAAAAGTGGGCGTACTGGCTTTATGAAGGGGTCAAGATATAAACATGTATAAAGAACAGATATAGTCTTTGTCAAAAAAATTACCAATGTATATAATCAAGTGTATATTTCATTAACTCACACAGAGCAATGTTGGGGGTGTGGCCAGGGTCCGGAACATGGTGGACGCCTGATTAACTAGCTCCGGAGGGGCCTGCCGGTGGATCACCGGGAGGCGCAATTGAGCCCCCAATGCGGTCCTGGGGCAAGCAGCAAACTGTGCTGTTCGGCCCGTAGCGAGGAGAGCCTTGCGGCCCCTCCCCTCGACGGAAGCCGCGGCCTGGCATAGTGCAGCCGGCCGTGGCTGGAACGAGGCGGGCGGCCCAAGTGCGTCAGTGCTCGCATCGGCGGCGCGAGGCCGGATTGCGGATCCTGGGGTCCAGATGCGCCTGGGGGGAGCTGGGGGCCCTGGAGGGACCCCTCCCCGGTGTGCTCCCTCTCTAGAACCGGCAGAGCGGGCGCAGGGGCCCGGTTTTTACTGGAGCCGGCCTGAGTGCATTGTGTCGGGCCCAGTTGGAGAATCCGGGCGCAGAAATGGCGCCGTGGTGAGCGGACTGACGGAGTGGATCACCTGTGGAGGTCCCGAGGTGGGACGCGGGGCCCCATGAGTCACGCCCTAGGCGAAGAGCGTGCAGCGGATAGCTCCTGACCAGCTGCCCGACATGGGGGGACCACGGAAATGTCGGACATCTTGGGGCACAATCGACCCCTAAGAGAAGATATTGAGCACGAACAGGTGGACAGCCACGATCACGGAAGGAGGACTGGAGAGTGGGTGAGTGCCCCACGTGGATGGGCGGCTGGGCCGTGGCTGCGGCGAGCGCCTGGATCCGGCTGGCGGGGAGGGGCCTGACGGGAAGATCGAGCGGAGGAACCGGGGCTGAAATAGGTGGCAATTGGCCGCGATCGCCTGCATGAGTGCCCCCCATCCCGGGAACCGAACATAGGGCACGACCAGCGGAGCACTTGGAGATCGGCCAGAAAGGTCCGAGAGTAGAAGTTTAAGCTTCGGAGTCCGAAAAGAAGGGACAAACAGTTGTGGTTCGCACAAACACACGCGGGCCGTCTGTCGGGGCCCCCAAGGCGTGCCCTCTTGCTGGACCGATGCCCCCCAAGGGCCGACACAAGAATAGAGCCATGGACCCCGAGACGCCGCCTGGGGTGGGCGAAGCGGACTCACTAAACCAATCACAAATTAAAGTTCAGGACACCCTAGACAAGATATTGGGGGCCATAGAGGATACAAAGTCAACATTGCAACGTGACATCAAACAAGTTGCGATTGAGGTGGGGCTCCTGAGAGCTGATTATCATAAGTTGGTTGACAGGGTCAAAGAAGCGGAAACCACGTTGGCGGACATCGCACCAAGGCAGAAAGACATAGCAGCGGAGGTAACCTCACTGGCCGGTAGAGTGGCAAGACTCGAACAACGTGCCGAAGACGCGGAGGGAAGAAACAGGAGGAACAATGTGCGCGTGGTGGGCCTCCCCGAAGGGTCAAACATGGTGGGCTTCCTGGAGAAATGGTTGAGCGAGGTGGTTGCGCCGGGGTGCCTGACCCCCTTCTACACCCTGGAACGGGCCCATTGTGTGCCGTCGAGACCTCTTGCCCCTGGCAGACCTCCCCGTGCTGTAATCGCTAAACTTCTGCACTACAGAGACAGGGACATCCTCCTACAGAAAGCCAGAGAGACGGGCCCGTTTAAAGTAGGGAACGGGGAAGTGACACTGTTCCCGGACTTCACATTGGAGGTCGAGAACAGGCGAGCCTCGTTCCTAGTGGTCAAAAGAGCCTTGCGAGACGAGGGGATTCAGTACTCGCTACTATACCCGGCCAGGCTAAGAGTGATGGTGGAGGGAAAGACCACATTCTTCCAATCACCGGAGGAGGCATGGGAATGGCTCGAGAGGCACAGATCCCAAACGGTGTGACCTGCACGTGAGAACTCTGGAGCGAGAAGAACCCACCGAGCCCCGAGGGGGAAGAGGTCCAGTGACCGTCCACGGTTGGCACCAACGCAAACGCAGAGAGAAACGGACAGGAGGGCGGCCCTGGAGGCGGCGGCCCGGGTGGGAGGTGAGGTGCCCCCCCCTGAGGAGGGTCTGAAGAAGAGTCCGACGATACGATGGTGTCCTCTGTCGAAGACTCAAAGGGCTTGTCACGAGCGCCGAGTGTGACCCCACAGACCGCCGACGAGCTCGGATAGCCCGGACGTGTAGCGGCGCCTAGAGACATGGCACAATGTTTGAGCGAGTGGCCCCCCCTGGACCTGGCTTCCCCCCCCCGACTCTACTCTCGCCTGTCCGATTTGGCTGGTGAGTACTGCAGTTATGTGTTTGAAAAAGTTGCGCTATAGCACAGTTTATTGGGCAACCTACAGTTCCGGAGGCGCCCTGGGGTTGGCGAGTTGGGGTTTACAGTTACGAGTTAAATCGGCTAAATGGGTGGAGAAATCTGACCACAGTAAAGGAATAGGCATAGGGAGGGGCCAATTAAAATCACGGGTGCGCCAGGCCCGCTATGGTCAGGTTCTAAGTACGGGATGGCAGACTACAATTTTATAACCTGGAATGTCAGGGGGATGGGCACTCCGGCCAAAAGACATAGAATTTTATCATTCCTAAAGAGAAGGGGGGTGCAGATAGCAATGTTGCAGGAGACCCACCTGGCACTGGGCAAGGGAGAGAAACTAAGACAGAGGTGGAGGGGGCAGGTGTTTGCCACGGAATATTCAGCTTATGCGAGAGGCGCACTGATTTGGATTAGAGCGGGGGGTCCCGCTGACAATTGATTCTTCTAGCATTGACAAAGAGGGAAGGTTTGTAATACTGGAGGGGAAACTACATGGGACTCCGATAGTTCTGAGTTGCATTTATGCCCCTAACCAAGACCAGATTTCATTCATGACGGGCTTATCAAGACACCTCACCCGCCAGCGCACAGGGGAAGTACTAATAGGAGGGGACTTCAACGCAGTACTAGATATAAACATGGACAGGTCTACCCCGCCACTTCAAGGGGCAACATCAATTAAAATAGCACAAAGCCTAACTGAGTGGTTGAGTACATGGGGGTTAGTGGACGTCTGGCGGTTGCAGCACCCGACCGTCAGGGACTACTCATTTTACTCGGGCCTCCACCGGGTGCACACCAGAATTGATAGGGTGGTCTGCACTCCGGGGCTGGCTCGCGGTATGACCCATTCCGAATACCTTGCTTGCACAATATCGGATCATAACCCTCTACTATTAACGATGAGGGTGTCACAGGACAGACCACCCATCCCGTCATGGAGACTGGCCCCTGCGACACTTGAGGATCAGGCGTATAGAGAGGCACTGCGCAACCACCTAACAGAACACATTGAAGCTAACAAGCGATCCACCCCCTCCAGGGCCGTGGAGTGGGAGACGCTCAAAGTGGTGACGAGGGGTTTCTGTCTTGGGCACACTAGAGAGGGAGCTAACCGCCCTGGAGGAGGTCATACATGAGGGGGAACTAAGACAGGGCCCTGTAGCACAAGGAGATGAAGTATATAATCGAGCACGCAGAGAACACTCACAGGCTGAAGAAAGGCTAAGATGCCATAACATGCAAAAATACCTGGCATCCCTACAATCAGAGGAGGGGAGGTCGGGTAAGCTGCTGGCATGGTTGGTGCGCCTGAGTGGGGATAGCGAACCAATCACAAGTGTGTTGGACAGAGGGGGAAACCGCAGGCTATGCCCAGGCCCCATCAATGACGCATTCAGAGATTATTACGCACACCTGTATAGGAGACCTAGCGGCCTGGAGGCGGCGACAGTTGACAACTACTTGTTGCAGATCCCCCTACCGGTGCTGGGTCTCGAGGATAGGGACAAGCTAGGAGGGCCAGTGACCATGGAAGAGATAAATGATGCCATAACGCAGCTGGCCCCTGGGAAGATCCCTGGTACAGACGTCTTCCTATGGATTTTTACAAAAAATATAAATCCTTACTGACTCCCTGCTTGGCGGAAATGTACGCGGAGGCAATACAAAAGGGGGAGCTGCCATGTACACTGCGTGAGGTGCTGGTAGTCCCACTCCCCAAGACAACCAACAGGGAAGCTTCGGTGTCCGACTTCCGCCCGCTATCCATGCTAAACAGTGACTTCAAGATCCTCAGCAGGATCTTAGCCAGCCGACTGCTTCCCCACATGTCCACACTGATACATGCTGACCAAAATGGCTTTATTCATGGTCGCAGCACCTCCCTAAACCTTAGGCGATTCTTCTCTATCTTACACATGCCCGAAGAACTGAAGCCACCGGCGGGGACCCTGTTGGCGGTGGATTTTGAGAAGGCGTTTGACTCGATTCGGTGGGACTACCTGAGGTCGGTGATGTTAAAAATGGGTCTGGGAGAGAACTGGGTTAGATGGGTGGACCTGTTGTACTCGTCCCCACTGGCAAGAGTGAAGACGGGCAGAACAATCTCCAGAGCGTATCCGGTGTTTCGTGGCACTAGACAGGGGTGCCCCCTTCCCCCACTGCTGTTTGCCCTGGCAATTGAGCCCCTGGCAACCCGGTTGCGGGAGGAAGGTGTGGGTAGGGGGGTCGAATGGGGGCCAACTGAGCACATCGTCTCCCTTTATGCTGACGATATACTAATTTATCTTAGGGACGGTCCTAGTGGTATCCCCTGGGCACTTGGGGCTTTGGAGGACTTCGGGGAAGTTTCGGGACTGCGCCTCAACCAACGGCAAAACGTATGTGTTTCCCTTAACTTCAGGTTGCGAGCACCCATCAACATGCCCAACAGACGTGAACTGGGCCCCACGGTCCTTCAGGTACCTGGGTATTCAAATATTCCACGAGTTGGGAGATCTTAGAGAGGGTAACCTTGGCAAAGCGATTCGATCCTTGAGGTCATCGGTTGAGTTTTGGCGCTCCCTGAAATTATCAGTAATGGCCAGAGTGGCACTATCCAAAATGATCATGCTTCCCAGACTCCTCTACTACTTTGTCAATTTACCATTGTTGATCCCCCCGGCATGGTTCCGCGACCTGAATGTATTGCTCAGAGAACTAATTTGGGACGATGGACGTAGACGCACTGCACTTACGACCACTTGTAGGCCAACCCATATGGGAGGACTGGGTGCCCCCGACTTTGAGGCTTATTACTTGGCATCCCAACTACAGTGGGTGTCCGGCTGGCTGGCGGGCAAAGGACACCTGGACCTGTGGACCACCCAGGGGGTAATGGATACGTCATGGATTGCGACACACATGACAGGCAGGAACATAGTCCTGTCTGGAAACAACATAATGTTAAGTGTCGCAATGGCATGCTGGAAGAGGTGCGCGAAGAGGGTAGGAGTGGGCCTGCCATACTCTCCGGCCTTACCGCTCTCGGCGCTGGCTTTGGAGTCTGGGGGGAAAGGACCGAGAAGCCTGGGACTTGGTCCCTGGACGGGTGCCGGGATTGAGACAGTGGGTGGACTATTTGAGGGGGGCGTACTGAGGGGCTTTGCTGACCTGACGGGTGTGGGTGTTCCCCGGGGTCAGTTCCTGCTTTTCGGGAAGTTAATGCACACACTGAAGGACCACTGGTGCACGATAAACGCTGAGCCCACTCCCCACGGACTGTTCCACCTCCTACTAACATCAGGGGAGGAGCCTCACTTGATAACTAAAATATACCGAGCCCAGTTACAATCCATACTAGATCCCTTGCAATCATTAAGGGAGCGATGGGGAGGTACGATCGGGCGGGACTTGTCTGACTCAGAATGGAACAAAACGCTGGCCTACCCCCGGACGATCACACGTAATGCGCGGTTAAAATACATTCAATATAATTACCTGAACAGAACGTACCTAACACCACACCGACTATTCCGTATATACGGGGGGCCCCCCAGTGCGTGCCCGCGATGTTGGGCGGGGAGAGGCAGACTTCGACCACATGGTGTGGGAGTGCCCAGTACTTCAGGTTGGTTGGAAGGAGATATTGTCTATTCTGTCCCAGCTATTCGGTACGGAGTTACTCCCTACCCCGGAACTGTGCTTACTGGGTCTCAGTCCAACCGCACTAAGTGGGAAAGTAAGAGGGCGTTTCCTGGACCTAACCCTGGCCCTTGACAAAAGACTGATCTCTAAGGGCTGGAAATCCTCAGACCACCCCTCGCTGGCTGACTGGAAAAGGGATGTTACGAAATGGTCTAGGGCTGAACTACAGGTCCTGAAGGCTGAGGAGGCCAGGGGCATCCGACAGGTTCCTATTGCCCCGGCATGGGAAGACTTAGTGGCGAACTGGGATGGACTACTCAAGAGAGCAGCAGCCCCAAAAGTAGTAGTAGGAGATGCTTAGCACATTCTATGGGGTTGACCCAAGGGGAAGGACCCCCAAGGGATCCCCTGGGGTATCTGAACACTCGTAGAGCCCACACTGAGGAACGTGAAACAGAAACCAACGAGCCACTAAATGCCATATCACCATTAGAAACGGGGATGAAGCAAACGGTCTATTGTCCTCCTCATACACTGGTGCGCTTGGCCTCCCCCTGCATGCTGCTATGCTTTAATTCCTTAAACATTGTTAGCTACAAATCCCACCCACAAAACGCCGTAAAGTTGTCCTCCTACTTTGCTTATATTTTTTCTCCCCCCCCTTTTTTTCTCTTCCCTTTTTTTCTTTTTTCTCTATTTTTCTTCCCTTTCATTTTCCCACTCAAACTATAGCTTAGAACGGGTTTAAGTTGATTTATCACACACCTGACTTAAAACAATAGTATAGGATAGCGAAGAGCATAACACAGCTTGCCAAAGGGATGTGTATATTAGGACCAAGTATTAACGAATGCATAGTAAATGTTAACAATACCAAAGTAATATGCAACGAAACATGTATAATGCGTGCCACAAATGCAGACTGCTTAATGGTCACACACAATGAATGCAAGATGTTAACTCGAGCAAACATGTAAATGTAAAGCAACAAAAGGTTCATAAAATATATTTTAAAAAAAAAAAGAAAAACTCACACAGAGCAATGTTCAATAAGTGTTTGTCTTTTAAAAATGCAATAGATACTTATTAAAGAAAGAATCAACATGTCGGAGTTTAACAAAAAAAACAAAAAAAAAGCTCAAAAGTGCAGCAATAGAACCAACCACAAGGGGGCTGTGCACTCGAGCTAAAGAGCATAGAGCTCCAGCTAGAAGTGCTTTAAAATATGGTAATCTCTCATGGGGCCCTGGATTTAATGTCCCAAGAGACTTACTGTCATTTTTTAGGGTCGAGCCTGCGTTGCATGCGCTCGCGCATGCGTATCGCAGCGAGACTCTTTTGTATTTAGAAAAGGGCTCGGAGCCCTGTCAACTTCACGTCAGTGTTTTTTATTGGTTCGTGGGCTTCCCTAATAAAATTTGCTTGCTTTCATTAGTCGAAGGCACGCATACGTCATGCCTCTTCCGGTGGCTAGCCCTCCTCGAGCGCAGCGACCAAGTACAGAAAACATGCGAAGCTCGCTGTTTTCCATCGGGCTCGGGGACTTTTTTTTCTCTAATTTACGAGCGCGATCTCGCTTGGCAGAAGTCGAGCGCTTTACATAGTTGATTTCACTTTTTTGGGTTATGTACATAAACGCACTTTTGCCCGATAGGTGAAAAGTCGGGTTAGGAATTTACAACGCGATCAGCTCTAACATGAGCAAACGCGAGACCCGTTGCATTGTAAATGCTTGTATAATGTTGCTGGGGGCTCCTGCACTCCCTGCTGCCCCCCAACAACATTAAAATAAATATCTTTGGTGATGCCCCTGCCCCTTATAGGGACACAAGCAGGCTTCAAAAAATATGTTTAGAAAGCACTTGCATGCCATTAGGGGGCGCTTGTTCCATGGAGCGGCGGCTAATAAATGAGCACCTCCTACTGCTCATTCAGTATTCATCCATTTGATGTACTTATATTTATTTTGGGTGTCCCGGTGCCCACCCCAGATACCTAGATCTTTATTTTTTGTTGGGGTCCACGGGTAGAACCCAGGGTCCCTGCTGCCCCACTGGCTCCCCAGGTCTGTTCAGTAGTTTTAGAAAATGTAAGGTTCTAAAACCTTGTATATTCCAAGCTACTGAAAATACGCAGAGCTGAGAGATCTCAAAATGAGATCCAATTGGCTGCCACCACATAAAACAACAAAGAAGTCAACTTAGGACTCAGGGACTCAGCCCCCTGTCTTGAGGAAAAACATATATGGAGGCAGGGTAGGGCTACCCTACTCCCAAGGCCTGGTGGGAGCTTCACTAGTATGAAGAACAATTTGGATCTCGGAAAGTCACAGAGGAAACTATGGAAATCTGCATCAGATGCCAAAGTCTTCATCAACATCAGTCTTCCAAGCAGCCTGCATTTACTCCTGTCGAGTTGCAATACCATAAAAAGGAAACTGTGGAACTAGTGGGTACGTGGCCAAACGTAGTAAAGTATGCAAACATATTGAAAACTTAGCAAACATCTTTTTAGAATACAAGTGGTGCTCAAAAAGCAGAAACGACATTTCTCGAGAAATGCATGCGGCAAACACAATTAGAAGACAATAAAATTACTTTGTCACTGCTTCTTGGAGATTACTTCCCAGAAATTAACCAGAAAGTTACAGCCTTCCTCAAGGTAGCCAGGAAAATCAGAAGAGCTAAAACTGTGGCGGCAGTGTCATCCCCGATGGAGTTAGTAAGAGAGCAAAACGATTCTCCTCTCAAACAAGCACACTGAAACCACCCACGAAAGCAGGTCACCTCTCCAAGAAATCACAGATATGATATCAAGCCAAGTCAAATACCTGCCAGTGAAGTGGCCCATACATTCTCATTTGCTTCTCCTGTGCATGAGCAAATAGCCCAATAATAAACTGGGCCTAAAACGAGTGAATCCCCTTAACTAATACGAAATTATATTTAACCTGGAAATGACTAGGAAAGGCCCTGGTCAGAAAGACTAACTGAATTTTACGTTACTTGGTCTTCTTTATCCATTCCTATTATCACTTGCCAGCTCTCCCATACTCTCGACTCTGGCACATTACTTCCTCCCCTTTTCAGTCGGTCCTATGCCTCGATGGTTGTATTCAAAGGTCCTAATAACTGAAGGTGAAATGAAGTAAAGGTGCATCCTTTCCACTCTCCCTCCGAACACTTCGAAGTGGTTCCAAGTACGCTGTTTAGAAGCAACCAACATAACATACTCCAGCAAAACAGGTTTTCGCATATTGATAATGATGTCATCATTGTTTAGGGGTTCAGTAATAGCCGAGAGATAGAATGCATACGATGGGCCCTAGACAAAATAGCTACTTAAGTCACCAACCTTTCGTTCAGCCCACCCAGAAGATGGCGTTGTAGCGCAGTAAAAAAACAAAAGCAAACGACAAACAGAGCAAAGGTGGTTAATCAGCAAGAGAAGAAAAGGTTACAACACATTTGCCTGGGCTTTGTTTAGCTATGCAAAGAGGACTAGAAGAAAAGTCAACTGCCACATTACTTGCTTCATTGTATTTCAGTACCTGGCGTCAGCCCAATCCTTTTAGCCCAACCCTGTAGGAAAGACAATCAGTTAAGATAACAAGTACGCGCAGTTGTTCAAAGTTCACAACAGAGGAAAGCATATGACCTGGCTTACGAGAGCCGTTTAGCTTGATTAAACTAAACAGTAAAGAGCGCCGGTGTCCGAGGGACGTTACGTGGTTCAAAACTGAAGTCAAGCACTGTTCGTCCTCTAATCCAATAAAATAACTTGTTCATCTTGTTGACTGATTCTTTAACAGTTAAGACTCGGACAACCTCAACAGTGAAAACAGGGTGGCGGTGCTACACGTTATTATCATATCCAGATACGGGCCATACTACGAAAACAAACAGACCTGGTGTACAGTTCTTTTATTCAGAGGCTGTCGTGTCAAATCGGGTGATTTCTGAGCTCATGTTTTGATAATAAATTAATTATGCAACAAACGTTGGACTAGCTGGAGTGTGTGGAAGATTGATTTAGGAAGATAAAACTCTTTAGGCGACCCTGGAAAACTGACGATTAAGCAAAACCAGGTCATTAAATGTAATGCCTAGATTTCTGACGTTGTTAGATAGTGTACGTTTAGAGATGCACATTAGAACTGCATGGCAGATTTAATTCAGAAGCAGCTGGAAGCCAGGGACTGCCAGGAATAGGTGAACGAAGAACAGCAAGGAAAAAATGGCACACACTTATTCAGAGTGAAATAATGGCTCGAATGTGAATATGCTCTTCCACTGAGCAAGCTTCTCTGGTCCTAGTTCCATATGCAAAAGTCATACAGAGTGTAAGGTCACCCTCAAAAGGTCCAAGATAGGTCATTGGAAAATATAATTCCTGCAAAACTAAATTAATAATGGAAAAGGCAAACACTGGTATAGATGCCTACGAGGGTCAGCACATCTCCATCTCTGCATTCCCTTCATTTATATATTTTTTTCAAGCATCGTGATCGCAGGCTTTTCAAGTAACATCTCGGTTCATAAATCTGGCCTCTTGTGGGAAGAGGAGAATAAGATCAACACCCGTCAACACTGAATGCAAAGATACTTTCTTTTGTGTTAGACCTGATAAAGTGTCTTTATGAATTAGAAAATAATGTCCATCTATGTGTTTTAGTTGGCATAACTAGGCTGCCAATTTGCCTATTTGCACGAACATTCATTTTAAAGATGTTGAAGGAAATGTGGCTTTCAAATTTGAACGAACACGTTTCCTATGTGTATGTTTCACTTCTGTGTTCTTTTGTTTCATAAAACAGCTGAAATTGAATTAATTTAATTGTGTTGTTTCTTATACAGAAAATGGCTTATTTAGTTTGCTTCAATAGTGTAATGTAATGTCCCTTGTTTGTAAGGCAAAGGGTGTCCACTAGTTATTCATGATGTGTTTACAAAAATCTCTCATTTTATGTAGCACAATTTCTACAATGTCGGTTGGTTTAGGTCATGTACCATTGTTCGTACTGCCTTCTGATACCACTACATGCCATGTCAAGTGAATTGTTTTTCAGTTCTCTAAAATTTTAAAATGTGCTATTTCTGGGATAGGTGCCAGACTTGCCAGATACTTTCTCAAGACTTTTTGATTGCTTATTTATGCCTAGAATCTTTTCCTTGCTTTCATTCCAAGCAGTACGTAGGTCATTTTGCTATCTGACTTTACAGAAAGACTTTCCCAGCCTTTCTTGCTGAAAAGTATTTATATCAGACTGTTCTCTAATTTATATGAGACTATCCCTTGATTTATAAACTGAGTAGATGTTAGTTCACTGCTCAAATAGATTATGGCTTATGATAATTTCCTTGTGTTACCACCTCTTACAATTGACATTATTGGTGCTGATTTGAATCTAAGTAGCAACTTTTTGCCCCCTGTAACAATTTTTGAATTAACCTTTATGGTTTTAACTTTGAATTCTATCCTGCAAAGCTTTTCCTTTTTTGTTCAAGGAACCCCTTCCTTTGAGACCCACAGAGCCCCAGTCCTAAGCACGGGACTTTTACCTTTAACAGTAAAAACATCTACAGAATTACAGAGTAATGTGGGCAATGGTAGAGCAAATAACACAAAAAAATAAGAATTAGAATAAGAATTTTGGAGAAAATTAGTAGGTGCAACCTTTTGTGGACAAAGTAATTAAAAATGTGTATCTCAAAATTTGTCAGGAGTTACGGAATGCTGGAATCATTTGTATGGATACTGGTGCTCCTGTTGATGGGGTAGGGAGCTTTTTGTGAAATGAGTTGTCTCAAGTGGTGATTAGTCTTATTCGGATTGCGAGTGCTTTGTCGTGCAAAGTGTGATTTGGAGTGAGTCATTTGTTATGCGTGCAAGCTGCATAGCATGTTATGTTAATAATGTTTTGTTTTGCCCATACGTTGAAATCTGCTTTGTGTTGTAATGTTTTAAGCCTATTGCTAAAGCTTTTTAAATTGTGCTCTTGATGAACAGATATTGTGCTTTTATGTAATCTATGTGCAAAGGATTTAGGATAAATGTAAAAGGATTTATGAAAATCCAGAGTTAATAGTGGATAATATTATATGATTGTCTGCTGAAAAGGTGATGTGTCATGTCAGATTATAGGTTAAAGTCCAGTAAGTTAAAGTCCTATGAAACCCTTTATAGTCTTGATATGTGTTAGAAATGGCCCTTTCTGCAGGGTTATCCCCAAACTTTTTGCCCTCCTCCTCCTCCTATTTTTCTGACCCTCGTTGTTGGCTTTAGGACACTGGGCACTTTACCATTGCTAATCAGCAATAAAGTGCATGTGCTGTTGTCCCTAAAACATGGTATGTTTTGCTTACACCAGTTTGGCATATTTAATTTACCTGCAAGTCCCTTGTAAAATGATAAACCATAGACCTAGGGCCTGTAAATTAAATGCTACTAGTGGGCCTGCAGAGCTGATTGTAGCCTTTCAAATCTGTCTCAGGCCTGCCACTGCAGTGCCTGAATGTACAGTTTACTGCCACATCGACTTGGCAATTCAAACCACTTGCCAAGACCTAAACTGCCCTTGTTAGTACACCTGTCACGCCTAAGGTAGGATCTAGGTATTCCTATGGGCAGGGTGCTGTGTATGCAAAAGTTAGGACATGTACTTCTATGTTTTACATGTCCTAGTGGTGACAAACTATTTTGTTTTTCATTACTGTGAGAACTGTTCCTCTCATTGGTTGGTATTGGGAATCCACTTATATATTTTTAAGTAGTAATTTCTGATCTGAAATGAGGAAGGTGGGCATGTTGGTATGTTTGAAATGGAAGTGAGAAATCCCGATTACTGGTGCAGTTGGATTTTACATTACTCTTTTAGAAATGCCAGCCACTTTTAGAAAGTGGGCATTTCTCTGTGCTTATAACTGTGTGCTTTGCAGCCTGACACCAATCCATGTCTAGGGCAGAGTGACAGCTTGTGCATACTTTCCAGACATGATCCAGTATTCATGTTGCTAATAACGTTATGGTGATTATGGTTACGTTGAATACAGGTTTTTGATTAGAGTTGTAATGAATAGAGTGATGGTATTTTTCTTAATAGACTAGTCTCTGGTATTGTTTGATGACTGAATTTATTATTGTGGTTGTTTTCTTACTCATAACACTTGACTAGGATACTCTATGCGATCCAAAAGATTCATCGACCTATACGTGTCCCCTTGTGAGTTTACTCACTAAGGACAACGCGCGCTATCAGTTTTTGGTAGCAGAGGATGGTTAGTTTCCTTAGGGAACTAGTTAAGTGGCAAATAAAGGTTATCATGGTAGTTTAAAATGGAGTATAGTGGTCTAGATTTTATGAGGTTTGAATTTTGTTTCTCTAAAATGGTACTGATGGCAAAGATGATGTCACCTTAAACCCAGAAATGACTTTCCCAGATCCTGGATCCCGTTGGTAAAATTGAGTATGTTCCAGACATGTTCTGAGATAGTATGAGATGGTAGAATTGCGCTTGCCTAGAGCTTAAGCAGACTGCAGATGAATTGCTATGTATAAGAGGTGAAGAGTAGGGAATTTGTGTATTCCAGTTTAGGGTTAGTAGGAGTGTGCGTACTCCAAGTGTTAGAGTAGGGAAGTCGCCGAACTTCTATTGTGTGTGGCGCTTTGTGCTCAAACATTGTCCACATGGTTGTTGGTGATGTACGGACCCTGCGTGGTCTAAGACTCCGGAGTATATTGACAAGTGTAGGAGACACTTGGGTATATGTTGTAATCTGTCTGGTTTAGTAGGTTGATCGGGCGTGGTCAACAAGTCTGAATAAATGTCAAATGAATAAGAGGAACATCGATTTAAATTTGGCGACTCCTATGTGCACCAGGACAGACCCAAAGATTAGTTGAGAGTAAGGTTTGTGGATCAAATTTTACTTGTGAAGGTGGGGGACTGAGAAAGACAAATAGCTAAGGAATTAGGAAGTGCCATTAGTGAAAATCTGTAAGGTCCCTGAAGCGATTGTGTCCTTTCCTGTAGTAAACCAGCAGGTTTGTTTTAGATATTATTTGGTGAAGATGCTCGCAATATTTGCATTAGTTGAGAGAAATTGAGTCAAGGAGGACAAGCCGCAAGACTTTGGCAGCTGCTGTGTGTTAGTGGGACGTCAGTGTGTGCAGCACTGGGATAGGTCAGTTACAGAGAGGAGCAGCGACCGGACTGGCAGCCATCCGTGAGAGGCAATTGGTTGAGCGAACGGGTGAAGGGAATCTTAGGAGTAAAAGTAATTTCATTTATTGAATTTGTATTACCTAAAACAGGCAAATTGAAGTTTTTCAAGGCATTTAAGAGTGCGATGAAGGGTGAATCTTATATTAAGACTTCAGTGGGGGAACCAACCCCCACTGAAGCCTTGTGCGATATATGTGCAAGATAGTCCAGCACATCTTGTAATGACAGAGAAAGGCATAGCTTTGTGTCTTTGGTTAAAGCAATGGAGCGCATTGACTAAGAATCAGGGGACCTTAGCATTCCCAAAGCATGGAACGTTTAATCTAAGAATTTTGGATCACATGCGATTATCATTATATGACATGAGACCGTTACCAAGACCAGCACTGTTTGAGGCTTTAGCCGTTTGGGAGTTAGTGGCCAGACAGCAGCATGAGTTAAAAAATAATAGAAGAATAAAGAAGATAGAAAAGTCACTAGACGAAGCTAGATGGGATTGGGAACAAAAGAGATGGAGAATGGCAACCATGAAGGAAATTAAGATGTTTCCCGCAATCACAGAAGGTGAGGATTCACATAAAGGAGAAAATGGCAAGGAAAGGGAGGATGAGGAAAAGAAAAAAATAAAGAAATCCTATGTGGATGACGACGATTCGGATGCTGAGGACTACATTACACAGTTACTGAGGGATAGACCTCCACCAATCACAACTTATGCAGGGGGTCTAGGGAATATTGCTACAGATTCTCCTGCTACTCCTGGGACATCCCAGTGAGCCGCGGGTGCTGTATCATCAGAAGGACAGATACCAGGGGCAGTGCATAGTACACCAGTTGCAGGAACCAGAGTGGAAGCTCAAGTACAGGTAACTACACCTTCAGTACCAGGAATTTATCCAAATGCACCAACTCTTGAGACTGTTTCAAACATTATGGTGCCGAGGGAACAGGTGCAGTCACAGCCAATGTTAGTGCAGACTGACTCAACTCCAATGTTACTGCCACCAGCACAGATACCGAATATATCAAGATTCAATCAGTTAACAGGGACATCAGTGGATCTTGCACCAGTCATGAATCAGGCAATGGGAGTACCACTCACACAAGGTGCAGGGTCTAGAGCAGCTCCAGATGCTATATCATTACCTATTACTGTAGGGCCAGCGGTACCCTTGTAGGCCCAGAAACAGACAAAGGGTGGAGAACAAACTGGGATATCACAGAGCTTAGGAAGAAGGGTAGTGGGAGACTCAGCACCGACGACATCATCTTCAAGTACTTGTCTGGGTAAGCTTAAATCTCCTGTGGGATTTAGTCCTCTTGCGGCATTGCCAGATGCGAATCAGAGTATGAGACTTGACACCACAAGCTGTGGGAACAGGGGCACAACATTTGCCAGTGGTCAATGCAAGTAACATTTCGTTACAAGGGTTAACAGCACAGCAGTTAACTAGTTGGCTGGATAGTCTAAGTTCATCGCAAGGTGCCTCGAAAGGGGGAAGAGCAACTGAATCGAGGGGGACTAAATATTGAGGCAAATGAATTAGTTGAGGGAACAATGGGACTGAATAGGTTAGAATTCTATAGTGAAGAGGAGCTGAGGTATTTATGTACAAGGATTACAAAGGAAGTTGGGAAAATACATCAGAAATTAGAAGAAGTGGCTGAGAAACAGGACATTGATCTTAAAACAACAAAGCATTTGAGACGAAGTTACAGGTTAGACTTCGAAGCAAAGGATTTTGAACATATGAAGTCAGCAGGAATGAAGGCACATTTAAGGGACTTGTTGCAGAGTGTACAGATTTGGGGAGCACTAGAGAAGTGGGAAGGCAGATGGGCGAAAAGGAAGGACAAACAAAAACTAGATTCAGAAGGTGAAACGGAGGAAACAGAGAAGGGGGAAGCAGTCAAAATGTTGCCGATGAGGGAAATCCCAGGGGGGGAGTTTGTTCATGTCCCGTGGCACCGAAGTGACATACTGTCTTTTACAAATGATTATCCTAATTTAAGGGAAAAGCCAGTTGAATGATACCAACAGAGAGGTTTGTGAAACTCTCTAAGTGTTTGTGGGAAGACTTGAACACTTTGTTCAAGATAGTTGTACCAAATGATTTATGGGTTGAATGCAAGAGAGCAGTAGACTGGCCAACAGGTGAACCTGAAAGACATAAGATTACGGGTGCACCATCACCTGAGGAAATGAAGAACTATTATAAGGTGATTGAGTATCTGAAAACTAGAATTTCGCCGAAACATATTGAGTGGCAGAGAATTGACAGGACGGTACAGGAAACCAGAGTCAATACACAACTATTACGAGAGATTGTTAAAGGCTTTCAAGTAGAACAGTGGTAAGGAAGCAGTCGAACCAAAGGACATGTTGCATTTTGTGTTCAGATTTGTTGAAGGATTAAGACTCGAAGTAGGGCAGATGATTAAGAATTATTTGATTTGTTGGCAGGCAAAACCGATTGATGAAGTGCTGCAGTATGCTAAATATTGTAGTGATGAGATTGAATTGAAGCAAAAATTGAAGGAGAAAGCAATGGTGATGCAGATTACGGCAGCACAATCAGGAGTGCAGGGAGCTTTGGTGCCGCCGATGCCGCCGCAACAGAGAGCTATCGCGATTCAGACACAAGTGAGGGGTACAGGACGTGGTATGGATGTAATGCGTGGTCCGGATCTGAGTACCGTGGTTGTTCAAAACGACACGAGGGCATGAAAAGGATGTTGCCATGTCACCTGTGCGGAAACGTGGGACACTGGAAGCCGGAGTGCCCATTGATGGTACAGGAAGGAATGGTTCAGCAAGGCGATGTCAGTACAGTTCAGACTGTGAGCGTCCCCAGAATGAGGGGCCAAGTCCTGAAGGTTCAAAACCGAGGTCCGAATTTTTTGCCTGTACAGCAAATGCAGGTGCCTCGAGCACAATTTTCTGCTTTAGCACCAGTACAGCAGCAGATTCCTATGGTGCCCAGACAGCAAATGCACATACCCCAAGCCTGATTGACCGGCAACAAGTTATGCTTAATCAACAGGTTAATGGTCAGAGATCCGATAACAATAACAACACAGTACACCAATTCCCATTTTACAGTGAGGATGAAATAAACGATGAATGTATGAGTGACAGTTCGGATGAAGGAGCCTGCATACTTGCTGCGTCCCTAGAGGTAGATCAGAAAGGGCCATTTGTAAAGGGAAAGGTAATAGGACATAAGGTCTCATTCCTAGTGGACACTGGAGCCATGCGCTCCACAGTAAGGAGTGTGGAAGTGCCAGATGTACCCCTTTCCAGAAGAACCGTGCAGGTTGTGGTGGTGGGAAATAGACAGCTAACCAACCCTATCACAGAACCAAATTGAGATTGGAAATTATGTGTGATTGCATAGATTTGTGGTGTGCGATTCAAGTCCTGTACCCTTGTTAGGCAGAGACCTAGTGTGCAAAACGAAATGTTCCATAAATTATACAGATGCAGGGATAGAAGTCCAAACAAACAGTGATGATGAGGAAGAGCAGGCATCCACCATGGTCCCTAACGAGGCATTTTAAGAATATCCATTGATTGAGATTTTTCCAATGTTCGAAATGAAGGAGTTGCATACAGACTTGCAGGGAACAGTGAAAGAGAAGGTCTGGGACTGGACAGGAAAGGAAGTGGGTTTGAGCAAAGGAGTGGAACCGATTAAAATCACATTAAAACCAAATGTTCAGTTCCCGAAACGTCCAAGTATAATATGCCACAGGATGTGTTGTTGAAAGTGGCACAAATAATTAGGGATTTCCTGAAGCAGGGTGTTCTAAAGGAAGCGTTGAGCAGTCCATGTAATTCACCGATAATGGGACTGAAAAAGCCTTGTGGGAAAGTGCGAGTTGTGCAGGATTTGCGAAAAAATGAACGATATGGTGGTTAAGTGTTGTCCGATTGTGCCCAATCCAGCAGTGATACTGTTTCAGATTCCATGCGAGGCAGAGTGGTTCACAGTAGTTGATCTATCACAAGCTTTCTTTTCAGTACCACTTCATGAGGATAGTCAGTTTCTTTCCAGTTTCAAATTCTTAGATAAAGTCTACAGCTGGTGCAAGCTTCCACAAGGGTACACAGAGTCACCATCCTTGTTTAATCAGATTCTGAAAAAGAATTTGGAGTCATTGGAATTACCCTGTCAATCGATTCTTGTCCAGTACTTCGATGATTTATTGATTGCATCCAGAACAAGAGATGAATGCAAACATGACTCGATTGCCCTGTTGAATCATTTAGGGGATTTTGATCACAAGGTCTCACCTGCAAAATTACAATACTGTCAGAAGTCTGTCAAATATTTGGGACATCAAATTGAGAAAGGGCTGAGAAGAATTTCCCGAGAAAGAAGTACAATGATTTTGCAAAGGAACCTACCGACTTCCCAAAATGATATGCACATGTTCTTGGGAATGGTAGGATACTGTAGACGATGGATTCCGAATTTTGCTGAGATTGCCAAGCCTTTACAACAGTTGACATATAAGGGAGTCCCAGACCCCATTGTTCTAGATGAAGATCAGATGAGGGCTTTCACCGAGTTGAGAGAGAGTTTGTGCAGGGCTTCGGCGTTGGGAATGCCTGATTACACTAAGTCTTTCACATTGTTTTGTCATGAATGTGATGCTTGTTCTTTGTATATCTTGACACAGGTCCATGGAGGTGCTTATCACCCAGTAGCTTATTTTTCAGCTACCTTGGACCCGGTTGAAGCAGCTTTACCAGGTTGTCTGCGAGCAGTAGCCGCAGTTGGTCAAAGTCTTTCCAAATGTGAAGGGGTGGTCATGGGATACCCAGTGACGGTAATGGTGCCACATTCTGTTGAAATTTTGCTGACAAGAACAAAAACACAACATCTGACGGAGACTCGACTGACAAGGTATAAGACAAGCATATTAGGAGCTCCAAATGTTACTTTGAAAAGATGTACAGTGTTGAATCCAGCAACATTATTGCCAAGTAATACTGCTGAAATTGAAAAGGAAGAAGATATAGAGCATGATTGTTTTGAGGTTACCGACCTCTGTACAAAGCCTAGACCTGATATCAGAGACACCCGTTTAGAAGAAAATGATCAAATTGTTTTTGTTGATGCTTCATGTCTCAGAGATGCAACAGGCACATTGAGGGCAGGATACGCTGTATGTACCATTACAGGAACTCTGGAAGCATCTTGGCTCCCGGGTGTATATTCAGCACAAGTAGCAGAACTGGTGGCTCTCACGAGAGCATGTTATGTCTCTACCAGGCTGCGAGTGACAATATACACAGATAGCCAATATGGATTTGGAATTGTTCATGATTTTGGTCAATTGTGGTCACAAAGAGGGTTCATGACATCCAGTAGAACCCCAGTACGAAATGGTGACAGAATAAAAGAGTTGTTGTATGCCATACAGTTGCCTGATAAGATCGCTGTAGTAACATGGAGTGCACACCAGAAAACACAGACTACATTTCTCTGGGAAATGGATATGCGGATCAGGTAGCAAGGTTCTGCGCCCTGAACTATATATCATTCAAGGATAAATGGGAACTAATGCAAGATGAGGAAAACAGCTGTGCAAGTTTTGCTTTAAAAGTAATTGACACCCTAGAGGAATTAAAAACGTTGCAAGAAAATGCAGACAAAGAAGAGAAGAAATTGTGGATCAGGCTCAAATGTGTACAAAGACCAGATGAGATTTGGGTATCTGAGGAGGGTCAAATGGTGTTACCGAATTGTCTGTTGACCCAGATGGCTCTGTATTACCACTGTCAGGCACACATTGGAAGGGATGCCATGATTAGACTATTCAAAGCGGATTGGTTCAATCCAAAATTCAGGCAGGCAGCCGAAGCAGTATGTCATAGGTGTGTGATCTGTCAGCAACTAAATGTGGGAAGAGGGACAGTGGTGATTTTGAGCCACATCGGAAGAGCAGGAGGACCATTCAACAGAATGCAATTAGATTTCATTGATATGCCTGCATGTGGTGGACTGAAGTACATATTGGTGATTGTATGTGTGTTCAGTCATTGGATTGAAGCATACCCCACATGCAGAAATGATAGTCTCACAGTTGCAAAATTGCTCCTCAGAGAAGTGATACCAAGGTTCGGATTCCCGATCTCTTTAGAATGGGATAAGGGAACGCACTTCAATAACAAAGTGATTAAGCTCTTATGTGCAGCACTGAACATTGAACAAAAGCTACATTGCAGCTATCGACCAGAAGCATCAGGATTGGTTGAACAAATGAATGGTACGCTAATATCAAGAATTGCAAAAATGTGCGTTGCCACAAATTAGAAATGGCCAGATGCATTGCCTTTAGTGTTGATGTCAATAAGAAATGTACCTGACAGGAAGACAGGATTAACCCCACACGAGAGCAATGAGACTGCCAGCAATACTAGCCAATGCTCTAGTCAATATTACTGATGATATGGTGTTGGACTATTGCAAGGGTCTAGCTGATGTGGTTCGATCTTTCTCTCAGCAGGTACAAGCTGTTACCCTGCCACCTATCCATGACCTAGGTCACAATCTGAGAGCCGGAGACTGGGTTGAGATCAAAAAGCATGTGCGAAAGACTTGCCTATAGCCATTATGGAGAGGCCCATATTAAGTGGTGTTGAAGACTACTACAGCTGTAAAATGTGCAGGATTGCCCAATTGGATACATGCAAGCCATATGAAAACGGTGGTGAGTCCTCAAGATCATGAAGAGGTGTTGCTGAGAACACCAGCAGCAGCAAAACGAATAGCTCTACCTGAACCAGAGCCAGAACAAGTAGAACCGGAAGTAGATCCAGAATTGGCGGAAGAAGGATCAATCACCCCGGTGAGAGACGAGGGTGTGGAAAATCAAGAGGCGGAATGTGAAAATAATGCAACAGGGGTGATAAGAGATCCATGTACAGGAAAAGTGATAAAACCAGTAAAAGAGACTGATACACAAGAAGACCCGGTGCCAGAGCCTGAGGGGGAAAGAGTTGAGGCAGGTCAAAGCAAAAGTGATCTAACTCCTTCTGAACCCGTTGCAGGCCGATCAAGAGAGGGCACGTCAGACAAGGGGAAAGAGAAGAGACCAATCATGAAAAGATTGTTGACAGAAGGAATAAGAAAAGGAGATCATTGGCCTGAGTCACAGATAGGCAAGAAAAAGGACTTGATAATAATGAGACAATAGAGGAAGAACAAGACACCACAAAGAAAGATGAACTGAGTGATGGAGAATTAACAGGAGAAAGGAGGTTGAAAAGAAAGAGTGGCAAGTCGGAAATACACGGGACCAGAGTGGACATACGTCTCGACAAGTGACTGGCAGAACGAGTTTATGTCCTTTTGCTTTAATAGGGAAGTTCCAAACAAGTACTTTGATGCAACCTGAAAGAGAAAAGCATTAGACTGTGCAGTCGAAACAAAAGGCAAATTGAGATTACTGATTCTATCGGAAAAGACATTAAAATCTGATATGACACTTAGAAATCCGGATGTGACCAGCTGCTAACCAAATTGACAGTGGAAGTAAAGGGGTCCTGCTGTATGAAACCGAAGTGTGAAAAACAAAAAAAAATAAGTTTTTTTGGTTTTTGATTTGCTGCATAATAATTAAGAGTTGAAATTCTGCTTTCTGACTCTAAATAGATCATGGCTAGTTTAGATAGTAACGTTAGGAACACTAGGTATTACAGATATTTAGGTGTAGGAATGGCGATTGTGCGTGGAATACTGTTTATAATAATGATTGTGGGAATGTCATTACATGAAATGAAAGAACAAAAGTTACATTTGTGCATGAAACTACTACACTAACAGCTATAGTGAAGTTCAAATTAGATTAACAATATTTGATTGATTATACTAAACCGAAGGGAGAGTGGTCTTCTAACGTCTTATCGTTTATTAAGTGAGTATGTGGAAACAATGGATGCTAAGGATTGTGTCGTATGTACGCAAATACCCTACTCCGTGGAGGAAGGGGTTACTTATCATAGTTTACCTCTAACCTACGGTATAACTTGTAGTCTGCTACTAACACGGTCTATAACCAGGAGTACATTCAGTATTTTTATTCGAATTATGATTTAGTATTCTCTCTCGTTCCTATAATTAGATATTTGGGTAGAATAGCTAAAGATCATAATATAGTATTAGAGGATTCTTTGAGCCTACACTAACTTTTGGCACAGCTTAAGTGCATCGTAATAATTTGTCTTGCTTATTAACCCCCATGGAAAAGAGCTTTATTGGGCATACTGATGATAGAAGAAAAGCATGAAAAGAAAAGCTAGAAAAAGGATTTGAGAAAAGGGCTTACAAAAATGATTATGCTTACACTGCTATTAAAACACAAGGAAAGTTAGCTTTAGATGCCTTACATGTAGGTAAGCTTTGTACATATAGGCCAAAGTCACGCACTTTATTTGTGGGAACGAGTAAATGTAGACATGGTTTTTTTTTCAGAGTAAATGGACATTCATGTTGAATGGTGCCGACGCTGTGATTCCTGGAATTTACTATATTTGTGGACTTAATGCTTATTACCGTCTCCCTACGGGATGGTATGGGACATGTTACTTGGGAATAGTGTTCCCTAAGATCTATCAAATAGATGATTTAAAGAAAGCACCAAAGATGAATGAATTACACAGAGTAAGACAAAGAAGTGAAACAGCCTCTGCAATAGTAGGGGATATTTTTGGAGCAGTAATTCCTTCTGTAGAAGTTATATTAAATGCAAACAAGATTCGAAAGCTGTCAACTATAGTAGATAATATGTTAATATAGCGCCTGTGAAGTTAGTTATTATTAAATACTGAGTTAGCTGTGGATAGAGCTATGACGTTTCAAAACAGGCTTGCTTTAGACATAATTTTGGTGAAGGACAGAGGAGTCTGCAAAATGCTTAATGAAAGGCACTGTTGCTCGTACATTCCTGCGAATGAACAGGAAGTAAAAGAATTGCTTACTAATTTAACTAATGCAAGAAAGGATTTAAAAGAGTTCAAGGAACCAGGAGTCTGGGAGAAAGTAGGAAATGGATTTGCAACACTAGGCAACTGGTTTAGTCAAATTTGGGGCAGAATATTGTGGAAAATTGTTCAAGGAATATTAATTGTGATCACTATCATACTAGGATTATGTGGGGCATATAAATTAAGGGACAAAATTCAATTGAAAAGAGCTAAACAAAAAAAAATAAAAAAATCAGGAGGGAAGAACAGCCCAGAAGAAGAATCTATAGGGAAAATAGAAATAGAAGAGACCAAAATGTAACTGAAAGTAATTTGAGATGATCAATAAAAGAAAGGTGTGATGACATATTTAGCAATCAGAGGAGGGACTGTTGCAGCTGATATGCTAATATGAAAATATTATAATAATTTGTGTATACATACTAATGAGAAATAATGACAATTCGAGCTAATAACTGAAATAACTTGTAATGTGTAAAATGTGCCCACGGGGAGTGGTCACCATTTGTGTTAACAGTACTAAAATAACGTGGAAATTTTGAAAATATGTATTAACATGTCATATTCATTAGTATAATTTTATGTTTGTGATAGTTTATGTTCTTAACTCAGCCGTAACAAGGGCCTGCTCGGAGCTGGGCCTTGCTTGCTTAAACATGGAGACGCGATAAGCTGCTGAAGACTGGAACTGGAGAAAAGGACCTTGAACTGCACAGAGTTCAACAACGAACCCTACTAGAAAAATCTGCAAACTCACCAGCAGACAGGAGACGATCAGAACAAATTGATACAATTATGTGTAGAGTAGGCTAAATGTACTTTCCAAGGACTTGAACAATAGAACTACTGACTATAAGCTAGATTTTAACAATTTTGTTACCTGAAGGACCAGTCATGTTAATGGAACTTGACTCTCAAAATAACGTAGACAAGTGCTAAACAAAAACTATAGGTTAGAGTCATAACCTCTGATAAGGTTGACCAATTGGCGGATTGTGGGATGGACTGAGAGACCCTAATAAAAAGTCATGAAACAGGGGGAAAAAAAATCAGAATGGAGAGGCGAAAGTTGATGACGTCAGGAGACGCTGTCCGAAGTGCTGAAATTCTGGGCTTGCTTCTTGTGAGCCAAGCCTATTTGATGATCACTTAAGCCTGACAGAGTCATTCAGCAAAACCAGGCTCTGTTTATAAAAACAGAAAGACTCTAAATTACAATTATGTCCGGGCCTCGAATTATCAGATCTGAAAACTCCAACAGGATAATTTTGTTCCCTTAGACACCATGCTTGGGAGAACTGCTGCAGAACGGGGCTGAATTCAGCAACATTGTCCAGTCCCTGTATGCCAACTCACTCCAGCAGTCCAACTGGAGCATACAATGCTCCCTTTGGACAGGAACACGTGTGCCTTGAGCCACAGCACCTCATTTAACCCTTCCACCAACCAGTAATTCCTCATACACTTAAGAGCAAACAGAAAATATATGCTTTTTTTCAGTCTAATGGTGAAAATCTGCATAATAAAACTTTGGGCAAATCTGAGTGCAAATGTTATTTCCCATTTTGGGGAAAAAAATCCTAATGGTCAGACTTTGCAGCAGAGATACTGGCCAGTCCATTTAATTCCGGCCCTCTGTTTTCTGCACTACCAAGTTCAACTAACTTGTAATTATGGCCTGAGCTGACACCGCCAGCATGCAAAATTTACTAACTCAGTTTTACATTGCATTTAGAGTCTTACCAGATCCCTAAAAAGGGCATCCTTAATATGAATTATTTACGATCAAAGTTAATGTTCAAGGTTTTTGTAGTGTTCAGAGGAAGTCGGTTCACGTAATTTAAAGCAAGGGTTTATTTATGACATATGATTAACTTTGTGGAAAACTTGAAGAAACCACATCAAGTCTTTTTACTGATTTTAGGGCAAGACCTGGAGGCTAACATTAAGCATCTACTCTTTTGCCATTACTCCAGGAGCCACTTTAAAGAATATAGAACAATGAAACATTCCACAACATAATAAAAGGCCAGAATCACCAGCCATTTTCCTTTCTCTTTGCTGCTGCTCGAAGCAGATAAGTACTATGTGCATGATGCCATAGAGTACGTGTCCATTGTGTGTGTGTTGTGGTGAAAATGAGTAAAAGATTTTATAGATGAGATTAGTAATTCATGGAGTCTGTTTGTTGTAGGGTCTTGAAGTTTGAGTGAGACAATCATGATGTTATGTGGGCACCTTGCTGTGGAGGCTGATAACAATAAATTAATTTTAGTAAAAAAATAACTGTCGGCGCAGAGCTCGAGCATCGGTGTTCACAGTACAGTGACCACAAGCATGTTATTCAAAACGTCCAGTATTCAGCTGTTGAGAGTGAGAGATGCACAGCGCTTACCTGTTAAGCCTGCTGTAAAGCTGATTTATTGTGCAGACTGCAGGACTGTTTAAGCCTGACGCATGACTTATTTCTTGAGCAGGCTGCGCAGCAAGTTTTTGCTGTCGGAGCAGCGGGGAATGTGCACGCCGCAGTTTAGCGCACAAGATACCGTGCTCTCCAAGCATAGGGTGGCATATTTAAAAAGCTATTTATTATCCTTTGAAATGAACAAACGACTGGTCAATCTACGTGCGTGCGATTTCACAACACAGGTCGGCCTTCTTGTAGGACTGGGATAACATTCTCAATCAGTTACAGGTGATGCTGATAAAATGGTACCGTTTGACAGTTGATGTCAATTACTGCTTACCTTGCAGCCTATTTCAGATTTAAGATATTTTGATTTGATTAGAAGTTAGAGAACTTTGCGATTTAAGTTGATTTTGAGCTGTGGAAGTTATTTTAATAAAGAATAAGTATAGCATTAAGGATGTCTGAGGAAGTGTTACAGAAGGAACAGGAGAAGGTTTGGATGACAGATTTTTCTAAAGTAATAGGAAAATTACCAAACAGGATAACAGGATGGAGACGAGATTGGATTTGATGCTCCAGGGCACATGTATTTGTTCTGAAGAGGAGAATTATTGCTCAGCTGGTGAGACGACTACTCAGATGGAGAAGAAAGGTAAGGTGTCCAGAAAAAGAAAGACTATTGAGATACATGTCCATCAAGGAAAAAGATGGAAATCCTCGAAGGCAGAATAAGAATCCCATGAACGCACAGGCAAAGATAGTGTTGAGGACACACATGATGGGTGAACGAAAGGCCTGGGAAAGAAAAGAGAATATTAGAAAAGGGTCGTAGACATACAGTTGTGCAATGTGACAAATCCTCTGGCAGTGCAGGGGTAGAATTATATTGCTCCTCAGACTTTGACTCTGATACTCAATGTTGTGAGAAATGAAAATAAAAGGAAGTTGCAAAATTAAAAGAGATGGACAAAAATATTATGATGGAAATGTCTAAGTTTGTGGGTGCATTTTGGTCAATACAAAAATCACAAAGAGATATAAAGAAAGTATTTAGTGAGAGTGTTTAGATGGGCTTGGTGTATGAGGGATCGGCATCCTGGCCGAGGCCAGGGAATCAGGAGAAATTCCTTTGTTTGTGGATTCAGACCCTACTTACAGAACCCGGGTTCCGTACAACCAGGCGTTTTCTACCCTCAGAGACAGAGATCTGGAGGAAGAGCAACTCGACGTACACAAGGAACAGGTAAGGTTAGACCCTTTAGTTATCCCAATAAAATTGGGTTGCAGCCCAGCTCAATTTTATCACAACTAGGTGCCGATAACAGCAGATCCCTGGGTGTTGCAGACAGCACATAGATTTCATTGCAGAACTGGTTCAAAATTGGGTTCCAGAGATGTTAAATTTCAGCATGGATTTGACAGAGTTGGTAGAAAAAGACATATAAGAATTATTGGGGAATGGCGCAATAGAGGAAGCATGTCAGGAATTGACTGAATTCATAAGCAATCTCTTTCTAGTGGAGAAAGGGAACAAAGGAATGTGTCTCAAAATAAAGCGGAGATTTCTCAATGATTGGGTAGTTTACTAGCATTTCAAGATGTAAGGGATACGCATGCTGAGGGACATTCTTCAAACAAGGGATTGATGAACTCATTTAGATTTTAAGGATGCATCTCACAACCCCAATTTGGGAACTGCATCTGAGATTTCTGCAGTTTAGGTGGGTTGGGAACATGTGGAAGTTTCGAAGTCTGCCTTTTGGTCTATCATCCGCCCCCTTTGTGCTTCACGAAGGTCCTTCGACCACTGTTTGCATTTCTGCAAGAGAGAATACAACTGACAAATTATTTAGAAGATATTTTGAAAATGGGTCAGGACAGGGTGACAGTATAAGCTCATACAGGTTTGGCAGTAAGGCTGTTGGAATGTTTAGGATTTGTGGTGAGCAGGAACCAGTCAAGTTTGGAACCAAAACAGGTAATTCAGTTTTTGGGATTCTTAGTGGATACAGGAAAAGGAGAGTTAAGACTTCCAAGAGAGAAACTGAAGAGGATAAGGAAAGAGATTAGGAGAGTTATGGATATGGATTACCCGTCTTTACGAATGCTGGCTCAAGAAATAGGCTTGTTATCTTCAAAAATTCAAGGTATTTTTCCTGGACCACTGGATTATCAGGCACTTCAGAGGATGAGAGCAATTCATGTGAGAAATTAGTTGAAATATTCAGAGACAATATCTCTTTGATTGGAGACGAGGGCGGAACCGCAAAGGTGTTTGAAAAACATGGAGGCATGGAATAGAGCGATTTTTGGACAGTCCAGATTTGGTGATAGACTCAGATGCAAGTTTAGATGGCTGGGGTGCCCATTGTGGTTTTGCGTCAGCAGGATGTCACTGGACAGAGGAAGAAAGAAGAATGCACATAAATTGTCTGGGATTGTTGGCAAGGTAATTTGTAATAAAATAATTCACGAAAAACAGGGTGAGGTGTTGAGTGCTATTACGGATGGACAAGGTGTCAGCAGTGAGATACGTAAACAAAGTGAGAGCTACAAAATCGAAGGATTTGGCAAAAGTGTTCGGGAATTACTGCATGATAAGGAATGTATCAGTACAAGCGGAACACATTCCAGGTATGAGCATTGTGGAAGCAGACTGTTTTTTTCAGGAACTTTCAGGATTCCATCAATTGGAGGTTGAACAGGGAAGTATCTATGAAATTGGAGAGAGTGTGGGGTCCATTCGGAATATATGTGTTTGTAAACATGGTAAATCCTCAGGTGAAGAGATTTTTCAGATGACATTCGGATTCAGAGTCGGAGGGAGTGGATGCATTTCGTCAGGATTGGAGAAGTCTAGATCAATATGCTTTTCCCCCATTTTCAACGATTGCGTGAGTGATTCAAATGGTTCGCAGGTGGATGGAGAGAGTATTGGTGCCAACAGCACTATGGAGAGTGGAGGTCTGGTTTCCAAACCTATTCGAATTATCAGTAGATTTCCAGATTTTAAAAGCAATGTTTCAAGAAATACTGGTGGGTCCAGAAGACGAAACACATGGGGCCTGATTCTAACTTTGGAGGACGGTGTTAAACCGTCCCAAAAGTGGCGGATATACCACCTACCGTATTACGAGTTCCATAGGATATAATGGACTCGTAATACGGTAGGTGGTATATCCGCCACTTTTGGGACGGTTTAACACCGTCCTCCAAAGTTAGAATCAGGCCCATGATTTGGTGAAAACAGGTCAATTGAATATAGTGGCCTGGAAAAGTTCAGGAGAATCTGGGAGGTGCAAGGACTTTCAGCAAAAGCTTCAAACCTCAGAGAGTCTTGGGCACCTGGAACAAGGAAATTGTATTGATTGCCGTGGCAGAAGTATGTTCACTGGTGTTTAGAGAGGGATTTTTGTCCAGTATCAGTGGATGTGGTGGAGATTGTTAATTATTTGTCAGAAATGTTCGAAACAGGTTTGGTTTATGGAACTAATAATATTCATAGGTCAGCTACTGCAGCAGGACATATTCAGGTGAACAGTTTATCAGTGTGACAAGATGTTTTAATAAAGAGATTAATGAGAAGCATTTGAACATCACCAGTGTCTAGATACAAATCTGTGTGGGATATGCCTACTGTTCATCCAACTATTTATAGGACTAAAAATACTAACTAGTTTGCTTAACTGTCCACCATCCCCTCGCACCTAGTCACATGTGCAAAGTGTGCATGGTTTAATAATACAGTAGGAGGATCAGGTCTCTCCTGGTCCCCCATATACTCAGCCCAAATGAAAAGTGCATCGTGTGTGCTTACATGCAGAAATCAGACAGATAGTCTTTCTAAAAGGGAGTTGCGCACATGAGGGGTAAAATAAAACTAATACAATAGATGGGACAAACCTCTTCAGGCCCCCCAAATATACAGCCTAATAGTAGAGTGTGCTGTGCTAGCTTACTTGCAGGCAACTAGTGAGGCTCAAAGTGCAATGTGCAAGCATGACTGATACAATTAATACTACGAGGACCACGTCCTCCTTCAAACAAGTGGGGTCAAAAGTGAACTCTAATAACCAATGATCCTCGTGCCCAGCCTCTAACAACCCAACCATAAATAATTCTTAAAAACGTTATTAACCACCGGGTAAGAAGTACATTGTACAAATGATTTGTGTTAGGAGGGAAAAAAAACACTAATCATGCAATAAGCAAGCATGAAGAATGAGACTGATTTATAGCAAAAGGCTTCAGCTTCCATGAGCTTGTTTGGCCCTGGAGTGAGCTTTGTTGCCCCATACTGCGTTGGCAAAATGCACTGTGTGAATGGTCGGGATGGGGAGCAATGATCTTCCGATCCTGCCCCTAGCAGCCCTACCATAGACGAGAGATTGGGACATCTCTTTCGCCGTGCAGACTGCACTGTGCAATTAATAGGTATTTGATTTTGGTGACATTTTGTCCTCCACACGGGGTGATGCAATTATTAATTTCTTTTAAAAGACCGTTTAAGGCAGTGTCTTCTCCCGTGCTTGTCGGGTGGGTTAAGGAGGTGATGTTAAGAGCAGGTGAAGATGTCAGTGTATTTGGGGCACATATTGCAAAAGACGTGGCTGGTCCGAAAGCCTTTTTGAAGGGTGGCGCACTTCAGGACAATTTGAGATGTGCAGATTAGTCAATGGGAGGTTTCATTTTAAATCAGTTGTGAATGCAGCAAGTTGTTTAATTGAAAAGCTTTGAACTTGTATGTTAGCCATAAAATGTAGATTTTCCACATCCGGTTGGACAGAAAATCTGGATTTTATTAAAGACACAGAGGCTAATATCTCTCCCTTTATTCCCTCCCTGTTTATATATATTTGTTTTTTCTACCGTGTGGTCAAGTGAATTAGTGAACAAATGTACTGTTCTGGCAGAGGTTGTTTTCAGAGAGAAGAGGAAATGATATATTCGTTTGCTATATGTGAAGTTTATTGACATGTTTCAGAAGCAAAGAAGAAGGAATATGGCTGGGGACTCTGGTTTTCATAATTTTTGGAATGTTTCAATGTTCAATACTGCTTAACTTGGCTGCCGGAGAAGCAGCAATACACGAGTTGATGCATAATATTAGCCTCCGTATAGTTAATAAAATCCAGATTTTCTGCCCCATGCTGTGGAAAATCTACATTTGCCTATACAGACTAAAAAAAACTACATTTCGGATGCTAGCAGTAAAATACAAATGCTTCACGTAAGTTAACAATAAAACGTGCCAGACCAAAAAGGGGGACGAAGATGCCCTTTGTATAGTAACCTCCTTCTGAATCCCTGCCCCCATAATCAAATACTCACATCACATTCTAGGAAATTCAGGCCTTGGAGAAACAGGAGGTATCGTCCATGTGTGTTTTTTCAAGTAAATGATTTATGTTTTAGGATAATTTTTAAGATACCTGAGGCATTTTAATTCTAAATATTCAACAGTCTAGGAAAGGCTCTTTATTGCGTCAAAGCCGTGTGTGTCCACTGCTACTGATAGCACAATCTTTTCCATAGCTATTCCATGCCACAGTTTTAAAGCAAGTCCAACATTATCGTGGCTGCGGCCCAGCGCTGGAGGAGTGTATATATGGCAGGCAGCAATCAGTGCAGTGAACATCTGTTTGAACCCTACAGAGCTCAGGGGAAAGGTAAGCCTATTTGGGAGCTCTGGGAATGCGCAACTGGAAAATTCAAGATATGGTGTCAGCACCTCCCTCCAGAATTGCCAAATTGTAGGGCAGACCCAAAGAAGGTGCTTCAGGGTACACTCCGTGCTCGAAACCCTCCAGAAATTTGCTTCTCACTTTTTATAGTCTGGCTTGACAACGCAGGGGTCATCAGACATTTAAGTGAGAATCACTTGAAAGGGGCTTTGGAATCGCCCACATCTTGAAGCCAGGAGTACATGTTTTGATTAGACAGGAGTTGTGCGCTTCCACAAAACGCTCTTGCACTCCACGCAGCTGTGATCATTGTGTTTATTTATCCAACTGCCTAAGCTTGGCCTTTAAAGGGCACAGAAGACATTATAATGCTATTTAAACGTCTTAGATAAATTCACTAGATATGTTTTACTCTGGCAGCAGCAGAGATGGAAGGAGGGCAGTCAATCTACATGGATTTTTAGGTCTGGCTTGGCAGTGCAACAGTCATCTGACCTTTAATCTTACACCAATATTATTCTACAGTTTTTTGCTTCCACGTGCTATTTACCTGTAATGCACCACATTATAGTACAACATTCCTTTGAAGCAAGACCTATTGCCATTGCCAATGCTCGTTATCACACTTGTGGCGTTTCATAAGGGTATGGTACCAATAGCTAGCTACTATGGCCGTGGTCTACCTCAATACTGCTATTTGTGGGCTCTCATATGGATTTGGGACCACTCCTTGTCAGAGTTTGTGAGCTAAATCCTTCTCCCATCAAAGCTGGCTCTGGGATCGATTATGGGCATTATTTTTTATATGATTTTGTACAGCACTCAGATTAGTTTTTTTATCAATGTCTTTCAGCTGCAGCCATCTCTGTACCTTAGTTAGCCTAATCTCGGGATGCATGACACAATGTCTAATTTATTAGTAAAGGCAGCTTTCCACTTGGGTAATCTCAAATCTTCTCTTTTTCGGCTCAGAGTCTCATGTGCCATTTTCAACTAATAGGTTGCCTTTTCTGATACAGAAAGCGGCACAAAAAAGCCTTAAAGGCTGCGAGTTTGAACTGAGGACTAAGAAGCAACGGTTCACTACTTCCGAACAACAACCTAGTCTAGACAGGCATTGTTTGTGGGTGTTCCTATTAATTGTGAGGCCTCTAAAGTTGTCTATGTTGTGAATACTCTCTGTTAAGAGCTCAACTTTCAGGGCAAATAAAAGTTATGGTGTGGGACAACCTTGTCTTGTCAGCCTCCCTATGGTGGAACAACCTGACTGTGCAGTTAGTCCCCATTCTTGCGAAGAGTGCTTAGTATCTCCACAAGGCAGATAATCTAAATTTAGGGACAAGTCCGAGTTTAACTAAGATGCTGGTGAGAAACATCCAGTTGGGGATGTTGAATTCCCTCTCCACATCCAGAGAGGAGTAAGATGCTGTTCTTTTCCCAGTGGGCTTTGTACATTGAATGCACAAGTCATTTAGTGTTATTTGTAAAGAACTTGTCTAATACAAACCTCAATTAGTCAACATCTACAAGGTTGGTAAGCAGAGGTTCAATCGTGATGCTTGTTAGTATTTTGACATTCATGTTTGGAAAAGAGATGGGACTGTACGAGCTACACTTTGTGGATCTTTCCAGAGCTTTAGGGGTGACAGATATCCTGGCCTACAGCACTGAGTTAGTTAGTCTACCCCGCTTGTTAAATAAGTTGAAGAGCTTAGTCAGGACTGGGCCAAAGGTTTTGTAAAAGAATGGTGGAATTGAATTTCAGGATGTAGGTGAGGCTCTCCTCGGGTTAGATAGGATGGCCTAAAGATTTGATTTGGTTTGATTTGGTTGTGAAGGGTTAGATATTTGCATCAGACTCGTATGGTCACAGTGCCTGAGGTGCCTTCTGCATGGTGGACGCTTTGATAATATGTAGCAGGAGCCCGCAATGCTTTTGTCAGAGAGGTGACACTCACCTGCATCGTCCTGTATAAGATCCACCCTATGCCGCATTGGGCCTGCACACAACTTAAATGCAAGAAATTTGTGTGCCCCATTTCCCAGGTTTTAGAATGTATGTTTTTTCTAAAAGGGGTATTGTCCGCTTTATGCATATGCAATGCACTGGGCTTGGACAGCTAATAGGTTCTTCCAAATATTTTGAGAGCCTGTCCTCTTATGTTTCCTTTTAATTCATGTAGCTGGGATTCTAGATGTGCAAGTTTAAGTTTTTTGTCTCAGTTATGTGCTGCTGAGGTGACGATAAAAAATTCTCTGGGAGCTGCCTTTAGTGCATCCCAAAAAGTATCAATATCCACTTCGCCACTGTCGTTGTCTGCTAAGCATCGCTCAACAGCGTCAGCAATTATGGAGGAGTTGTGCAATGTTACTGGTTATTATTTAGGGTCCAGTATTTCGACATGTTGTAGCTAATGCAATCTTTAGTATGATAGGTGCATGACCAGCAAGTGGTACACAAGTTAAGGCAGAGCTTCAAGTAGAGTGGAGGAGATCGTAGCATGGTCTAGCCTAGCATATGTATTGAGTGGAAGGTAAAGTCCTGGCTGACTGGATGCAGTTTGTGCAGCAGTGTGGAATTCCTATAGGACATATGTTTTGGGTTCAAGGACAACAAGCTTTCATGTTTATTGTGTCCTTGGGACAAGTAGGCACAACCCCCCCGCAGCACAAATCCTTTAGCTAATTAAATTAGTATCCTCAGATGTATTCGTGGGAGCAGGGCAGGTGCAGCCAACAGAAAACAGTATGGATGATGCGTGGCTTTAATTTAATTTAGAAACTTTCTAATGAAACTTATTTTTTCTTTATATTTGTTTGCAAGTAAAATGTGTTATAATTTTTGCATTTGTTTGATGAATGCTTGCTTCTGTATTTTTTGTGTGTTTTGTGGTTCACATTATCGACAATGTTTACACTGGGGTTGGATGCCTGGTTTCCAGCAATAACTCAGTGGGGGGAGGGCCCGGATTACAATAATGATTCAGTGGGGTGCCCCTGGTTCCAGTAATGATAGAGTGGGGGTCTACAGAAGTGAAAAGGTTAGGCACCACGCTTTATTCTTTCTAGTCTTCTTTCAGTTTCTCCTTCATTCCTTTCTTTCCTGTCTCTCATTTTTATTTCTTGCCTTTACTTTTTATTTCCTTCTTTCTTGCCTTCTTTCTAACTCATTAAATGACTGCCCTACCCAAAGACCCACACGCAGCTTTTACCAGGGTCGAAAATCTATCCTCTTCCATCTCTGACTACACACTAGTCGATTTGGAGTTATTTTCTATGGTTAGGCATTATAATATTCTCAACAGAGTGGAGAGCGACCACTACGCCCAGCGTGTGGAAATGCAGTTGCATCCACCTATGCAAATGACCTACTGTTAACACCCACCACTATAACCTTAGGCGCCTAACATGAGAGTAAGCTGAAATAGGGCCTATAATGCTTTTCATATCTAACTTCACATTCCAGCAGAGCCCCTCACAGAAGCTACACCTGTTGTACTTTTGGAAAACCTTGACAGGGTCGCTTTTAGATCGTTTTACAGCAATTCGCTCCAATTGCCCTAAAACTACTATAGAAGGGGCAGCCTGGTACTCCAACTCACTTCTGCAGGAGAAGAAAACTAAACAGAGCAGTCAGAAAGCTCTAGCAACGGGATCCACAAGCTGGTCATCACTCCAGGCAACAAATTGTGGCCTTTAGGCTACAGTACAAAAAGGACTGCAAAGCACCTTTATCAGACCCAAGTTTGATAAAAACTTCTAAATGCTAGCAAAATAAAAAACAGTAATCTTTTCTGAGCTGAAATTAACTCTCTGGTAAACGGGGGAGATTTCGTCACCATAATTCTTGCATCTCTGAAGCAAATTCGGCAGCTTTTATAATGGCGGCATTTACAGGGAAACAGAAGCTAAGACAACGCAAAACGTGGAACGCACTCCCTCATGTTACCAAGTGCAAACGTCTTCTAAAGCCCAATGGTTGTCTATTTCGCGCCTGGGGCTAACCTTCCAGAAGTTTAGACCAGATGGGGCTCCAGTCATGAATGGACTTTCTAATTGCTTATTTAAACAAGAGCAACAGCTCTCGGCCTCGATCCCCACTGTTATTCAACCAGGCCTTTACCACCAATGTCATACAGCCATGATGGAGAGGCAGCATTTTGCAATCTATCTTCAAAGCCGGTTCAAGATCTGACAACACATTACCGATTAATCACTCTGATAGATGCGATTTCTGCAGCTAAAATTATCCCAAAAACTCAGAAGGGCTTTAGGACCTGAACAAATACCATGACCAATCTTCTTGCAGTCTCACTTTTTGCAGAGAAAACCAAAAGAAAACATTCTGCGCTCTACGCATGTTTCGTCAACCTGAAAGCTGCTTTGGACTAAGTTCCTCAACAGAAACTATTGGGGGGGAATGGCTGGCTGGGGTGTGCACACAAAATCGTTAGATGTGGTGATTAATTTACACTCAGATACTTTGGTTCAAGTAAAGATCGGAAATGGAGACCAAATCACCGAGAAGATCCCCACGCACACTGGCCTAAAACAGGGGTGCATGCTTGTGCCGACCCTTTACAACATTTTCACGGCGGATCTGGATGAAAGATTAGCGCAAGTGGTATGAGACCCCCCCAAAAATTGGCGAATGAACCACTGCGATGTTTACAATATGCAGATTATATTGTGCTCCTTAGCCAGACTCAACTGGGCCCCCAGCGTCTAAGCTCCAAGCCTTGAACTAAATCACAATAAAAGCAAAGTGATTTATTTCTCGGCCAAACCAAACACCAGTCATAACAAGTTCAGGTGGGAAGCAGCCAGCAAGCTGGTAGCGCTGGTCAAACACTGTAAATACTTAGGAGTCACTCTGGACTCATGTCTATTATATAAAGAGCATCTAATGCAAAAGTGAGGAATGGCCCATAAATTACGATTTGCCTCTGTACAGCTACGGAATAAGCTAGGTGGCACAATGCGGAGTCATCTACTTCAGGTCATGGGAGCGAAATTCCATACCAACTTACCTTTGGCTCCGAGTTACTTAAAGTGCGAGATGCCCCCCTACTTAACCAGCTTCAGTCTGCTCTGTTTAAGTTCATCTTCCGCCTCCCGAAGTAAACATCACAAGCTCAGGTGAAACTGAAATTTGGTTTATTTCATCAAGCACCGATCCCTTGGGAGGCAATACTTAAAACATGTTGGAATCTAAGAGCTGCCCCCGCTGACATGCTGGCTGCCCTATATTGGTTGGAAATGGGGGTGCAGTCTGATGACAGATTCTCCTGGCCAACTGTATTGGGGTATGCCTTGACTAACCGAAACACACATGAAGTATGGGACTTCAACAATGCTTTTTCTGTTTAAACAAAATCACTAATTAAGCTTCCAAACTCTATTCCTGGACAGTAGATAAAGCAGATTTGGCAAAACAACATCACAACTGATCAGTCCTTCATTCATACATCTCCTGGCGCCCCCAGCGGTACTTAACAATCCATCTTGGAGGCTCTGTCCGGCATTAATTTCTTCTACTTCGAATGGGAATATTTCCACCCAAAGATCTTGCTCCATCATGGAACCAAGCCTGGTCAACTCCCCACTGCTGCTTTTCGGTTTGTGGAATGAAACCATTTTTAAAAAAATTGTGTATTTTCCCAGCGGTCACAGTGATGAGAAAGAAATTTTTATTTCCCTCCTTCAGAGATTTACAAATTAGATCTTGTCGTACAGCAGTGATGGCTCTCCTCAATGGGCACAACATACAGTTAGTAGCCAGAGTTAAAAAATGTTTATCATATGTAAAAGTGGTGCTTACTCGATCAGCAGTGAATAAGAATGGTTCCTGCATTCCATCCCTCCATCTTTTAAATTGACCCTGGGTAATCTTAGCCTGTATCATTTTGTATATTATGACTGGGTTAGTGTTGGACATTCTGTAATTTCAGTTTTTTGGGGGGGGAGTTTTCTAGGGATAGATTGAGAGTTTTTTCACTGAACATGTCTCAGTGATTTTGCCCTTTTTTGTTTCAGTGACCGGTTACCTCCTGCCACTTTACAAGCTGTGTTTTAGCTGGTGATTATTACTTAGTGAAAGTGTTACACTAAGCCTGGGAACCCTGGGCAATACCTACTGATTCGAGCTTTTGAAGCTGGTGGGCCGTATGTTGCCAGTATGCAGTGAGCCTACCAGCTTGATTGCACACGGGCCCACACATTTTATAACAGGGTTAGGTCTACACTGGTAATTCATCAATCCTTGCGGCATGCTGTTAGACTACCAGCTTGATTACATACAGGCCCACCTATTTCACAACATTGTTAGGTCCAAGTTGTTAATTTATCAAGTCTAACCATAGATATGCCCTTTTTAAGCGGTTAATTTCCTTTTATTGTATAATAATTGCCGCTGTGTACTAATGTAAAAATTGTAACTAACAAGTAGTTGAGGAAATCTCCTTTTGTTCCTATTGCTCAAAAAGACAATGGAGTCCTAATGTGTATAACAAGAATCATGGTATAAGGCACTTTAAATTGTTGATTTTGACAATGCCAATGGCCTTTACAGTCAAACTTAACCCCTCCAGCCATCTGGATAATTGATTTATATTTCTTATGTGCACTAAGTTGTATGGGTTTTATTTGTATGTCAAATGATAAAATAGCATGATTCAGTAGCTTTTATCTGTATGCAATGGTTTTTATTAACTATGCAATAAACTTGTACTTACTTCTTTCCTTTGTCTTTCCCTCTTCCTTTTGTTTTACTTTTAGCCTTCCTTCTTTGATTCTTTCCTGCTTTATTTTGTCCTTCGTTCCTCCCTTTTGTTCCCGTTCCTTCTTTGCCCTCCTTCCATCTTTATTTTTATTCTTTCTTACCTTTCTTCCTTTTCCCTTCTTCCTTTCCCCTTTCTTTCTTCTGTTTGCCTCCCTCCCTTTTTGCCTTCATTTGTTTTTTGCACTTCTTCCTTCCTTCCTTATCTGCCTTCATTCCTTTTTTGTCTGCCTTCTTACCTTTTTTTTCCTTCCTTGCCTTCTTTCTCAAAGGCGGGGCTAACAACAAATGCCAGACAAAGGCTTTTTTTTTTTTTTAGGTCTGTGGTAGCCAAGACCTTTTGAATTTAGTAAAGTAGGTATAATATAATACATTTTTCAAATTTTCAGCCAGACTTCAGTCTCTGATTGTGTGCTCACATTATTCTTCCACCCACTCCGGCATGCATCAAGGGGCAATGTTAGCCCATTTGAGCCATTGATTGACTTAACTATGAGTTACAGCATGTGCTCTTCCACAAGGTGGCCATCAACAAACAAGGTAGTTACCTTCAGTGCCAGGTGAAACATAATGGTAATGTGTACTTTTTTTAAATCCAGAAAATCTATTTTATATTTAACCTTTCAAAAACTACGAGTTCAAGTGCAACTGCTTAACTCAAGAGCCAGAGATTGCAATTAATAACGCAGCCGGTCGAAAACGATAGGGTCATTTCAATTTTTTTAAATGGTAAATTAGTTTAAAGTTACCGCGCGATAATATAAGATTACCATAATAAGCCCCACCTGCTCGAGCATCAACCCCTTCAAAATAAACCCGCCCACTTCCATGCCGTTGCGTATTAGGAGCGCAGAGGTCACTTTATTCAACTCACCTCCCTGTCCAGCTTCTGCTTTAGATGTACTCCGGCCACCGTAGCCACCGACGCTAACACAGAAACCCCCAGGACCACCTTCGATGCAGTGGACATGTCCTAATACTGAAGCAGTGAGGATAGAGATTGCAAGCCTGGCGCGTGCGCAGAGGTCAGGGTTACCCTATGTGAAAGCGTGCAAAAAAAATATACGTCACAAGCTGCTCGCTTCCTTCTCGTTCTGCGCGATATCAATGGTAGAACAGATCTGTGTTCCAGTCTAAAACGATCGAGCACAGAATTTCGTTTTAAGAGAAATAAAAAAGGGACCAATTTGACCAAAGCATCAAGTCGCAAGTCTGCGCCGCGGCCATCTTTGACAGGGCTATCTTAATATTAAAGGTTATACATTTTCCTTAAAAAATATGTATATTCTGGAAACACTTTTAAAACAAGGGGTTTATTGGAAACCACAATTGAAAACAAACGATACTATCAAATAAAACCTGATTTTTAATGCGTATGCTCTGTCAGTAGAATGTGGCGATCGCAATTCAAGTTAATTAATTTATTGCTTATTGGCGGAGATACTGCCTGTTGCTTTACTAGTAAGCTCGTTATCCTTAGTCCCCAATGTGCTCATCACAATGAAACATTTCCTAGCTAACAAGAAGGACTTTTTCAATTCTATTAAAGACGAGGAGGCGAGGATTATGCATACATTTCTTCACTTTATTAAACAGCAGATTTAAAGAAATAAAGAAAAAAAACTATGAAAAACTACAGGTCCCATGAGGCTCTGGTGTCAGAGTCCAAACACAGTCCAATCAGAGTCCAGACCAGCACATATAAGCATATGACTTAGCCCCCTGTTCTGTCTTCTTCACTATAGGAAGTTAAAGGTGATGATGATCCTAATCCAATCCTTGATTGTTCCTTGCGTAGATTGAAAGAAATATGAGCCACGTTATCAGGTTCTTAAAATATGATGATGTATTACAATAAAACTATTTCAAAGAAAGATAGTGATTTATCAGTTTTGAATAAAACATATATTATTATAACATATACATGAAAGAAGAAAGGTTATCTTTAGGAATACAATAAATGAGGTATATCTTTAATATTACTTACTAAATAAACATAGGTATTTTAGCCTATGGGAGGGAGAGGTACTTTATGAGGAAAAGTTGTCTGGGTGGGGTAATTCTCGTCTCCTTGTCCGTAATAGAATTTAAATTTTCCTTCTTGTTAGCTAGGAAATTTATCATTCTATGTCAGGACCAGAGGTGTGGATTATGCATGTTTAAAGCTTACTGAAAACAAGAGTTGCAGCTTCCAATATTGGTTTAAAATAAAAAAAAATAAAAGTGGATTCTGATGACCAATCTGTTGAATTCATAATGTCCTCCAATCTTCCACCTACCTGGATGGCTTTAGTTGCCATTGCTCCTCTGGTGCAATGTGCCCCAAACCTACGAATGTCAATACCTGACTCTGTCATGATCCATCAAACCCATCTAGCAATAGAAGGAGATGAAACTGCTTTAAAAGGTTTCTGAAGGGCAATAAAAAGTTGGTTCTCACCTGCGGTTCTGACATCAAGTGTCCTCTGCTTGTATGCCTCGATACATTTGACTACACATAATAGGATGCTCTGGGTAAGCAGGATAAGATACTAACCTGATATTAGTTTTGGTCTGTCTGGAAATGGTGAAGGTAACACATTCTGGAGTGAAGACCCGTGCTGATAAATCAAGGGCTCTAACATCAGAAACTCTTTTTGCAAGATATGAGGCATAAAATAATAGCCAATTTTGCTGATAATTGTTTCCGGGATAAGAAATGATTGTCTTGCCATTGAGAGATAAAATTTAAGATTATGTTGACACCCCACAGACCCGAATATCTGGGTTATGGAGGTTTAGAAAGGCAAAAGCCCTTCATTAATTTACATACCTACGGGTGTTCGCTGACTGGTTTCCTGTCAATGGCGATATGTCCAGCAGAAATTGCTGACCTAAAAGAGTTAATTGTGCGATAAGCTAGACCTGATTGGGCATGTTCGGCTAAGAAGTTCAAGATGTAGGTAAGTTCTGCCCCCAAGGGATCAAGATGTTTCTCCATACACCAACAATTCTATCGGTTCCAAGCCGATCGATATGCCTTGGTTGTACTTGCAGACCAGGCTTGTTGAATGAAGTTAGTAGCTTCCTTTGATAGGTGTTTGTTTTTCCAACGTCCCCGGAAATCCTCCAGGCTATGAGGGAAAGATGGCCCTGGAGAACTAACAGGTGAGGAGAGCCTTGATGATCTAGAAGTATTGAAGGGAATGGTGGAATTTTATTTGGTGATCCCAAGATCAGAGTTGGGAACCATGCTTGAGATTTCCATATCGGAGTCACTAGCACTAAGATGCAATTTGACATCTTACCTGAGCTGCTACTCTGGGAATCATTATGAATAGAGGAAATGCATCTGGAAGTTCCTTCGACCAGTCCTGGAGAAAAGCATCTATCACTATTGCCCCCGGGTCCAGTCTCCAACTGACATATCTCGTTAGTTGGTGAGTTAGTCGAGAGGCAAGAAGATCTAGGTTGCAAGGACCCCATATTTTCATTAGGGCTAGAAAAATGTTCCGATTCAGTTTCCAATCTGTATTGTCTGCAAAGTTCCTGGAGTTCCAGTCTGCTACAATTTTTTTGATCCCTGGGATATATTCTGCAGTTACCAAGATCTGTTTCTGTAGGCAATAATGCCAGAAGTCCTTTGCTATTTCTTAGATGGCTTTTGATCTCCCAAACAATTGATGTACTGGACTGTTGATATTTTGTCCATTCTCAGGAGAATGGAGCCACACACTTTGTCCCTGGTGAGAGATTTGATTGCAAAAGAACCCGCCAGGAGTTCCAGGCAATTGATACCTCTGACCATCTGCCTCCCATTGATATTTCTCCGCAACTGGCTCCCCATCACAGACGACTGGCATCTGATTCTATTACCATGTCTGGTGATGTGCCAAATATTGCTGTCCTGTTCCAAGCATTCATGTGGTCTATCCACCACTGAAGTTCTGTGTTGGCTTCCTGAGATAAGGAGGTTATCTCTGAATAAGTCAGTCCTCTCCGGAGATGAAACACTTTTGATCTCTGTAATGCACAGTAATGAAGGGGACCTGGAAAGATGGCCTGAATTGACAAGGATAGAAGTCCCACTATCCTGGCCAGTTGGCAGAGAGATATTATTTCTCTTCTGAGAACCTTCCTGAGTTCTTTCTAAATCTTAGTACGTTTTGTTAGTGTAAGGCTGAGAGAAACTGTGACTGAGTTTATGAGGAAGCCCAAAAAAACAATCTGGTGGGTTGGAATCAGTAGTGATTTTGATGAGTTGATTACAAAGCCGAGATTTTGAAGGAGCATAATAGTTGTGTTCAGATTGAATTTCATCTGAACTAAGGACTGATCCATTAGAAGTATGTTGTCTAGGTAAATAATCATCCGTATTCCTCTGGTACGGCGGAATTCTAATACTGGACGTAGGAATTTGGTGACAGACCAAGGGGCTGAGGAGAGACCAAAAGGGAGCGCTTTGAACTCTTATATTTGCTCCCTCCACGCAAATTGAAGAAATCTCCGGTGAGGATGAAAAATGGGAACTGAAAGATATGCATCCTTGAGGTCCAACCTGACCATCCAATCCTTCGGAAGAAGGATGTCCCTCAAAAGATTAATACAATCCATTTTGAAATGACGATACACTAGCCATTCGTTGAATTCTTTTAAGTTTATGAGAGAGCGAAATCCCTTGTCCTTCTTTTCTACAAGGAAAATATTACTCAGAAATCAATTTGGGTGAAGTACCAACCTGTAAATGGCTCTTTTTTGCAGAATATCCTGCACTTCCAAATCTATGAGATTCATTTCCTGTGTTGAGAAAACTAAAGGTCTGGGTTGAGACTGTTGGATTGGAGATCCATAAAACTCTATGTGGAAACACAGCACTGTTTGAACGATCCAGGGATCCTTTGATATCATTTCCCAGTTGTGAGCAAATTTCTGAAGCCTTCCCCCAAGATCTCGAGGGGAAAAAGGGATAAAGCTTACCGGAATTTCCTCCTGGTGTGTTCGCCCCTCCTCTGACACGGTTGTTTCTGGCTCTGCTGGAACCTCAGGAAGGATAAAAGGTTCCTTGACGACCATCCCAACCATTGTTCCTTTTTGGGTAATTTCTCAACGGGCCTTGGTGATAAAGACAGCCGGAAGAGCGCCCCTTCCTTGTCTGGCCCCAGCAAAAATCTTATCAGGGAAAATCTTTTTTTCATGGGAGTTTGAGCCTTATCCAAGGCTGAGAAAGTTGCAACCAACTTTCCTAGCTCCTTAACAGAAGGAACCCCAAAAAGGTTGCCTTGGGCAATTGCCCCTGCCTCTGAAGTAGCTAACTCCCTGAGCTTAGGGTCTATTTTTATGAGAAGCAATCTTCTGCATTCTGCTGCCAGAGCGCAGTTCGCATTTCCAAGGAATCAAATGGCTCTTTGTGCCCAGCCAGCTACGATATCCACCGATAATGGAGTTCCGGTGTGTTTTGCCTGTTGCGCTAATTGTATCATTTGAGTGAGAGGACTGACCACATCTAGGAGTTTATCCTGACAACCCCTCTAAGATTTATCAATTCCCTTTTTTGGATCTTTAATGTACTTGCTGAAAAAGGTACCTAATTTCGGGTCGATATCAGGAGTAACAGCGACCTTGCTGGGAAGGGAAGGTCTGAGACATTCCTCCCTAAGTTTAGCCCTTACTTCTTTTTCCAGAGGCTCACGAATCTTATTAGCGACATAAGCGGCTACCTTAGATTCAGGAACCCATTCTGAGGATCTGGGATGATACATTTCTGATGGATTAAACATGACAGATTCTTCTTCTATATAATCAGGGGAAACAGAACTAGGACGCCAGGGTCTAATTATCTCATATTCCTCTTCTGAGGAATTTTCGGCATCCGATACTCCTTCCCCTCCAAGGGGGACCTCAAAGAAAGGGTCTGCATTTTTTGCGACAAAGTTGCTCAATTCCCTGGGTTGGTCTTCCTCCCAGTAGGGCAGATGTTTAAGAGTGCACGCAGTCTTATGGAAGGTCTCTGTAAGCTTATCAAAATATTCCTTGTGCCCAGCGTCACGCTTAGTGGCCTTCTTTCCCCTGATTTAAGACCACTATGGCCTGGTTTAGATTGTGTAGGGTCGCTAAAAAACCCTGTAATGCTCCTAGTGAGCTTGTCAACCTGTTTCCGAAGAGGCGCTAGAACATTCGCAATAGTGATAGAAAGCGCTTGATTCACCTCTGGTGGAAGAGGTTGAGGAGGCCACTCCTGTTCGGCAACCTGAAAGGATGAGTTTTCATTACCATTATTATGGTCCATTTTGAGGGTGGGCGCACAAAGAAAATTAAAAATATTTGGATCAAAATATTAAAGTATATTTAATATTTGTATTAGAATATTATTACAATGTGGAAATATTTTTTTTAAAACTATTTCTTCACCCAAGATTAATATGGATAGCCCCCTCGCTGGTGCTCCTAATAAAATATAGTTAGTAACTTTAAAGTTCAAATTTTATGGAAAAAAAAATCACTAGGTGGCGCTATTTCTTTAAATATACACCAACCAGTGTCTTGCGCAAGGGTTGGTTCAGACTTAACAAAGTGACTGACAGGAATTCAAATAATTTCCTGTCAGGCTTCCACCAAAACACGCGCAGCAGTCAACTGGAGCGCTCTAAAGAAGTCACCTCAGGCGCTGCCGACGCGCCTGACATGTCGTCAAGTGGTGCGCATGTGCCCACATCGGACCTGTGAAGAAAATAATAAACGAGCGCTCGGACAGAAGCCTACTGCGCTGATAAAAGGAAAACGATATTAGCGATTAAATTAGCATAAATATAAACGCATTTCAATGACAAGGAAAAACACGTCACTTAACTGACGAGCAGTGAAGAAAGACAGAACAGGGAGCAACATCATATGCTTATATATGCTGGTCTGGACTCTGGTTGTAGTGTGTTTGGACTCTGATACTCAGAGCCTCAACAGACATGTTGTTTTTCATAGATTTTATTTTTCTTTATTTCTTTGAATCTGCTGTTTAATAAAGTGAAGAAAGTTATGCATAATCCTTGTCTCTGGTCCTGACATAGAATCATTCTTTATGAGGTGGACCCCACACAGCTCTGCCAAGTGTCACGTATCATGCGTTAGATCAGCGCATTTCCATCAAGGTCCCCACATTACTGCATCAACACTTTAACATCACACATTCTGTGCTTTATGAGCTCTGCTTGTGCATAATGCTTGAGAAACATGGCATGTGTAAAATGTTCTGACAGTTTGGTCACACTCTCCTGGAGAGGGACGAGGGCCTTTGCAATGGCCTGCGACAGTATAGCATCCATCTCTGGAGAAAGGCAGCACTTAGAGGGGCTCTCCTCTGTGGCATATTAGGGAGCATTTGTGGTCCTGGAGGGACTGCATTGATAGCGGGTGTAAGTACACAGATGCTTGCACTGAGGAAACTTTCTTCCCTGACAGCAACATCCTGTAGATAATATGGGCAGCCCCCCGCAACGCTCTGCCTGTTTTAGATTAACTTGCCCCTCAACGCATTCAGATGCTGCATGATATGGGCCGTGCCCTCAGATGGGCTATGCCTGACAACAAAAGCGGTGTTCTGCTGGGGTTGGAAGGGGAAACAAAAGGACTTCTGCCACAGACAGACTACTTCCCCTTGGTGCGGAGTAGAAACGATCGAACGCCAGCGACTCAATCAGTTTCACTGCACGCGATCTGCGCCACAGTAGCGGCGCAAAAGAGCACCCTCTGGTGGACCTGACTTGCTATCGAGAAACAAATCTGCGCTCGGGCTGCTGCCTGCCGCCTGCCGCGCGATCGTTTTCTTGATGTACAGTGCACTAGCTGAAAAAACGGGGGACAAGCAGAAATAAGCACACAGTGAAAAACAATCTAATATATGGTTAGTCAGTATAAGAAAGGTATGACTTAACTGACGCTCTGAGCAGTGAAGAAATAAGAAGGGCTTGGAGAACGGGGATATATATGGACAATCGGACTGTGGCTGGATTGGACAGTGGTTACCACAGAGACGTGTTAGATCCATGGCCTATGTAGTGTTATGTTTTTTCTTTGTTGAACTTTGAACTGGCTGTTTAATAAAAAGTGAAGAAAGAAATGCATAATCCTCGCCTCTGGTCCTGACATAGTATTGCCAGGACACAGCCCTGACGGGTGATGTGGATGACGCCACTAATCAGGTTTGTTATGGTCTCCTCCAACATATCTGATATACTATAGTGGGTACTAGGTTCCCTGCTCCTTTATTTATCTGCAGTCCTTTACAATCTGAGAGATCCACAGCTGCCTCCAGCAACATGTCTTATTGTAGTGCTGTATGCTTGGACACAGTCACACTGCAAAGACAGATGAGTAAAGTGCCACAAGAGTTAATGTATTTTCATGTAATGCCGTGCACTGCAGTGCAGCCAGAAGCAAATACAAAAATGTATCTTGAAGTGTGTAGACCTCTTCCTGAGAGAACAAATTCCATAGATACTGCTTCTCGATATTGAAGTAAAACCAGTGAAATATTTTTGATAAGGGGCGTACAGATCTGTGTTTTTTTTTGTTCAGTTTTATGGGCAAATGCAAACTGGGGTACCTGATGGCAATTGATCTTCCATTTCCTTCAAACTTTTACTTTGGTTTCTGGCATAGCAACAGTTGCCAACAAAGGGCACAGCCTGAAACAGCTCCATGCTCCAAAACTGTTGTTTCTTATAAAGCTGTTCCAGTCCGACCCTGTATTGCACAGACTATCTAAATTACTTTTCTATTGCTTGTGATAGAGTCACTCAAAGTGTAACACACAACGACCTGGAATGTCACACATAAGCACACTTTAAATACAGAAATGTCACACATAAGCAAACTGGAAACTTGGCAGTTATGCACAGAAATAAGATAGGCCACCCATCGGGGTATAAACACCCTCCAACGCACATCACTTCCTGACAGTACCAGCAGAGCTTTAAAAGAAAAAAAAGTGAAAGTACTCACCAATTTGAGTTGTGGACTTGGTTTTGGGGCGTGGCCAGGAACACATTTAATTTTATTGAGATTTTCTTGGTGTGCAGATGTGCATAATGATACAGAAGTATTTTTGGCATCTTTTGAGTTTTTCTTTTGTTCTTATACATACAAAAGGGTATATTTAATCTTATATTTCAAATTTTTGTGTTGACAGATTGGCACTGGGCAGGGCACATGAAATACATTTTTATTCTTTACATTATGTGGAATAATGAAACCTTGAAAACTAAACTCCAAGATATCATTCTATTTAAAAACAGCCTTATCTTTTAACAACATTATAATAGATCTATGTTACCCAGTGCCAAAAAACCTCAAGCCACCTTATGCCAATCATGTCGTCTTTAAGCGGAGTACCCACCCCATGGCCTTAATATTAACCAGTGGCATTGTCCCACTTTTGGCATTAAGATGAAATGTATATCCATTCTTACAAAACCCCCACCATCACACCCATAACAATGTGTGGCACTAGATGTTTTTTCATAGAAGTTGCAGATTTCAGTAAACCGACCCTGGTTCTCAGTCGAACTACTAGGGGACATTAATCAACAAAATGGACTCTTTTAAAACTATGCCAGTGATTGAAATTATGCCCTACTTTCGCTCCTGCGGGTGGCAGACCCCCTGAGCCAACTTGTAGCCTTCAAAGATCTGTCTACCCAGGACATTGCATATATGTAATCGCATCCCAGCTTTGAAAGCTGGGCATCGACCTCATTTTGTTATTGGAGAAAAAATACCTTAAAAATATTCACTGGGCATGAAAATTAGTGCCACAATGAAAAGAAGCCCCATCATTTTTTTAAAAAAGCCAAGCAGACCTGCTGGCAAATGCATCCCCAACCCTACAGGCAGTGGAGGCCTTTAATATAGGTCCCTTTAGATTTTCTAAGTATTTTTCTTTCCTTCAGCTGCAAAGCACAATAGAAGTGGACTTCCCTGTTGCAACACTTAATTCACATATGACTTGCACAAGCTATTTTCCTTAACATGTTTTGGAAACGTTTAACTATGCTAAACATCTTATCTCCTGGCATCTAACAGACATCACCCAGCCACTCCTAGATGGCACAGCTTTGCTTCAAAGCTCCTTAACTGCTGCAAATGTCTGATTCACTCTTCCTGGAGGTGGGCACGCTGCTGAAAGCTCGAGACAGAATCAAGCCAGATGTCTGGGTCAGTTCCAGGTCCTTTTGCACTCTCAAGACTAAAATGAACTAAACTTTGATGTTGCTTCTGCCTGCCAGCCCAACTATAATCTGAGTGACTATGTGAAATAGTGACTTTTTTTAAAAACATGAGAGAAAAAAATATATAACCATCTATTGGCTGAATTGTACAATGTGAAACCAGAAATTCTGGAATCTGTCCCAGCTTCCCCACTTGATCAAATTGTGTGATCCTGGGCAAATATTTTATATCACCAAACCAACTTTTTGTTCATTAACACATATGATAGTATATTGAAATACATGAGTTCAGGATGTATGCTGTACAATCACATCTTGTGTTAGATTTAATACACTATAATGTTGTTTCATTCATGAAAAGAAAATTGGCCATATTTAATGTACACATTAACACTGACTAGCTTTTTAGTCCAGTAGTGGCATTGTCGTCATGGTGGGAGCACAAAAGTTTCTAACTTCACCATCACTTTTAATAAACTCTTGTGAATGCTACAATGTAAGCTTATGTACCAAGGTGAAATGTTTCCACATGTTAAAGACAATACTTTTATGTCAATGTAATGTTTCAAGGCTTGACTTATGTACAGGATCTTAAAGCTAAGGCAGTCTCTTGATTCAGCTCTCACTGGGCTCTCCTTGTTTATTTGTTGGTTTGCCCACCTCTGCCTCTCCCAGAGCCACTCCATTAACCCAAGAGAAAACAACCTCCTAAATACAAAATACTGTTGTGTTGAGACACTGCAGAAAAAGCATATCTGCACCGGAGAGTGGCCTAGGACTTGCTACAAGCGAATCCTTTTACATGCCCTTCACGGCCACACTGTGGTAATGCAGGGCTTGTCGGTCTGGCAGCTATATATTTGCTGTGCTGGACACTGCAAACATCACTCATGCATGCAAGAACATGCACAGTGAAATTCAAGCACTCATGTATGCACACAAAGCATCCAATACATTCGTTTTAGAAATGCTTATGTCTTCTGACGTCCACATTACTAAACCTTGATTCGCACCCGCTCTGGCTCAGTGTCATTATCACCACCTTCCTCCTCAATTTAGTTTCAAACAACTGCTAGTGTACTCTGCTATCCTAACAGGAAGCCATCATTTAGATTTCCCTTTCACAAAATGTTATAGCAGGCCCTGCTAATGCACCTACAGTGCTGTTGAGCCCACTGAGCCTAATTGGACAGTGTGTCAATAATATCAGTGTGAATCAGGCCCCTCCCAAACTTCCCAGCAGATCTGAATTAATGCATATTGGCTGCTGCTGAATTAGCTCAGTGCCACAGTACGTTGGACCTCGATTGTGTTGTGCTTCCTGTACATACCCATTTTACTGAGCTTGTCTTGCTGCACCATGAGTACCGATACTCTCTTTGGCCAAGGAAAAGTTCCGGTACGCAAGAGCTGAAAATTTAGAAGTGCCTGTGTTTAGTACTGGCAAGTACCAGCCCATTTAAAGCACTGGTCCCAAGCCAAATGAAGGCCAGCTGTGACAGTGGGCAGAATAGGTCGTAATGACTGTGACAAGAATAGCAACCAAGGATAATGAGATTTACCCTTAAGTAACAGGTATTACGTCCCATGTTCTTATTCCTGTCATTACAAATGCTGGCCAACCCAAATCTAATGTCAAATTGAAACACCGTATACCAATCATGCTCACTCATCTTTAGTCAGTGTACCAACCAAAGGATTTAAATTATGCAGAAAACACTGCATCCAATACATTTTCCCCAAAGAATTTAACAAGTTCAATACAATAGTATTTAACAAAAGTTTGAGATTAAGCCCACGTGGTGACTGCTGATCTCTGATAGGGGAGCTCCCTGTGCCTCAGCCCAAGAAGCTGTCACCCCTCTAGTAGATCTTCCTTGTGTTCCTTCATGCAGAGAAACGTAAGATAAACAATTGTAGATCTAATGAATCTACTTAACGTAACAATTTAAACTTTGTGACTTTGAGTGACACCTCCAAACATTACAAAGAACTATTCAAATTTTCCATACCCCTCATACCTCTGGAGGTAAATCTCAACTGTCCTCTTCACAACCAACAAATTAAAAAGCTCCTCCTCCTTGGAAGTTGAAGAAAACTAAAACACAGATGAAAATACTTCTTGTTCCCCTTGCAACTTGGACCCTACTTTTCGGCTGGAAAGCTAAATTGTGTTTAAACAAAACTCCATCCTCCAATATCCTTAAAAAAGGCACTTTGCACATTAAAGCCCCCAAGCTTACCAATCCTTCTTGCTGAGGTAATGGCCACTAGAAATTCCACTTTAAAGAACAACACTTCAAATAAACTGAAATCAATGTCTCAAAAGGTGCCACCTGTAGAGCTTTAATAACTAGAGGCAAATTTCAAGTTGGAACAGATGGGAAGAACTAGGACCACGTGGAGCTCCCATCATGGTTGCTCCATGGTTAAACCACTCTGAGGAGGCAGCAAGATGGTCGGTCTGTGCGCAGCTTGGATCGGCTCAGAGAGCGCTCGGTGTATCCAGAATGCAGAGCCGTTAAGCCAGGTGTTCATCGCAGTCTGTAACTCTAGCAGCTCTTGCACTAAGACAAAATCAAGTTTGGCCTGACGACGCAAGCTCATCGCACCACGTGGGCGAAGGAAACCAGCGGTGTCAGCCGTCATAGCGATCACAGAAAGGACTACATGACTACACCTCATCGCACCACACAAGGAGAAGGAAACCAGCTGTCCGGGCGTTGTATTGACCCTAGGAAGGACTATGTGTTGCATCAAGAAAGGTATATATAATTCGCCTCCCCGCCTATTGGGCGAAATGGCGTACAAAACCACCACAACCATTTAAAGGGGTAAAAGGCCACTTTAATAGAACAGGTCTGGGAAAAACATTAACCTTGGCGTTAAGCCTTACAAAACTATAAACCCCACTAATACAGATGTTTCCTAAAGCCCGCCCCCACCCTCTAAAACTTATCCCTCAACAATACCCCTTTCCCATCCCCACCTTGACCTGACCAATCCATTACCCATCTGTCCTGCTGTCCACCTTCTGTATTACCCTTGCCTTTCCTCCCTTGTGTTCCTTGTGAAAAGTCCCTGCCCTCTCATCTTTTGCATCATCCCCTTCCCCCCCCCAAAGCCTTTATGTGAAAAAACCCCGCCTAACCAGACCTGCCTACCAGCGGCATGTAGCTAAACGAACCACAAAAGCCTTTAGACATAGTACAAAACAGACCTGACCCATTAATGCGGATTCAAAACATAATATCCATTAAAAGAACTACAATTTGCTAAAAAACAGGGAGGGAGGGTGGGACCAAAATCGCGATCCGCCTACTGGGTGTGACAAAAGGCCAAAGAGGCCGCCCACACCCTGCCCCTCATTAATATACCCACCCCTTAAAACCCACCCTATCCGGTCAGCCACCCAACCACTAGCCTCCTAAGCGGTGGATTCTTCCACCGACGCCCGATAAGCCCGGGGGTAGACCGGGCAAGCCCATGCTCCCCCCAAACTCCCATCCTTCACTTTTATCTCTGGACTCTCACCGCAACTGAATATGTGTATGTGTTCATCTACAATTTGGGCACAATGTAATTAACTAGCCACATCGCAAGGGAGCTCTATTAAACATGTCGCTGGCAGTAGAGATGTCAGCGAGTTAAGAGGGATTATTATTGTAATGAACACAACACACCGCTATCAATATTAATGCTCTGCATCATCCAAGCCTCTCAGCAAGAAGCTCACACTAAACACTAAGCCCAATTAAAGTGCGCGTATCTAACATATCAGAAGTCTCCATTTGCCTCCTGATTTGCTTAACAGAATTCTGTTTTTAAGGACAATAGCCAAGAATTATCTATTAATCCCCCACTCCAAGGAGCACCCAAGTAAAAACTTTTTGCAGATGATATGATATTGTATCTCGCTGCAGATTCTCAGAATATTGTGCATGTCTTTTATAGGATTGAAGCATTTTCTGACTTGAGAGGCTATCGGATCAATCAATCTAAATTTGAGGCACTGCTGTTTAACAGTTCTGAATGAGTACCGCCACCTGAAATGCAGGACAATTACCGGGCCTCTCACCCAATCAGATATCTCGGCATTTATGTTTCCCACAATATTTCAGATCTTTATCAGCTGAATAATCTTTCTACCCTTAAGAAAGCCCAAGCTGTTTTAAATAATTGGTACAATACCCTATTGACAGTAACTGGCCGCCCTGCTTTGGTCAAAATGATGATATTGCTACTATTTCTTTTCATTTTTACGAATGTTATGATAAAAGTGCCACAGAAATTCTTTAAGGAAATCAACTCAATGTTTCGTCACTTTATCTGGGCCAACAAAAAGCCTTGTATTCAGCTGGAATCACTGTAGCTTACCGTTAAAGATGGCGGTTAAGTTTTATTAGGTAACCTTCATGGACTTGATTGTCAATTCTGCTAGTACAGCTCAATCCGATTCCAATTTCTATCTTCATCAGATACTCTCCGAGAACAATTTGCAATCATCCCATTTTCTTAAAATCTCATGGCTTCCAAAACGCACAAGATATAAACTTCCATACCTTCTATGGCCCTAAGGTGTTCACATGCAACAGTCATATCACTTCATCCATTTTCATCCATCAATCTCTATAAAGGAATGTGGGGCATTTGGGCTCCAGGTGCCTCAGACATTCATAGCGGATTTGGCAAATTTGGGGTTCTTCAAATTTGAAGATAGAGGTTTCTGTTCCCCTTGGGGGCAGCTCGGCCTAATTATAACAGGCCGATCTGCTCCCAAGTGGGGGCAGAAATGGCCTAAAATAAATTTGCCTAAATTTCACTAATGACCGAGCTGACAACAATCTCTGGAATGCACTTCCTAGTTTAACCTGTTCGGTGCCTTGGACGAGATCATCTCGTCCATGGCACAGGGGAACTTGGGGGCGCGCTAGCGCGCCCCCGTGCACCCCCCTCCCCCCCCCCAAGTCGGGTATGGAAGGGGAAGACCTTCCCCTTCCACCCCCGACCCCTCCCACCCCCCCTGTGACGTCAGCGCGCGAGTGCGCGGCGATTTGTCACAGGGGCCTCCCTCGTCGCGCTGGAAGCTCTGCTTCCAGAGCAATTGAAAGAGAAATGCAAAAGCATTTCTCTTTCAATCACTGGGGAGGCCCGGAGGGGCTTCAAAGGGAAGGAAAAGTATTTCCTTCCCTTTGAAGTCTCTCTGAGGGTTTCAAAAGCCGGATTGCTTGCAATCCGACTTTTGAAACCCCACTAGACACCAGGGATTTTTTTTTTTTTAACTAAAATTCACATAAGGTAGCGACCCCTTGGGCAAGGGTCGCTCCCATGGGGGGCATTTTTTCGGGAAGGCCTTTTCTGCCCCAGGAGGGGCAGAAATCTCTAGGCACCAGGGACCATTTTTTTTAAAAAAAAATTTTTAATGTTTCATTTTATTTTTTTGGTGGGGAGCGACCCCTTAGGCAAGGGTCGCTCCCCTTGGGGGGAAATTATATTTTGGCCATTTCTGCCCCCCTTGGGGGCAGATTGGCCGATTTTAGGTCAATCTGCCCCCAAGGGGGCAGAAACCACTAGGCACCGGGGATTTGTTTTTTGGCGCCAATGTCACGCAGGGGGAGCGACCCCGTAGGCAAGGGTCGCTCCCGGGGGTGGGGGGGTTGTCGGGGGGGCACATTTATTTTAGGCCATTTCTGCCCCCCCGAAACCTCTAGGCGCCAGGGCAAATGTTTTTTTTTGTGTTTTTTTTTTTGTTTGTTTGTTTTTTTAGAGATGTGGAGCGACCCATCAGGCAAGGGTCGCTCCCCTGGGGGGCAAATTGTATTTAGACCATTTCTGCCACCCTTAAGGGCAGATTGGCCGATTTTAGGTCTAGGCACCTGGGATTTGTTTTTTGGCGCCAATGTCACGCAGGGGGAGCGACCCCGTAGGCAAGGGTCGCTCCGGGGGGGGGTGGGGGCAAATTTATTTTATGCAATTTCTGCCCCCCCGGGGGGGGGGGGGCAGAACCCTCTAGGCACCAGGGCAAATTGGCCGATTTAAGTCAATCTGCCCCCAAGGCCAAACTCCACAGGTAGGCACTTTGCAAAAAACACCTCTGTTTTCTGTGAAAAAATATGTTGTGTCCACGTTGTGTTTTGGGCCATTTCCTTTCGTGGGCGCTAGGCCTACCCACAGAAGTGAGGTACCATTTTTATCGAGAGACTTAGGGGAACGCTGGGTGGAAGGAAATTTGTGGCTCCTCTCAGATTCCAGAACTTTCTGCCACAGAAATGTGAGGAACATGTGTTTTTTTAGCCAAATTTTGAGGTTTGCAAAGGATTCTGGGTAACAGAACCTGGTCCGAGCCCCACAAGTCACCCCATCTTGGATTCCCCTAGGTCTCTAGTTTTCAAAAATGCACAGGGTTGGTAGGTTTCCCTAGGTGCCGGCTGAGCTACTGGCCAAAATCCACAGGTAGGCACTGTTTTCTTTCAAAAATTTGGATGTGTCCACGTTGCGCTTTGGGGCTTTTCCTGTCGCGGGCGCTAGGCCTACCCACACAAGTGAGGTATCATTTTTATCGGGAGACTTGGGGGAACGCTGGGTGGAAGAAAATTTGTAGCTCCTCTCAGATTCCCAAACTTTCTACCACAGAAATGTGAGGAACATATGTTTTTTTTTGCCAAATTGTGAGGTTTGCAAAGGATTCTGGGTAACAGAACCTGGTCCGAGCCCCGCAAGTCACCCCTCCTTGGATTCCCCTAGGTCTCTAGTTTTCAAAAATGCACAGGTTTGTTAGGTTTCCCTAGGTGCCGGCTGAGCTAGAGGCCAAAATCTACAGGTAGGCACTTCGCAAAAAACACCTCTGTTTTCTTCCAAAAATGTGGATGTGTCCACGTTGCGCTTTGGGGCGTTTCCTGTCGCGGGCGCTAGGCCTACCCACACAAGTGAGGTATCATTTTTATCGGGAAACTTGGGGGAACATAGATTAGCAAAACAAGTGTTATTGCCCCTTGTCTTTCTCTACATTTTTTCCTTCCAAATATAGGAGAGTGTGTAAAAAAGACATCTATTTGAGAAATGCCCTGTAATTCACATGCTAGTATGGTGACCCCGGAATTCAGAGATGTGCAAATAACCACTGCTCCTCAACACCTTATCTTGTGCCCTTTTTGGAAATACAAAGGTTTTCTTGATAGCAATTTTTTACTCTTTATATTTCAGCAAATGAATTGCTGTATACCCGGTATAGAATGAAAATGCACTGCAGGGTGCAGCTTATTTATTGGCTCTGGGTTCCTCGGGTTCTTGATGAACCTACAAGCCCTATATATCCCCACAACCAGAGGAGTCCAGCAGACGTAACGGTATATTGCTTTCGATAATCTGACATTGCAGGGAAAAGTTACAGAGTAAAACGTAGAGAAAAATTGATGTTTTTTTCACCTCAATTTCAATATTTTTCTTTTTCAGTTGTTATTTTCTGTAGGAAACCCTTGTAGGATCTACACAAATGACCCCTTGCTGAATTCAGAATTTTGTCTACTTTTCAGAAATGTTTAGGTTTCTGGGATCCAGCATTGGTTTCATGCCCATTTCTGTCACTGACTGGAAGGAGGCTGAAAGCACAAAAAATTGCAAAAATGGGGTATGTCCCAGTAAAATGCCAAAAGTGTGTTGAAAAATTGGGTTTTCTGATTCAAGTCTGCCTGTTCCTGAAAGCTGGGAAGCTGCTGAGTTTAGCACCGCAAACCCTTTGTTGATGCCATTTTCAGGGGAAAAACCACAAGCCTTCTTCTGCAGCCACTTTTTCAATTTATTTTTTAAAAAACGAAATTTTCCCTGTATTTTGGCCAATTTCTTGGCCTCCTTCAGGGGAACCCACAAAGTCTGGGTACCTCTAGAATCCCTAGGATGTTGGAAAAAAAGGACGCAAATTTGGCTTGGTTAGCTGATGTGGACAAAAAGTTATGCGGGCCTAAGCGCGAACTGCCCCAAATAGGCAAAAAAAGGCCTGGCACAGGAGGGGGAAAAGGCCTGGCAGCGAAGGGGTTAAAGAAGACATTTATTATTACTTCACCACAAGGTTCCTGAGAGAGGAGATTAGTAGATAGGAGGCACATGTTTAAAAGTAGTCACAGCAATGAAAGGAAAATATCTCAAAGTGATTCTCAACTGCAATGTACACAGTAAATATATGTGATTATATTATAGCATAACTTCAAAGCAAAGAATAAAAGTCAAAATTCATCACTGTAGGGCCTATCACTGCTCGTCATCTTTCTCATGCCAGCAAGATGATGACCCCTGTTCAACTGCGAGAAAGAGATTTTACACCCTCACGGGACAGGTCAGGCAGTTGATGTCCACTCCTGACTGAAGCCTCGGAAAATTACCCCTCACTGCTACCCAGGGACACCTTTTATAATATTCAAAACATGCTGGCTACTGTAAGTCAGAGTTGGAAGAAACACCGTCGAAAGTTGGCCAAGTTTTCAAGGCTGTCTCTCCCAAGGCCGCACTAGAGAAAAACACAAAATATGTGCTTCCTTATCATGCTAGTGTTCGGTGAGAGAAAATACGAAAAACACAAGCTTAGTTTACCATGTGGAAAAACACAGCTCATCTGCAACGTCTAACGCCACGATAAAGCCAATAGGCAGCTAAACTGAATACAAAATGTAATGTGCTACTGGTGAATATTGAACAACTAATATGCACAGTGGTAAAACACAAAGTCAGTGGTCAAACATACTTAATTTCAATACAGCCCCCCAGGGAAGCAACCCTTGCCTAAGGGGTCGCTCGCCTTGTGTGAAATTGGCGCAAAAAAAAAACCCTGGCATCTAGTGGTTTCTACACCCTTGGGGGCAGATTGGTCTAAGAAAAATAGGTCGATCAGGCCCAAAGGTGGGCAGAAATGGCCTAAAATAAAATTGCCCCACAGGGGAGCGACCCTTGCCTAATGGGGGGTCGCTCCCCATCTGTAAAAAAATAAAAGTCCCTGGTGCCTATTTGTTTTTGTAGATCGGCCTAAATAAAATAGGCCGATATGGCCTAAAATTAATTTGTCCCCCCAGGGGAACGACCCTCGCCTAAGGGGCCGCTCCCCACGTGTAAACAATAAAAAAAAGATCCCTAGTGTCTAGGGGGAGGGCAGAAAAGGAGGCCCACAGGGGAGCGCTAGCGCTACCCTCTGAGGGCCGGGTGCAGGACGAGCTGGTCTCGTCCTTGGCGCACTGCAACCGCGGACGAGGGCAAGACCAGCTCGTTCCAGGCACCCGAGGGGTTAATACACAATTTAGCTGAAGCATTGGCCTCCACAGTCACTCAAGCCCTTTTTGTGCATGGGTAATCTACGGTCGGGAATTGGTATTGGATTCTCCAGCAAGGGTTAGGGGAAATAATCCTCCCATCTGCTTTAAATAGAATAACAACAGCTACAGGCTGCATTATAGATCTACAGTCTTGGAAGCAGCATAATGTACTTTCCCATAAAGCTGTAGGGGGTGCAAATTTCAAGAGAATGGCTTTTTATACAAAATGGATGCTTTATTATACACCCCTTCGGGTTAACAAGATGTTCCCTTCAATTCCACGTGAATGATTCAGGTGTCATCATGATGTGGAAGGCTGGCTACATATTTGTTTCCTTTGCCCTGTTTTAACTAGTTTGCGCCAAGTTCTTCTAGGGGCTTGTTTGGAATATCTAGCTCTCCGAAGCTGCAAGTACAATCAAAAAAGCTCTTTTTTATTGCATCCTTAGTTGCAAAGTCATTGATCTTGCAACAGAACGACCTTGCCCCTGTTATATGATTCTTGGGAACGCAAAATTAAATCAATCCAGTTCAAAGAACGATTCTAAGCTCAAAGAATTGGGGCCACTCGGAAATTTCGTAGCACTTGGGCAAGTAGGATCTGAAGAAGTTAAAGGGATTGGGCAGGGAAAATAAGAGCGATCCAAACACATTTTCATTTGATATGAAAGGCAATTTGACATCAATAATGTATTATTGCAGATGAATTTCTTTATTTTGGACTTTGGTCCCTCAATTTGCAGTGTTTTTATGCATTTTGTTGTAGGAATTGGGCAATGAAAATAAGAGCGATGCAAAGATGTTTTTATCATGTGCTATAAAAGGCAATTCAATATCAATCATGCAGTATATTGAAGATGAATGTCCTTATCTTAGAGTTTGATCCTGCAATTCGATGTTTTTCTTTGAATTTTGTTGTATGATCCCATCCACTTGCACATATATGCACATTAAATACATTAAAAAAAAAGGTTGGAACAGATGGACTAGATATTGGCCTTGAGATAGAAATACTCTTTAAGAGTCTAGACACTTAGTCAAAATCCCTGCTGGAATTAGACTGAGGCTTCCTAAAGACCTTAATAGCAGCCCAGTGGGGTCATAGCATTGTTACCGATAATTGTTCTTGAAAACCACCCAGCAAGAATGAAGCACTCTGGAAATCTCACATTGTACTCCTGATGGAGATTTAGAAGAACACCATTGTTTGAACTTCCTCTAGGGTTTGGAATAGGCCTTCTGGATAGATTGGAACCTAGAGCCCTCAATGATTTTTGCTACATGTTGGGGCACCTACCTTCTCTGAATCCGATCCTCTCATGCTCCAGACCGATAGAGCTAGCTTCTGTAAAGGTAGACACCCCACCAATAAGAGAAGAAAGGAAGATAGTTGAAGTCTGCATGCTAGAAAACTAGCAGGCTCCTTCGGACAGAACCAAGAGTGGCGGGCCAAAATTGGGCCTCCACAGTAACCTCCACCATTTGTATCTGCACTCTTGAAAGCAGATGAGGGATGAGTGGAATAGGTGGGAATGCATGTATCAGATGAGGAGGCCAAAGTGAAGATAGGGCATCTACACCCCCATGCTTCAGGATGCCACCACTGAGAGAGGAACCTCAGTAACTGAGTGTCTTATCTGGAAGCAAACAAGTCTATAAATGGCTCATTGAACCTCTAGCAGTTTTGGGGGACCACTAGGGGGTGAGAGAAAGAATCCATGATGAGAAGACCCTGCTTAGTCTCTCTCCTGCTGTTTTGTCTTCTTCTCTGATGTGAGTTATTTTCAGGGAAAGAAGATGTTTATCTGCCTAAGCTCCAGTCCTCAAAACAATCAGATTGGGGGAGGCAGACTTTGTACCACCTTGTCGGTTCACATATGGCACTGCCGTTGTGTTGTCCATCCTGAATAACACATACTGATTCAGAATGTATCTGCTGAAATTCAACATCACCTGGACAATTGTGACATTCTTGTCTTGTATTTTGCTGACCATCTTTCCTGAGCTGCCTGCTGCCTGCTCCCAACGTTGTACTCCAACTCACAGGGCTTGCATCCATTTTTATGACAATCTCTGGTGGTGAGTGCAGATGAAATCCTCGGCTCAATCACTCCTGTTTCATCCACCACTGAAGTTGTACCCTGATTAAGTCTACTACCAGGATCCTCTTTTCCCAATCCATTGAAGACAGTCTCCAGTTCTTTGCAAGATGAGCCAAAAGAGGTCTTATATGAAGCCTTGCCCAAGTGACCAGAAATACACAGAATGAAATGTGGCCCTTACCCTATAGTAACAATCTCGATTGTGCCTCCACGTGGGATAACAGGTATAAGAGAGCTTACCTTAATTTCACTGCTTTCTGTGTCGGCAGACATACCAGACCCATATATGTCCTGAAATGGACCACAATGAAAATTCTGTACTGTGAAGGAAGTAGCAACACTTTTCCAGATTTATGAGAAGACCGTAACAGTATACACAATTATTTCATGACATCCCAATGTTCTGTCTCCTCCTCTCTTGATGGAGCATGGATGAGATGATTGTCTAAATACAGAAAGATACTCCAGCCCTGCATATGTAGAAGTGCCACCAAGGGAGCATCATTTTTAAAATATCTTTGGACCAGACTAGATCTCGAAGGGCAATACCTAGAACTAATAGTGTCTTTTTAGAGAAAGAATCTGAGGTATTTCTAATGCATCCTCACAATGTGAATGAGGAAATAGGCTTCAATTAGATCCATAGTGATCATGAAGGCTCTATCTAGCTTTAAAGGAATTATCTTCTTTGCTATCTCTATTTTGAATGGAATCCCCCTGATCCATTTGTTGACCTCTCTTGAATTAGCCTTATTTGTCACAAAGGTTTGGGAACTAAAAAGAGACTGGAATACACTCCCATCCCCTTCTTCTCTGTCAGAAACTGGCACCAGAGCTTTCTTCTTCACCAGGCTGAGAATCGCTGTTTCCAGAGCCAACTTCCTTATTACATCTAGAGGTTCTGATATAGAAATGATCTTAGAGTCCAACGGTGTTTCCAGAAATTGTCTGGTATCCATCCTTCACTACCTGATGGACTCACACTTCTGAAGTAGATTCCTCCCATGCTGCATGAAAAAATCTTATCCTATCTCCCACAGGCGGGAGAATTACAATCCCGGCATAGTCAGGAGAGCTGGTTCTTAGTGGGATATCCTGACTTACCCTTTTGTTCACACTGATGTATGCTTCATTTGCTTCTCTGTCTTTTATATGAAGGCCTTCTTAAGGGCTAGCAAAAGGCAGTTTTAGAAAAAAAGGAGCAAGATCTTGACTCTGATGTCCAATATTCTGTTGAAATGATTGCAAATGCTTCTTCTCCTTGAATATTCTATGTAATTTTTCCTCAAGGTTCATCCCAAAGATTCTGGTTCCCTCAAAATGCATCCTTAAAGCTTCTGAGCTGCATCTGTATAGCATTCCTTAAGGTAAAGGTTTGTTCTAGGATAAATGGTGGATCATTCTGCCACCGCCGAAGCTCTCACCATGTCAAAGGAGATATCATTAAAAAAAATCCGCCTGCTTCTCCAAGACCTCAAGAAGCTCTAAGCACTCCATAGTCTCCTGAACCACTTTGAAAAGGCTACATATGTTAGAGTGAAAGGATTGTAAAAAAGAATCCATCACAACTGCCTCTAATATACTTTTATACCTCTTGCAAGGTATAGAGTCTAGACATAAATCTAGGAATGTTGATTTTATCAGGATCCTTCAGTTTCCTCTTTACTATATAAGCCACATGCTGGTCTATCTGTAGGGTAACAGACACAGGCTGCTGAAACTGTCTCCGCTGACATACTAGGCAATTCCTCCATTAGAAATCCCATGTTCTGCTTTACTCTTGCCAAGATTTCTGGCAGCATCTTATCAATATATTTTTCCCCTCAAATTTGAAGGAACCATTTCCAAGATTTCCTCTTCTGCTGTACAACTGGAAATAGACTGACACAGGCCCATATTTAAAGGAGTCTGCAGCTGAGGGTCATTGATTGCTGACATTGTTTCCAGTACAATCTTTTTAATCTGGTCTTTCACAGAGCAATCCTCATACGTTGCCCTTTTAAGCCCCCTGTGACGTAAAGAACATAAACCTGACTCCGTTTTAAGTAGGCCCAGGCTCCATTTTCTGTATTTTTGTAGAATCATCATGCCTGCCCATGATGTAGATGTCATATGTCCTTATCTTTCCAAGTACCTGTAAAAGTGTCTGGTCATTCAGATTGTAGACATCAACATGACCCCTGATACGACATCAGCCTGGAGCAAATGCATTGTTATCTCTGTTTCAAGGTCAAGCAAGAACAATACCCAAACAAAACAGTGTAGTCTGAATTGTCATATTTTTACCTTATTAGTTTAATAGAATGCATCTTAGACTAGCATTGTGATGCTGATTGGTTATACCAGACATTCGTAAGGTGATGTTAGAAATTCTATCCTAGATTAAGATAGATGTAATAATAAAGGACTGCCACTTGTCCAGTTTTCAGGAGAGATCTTTCGGCCCTGATTATTGAGCAAGATACTGCCAGAGAAGATCTTGACTGCTAGAAGTGCTGCAGTATCACACTTTCTACTGAATGCTGATATCGAGCCTGAGTCCTGGATTTGCTCATGCAAGGTGTGTTTGCCTTTTGTAGGGAACATGGCCTTCCTGACTACTGATAATTACAGTGCTTGGCTATAAACAGGTATGCAGTGCGCTCATTCTCCCTAAGAAAATCTAGATGCAAGTTATACTACTATATGCTCCCCTAGCGAAGTGCATAGAAGTAGGTTTTATGGTGTTAGCTTTCTTAGATGACACTTTAACCATGGTAAAAATGTTCATTTTATTCTTGTTATTCGCAACATGCATTTGTGCTGTTTTAAATATATTCGTTATGGTTGTTTTAGATCTGCTGAGCATCAGTTGAAATACACATGCTTTTTAGTTAAAGTACATTTTCTTAGAGCAGTTTGTGTGTGTGGTTTCAAGAGGAATGGACGAGGTTTTGTTTCCAATCACCACAGTGTTCCTGTATCCCTGTTTAGGGACTGTTAGTAACCTAAAGCCTTGGTGCCACTTCAATTTTGTATTGGGTGGGGTTTTGTGGGGCTCCAAAAATCTTCCTTTCACATTCAAGTGTTTGTGCATTGAACTAAGTTAATTCATGTCACCTTGGGTGTGTAAACAATCCTTGTAGAGCTGAGCCAAAGACTCAGTTTATGTAACACTGACACCCAGTGCTGGTCCTGGATGTTTTGGGAACCCGTAAGTAGTTTTTTTTTATATTTACACCCACATGAACCATTGTTACGTAATTATGGAGAAGTCTGTAATAATCATGATTACCTCCTACGGAGGATAAGGGAGCACTTATTGCCGTATCTTTGTCAGGCTTGACTTTTAAAAGGTTATTCTCAGTTCTGTGGGTTTTCTTGTTCTTTAAATCCATTCCACTTGAATCTAGTCACCTTAATGCGGCCCCTATTGTAATAGGAGCCAATTGCGGGGAAGCAGTTACTCAGCAGCTCTAGCTTCAAGGTGTCCCCAATGCGGGGAGGTGGTTATTTTTGTAATAGCTGCTCACATGGCCTGTGCCTTTAACCCCTTCGCTGCCAGGCCTTTTCCCCCTCCTGTGCCGAGCCTTTTTTTGGCTATTTGGGGCAGTTCGCGCTTAGGCCCTCATTACTTTTTGTCCACATAAGCTAGCCAAGCTAAATTTGCGTCCTTTTTTTCCAACATCCTAGGGATTCTAGAGGTACCCAGACTTTGTGGGTTCCCTTGAAGGAGGCCAAGAAATTAGCCAAAATACAGTGAAAATTTAGTTTAAAAAAAAAAGAAATGGGAAAAAGTGGCTGCAGAAGAAGGCTTGTGTTTTTTCCCCTGAAAATGGCATCAACAAAGGGTTTGCGGTGCTAAAATCACCAACTTCCCAGCTTTCAGGAACAGGCAGACTTGAATCAGAAAACCCAATTGTTCAACTCAAATGTGGCATTTTACTGGGACATGCCCCATTTTTTCAATTTTTTGTGCATTCAGCCTCCTTCCAGTCAGTGACAGAAATGGGCATGAAACCAATGCTGGATCCCCGAAACCTAAACATTTCTGAAAAGTAGACAAAATTCTAAATTCAGCAAGGGGTCATTTGTGTAGATCCTACAAGGGTTTCCTACAGAAAATAACAACTGAAAAAGAAAAATATTGAAATTGAGGTGAAAAAAACATCACTTTTTCTCTACGTTTTACTCTGTAACTTTTTCCTGCAATGTCAGATTTTCGAAAGCAATATACCGTTACGTCTGCTGGACTCCTCTGGTTGCGGGGATATATAGGGCTTGTAGGTTCATCAAGAACCCTAGGTACCCAGAGCCAATAAATGAGCTGCACCCTGCAGTGCGTTTTCACTCTATACCGGGTATACAGCAATTAATTTGCTGAAATATAAAGAGTGAAAAATAGCAATCAAGAAAACCTTTGTATTGCCAAAAAGGGCACAAGATAAGGTGTTGAGGAGCAGTGGTTATTTGCACATCTCTGAATTCCGGGGTCACCATACTAGCATGTGAATTACAGGGCATTTCTCAAATAGATGTCTTTTTTGCACACTCTCTTATATTTGGAAGGAAAAAATTTAGAGAAAGACAAGGGGCAATAACACTTGTTTTGCTAATCTATGTTCCCCCAAGTCTCCCGATAAAAATTATACCTCACTTGTGTGGGTAGGCCTAGCGCCCGCGACAGGAAACGCCCCAAAACGCAATGTGGACACATCAAATTTTTTGAAAGAAAACAGAGGTGTTTTTTGCAAAGTGCCTACCTGTAGATTTTGGCCTCTAGCTCAGCCGGCTCCTAGGGAAACCTACCAACCCTGTGCATTTTTGAAAACTAGAGACCTAGGGGAATCTAAGATGGGGTGACTTGTGGGGCTCTGACCAGGTTCTGTTACCCAGAATCCTTTGCAAACCTCAAAATGTGGCTAAAAAAACACATTTTCCTCAAAGTTTGGTGACAGAAAGTTCTGGAATCAGAGAGGAGCCACAAATTTCCTTCCACCCACCGTTCCCCCAAGTCTCCCGATAAAAATGATACCTCACTTGTGTGGGTAGGCCTAGCGCCCGCGACAGGAAATGCCCCAAAACGCAACGTGGAAACATCACATTTTTTTAAAGAAAACAGAGGTGTTTTTTGCAAAGTGCCTAACTGTAGATTTTGGCCTTTAGCTCAGCCGGCACCTAGGGAAACCTTCCAAACCTGTGCATTTTTGAAAACTAGAGACCTAGGGAAATCCAAGATGGGGTGACTTGTGGGGCTCTGACCAGGTTCTGTTACCCAGAATCCTTTGCAAACCTCAAAATGTGGCAAAAAAAACACGTTTTCCTCAAATTTTGGTGACAGAAAGTTCTGGAATCAGAGAGGAGCCACAAATTTTCTTCCACCCAGCGTTCCCCCAAGTCTCCCGATACAAAATGATACCTCAATAGTGTGGGTAGGCCTAGCGCCCGCGACAGGAAATGCCCCAAAACGCAACGTGGACACATCACATTTTTTTAAAGAAAACATAGGTGTTTTTTGCAAAGTGCCTACCTGTAGGCTTTGGCCTGTAGCTCAGCCGGCACCTAGGGAAACCTAGCAAACCTGTGCATTTTTTAAAACTAGAGACCTAGGAGAATCCAAGATGGGGTGACTTGTGGGGCTCTGACCAGGTTCTGTTACCCATAATCCTTTGCAAACCTCAAAATTTGGCTAAAAAAAACACGTTTTCCTCACATTTTGGTGACAGAAAGTTCTGGAATCAGAGAGGAGCCACAAATTTCCTTCCACCCAGCGTTCCCCCAAGTCTCCCGATAAAAATAATACCTCACTAGTGTGGGTAGGCCTAGCGCCCGCGACAGGAAATGCCCCAAAATGCAACGTGGACACATCACATTTTTTGAAAGAAAACAGAGGTGTTTTTCGTAAAGTGCCTACCTGTAGATTTTGGCCTCTAGCTCAGCCGGCACCTAGGGAAACCTACCAAACCTGTGCATTTTTGAAAACTAGAGACCTAGGGGAATCCAAGATGGGGTGACTTGTGGGGCTCTGACCAGGTTCTGTTACCCAGAATCCTGTGCAAACCTCAAACTTTGGCTAAAAAAACACATTTTCCTCAGATTTTGGTGACATAAAGTTCTGGAATCAGAGAGGAGCCAGAAATTTCCTTCCACCCAGCGTTCCCCCAAGTCTCCCGATAAAAATGATACCTCACTAGTGTGGGAAGGCCTAGCGCCCGCGACAGGAAATGCCCCAAAATGCAACGTGGACACATCACATTTTTTGAAAGAAAACAGAGGTGTTTTTTGCAAAGTGCCTACCTGTAGATTTTGGCCTCTAGCTCAGCCAGCACCTAGGGAAACCTACCAAACCTGCGCATTTTTGAAAACTAGAGACCTAGGGGAATCCAAGATGGGGTGACTTGTGGGGCTCTGACCCGGTTCTGTTACACATAATCCTTTGCAAACCTCAAAATTTGGCTAAAAAAACACGTTTTCCTCACATTTTGGTGACAGAAAGTTCTGGAATCAGAGAGGAGCCACAAATTTCCTTCCACCCAGCGTTCCCCCAAGTCTCCCGATAAAAATGATACCTCACTTGTGACAGCGTGGACACATCACATTTTTTCACAGAAAACAGTGCCTACCTGTGGATTTTGGCCTCTAGCTCAGCCGGCCCCAGGGGGGGCAGAAATGGCCTAAAATAAATTTGTCCCCCAACATCCCCCGGGAGCGACTCCTGCCTATGCGTGACATTGGCGCCAAAAAAAAAAAAACCCTGTGCCTAGTGGTTTCTGCCCCCTTGGGGGCAGATTGACCTAAAATCGGCCAGTCTGCCCCCAAGGGCGGCAGAAATGGTCTAAATACAATTTGCCCCCCAGGGGAGCGACCCTTGCCTAATGGGTCGCTCCCAATCTCTGAAAAAGCAAACAAACAAAAAAAATACACAAAAAAATAATTTGCCCTGGCGCCCAGAGGTTTCTGCCCCCCTGGGGCTCAGATCGGCCTAATAACAATAGGTCGATCTGCCCCTGAGGGGGCAGAAATGGACTAAAATAAATTTGCCCCCACACCCCCCCCAACCGCCCCGGGAGCGACCCTTGCCTACGGGGTCACTCTCCCTGTGTGACATTGGCGCCCAAAAAAATAAATCCCCGGTGCCTAGTGGTTTCTGCCCCTTGGGGGCAGAGTGACCTAAAAACGTCCAATCTGCCCCCAAGGGGGGCAGAAATGGTCTAAATACAATTTGCCCCCCAGGGGAGCAACCCTTGCCTAATGGGTCGCTCCCAATCTCTGAAAAAACAAACAAACAAAAAAAAAACACAAAACAAATGTGCCCTGACGCCTAGAGGTTTCTGCCCCCCCCGGGGGCAGATCGGCCTAATAGCAATAGGCTGATCTTCCCCCGGGGGGGCAGAAATGGCCTAAAATAAATTTGCCTCCCCACCCCCCAAACCCCACCCCCGGGAGCGACCTTTGCGTACGGGATCGCTCCCCCTGCATGACATTGGCGCCAAAAAAAAAAATCTCCGTTGCCTAGTGGTTTCTGCCCCCTTGGGGGCAGATTGACCTAAAATCGGCCAATCTGCCCCCAAGGGGGGCAGAAATGTTCTAAATACAATTTGCCTCCCAGGGGAGCGACCCATGCCTAATGGGTTGCTCCCCATCTCTGAAAAAACAAACAAACAAAAAAAAACACAATTTTTTTTTTGCCCTGGTGCATAGAGGTTTCTGCCCCCCCTGGGGGCAGATCGGCCTAATAACAATAGGCCGATCTGCCCCCAGGGGGGGCAGAAATGGCCTAAAATAAATTTGCCCCCCCACACCCCTATCCCCCCCCCGGGAGCGACCCTTGCCTACGGGGTCGCTCCCCCTGCGTGACATTGGCGCCCAAAAAAAAATCCCCGGTGCCTAGTGGTTTCTGCTCCTTGGGGGCAGATTGACCTAAAATCGGCCAATCTGCCCCCAAGGGGGGCAGAAATGGTCTAAATACAATTTGCCCCCCAGGGGAGCGACCCTTGCTTAATGGGTCTCTCCTCATCTCTGAAAAAACAAACAAACAAAAAAAACACAAAAAAAAATTTGCCCTGGCGCCTAGAGGTATCTACCCCCTCGGGGGCAGATCGGCCTAAAAGCAATAGGCTGATCTTCCCCCGGGGGGGCAGAAATGGCCTAAAATAAATTTGCCCCCCCACCCCCCAAACCCCCCCCCCCCTCCCCCGGGAGCGACCCTTGCGTACGGGATCGCTCCCCCTGCATGACATTGGCGGCAAAAAAAAAATCCCCGGTGCCTAGTGGTTTCTGCCCCTTGGGGGCAGATTGACCTAAAATCAACCAATCTGCCCCCAAGGGGGGCAGAAATGGTCTAAATACAATTCCCCCCCCCCCCCCCGGAGCGACCCTTGCCTAAGGGGTCGCTCCCATTGCGTGAAATTCACGTAAAAAAAAAAAAAATCCCTGGTGTCTAGTGGTTTCTGTCCCCCTTGGGGGCAGATTGGCCTCATAAAAATAGGCCAATCTGCCCCCAAGGGGGGCAGAAATGGCCTAAATATAACTTGCCCCCTTGGGGAGTGACCCTTGCCTAAGGGGTCACTCCCCACACCTAAATCAAAAACATAAACAAAAACAAAAGAAAAAAAATATATATCCCTTGGGCCCCTCTGGGGGCCCCCCTTTATGCCCCCCCTGGGGGCAGAAAAGGCCTTCCCCAAAAAGTGCCCCCCCTGGGAGCGACCCTTGCCCAAGGGGTCGCTCCCTTATGTCCATTTAAAAAAAAATAATCCCTGGTGTCTAGTGGGGTTTCAAAAGCCGGATTGCAAGCAATCCGGCTTTTGAAACTCTGGGAGAGACTTCAAAGGGAAGGAAATACATTTCCTTCCCTTTGAAGCCTCTCCGGGCCTCCCCCACGTGATTGAAAGAGAAATGCTGAGCATTTCTCTTTCAATCGCGCTGGAAGCAGAGCTTCCAGCGCGATGGGGGATACCCTGTGACAAATCAGCGCGCGCTCGCGCGCTCACGTCACAGGGGGGAGGGGGGGCTGTCGGGGGTGGAATGGGAAGGGCTTCCCCTTCCATCCCTGACTTGAGGGGGTGTGGGGGGGAACCCCACAGAGGGAGCGCTAGCGCTCCCTCTGGGCTCTGTGACCAGGACATAATGGTTACGTCCTGGGCACAGCAGCACTGTGCCTCAGGACGTAACCATTACGTCCTGGGCACAGAACCGGTTAAGATAAGACATTTTGCTCATGGGTGAAGCTTGAGGCTACAGGCAAGGCCTCTGGGCAGTTTCAGACTAAGAAGGCTTTAACACCACCTGCAAACCACTGGGCTTAACAAGATTTGGAAATCCCTTAAACTTACCAGGAACACCGGAACTGGTTTGCTGGTCACTTACCCCCCCCCCCCCCCCCCCCCCACACACACACACACAGGAATGTTCTACTTGGACCCCTGAGGAATGAAGGGGCTATGTGGCTAGTCTTGGCTGGTTGCACACCTGTTCCTTGTCCTGATACCTTGGCACTTTCTGAGGTGGTAGGGGTTTTAAATTATGCAGTTGCCTTATACAAGGCACTTGTACAGTTTGTACTATGTCACATGAACTATAGACCTGCTGTTGTAGCCAGACCAGCAGTTCAGGCACGGGTACAAACCATTAGTCTACAGATTAAAAACACGATCGTGGGAAAATCGCTCGTGAAGTGTGACAACATTCTCTTCTGTGGTGCTTGCAAGACCAACCAGTTAGAAGCAATATAACTGCAAACAACACCCCAAGACAAACATAGCATACTGTGTGTGTGTCTCTCTCTCTCTCTGTCTTGGAATGGTGCCACTCAGAGAAGAATTTAACATCAGGGTTTGCATATTTGTATGCATTTACGCCAACACAAATGGCATGCCTTGATTGGCAGCTCCTCCTGAGGGACGGAAACAAGTTCAGAATGAGCACAGAGCGGTACTGGCTCTGGACTTAGGAATTAAATTAATGGGGAACTTTACTACAGTTTATGTGATCAGCAAAAGCAAAATTAAGGGAGAAGCTTTGATTCTGGCCATACACCAGAGACTAGAAGCAATTCCCGTTCCAGATCATGAACGGGAGCTACCAAAATAATCAAGTTTACAGCTCTGGGTTGTGATACCTTAGGTTCATAAGCCGTTAACCTGCATTTAAAACCTTAACGTGACATTGAATGCTTCATTAAAGAGAAATCTGCAACAAAAAGCAGGAAGAAACAGAGGGGTAGACAGCGAATATGGACTGGGTCCCCTGCATCTCAGCAATATGGTAGGGGTGGTTATAATTTAAGAGACCATGCGAAAATTAGATAACCAGAACAATATCAGTATTCTGATATCCGCTCTCCTTGTTCTTTTCAAGACACTAGCAGTAGATGAGCAAAGAGAGGGAGTTGATCCGAGTAAAGAAGAAATGAAGAATACAGCAGGAAAGGGGAAACAGGACAAGAGGCTGAAGTCAGCATAAAGAGGAAAGAGAAAGGATTGGACTCTGAGACTCCTTTAAAGAAGAAAAAAGTGGAAAAAATAGCAGGACTTTCTAAGAAACATGCTGATACAACTACAGGCTCCCCCGCAAAACAAGACTTGAGCGAGAACGCTTCTAGACAGAGCAGCAGAAGTCATTATAGTACATCAGATGCTTCAGCCATATCTGATGGCGAGTTCAGCTGATGAGTTTATACAAAGTGAGGATCCGGATATACCACACACCATTAAAGCTGTTGTCTGGTCACTTTTATCAGAAAACTATGACATCATACTAGCTTAGGAAGACTAGCCTCCAGTCTTTATTAGGGAAATGCCCTCGGAGGAAGAAGTAATAAGTTTAGATTTTTGTCCCATAGTACCTGAAGACATCAGGGACATTTATAGAAGACAATGGGCTGTGAGACAGGCTCCACTGTATACAGAAATCTAGTGGGGTGGGGTAAGCATTCTATTCCATATGTCATTACCTTACACAGTGAACTTCAAGTGCAAGCTCAATACCCTCTAAAGCCGGAAGCAAAGCACAGTATAAAAGCGATATTAGATCAGTTGCAATATCAGGACATAACAGTTCATTGTCTTTCACCAATGATTACGCCCCTTTTTCCCAACCAAACAGATTCTATAGGACAGTTTTAGAGAATAGAAATTTAAACGCTCATACAAGACCAAACACGGTGCAAAATGCACATAGCACAAGTTTAATGATGAAACTAGAGCAGAAAAAAAAAAAAAACTGGACATCGCCCATGGATTTTTCAGTCAAAATATGGCATCTGAAAGCATGTATCTAACTAACCACATTGGTGATATCCATTTTACTAGTGGCAACTCGGACGTACACCTAACTAGGGTGGACAAACTTGTAACACTATTAGCATCACACAGTTACAGGATTAACTTTAATGGCCTATCCTACGGTAACCTTCCTTGCAAGGGTTGAGCTTCTTATTTCCCTCTGAGGTGTGCTACTTTGAAGCCTCTTGACACACAGAAAAAGTTGCAATCCCTTCTGGGATTGCCTCACTTTGGACAAACATACTTGGTGCACTATGTTGGATGAGTGAAGCCCTTGTATGACTTGATTTTTCCAATGTTTTCAGCAAAACAGTGGATAGACAGATACACTGATATCTTGAGTGCTCCTCAAGCAGACATGCTAGAGACAAAATACTTACAAATTAGGGACAGTAAGACCAAACTAGTTCTTGAGTCATACCAAGCCTTTCAGGTTATACGTAAATGACCTACAGTGAGGGACAGACTGTTCCTATAGCATATTAGTCTCACTTGTATGCTCCAGATGGAGCACATTTTGCTTCCTTGAAAACATTCTGCTATGCAAATGGCTGTCTTGAAGGCATGCCCTTTGGTGCATGGAAAATTAACAATTGTGGTTTCTCCTGTATTGAGCATGGAGACAGCCACCAGGGCACTCATTCCTAATGTTTACCTCCCCTAGTGAAGGTGGGTGCACTAGGCTTTTTCTTTAAGTACATTGGATGTAAAGTTTTAGTATGATCCCACACTTCATACACAAACTCTTCTCCAATATAAATAACATGTTCCTCCAAGTCCAAAATCTTGTATTCTACATGGATGGCTCGGCACAACCAGCAGTAGGAATTAAAAATGAGGACTCTGCAGCCTGAGTGGCAGTGCAGAGAGGAGTAAAAGATGGCAAATTCTGTGCACTGGACACCTACCCTAGGATCTTAGGCAGCATCACTGCACAACATGTAGAGCTTAATGCCCTTTTTACTTACTTTATAGAAGACAAATCCTCCAGTTCCCACACTCATAGTGTTGGATTCATCCTTCTGTGTGCAAAGATACAATGTTGACTTTCACCATTGACATGCAAATGGATTCAAGGATTCAAAGGGAAAACCTGTTAAGAATAAATAGCTCTGCTGAAAGATCTTAAAAGATATGCTTTGATTGGTCCATGTGAAGCACACTATGGGCCATCAGCTTGATGGATTTAATGGAGGTGGAGAGCTCCGGACCACCTGAGTTCTTGGAACAATGGATTAAAACTTGGATGCTGGCAGACAAACTATTCCTGTGGTTTGTGGTTGAGAGAGCCAAGAGGGCACTAACGCCAAAGCCTTCTCCTGGAGCACAGAGGCGACCCATGAGTGCAAGATTCCTTAACTTCAAGGGCAGGGATAACATTCTTAGGGAAGCTCAGGCATCCCAGATCTTCACCACCTAAAGTCCTGCATACTTATTTTCCCAGACTATACGAGGAAAGTCCAGAATAAGCACCCATCTTACAAAGCTGTCAAACTTAAACTCCAAGCCAGCAAGTTATCATACATGCTCCTCTTCCGAGCCCTACTCAAGGACAATAATGAAGGCAAATCCCATTTTGTGACACCACGGAGATGGCCTGGGACTGTCTAACAGAGGAGAAACTGCTCCACCTCACGTCCCAACCCTCACTCCTGAAAACTCTCATTCACCTACACAGAGCGCCCACCGAACCAGTGTCAAAAAAGTGATCACCAAGTCACCTTCTCTGACCCTGCCGCTGGCACAGAGATCCACCCAGTCACAGAATACAGGAGAAGACATGCCAATACTGTCCCAACCCGAGGAACGGCTAACCCAGACTCCCTCACCACTTTAACACTGCTGTGGCCAACTACATTATGTCTCGGGGGCACGGCTTAAATGACACTAACATATCACGTCAATAGACTTCCTGAGTGCTTGCATGCACTGTATTGTATTGATCCTGCTACCTGGAGGGGTCCACCACTCCACACCTATCCAAGAAATGTTTTTGAGGTTGGGATTTAAGTTCTGGGGTGACAGATGCTTCTGGGAGGGAAGTATGGGGTCGTGGGGAGTTGGGTGTAATAGGATGTTTGGGCAGGAAATGTCTGTTTAGTCTTGCTGCTTGTTTCTCATGTGTTCTGTTTTATGGTGGTCACATCAGCTTGTCACTATTATACCCGGGGCACAACCCATGTCCTCGAATGCTCACTCTAAGTACCTCGTCCAATGCTAATTGCACGTGGTCCAGAGAACTTCCTGGTCTGCATCTACTGACACTTTCCATGCAAACATGATCCCAAATAAAATTATGTCATGGAAGTCAATAATCTTTTAGACTGGATCAAGTGTTCTTCAGTGCTTCACTTGGCGCTTTCTCCCCTCAGTCCTATTACTACAAGACACCCACCTCTGTCCAATTGCTACAAGAAACCCACCTGGTGTCCTATGCTTGCTAACCAGTGCTAAGACAGAGTGTACCACACAGGATATACTAGGGGTGCTCGAGGAGTGGCAATACTGCTGCATCGCAATTTCCCCATGAATGTGACTAGAATATGATCAGACCCCAAGGCCGTTTTATTGCCCTACCACCTTTGATTCCTTTTTGAACACTCTCCTTGATGTAGTCTCACAACATCTACCAGGCTTCACAGTCATTGGAGGTGACTTCAATGCTGTTCTAGCCCCAACCACGGAGTCTACAGGTCCTCCTTCAGACACCCTTCGCAGTCGAGCTAGCCTACCCCAAAAATAGGCCACCTCGCTGGGTCTCTGTGACAGTTGGAGAATCTGGCGCCCTAGACAATGGCAATATACACACACTTCTGTGGCTCACCACACACAGACACATAAAATAAACATGCTCTTCATACCAGCACCAGACATCCTCTCCGTGTCCCACGTTCAGATTCTCCCACGTGGGATATCTGATCATCCCCAATTATCATACACATCAGTCCGCTTGGCCTCCCATGCCTGGCATCTCCACGACGAATCTTTTGTCTCTACATTGGAGCAAGAGATCACACACTGTTGTAAGACTAATGTTGGGACAGTCCAATCGGACAGCACTCTACGGGCAGCATGCAAGGCCACCATTCTGAGTTATGCCAAAAGCACCCTTAGATGGGCAGAAAGTGAATAACACTAACTTATCGCACGACTTGAGGACCATGCTCTTCACCTACAGACACAATTCTCCCCTGCTACCCACACGTCTCTACCCGGCAAATAACCTTGCTCCAGAAGGAGATACGTTTCCTCTACCTTGAAGCATCCAAGCATATCTGGTTTGCCTCCACGGGTGTCTATGGTTGGGGTGACAAAAATGGAAAACTGCGGTACTGGCTGGTATCGCAGTATTGGTCTTAAGGCTCATACCTAAGATAGTTGATGACGAGGGTCATCCCCACCACCCCTCCTCTGCTATTGCCCAATCCTTCGCCAATTACTACTCCACACTATACATGGCGCATCCACTCCCACCAACGGAAGTAGCTTCTCCCCTCCTGGTTGAGGTGCCACTCCCCTGCTTGTCTCAGGTCGAGCGACGAGAGTTGGAAAAGCCCATAACTGTCGGCAAGATAAGCGAATGGCTCTCTGTGATGGCCACAGAGAAAACTCTTGACCCTGATGGCTACTCCACAAAATTCTATGCTAAATACAGAGACCTACTTATCCCCCATCTACTAAACCTCCACAGAGGGGCAATACACAACTTCTGACCCTAAGGTTCCCCCGAAGATGGTAATGCTTTATGCTGACACAAACACCAATGCACTCACTGAAATGACCTGAGTGGTCTTCACAAGGTTGAAAGTGGTGCTCTGACAATCTTGGTGGTGGGCCAGATGCATCCACCACACACCCATATGGCATGGCATCTGGCTGCGGTATGTGGCTAAAGCTTGAGGGGTTTGATTGCTGGTGCGCCATTTTACATCACACTCTTGGGAGACATCTGGAGGAGCACTCACATGTCCTCTTCCACGAGCTCCAGCAGACATACTCACTTTCTAAAGAACAATTCCACAAATTCCTACAGCTGCGCCACGCACTGCATATACACATCCCACCAGACACACCGATACCAGGGTTCAACCCAATGGAAGGCAAGGTTATGATGGGTCCATTGGGTAGAGGCGGCGTGTCCTGAATCTATCGCACATTGGTCATCCTCGCTTCTGACACACTAATTACTCTCCAATCCCATTGGGAGGGCTGGCTGGGACCCTTGGAAGACAATGACTGGTGGGACGCGCTGATGGTCTCTAGAGTGCTAACCATCTCCTCGCGGCTCCATCTTGTGCAGATATACTACCTCCAATGTGCATACCTATACCCCTGACAGGTTATTCAAAGCGAACCTTCTAGCTACCCTGGCGTGCCCCTGCGGTTCCCAGGCCCCAGCCGACTTCTTTCACATGGCATGGTCCTGTCCTATTGTAACACAGTATTGAGAATCTGTGGTGGCAAGAGCCACCAACATTCTAGATATCGAAATTGACATGTCCCCTCTTATGATCCTACTGGGTGTATTGGAAGGGGCACCCTCTTCGGGATAGCTCTACTGGTTGGCAAGCATAATATTGCTGTACACTGGAAGGCCTCCAGACCCACCCACACTCTCAAAATGGAGACGTGGAGAGGACTGGTACGCTCAACATGAAAGCCTGGTCTATGAGGCTCGAGGATGTTGAGCCAAATATGATAAAATCTGGAGCAGATGGAATGTGAATTTTGGAGAGGCTGTGTTGTAGCAACGTGGACTGAGCTTTCCACTATCTTCATTGTATGGACTATTGACATTTGAACTCTTTGTATTAGTACAGACGCTGATTATGACTTATGGTATATTCCCAGACCACATGTGACATGTTATAACCTTAATAAAACAATAGAAATGTGTTATAAAAAAATAACTTGCCTAAATGAATACTAGGAGGGACACACTCCATTTGAGGTTCTCTTCAGAGTTGCTTCGGAGTTGTAATGTATGTACCTTGTCTAGCTAATCCTGGGATGGAAGTGGCGGAAGGAAAGTTTGGCCTGGAAAAACATTTGAATGGCTTACAGAGTATCCAAGAGGTCAGAGACAAGCTTTCTTAAGTGAATGATTCTGAAGTTGCCACCAGCAAAGAGAAGATGTAGCTATTGCTGATGGTTGAACCCCTAAAATAGGTCCAAGACCTCCAGAGCTGTTCTGGAGGAAACACCACCAACAGGCTGGCGGTGCTTCCAAGGGGATTACGACCACGGCGGAAACGCCGCGGTCGCACCGCCGGGATAGGCAGTTTGAACCGCCAGGAAAAGGCTGGCGGTACGGGGAGTCGCGGGGCCCCTGGGGGCCCCTGCATGGCCATGCCACCGGCATGGGCAGTGCTGGGGCCCCCTGCCACGGCCCCGTGCAGCTTTTCACTGTCTGCTATGCAGACAGTGAAAAGCGCGACAGGTGCAACTGCACCCGTCGCATGCCCGCAACACCGCCAGCTCCATTTGGAGCCAGCTCCTGTGTTGAGGCGAGATCCCCGCTGGGCTGGCGGGCGGAAACCAAGTTTCCGCCCGCCGGCCCAGCGAGGATCTCCTGATGTCCGCGGCGGGAGTGTGGCTGCATTGGCTTCAGCCGCCCGCCAAGATCGGAATGAGTGCCTATGTGTCCAAAACTGTACAGCAGCCTATTGGAGACACCAAGAAGAATTCAGAGCAGATCCCCTCAGCCTCACCCTACTCTGAATGAAATATCCCTTAATGAGTGCAGTAACATCACTAGTGTGAGTTCCCTGCAGGGGATATTTGAGCACATTGTTTCTCTATTGCTACACTGAGCAATTAACTTCACTGACAAATCTGATGCTGCAATCACTATAGGTGCAAATGTTTCATACAACTCGATTAATTATTATGAAATGTCCCGAGTCCACATCAATCGAAATTATGCTGTTTCAACAACTATTTATGAGCATGACTCTGAAATTTCCCCAGAGGGCTTTTCACCATGCTTCAAAGTCACACTTCGCCATAAACTGCTTCTTGCTTATCATGATAGGTGTTTAATTCCAGCTTGGCCTTATTGTTAGACCACTGTAGGAATGGTTTTACCCATCAAATGGCTAGCAGTGATAACTACCATTCTACTGGTACTAAATGGACACTACCGTCCAGAAAGAACAGTTGTACAACCTGTGCTTTGTGAATTACAGCCGCAGTCGTCATCCCGCAGAGCTTGAAGAAATGTCTATGCTACAAACATCACAGCTTATCCTATGCCCAAGGGCTTAGCTTGGGAAAAGGTTCCTTATCTAATTACGAGACCTACTGAGACTTTGCAATTACCATATGTTTGAACAGCTTCAATGAATGATGTAATAACTCCTAGCTTTGTTTGACATGACTGGGATAACGAGACTGTAAAGCAAATGATGTCTGATTTACAGGCATGTGCCACTTTCAACAATGAAGATCCTTACTGTATATGACTTTGGTAAATTACAAAGACATGTATTGTTATCATCAATATACACTCTATTACATACATAGCACTAGCTGTCCTAGGGGAATATACAATTACACACAATGGGAGAATTGTGAAGCTCCACCTCCTAATAGTCATCCAAAGTTCTTGAAGATATGGCCTTACTTCCAGAGAGACAAAAGGTGACAACCCTTAGCTTTCTACTTTTCACAAAGTTACAACATCTTCTGAAGAATCTAACCACCACCAGCAAGCTGGTTTATACAAATTAATTTAGTCAGAACCTAGCCATCCAAGGATATGAGTACTGGAAAGAAAATTTGATGAGAAAGGTTTTTGTGGAGCACAATCTTGTCAGATTCACGCCAAAGACGCCTTATGTTGGGCCTGCATTATACCTAAAGAAATTTTCTTGAACAAAACTATCCAGCAGTCTTCCTGTCTGGGATTTGGTACTATGAAAGACTTTAACAACTTTCTATAGCAAAAAATATTCTGACTCTGTCTAATAACTGGCAATCACAAATGAATGTTTCAGATTCCAATATAAATGAAATGATCCAGAATTAAACATATAATTCCAGTCACTTCCCAATTGAAGGTTTAGCCGTAAGACCCTATGATTATAGTACCTGCATATGTCATTTTGTTTCCAACACCTCAGGTCCTAAAGCTAACCACCCTGATCTACAATATAACACACACACAACTGCAATAGTCACCACATACAGTGTAAGCAAGCTTGCCAATACTGGTTAGAATATACTGGTATTCCTGCTGTAAAAGAAGACATCCTCAATTGCAGAAAACATTGCATTTTCTGACTTCATTCTTGGATCACATCCTACTCAAAATAAGTGGTTCCTAGCGACAGGAATATATACTATTTATAATGAATGGAACAAATTCTCAGAAAAAGAAGCCACAGAAAGACTTATGCAAATAGATCAGGAAAACCTACAAAACGTTTTTAGATGACTATTGCATGACACACTCTCTTAGAGACTGTACTCACTAAATCACAACCAGCCCTTAGCTTTAGATCTCTTCAGAGGAGACTAGAGTCTGCTACAAGATGGCCAGGCTCCAGTAAGAACTATTAGATATCTAAATTGGGCTTTACAAACACTCAGATCAAGTTTTGTGCCATTGCAACTTCTAAACAGAAGAGACATTTTTGAGCTTTATAATTTGACCATAACACAAAAATCACTCCCTAAAAAATGTTTTACATATACTCTGTTGAGTACTGAACAAGTGGAAGAAGCACCATTTTCAATTAGTGACCATTCGACTATTACCTGGTTAATACATGACAATATATCTGTGCAAAAACAAGTTTTCATTTTCATGACTGCCACAAGTACAAAGCATTAGACTGGTACGAAGCAATCATCAATTCACATCTGTTCTGTTTATTGTGGAAGTTTATTTGCTCCTACATGTGCTTGAATGAAGATGACCTCATGTTTATTAGTACATCCAGCAGCAGAGATCCCTTAGGTTACTTTCTTCTGTGGGATACCATTCCCTTGTATGGAATGTGTAGCGCTTTCATGCCAGGGTTAAGTTGTGTTTTATTTAGTGCTGACTAAGGTTACTTGTTGTGTCTTGAAACCATGCCAACCATATATATTTACGGTTTAAAAAACAACAGAATGTTGTGGAAGGACCTTGTACCCATCACCTCAACATGTAATACAAATGTCATTTGGCCTAGTATTGATATGAGAAGCATGTGTTTTGACAAAATTAGCAATTTAGTTGCAGTGTTATTACAAAAAGAAGTCCCTTTGACTTCTGTTGCTGAAACATACAACCTGCACACAGCCAGAATTGTTTCAGAGACTGTTACAAACACAGTACCCTAATCACTTTGCTGATATTGTACACACAGTTTTTAATTCATTGACAACAACTCAAATTGTGCATTTTTTAAGAACATTGAATCTGTTCTGGTAACTGGATTTGAAGCAGTGTTTGAACTGATATCATTGTTTTTTCAATCTTTGTTCTTCAGTCTCATTGGAGAATTTCTGATCATTCTTCTGCTCAGCTGTGGTATCATCATATTTCTCCTGATCCAAAGAGGAAACCAATAACATACTGTATACTGATTGAGCTGAACAAGAATGCAGAGAAATCCCTAGCACACTATCTAGCTCAGTGTTCGGAGCGAGAACTGGATGGTAACTTTTCGTAAAATGGACACTACTCAAGTAAAACCTGTGTTGTGGTGCATAATCTGTCCTGCTGAAATCATTTTGTATTTACATCTAGAGCAACCTCCAGTCACTTTCGATGATGTGGAAAGGTTGCACAGTTGCAATCACACCAGAGACAATGCCGAGCAATGCTTTTCTCTCAAATGCAAAATGCCAACTACGATGGAACAACTGCACCAATAACACTCTTTGATGAGTTGCTTGATGACTGGCTTGACTTGCTGTTCATTTTCAAGCCTCCAAATGCAGTACTTTCATCATCGCTGAGTGCTTTGAAATTGCAACTGATTGCTGGTCCATCTAATATGTGAGCTAACAACAACAACAGTTTTTTTGCAACGGCCAGGAGTATGTTGGTTGTAAACCTGACGGGGCCCACTTGTCCATAGATAAGGATTGAAAATAATTTATGATTCAACCACAGAGACTGTGTCAAAAAACTAAAGATTTTTAATGAATTATTTTTGTTTTTGCTTTTTTTAAAGCCTCATTATTTTTAATTGGCAGATTCAGTATCATGCCTGATCTGTTTAATCGCCAGCATGCATCCCACTGAACTAGTATAATGCTGTTATGATAATGGTTTATATATATTATAATGTTTTGATACTGTATTGCTTAAAACATGCAAAGCTTAATGAAACAAATTGATGCATAGCTTTTTGCTAGTTTATGTAATCATGCTTTTATGAAATTACATTTATGTATTTTTATTTCATACTTCATATGTATGCAGCAAATATTGTGAGATTAGTTCTAACATAGAATCATATATCTCAATGTTCTAAGAACATGAAGTTCCCTATAAATTAGATAACTCCCCATATGTCTCTCCGCCACATGATGTCACAATTCAGACGTACAAGATGGGGATGACGTAAAGATCATAATGGGGACTGCATTTTAAGTTGGTCCTTTCTCCATATTCTGTATTTTTTTAGAATCAATATGTCTGCCATTGACGCAGATATCATCTGTTCTTACTTTTCCAAGAACCTGTAAAAGTGTCAAGTCACTTGCATATAGACATCAACACAGCTGATACGACATCAGTCTGGAACAAGTGCCTTGTTATCTCAATTTCAACGTTCAAACAAGAATAATAGCCAAAACAGTGTAGCTGGAATTGTCATGTTTTTACTGTATAAAAGAATGAATCTTAGACTATAATCTTGATGCTCATTGGTTAGACAGGATATTTCTAAGGTAATGTTTGAAGTTCCCTCTTAGATAAGATATAGTATAGAAGGACTGCGACTTACCCATTTGTCAGGAAAGGTCATTTGCCCCAGATTATTGTGCAAGATACTGCCAGAGAAGATCTTGACTGCCAGAGATGCTGCTGTATCACATTTTCTACTGAAAGGTGATATCATGTTCAGGAAAAACTGATGCTGATGCGACTCGTTTGTTTTTTTTGCACGCAATATAGCCCCTCCTGACTACTGATTGCCTGTAAACAGGTATACAATGCATTCATTCGCCCTAAGAAAATCTAGTTTCAAGTTATTCTGCCCTGTGCTCTCCTAGCATAGCTCACAGAAGTAAGTTTTAGGGTGTTTGATATTTTACATGACATTTTAATCATGGTAGAAATGTTCATTTTATTTTCCTTGTTCGAAACATGCATTTCTGATGTTTTAATTGGATTCTGTGGTTCTTTTAGATAGGTTGAGTAACAGTGTGCACCTGTTGAAATAAACACCCTTTTTAGTTAAAATGTCTTTTTTGTGTGGTTTTGAGAAGTACAAAATAGGTTTTGTTTTCAGTCACCATGATGCCCCTGGATCACTGTTTGGGGTCTGCGAGTAACCTAAAAGCATTGAAGCCACTTCAACTATGTATTGGGTGAGAATGGGGCTGAGAAAATCTGTCTTTCACGTTCTTGTAACGGTGCATTAAACTAAGTTCACTTGTGTCACTGGTGGATATGAAAATGAACCATGTAGAGCTGATCCAGAGACTCAGTGTACATAACACCTGAAGGGAGAAAAACTAGAAGAAGAAGAATCAGAAACCCTTCTCTTTTTAGTACGTTGGCCAGTCTTGGCAATCCGAGAAAAACAGCAAGCTCTTCACTTTCCAGACTGCTGGCCAAAATCACTACTCCAACACCATTAAGGGTACACACCAGACACTCTCCCTGTCAATGTTTGAACACTTTTCAATGTATCCAATTTCCCCTTTTAGATTGGACATAGTTGTCATTACGTCTACCCCTTCATGCGCTCAATTGCACATGTTCGGTGTCCCTTCAATACACATATGTGTTAATATTGGATTAATCGATGTTGATGCACACGGCGATACATTTATATACACGAACGAAGTTGCATTACCACTATTAGATTTCCCCATCATGAACTCTACGTCAACCCTGGCATGTAGGTAAGTGGTTAGGCAGTCTCTGAGACCAAGGCCTGAAGTTAATGACTGACAGGTCACAGGTGAAGTAACTTTTAGCTGGCAGCCAAACACACAAACAGGAAAACTTAGATCAGATCTCACAGATGGGCAGCAACATCACAATGGTCCCTGGACATCGGCCCCAGTAAAGCACACATGGCCAGAGGGATGCATGCATTCCCAAACACACCATAAAATTAGATGCCACAAGTAGTTAGGAATACATGGCCAATCAGGACACAGCACACACAGCAACCACACGCCCCCTCAGGCCGTTGTGTCCACGCCAGGTTGAGGCCCACCTGACATTACTATCTGGAATTGCATTTATGACTCCATGATAACTGTTCGCCTTTTTTTCACCAATAAAAGAATATTTTTTATGGCACTCAGAGAAATGTATAAAAACCTGCTTCAGTCCGATGTGCAATGAGAGACAGTCCCCAGACACTGGTTCTGTAACTGCTCTCCCGGCCGTAATGTTTAATTAAACAAACTGTTCCTGTTTTGCCAGACACCTCATGTCTTTTGTTTTTTAAGGTAAATTCTCATTTGAGCAACATTTTGGTGAGCCAGATAGGATCTGATTGGTACCTCTGGCCCAACTGCGACCTAAGGAAGGGGATCCCACCCGGACGAATTCACATTACGCAACAAGAAAGGTGAGCAGATACTGCAATTGATTGGAAGTTCTGCTAAATCTGCAGGGCAGAGGTCCAACCTGAAGCCTCCGTCAGAAGGGTAAAAGCCTACATGAGAGCCTTAGTCCTAGCATTTAGCATGTGGCAATCTAGGAAAAAGCATACCTGCATGGTTCGCGAAGACACCTTTGCTGATCATCAGGGAAGGTGAATATTGTTTTTTTTTGGTTTGTTATTTTTGGGTTGCTGACCATTTGGACCGGTGGGTGTGACACAGATGGTACACATAAAGCCCTGGGTGTGACACAGTGTCAACACCTCTGTTGTAAGAGATGTCTCGCTTCTACAGCTGGGCGTGAAACAGAAGGTACGCATAGGCTCTGGGTGTGATATGGGGCCCACACTTTGATCTCACTAGGCTAAAGATGTTTTCTCAGTCATAGCAGTTTCTTAACACTGCTAGCATCTGAAAGAAATGAGAGGTGTGTTTGCTTGGACCGCTAGGCATTACACAGATGGTATGCAGGACTCCTGGGTGTGACTAAGGGCCATATGTACGAACACTTTTTCCCATAGACACAGAATGGGGAAAAACCTTTGCTACATCTGGCCCTAAGGGTGTAATTCAGATGTTAGGGAAATAGAACGATTGGTGTCCAGGAGATTAGGCATAGCTTGTGCCTATGGTTGTTGAAGTTATTCCTTCCTTTCTCTGCATACATTGTTGTTGTCCTTACCCCAGAACATATATCAACAATATTATCAGGCTCACTTACTCCCAAGCACTATGCAGAACTTCCCTTGGTCACAGGATAACATGTGCTAGGAGAGGGCTAAGGTTGTTCTGACAGGCCGTTCCCTTTATTTCTTTTTTTGTGCTTTTCTTTGTGCCAGTTGAAAAGGTGTTGTTCTGATATTGAGACACTGGTAAATTACTGTGACTGTGTCTTGTCTTGAGTATTGTGTCTGTTGGTGACCAAATGTGCTGTATCTGCAAATTTATGTAATTGTGTTTTGCCTTAAGTATTGTGTTTGTCGATAACCTAAAATGCTATGGGGATATTACTGATTCTCACAAGTTGTTATTGGATGCCAAAGTAAGGCTAACAATTGCACTTTTTTCCTAGATTGTGGTTCTTCATATGCCTTGGTGTTTGTGTTTGTTAAATGTTTATTTTGATTTATCTGTGAATAACATTGAGATGATTAGATCTAGTAATCCCCGTGTGTATATTTCCCATTACCAGATTAGATCTAGTAATCCCTGTGTACATATTTCCCTGCCACCAGAATAAAAGACTTAAAATTCTCAAAAAAACAGAAAAACTAGTCATGTGTAACTTAAAATCCCCTAAAACCGTAAAACCCCCTAAAAAAGTACCTTTGCCACTAAAGCATATGCAGATAAAAATACCCCACACAGGCTAAGAAACATGACAAGATCTACCAGGAATGGCACACACACACCAAGGCACATACATTCCCTTTGCCAAAAGTGGGAACATTTGACCCCAACATGATTGAACCCAGGAGAACACACATACAAACAAATACACTGGGCAAAAGAAGGAAAAACGGGAAACATTCTTAGAACAGTGGGCCTTCGTTGAGGAGGCCCAGGCCAATAACATTGACCCACAATCAATAAATATGGCACTTGCACCTCCCCTGCCATATGTGGGAATGTAGGTGCTTTCCCTGATGCCTGCCATCCCGGTGTTAGGATACATCAATCCGCCAGTCGAGGGAGCCCAAGGGGTCCCTACCAAACAACCAGTTGTTAGTTCTAGGCATGGCAGATCAAGAGGCCAAAAGGCCAAGACAATCCCTGGACCACCCCAGTCCGGCATCAGAGCTCCATGAAGCTTGACTCCCTGTCCATTGCGTTTAGGCCACCAAACCCCAGCGGCATGGAGAACACTCACTCCCGCTGGTTCCGGAGAGAACACCCAAGTAACAGAGAGATTGATAGCAGTTCTGGACCATGCAAGGGTGAGGGAAAGGGTCCCAGCCCTCTGGGATCTGGTGACGAGGGAGCCACTGGATACACCCAGGCAGCTGAGGAAACCATAGAGAGCGGACTAGAGGGAAAGTCCTGACTTAGGATAACAGCACGTAGCTCTGAGCGACGGAGGCAATCTAGATGGGAATTAGAGGAAAGGCACAAACTAAGGAGGGAGAGAAAGAAAGCTTACACCCTGGAAGCTCAAAGGATGACTAAAGCCCTTCACCTAAGGAGAACAGGGGTAAGTACAGAACGCCAGTCACAGAAGAATCCGAGGTAGAATCAGGAGGACAGCTTCCGACTGGGTCCATGCCTCAGCAGAGCACCAGCAAAATAGAGGGGCTGACTGTGAAATTAGGGACCAAGACAGCCTGGTGCAAACCCCGCTTAGACACAGAAGGACCAAGATGGGCCCTTTTTTGTGCACAAGGAGAGCAGTGATGACGACAAGGTCTGCCACTCCCCTGAACGCGCAAGATAGGTAAAATAACCTGAAGGGATATAGTAACTCAGGTGAGATCTTTGCCCGACCCTTTTGCCCCCTGCTAGCCCACTGGACCAACAGAAGTGATCAATATGATAGACACTGGCTGGAGGAGGGATCCTTCGAACCTTAGGAAATAGCGATTGCAGAAGACTGCATCTGGCATGGAGGAGGAGATCCTTCCCTTCCCTTACATACAGGAGTGTTTGAGGAGGTGGGAACGCTATGTCTGGGGAAAACCAGTGGAGCTGTTCAAAAAAAGAATATGTCAGTTAGTACAAAGGGGCACGTCAGGGGCCATTTATGTGCCATGGGCTCAGATGGACAAGGAAGGGCTAAGAGTCAAACTGACACTGTTGTTGGACGGGGCCAGGAAATGGATCTCATGCTTTGAGAAGAACACTGCGGAAATAATCCTCACGCTTAGGTGAGGCACCCTGTACTGAGTCCAGGCAACCCTTAGTGATAGTCTTGGTGGTTGTAGATAACCAGATCTCTCATAGGGTTAGCTTTGGAGAGCAGCTGAGGCTTATACAGGAGGGTTTAAAGTGGTTGCAAATACCACACAGGTCAGTCAGTGATGCACATACAGGAAAGAACCACACCAGTGTTAGAAAAATATGTTATATTTATTGTAACACGCACGCTAGAACTAACTTTGGTATATCACCTAACTGGAGATATGGACATACAAAAATATACTTAGCAACAGGTAAGTAAAGGCATAAAATAACATGGGCCCCTATGAGGGGGCCAAACGATATACTAAAAAAATGGAGTGCGAAAATCACTCCTAACCCACACTACCACTCAAGGACCCTTAGGACTGCGGAAGTACTAAAACCCCCAAATTAAGTAAGAAGGATTTCCCAGGCACCCATGTGCAAAGTAGGAATCTCAGGTCACTGTTGATGAGCTAACACGGGGAAGTCGAATTTAAGGTTTTCACGTTTTAGGACCCTTCCCAGAGGACCCTAAAGAATCCCCCTGGGGCGAGGGGGATTGGATAGTGCTTCCACCCATGGATGCCCAGAACAGTGGAGTACTTACACCACGGAGCCCAGGTGTATATGGGTGAAGTTGTGTGGGAACCTCCCGCTGAAGTCAATGGGGACCTCTTTGTCCAGCTGCTGTTGCAACCCGTGGACCAGCTTGGTAGAACCCAGGCATTGATTCTGGAAGAAGAGGGCCTAAGGAAAGAGGGGATAGAGTCCAGACCACCTGGAGGTGCCCAGTCAGTGCAGAAGGGCAATGCCCACCCCTCTTGGAGATGCTTTCCTGTAGGACAGTGGACGAAGAAGTGCAGCTGTAGAGCCTAGGTGATGCAGAAAGATACCAGGAGAAGCCCATGAGCTGTCCGACACCGGTTGTCGAATTGCAGAGGGGTCAGTGCTCAGCAGGGCCACTAACAAACATTGGCAAATGCAGGAAAGTGTAGCACAGAGTTTGCAGGATTTGTTGGGACCAGCAAGGGCCAGCCCTCAGCACACAGGAGAGCAAGCAGGAATTGACAGAGCCCCCAACATCACCCTCTGGCAGCAGGTACAGGGAGGCCTCAACAGCACAGCAAAGAGGGATCCCCACGTTGCAGGAGTTGCAGAAAGGACATCATTGGATTTGGAGTTTGCTGGAGGCCGGGGCTTCATGGAGCTAGGAGGTCTTTGGACTGAAAAGCTAACAAGCCTTGGCAACGACAAACAGACGCTGTGCACAGGGGTTCCAGTCAAGTCGCTCCATCGAGGGACTACAGACTTCCCAGTTGCAAGAAAGATAGGTCAGACCGCTGGAGGGCCACAGAACCACCACCTGTATTGTAGAGCTTTGAAGAGTCCGTGGGACAGCAGGATCCACAAGCCTCTGGAGAATGCATGGCCATGGGGTTGCAGAAGTCTTTGCAGAACATAGAAACAAAGTTGCAGTAGGAGCCCTCCTAATGGTTACAGTCTTGCTCTTGATCCCAGCAAAGAACAGCAGCGGTTCCAGCAAAGAACAGCTGTGGTTCTGGTGTCTAGATTGCAGGAGTGTCTTGCAGAGGAGACTTGCAGATGATTCCTGAAGTCTTGCAGATGAATCTAGGGTCCCACCGGCCGTGGAGTCCTTAAGTAGCCAAGAAGGGGATTGGACACTTACTGCAGTGACCCACCTACCAGAGGAGGACAGGGACGTCACCCAGCTGGACTTAACAGTCAGATGCTCCCAGGCCCCTCTGCTCATCTTATTTCCAAGATGGCAGAATCAAGTAGCCACCTGGCAGAGCACTGTGCAGCTCCCTAGGGGAGGAGCTGGACAGGGGGTGGTCATTCCCCTGTCCTTTGTGTGGTTTCATGCCAGAGCTCAAACTGGTGGTTCCTGCAATGGTGCAAACTGGTTTATGCAAGGAGGGCACCAAATGTGCCCTTCAAAGCAATCTGGTGGCGCTCAGAGGCACCCCCAACCCAGAGACACCTATTTCTAAAGAAGAGGTTGTCACACCTCTATCTTACAGGAAATCTTTTGTTTTGCCTTCCTCAGCCCAAGTTAGGCTCAGCAGCAGGAGGGCAGAACAGTGTTTGGGCTCAGCAGCAGCATGGGATGGCATTCAGACCCTGCAAGGCTGTAGAGGCAGCCTTTGGGGAATCCCCTAGGTCACCCTCAGAGTACATGGTATCATGCAACTAGACCTGGAATTGCTGTATTTGCATGATTCCAACTTGTTTGATACCAAACATGCCTATGTTCGGTAAAGTCATTACGTAGCTGGACAACTCGTGTTGACCAGTGTCCACTACATACCTTAAGATGGCTTCCCCGCAAATACAAAGCCCAGGAAATGGAGTCTGGGGTTTGTAGGAGCACCTCTGCTCATGCAAGGGTGCTTTCACACTTAGAGCCATGTACCCTGCCGTCGGGCTGAAGGGCCTACCTTAGTGGTGACTTGCAGGGTCAGAGTGCAGTGACCATGATATAAGGCAATTCTTATATCTGGAGTGAAAGGTGCAAACATCATTTCATGCAGGCTGCAATGGCCGGCCAGTAGTGATAGTTTGCATTGGTCACCATGGGTGGCACAATACATGCTGGTGTACCAATGCCCTGGTTACCTAAGTACCATATACTAGGGACTTACATGGGTGCACTATTATGTCTATTGTGGGGTGTAAAAGTTACCATACAACTACATTTAGGGGAGAGAGCACTGACACTGGGGTCCTGGTTAGCAGGATCCCAGTGAACTGCAGTCCAAACACACTGATACCAGGCAAAAAGTGGGGGTAACTGTTCCAGAAAGGTGCTACTTTCCTACACTAAGTAGCATCATTGGTGAATAGGCTAACACAGTATTCACCTGAACCCGCATCCCAGCAATCACGCTGACAAACACGGAGCATGACGGGGTTGGATTCAATTCATACAGGCACCAAATATGGGTGACACTGAGGAAAATGTTCCCTGACTGCCCAGATGTACGAGGGTTGAACCCTAAAATCATGAAACCTGGGGAAACCATAAAATAATTTCTAGACAGATTGAGAGAGCGGTGGGGACAGGAGACTGGACAACCATGGACCGATAGAGGCCCTCGGGTCGTCTTCTTTTTTTCTTTTATAATATCCTCAAGAAGGGGCTGCCCACCAAAATACAAAGTGGTGTGGACAGCGCAGTAGAGCTAGACACCAAACCTTAATGAGAGATACAAGCACACATATTGCATTTTCACAGGAAGAAACAGGAAAAGGACAAGGAAAAACAGGAGAAGTCCCAGAGGGAACCGCTAAGTTGGTTCAACATAAGCTGAGGAAGACCGCCCTTGAGGAGGCCACATTGGTCACAAGCATGCAAATAGCACCAGTTCTGAAGGGAGCTTTAACGCAAGACCCCAGAGGGTTCCAATATGGCTAAAACGATAGAAACCAGGGAGGGTGGTAGCAGCCAAACCCTATACAATACTATTATTGCCACAGAATAGGCCACATGGCTGACAGATGCCAACTTAAGGTCATGCCATGAGCAAAAGTCAATGAGCCTGGGCCAGGCCCTGCAAAATTCCCATCTGGAAGTTCAAGCCCAGGGAAACATGACTGCACTTAATATTCAGCCGCAGGGAAGTCGGTCCACTGCCGCACCACCGCAACAGGGGTTTGGTAGTTGGACCAACGCATAGTATCAGCAACCACAGACAGGGAGCCCAGCCCAACAAGGACCACAGCCACAGCCGCAGCAAGGAGGGGTGACTGTTTGGGGGAGCTGTGCCTTCATGCAGAATGCAAATGCACAGTAAACCCTGATATTTGTGATGCAAAGCAATCCATTCTGCAAATCCCTTAAACTTCACTGCAGCAAAAACTCAAGAAAAAGCAAACAATATTAGGGATTTAAACCTTTAATTGCATTTGGGAGAATTCTAAGTTTCTGTGCGGCTGTTGACCAGGTATCTTTACTGGAGTCCGCCATTCTGGGTTGCTGTGTGGCTGCTGATAGGGTATCCCCACTTGAGGTAACCATTACTGGTGCTGACTGGAGCCTCGACCCCACTATGCTGCTAATACCCTAAGGGCAGGGTCGGTTGGCCACACCCCATGGGGAGGGCAGCCTGAAAAGGGGAGCAGGCCGGCTCTCCGACCAGTGCTCAAAAGCAGGCACCCTAGGTCCTTGCACCACAAATTATTTGGGTGGGTACCTATTACAAAGTCAAAAGATCCCCATTCTCGGGCCCTCAGCCGGGACCAAAGTGTCTTTTAGACCCAGCAACCATAGTGCCTCTAGCTGCTCCCAGCCAAATGGAGGTCTCACTTTTGGGTCCAAAACAAAGCTTTCCTCCAGGGTTGGGAGCCAGGCTTCCCGTGCCCTTAGTTTAGCGAAGGCCCCATAAACCTCACAGCTTTTACATGAGTCCCAGCAGTTTGCGTAGCACCATGTGGCGTTGAGTAAGTTTGAAGGGTTAACCAGGACAACCAGGCGTCCTAGGCCATTCCCATACTTCAGGTTAACTATGATGACTTCCTTGCCATGCTCCAGACTCTCCATGCAGCAATATCATTGCCTCTTCCTTACCATCAGATGTTCCCCAATAGCAGATAGGAACCATAGGCCCAAATATTCATGGTCTGAGGGAGAGGGGATACAAGACAAGGGAGTCCAAAAACACCCATAACAGCTGCGTGCAGAGTAGAATGCAGAAATGTGCTTGCCCCAGCAGCAGGCCTAGTAATCAGGCAACATGCAATGCCACACACATCGTTTGAAGGGAGCAACAATCCCAATTTCAAACTCCACAAATCAGAGGCACACGGGGGACGCAGAACAGCTCTCTGACCCCCTCCACTTCTAAATAGTAAAGATCGGAGGTCTAGGGAAAAGCCCAGAACCAAAACAAAGAAACCCAAAGCTAGCCCAATGGAATCTTCTAAAAAAGGGCATAGCCCAAACACCTGGTGCCACTTGGGGTTCACGTTGCACACCGCATGCGGTGACAAGAGGGGTACACATATGACCTCAGGACATGTTGTAATCACCGACTAATGCTCAGCCTAATACGCCTCCTCTTTTACATCACCGCTCACGTGTAGGATAGACACACCGCTCACACCAATGACACCCTCATCTGTACACTAGAGTACTGGAGGGCTGGCAATGCCAAAAGAGCATTAGCCAAAAGTTCAAATTACTCACCTTCACAAGCATCACCCCGTAATGCATAACATTCAGACGTACACTTGGTCAGGCACAGAGAGCGGGGAGACCTAACACCCATAAAATGAATGTGTGCCTAAAAATCACGGAAACGCAGGAATTAATAATTGGCGACATGCAATGGTGTAACGTTCTTTCTTTCATAACAACCAAACATAGCTCTTGCTCAACGGGTCTGTGGTCGAGCCACTAAGTGCACCACCTCTACAGCAGACAATCACCTTCTCAGAGGCCACCCCTGTGCCCCCAGCTGAACTGCTCCAAATAACTTTTCACATCCAACAGGATCAAGTGCCACACCTGGCTCCAAAGATTCTTTGTGAAATGTTTTCCAACCAAGAAATTCCCATCCAGAAGGCTACGGACATCTCTGCTGGAATCATCTCAAGTCCTACAATGTTTTCATAAGTTATGTGTTTTTATGCATTTATACATCCTATGTCTACTTGGAATGCATCCATGCATTTCCAAAGAACAGTCTGGTCTGATGGAGTCTATTTAAAAGATGTCACTGCACTTGTGTGGGGACCTCTCTCATGTCACCTTTAATTACACTGCACCTAACATTAGCATCCCACACATTACATAGCATTATTTTAAACAACACATACCCCACCGCCAGCAGCTGCAAATCCCTTATAGTAAAAACATAAGTACTGTTTATTATGTTTTTACTATAAAAGTGGGCGGGGCCACGAGCGTGACTTGGGCAGAGGGGGAGTGCAGGGCACTCCCTCTATGTGCACATGTATTTTCGGCCAACTGTCTCAGGCCGGAAAAACATACATGCGCAATAGGCTCTGTCCAACCCGGCAACGCAGTGCCGGATTGGAGAGAGCAGGCCTCAAAGCGCCCTGGCTGGGAGCTCCATCAAATCCTACCACTGCTTTCATGCTGCCAGCAGCATGGAATCAGCGGTATGATTGGAGGCAGGGCAGGCTGGGAGCCTATGCCTGCAACCGCAGAGCAGAGCAAAGGGGATGGAGCATCACGGCGCGGAAAAAAGGTACGTTTTAATATTTTCTTTTCTTTGGGTCCCCTCCACCCTCCTCCCCACATGCAGCTCCCCCCACCCCTTTTCCCTCCTGCGAGCTAAGCCTGATCAGCACATGATTGCCATGGGCTCCAAGATATCAGCTGGGTCATGTTATATCTGTTCGCTGATACCACATGCAGTAGGAGCAAATAGACTTTACTTATCCCAAGAGGTATCTCCTGAAAAAGCAAAATGCTTCCTCCATCTATACCTATGTAGAATTAGGGCCAAAATACAACCTAATAGAGTAGTAGTACATCTGATATGCTACGAGACCAATCCAATTGCACTGTACCTTCTGACTGAGCCTAGAGATATCCAAACTGAGCTAGACAGGTGTAATGCTATTTGTATTTAACCATCAGCTCCATCTTGACCACTAATTAAATTTTGTGCTTAGCTTAGCTTCACACACTGTTTATGGTAAGGCAGGGAACATCTCGGTCTTGGAAAAACACAGTGAGATTTGGCCAGTCTCTTGCGTGTTCTTTTCAACAACTGACCTGGTACTGCCAGCATTTGAACAACAACTTAGCGGATGGGAGGGGGAGTTTCTAGAATTCTCCTCTCCAGTTTATTTGAAGTATATAAGGTAGTTGGAGCTTGATGGTTGGATCGATGGAGCTCATCTGAGGAGGGACGCCTTGCTCAGAACCTAATCCCTTTGCAGGTAGTACTTTCTTTCCGGTCATCCGGGTTCCACGGCCTGATGCTGGCAAACAAGGGGATGATGTTGATGTCAAGCTCCCTGGTGAACAATTTTTCATTCTTATTTTTAGCTTTGCGTTGTTCATGCGTGAATACGTAATATATATATATATATATATATATATATATATATATGTATATATATTATAATCATTGTTGAATTATTTGATCAGTATCATTTCACTGCTGAGATCATTTTCAGAGTTGCACATGTGTTTCTGCATCTGAAATAAAAGTCCAGATTATTTTTGTCTGTGCATGAGACTTGAGAAGTGTCTTAATAAATTAATTACTCAGACTAACAGTGCTGCATTCCTGGCATTCCTTTTATTTCGTCTTCTCTTAGTCTGCAGTAGAGCAGAACAATTTGGCGTAGTCGGCAGTACGATGAAAAAGTTGAAAAGTGTAAGGTTAAAAGTGAAAAATGTTTGGCAAGAAGTCAAAAGCAGCTTCACAATCCGTTTCTAAACCCTCAGGCGAGATTCCGGGGTGGATCAAAGAGCCTTATAATGTATTGGCGAACATATGGTCTTGTTGTTCGGGCCTTTCAGAATCGTGGGATGAATGTCTTGGTGACGCCGATCCCCAGAATGTGCTTTCGTGTTTAAACGGGGTGGCAATTTATCTATTTTAGGTTGAAGGGGAAGGATTCTGTTGTCGGCTTGTAGAAAAATGCATGAAAAATTTAAGCAATTGGAACATGAAAACCAGCAATTAGAGAGACAGCTTGTTGAAACTAAAAATACTGTAACTATGCTGTCTTGTCACAATCAGCTATTAAAAGATAAGGCCAATACCTATCAGTCTGTCAAAGAAAGGGCAGCTGTCAAAGTTGCTCAAAACTGATTTAGAAAACACAGAGGTAAAATAAATCAAAAGAAAGTTCATTTAGCACTTGCCAAAGCAGTATTAGATTGGAATCCGGATGAATGGGACATGGATACTTGAGAAAGTACTGATTTTTCAAATTCCAGTGATGAAGAGGTTAAGAAAGGTGGGGGTCAGTTTGAATCAGAAGAGACAAAAATGGTTCGTGTACAGCCCATATTTAGTTGAAAAATACAGGGCACCCCACAGAATCCGTCAGGAATTGAAACGCACTCTCTAGAACAGAGGTCTTCAAACTGGAGGGCGGGCCCCCCTAGGGGGGCCTCAAGGGATCCCATGGGGGGCACCAGGCTCCGGCCAAAAGAAATATGTAGATAATAGTCCTTTGTTTTAAGCAGAAACCTGTTTTTGCATTTGTTAAAAGGTAACAGGACGTAACTGCAATGTTTAAATAAGTCTAGACTTATTTAAACACTGCCAACTTAATATAATAGTTATGAAAAATTCTGAGGTGGGCCCTATAATTTGTTTTCCCACTGGTGGGGCGCGGCATTAACAAGTTTGAAAACCACTGCTCTAGAAGATTCCACCCAGCAAGAAGTTAATGATATTATAGGTAAATTCAAGCAGAGAGCTGGGGAAACATTACTCACATGGATGGGACGATTATTTGATCCAGGAGCCCCTGGAGTAATGTTAGATATAGGAGACACTCCTAAGTTTTATACTCTTAGTACTGGCACCATAAAACAGGAGCAGTTTAGGAATTATCAGGGTCACAAACATATCACCCTACTGCAGTTAGAAGTTGAGGGGTGCAACCATAAGTATCCCACAGAATAGAGATTGGTTACCAAATGACAAACCCTGGTACACCTTAAGAGATGCAATGCAGAAAATTAAAGAGGGGGGAATGAAAAATGCTATTTTCCTGAGTGATGCTCACCGTCTGTTAGACGGACTGCTTTCCCTATCAGTACGAAGTGAAATCATTTGCCTCGCTCCTTCAGCCTATAAGAAAGTAATAATGACTCTCCTAAGCTCCTAAGTAATCAGACAGGGCAGTCTTTGAAAGATGTGCTGGAGGCAGTTCACGAGCTAGGAGAGCTTGGAGACTAGAATAAACCTGAGAGGGCTTCGAGGTCTGACGGTCGCACAGATAATAACCGAGAATCTAGGAGAGACATGTTTATGGCATTATTGAAGGATGGTGTCAGCAAGGAGAAGATTGATGGAATAGATACTAAAAGCTTGTGGGAGATTTACCGCAAAAGAGAGCTGGATCGAAAGAAAGGTAGTCAAAAAGTAAACAAACAGGATAATAAAAGATTGAACCAGGGCCAGCCGCAGATGCAGGAGGATGGAACAGGAAGGGAAAGAAATGTTTCTTCACAGGGAAAGAGGAGGTAGATTTCGACAATGAGTGGTTAATTGAGAGCTGGGAAGGAGGAGAATCTGCTCGCAGATATGAAAGCATATATCTAGACCTGACTTGGGCAAAAGTTGACGGGTTTAAATCAGATTAGGAAACACGTCAAGCTTCGGTACAGGGATGGGCTCGTAAAGATAACAGTTCCGATGTTGATTTAGAAATGCACTGGAACCACAAAAATATTTAAAGAGTCCAAACATTAGTTGACACTGGACCGGAGGCCTCTTTAATTTATGGAAATCCCAAAAAGTTTACCATGCAGCACTACACCATCACAGGGTTGGGTAGAAAACAAACCCCTGCTGTGCACACTACTGTTCAAATTAAAATAGGAAGAACACCACCAGGAGAATATACTGTTTTGATTGTGCCCCTTCTATAATATATACTGGTAATCAACATTTTAAAGGGGATGACTTGGTATTTGGATGATGGTTGTTATCAGTTTGGATCAAATAGATACATTTCAATGGCAGCCATGAGGGTAGGCCATCTGAAGATATCCCCAGAGAAGTGCCCCCAACAACCAAGGTAATCTGCTTGAAGCAGTACCGCATTCCAGGAGTGCATGAGGAAATAAGTAAAGCTATACAAGAATTGATTGAGGCTGGTGTGGTAGCTCTAACCGCCACTGAATGAAACAACCCTTTGTGGCCCATGTGTAAACCTGATGGGCACTATAGAATGATGATCGATTACCGCAAACTGAATAACCATACACCCCCTTTGAAAGCCGCGGTTCCCAACACCATCACTTTGATTGAAAGAATACATAAACATACAAGGTCCTGGTATGCAACCATTAATATTGCTAATGCTTTCTTTTCCATAACATTGAATTTGCTTTCTCACATTGTGGCAGACAATGCTGAATGTTATCTTTACCTATGGGATATATACATAGCCCCACCATCTGTCACCAGCTGGTGGCCGAGCACCTGAATTAAGTGTCTTTCATTCCAGGGGTAACATTGACCCATTACATTGATGATGTGAAGATTCAAGGAGAGACACAAAAACAGGTGCAGACTCAGTTGGAGTGGGATGTAGAACTATTGCAGAAAAAGGGTGGATGATTAATCCAGACAAGACACAGGGACCCTCTCAAAGTGTGAAGTTTTTAGTAATTCAGTGGAATCAGGGACATAGAGAGGTGTTGCTGCAGGCAAAACAAAAGATTTTAGAGTTTGCCACTTCCCGCACCAAGCAGAAAATACAGCGATTCATTGGATTGTTTGGTTTCTGGAGACAGCATATTCCTCATTTGAGTCAGATTCTAGCCCCGTTGTATAAAGTGACACAAGAGAAGCATGAGTTTGAATGAGGTGAACGACAGCAGTGTGTGTTTGATTTGGCAAAGGAGGCAATTCAACAGGCTTTAGACTTGTGGCCAGAACAAGAAGGAGACATTGAGTTGCATTTAATTGTTCAGGGGCAATATGCAAATTAGGGCATCTGGCAAAAACAGGGAGGAACGAGGGTGCCCCTGGGTTTCCGGGCTAAAAAGCTACCTGATGCAGGGGAGCGATATACTCCATTTGAGAAACAGTTACTTGCATGCTACTGGGCTCTAGTGGATGCTGAGCAATTGACCCTAGGTCGTAATGTGATTTTGAGACCTGAGATTCCAATAATGCAGTGGGTGATGAGTTCACCTAAAACTCACCAAATAGGACTCGCATAAGAAGCTGGTATCATACTTTGGAAATGGTACATACAAGACAGGGCCCGAGTGGGACCAGCAGGCACAGATGCTCTACATGAACAGTTGTCACAAGCCCCCGTGCAGGATGAAGAGAGGGGGCAGGAGGTACCACAAATAAAAGAGTCACCAGTGAGGTGGAGTGAGTCATTTGAATCCTTGTCCCCTGAGGATAGGAAGCATGTATGGTTTACCGATGCTTCAGCCAAGTATGTGGGGGCCAAAAGACATTGGAAAGCAGTGTCATACAACCCGATCACTAAGAAGCTGTTGACCACCAAAGGAGAAGGGAAGAGTAGTCAATATGCAGAATTGTATGCTGTGTTTCAGGCATTGAAACAATTACCTGGGACTTGTCAGATTTAGACTGATTCGTGGTCCACCGCCAATGGGTTAGCCACCTGGCTTCCCACATGGCATGCACATAACTGGCAAATACATTCAAAGGAAGTGTAGGGCAAAGAGTTGTGGCAGGAAATTTGGGAAATGTTAGAGAAAAGCTTGTCACTGTGTATCATGTAGATGCCCACTGTCACTCGAACACTAGTTCAATTCCCTTGCAGATGACAAAGCCAAAATTTCAGAGATAGAGGTGGCGACACCGAATTCTGACTTGGTGGGAATGGCTAAATGGGCGCACCAAAAATGTGGACAGAAAGCCCCTTACAGCTGTGCAGAGATTAGAGGGATTCACATTCCCTTATACCTGATAAAAACACTGATCATGCAATGTCCTACTTGTCAACACACAACAGAGATCAGTCCCGCAAACTGTCAGAGGTCAGTTGGGGAGACAGAGGTTACTGGGGCAGATACGGCAAATTGATTACATTGGACCACAACCGACTAGTCGTAGAGGCCACTTCCCCATCGCGCTGGAAGTTCAGCAAAGCATTTTTCTTCTGATCATGAGACTTGGGGGAACACAGAATAGCAAAACAAGTGTTATTGCCCCTTGTCTTTCTCTACATTTTTTCCTTGCAAATGTAAGACAGTGTCTAAAAAAGACGTCTATTTGAGAAATGCCCTGTAATTCACATGCTAGTATGGGAACCCTGGAAGAGATGTGCAAATAACCACTGCTTCTCAACACCTTATCTTGTGGCCATTTCGGAAATACAAAGGTTTTCTTGATACCTATTTTTCACTTTTTATATTTCAGCAAATTAATTGCTGTACACCCGGTATAGAATGAAAACCCATTGCAAGTTGCAGGTCATTTATTGGCTCTGGGTACCTAGTGTTCTTGATGAACCTACAAGCCCTACATATCCCCGCAACCAAAAGAGTCCAGCAGACGTAACGGTATATTGCTTTAAAAAATCTGACATCGCAGGAAAACTTTACAGAGTAAAACGAGGAGAAAAATGGCTGTTTTTTTCACCTCAATTTCAATAATCTTTTATTTCAGCTGTTAGTTTCTGTAGGAAACACTTGTAGGATCTACACAAATGACCCCTTGCTGAATTCAGAATTGTGTCTACTTTTTAGAAATGTTTAGCTTACTGGGATCCAGCATTGGTTTCTTACCTATTTCTGTCACTAACTGGAAGGAGGCTGAAAGCACAAAAAATAGTAAAAATGGGGTATGTCCCAGTAAAATGTCAAAATTGTGTTGAAAAATTGGGTTTTCTAATTCAAGTCTGCCTGTTCCTGAAAGCAGGGAAGATGGTGATTTTACCACTGCAAACCCTTTGTTGATGCCATTTTCAGGGAAAAAAACCACAAGCCTTCTTCTGCAGCCTTTTCCAATTGTTTTGAAAAAACTAACTTTTCGCTGTATTTGGCTAAATTCTTAGTCTCCTTCAGGGGAACCCACAAAGTCTGGGTACCTCTAGAATCCCTAGGATGTTGGGAAAAAAGGATGCAAATTTGGCATGGGTAGCTTATGTGGAGAAAAAGGTCTGAGGGCCTAAGCATTTACTGCCCCAAATAGCCAAATAAAGGCTCCGCACAGGAGGGGAAAAGGCCTGGCAGCGAAGGGGTTAAACCAAATAGAGTTAATTTCACACCAGTATGTTATGAGAATCACTGGTCAAAGGGTGGAGTGTAATGCTATATGTATTAAACCACCAGCTCCATCTTGACCACTGACTCCACGTTGTGCTTAGCTTAGCTTCACACACCATCAGGTATGTTTGCCGCTTGCAGCTTGTGCAACATGTTTTCGCTCTTTCTCACTGAAGGATGGCTACATAACATAGGGGACTTCGGAGCACCGATGATGAGAATGTTTATGGTAAGATAGGGAACAGCTCGGTCTTGGAAAAACACTGTGATATTTGTCCAGTCTCTAGTGTGTTCTTTTCAACAACGGACCTGGTACGGCTAGCATTTGAACAACAGCTTACCGGATAGGAGGGGGAGTTTCTAGAATTCTCCTCTCCAGTTTGTTTAAAGTATATGAGGTAGTGGGAGCTTGCTTGACGGTTGGATAGACGGAGCTCATCTGAGAAGGGATGCCTTGCTCAGAACCTAATCTTATTGTGGGTAGTTCTCTCTTTCTGGTCGTCTAGGTTCCATGGCCTGATGCTGGCAAACAAAGGGATGCTGTTCATGTCAAGCCCCATGGTGATGCATTTTTAATTATTTTTAGATTTGCGTTGTGCATGCGTGAATACGTAATCTATATATATCTATTTATATAAATATATATATATAGATATATATATTATAATCATTGTTGAATTATGTGATCAGTATCATTTCACTGCTGTGTTTCTACATCTGAAATAAAAGCCCACGTTATTTTTGTCTGTGCATGAGGCTTGAGAAGCATCTTAATAAATTCATTACTCAGAATAGGAGTGTTGCATTCCTGGCATTCCTTGTATTTCATCTTCTCCTAGTCTGCAGTAGAGCTGAACAACAGGATGCACAGAAAGGGAGCTATAGGGGAGGACACTGTTTGGGCCCAAGATTTTCATGAGAAGGGATTCTTGGAGGAAGCTAAACCACCTACTCAGTGCACAAACAAATCCGCTCTTATCTGTGGTCCTAGGGTGGCCCTTAGTGTGCTTGGTTCTTTCTTCATTAACAAGTGGAACAATTCTGTTGATCATGAATGAAAACTGTGGCACAATACTGCACATTCCCAACATGCAAGGGGGCACCTCCACGCTGATGGCCACCTACTGGCAGTGCAGCAAATGTGCCTACATCGAGCTCGTCTCTGGATGGAGTGACTTCTGCTCCCTCATCATTATACACACTCCAAACCTGGTCATCCCTGGAGAACATCTGTCTGAGCTATACCAGCACTCACTGAGGAAGAAAACTACACTGTTGCATCAGGCTTGAAATAAAAGAACTGCTAATTATTTTGGCTTGGCTCAGTACAAGGACATTCCATAGGAATTTAGATAGTTCACTGATGCCCAAGTATCAGCAAGAGGGTCCATACTCTTCTTCACCTTTCAGACAAAAGCAAATGCCCAGTCTGCAAATAACCTGGTGAGAAATGCTCAAAATGGTGAACAGCACTATGATCGGCCTTAATGAAATCAAGGAGGTATTGAGAGCCATCCACATCATGGTGATGCAACATCGGTATGTGTTAGACTTGATGATGCCATTGGAGGGTGGGGTGTCTGTGAAGATCGGTGCATCTTGCTGCACTATTATACCTGGCAATAACATGGACGATGGAACTCTGACTTTTGCCATTTAAGCATTGCACCGACCACAGAAAGACGTGTGAAGCGGGAGGTGCCCCTGAGCAGGAGTGGTTCTCTCCTGGCTCCCCCTGTGGCTGACCGGTCTGTGCACGTCATTGTTGCCTGCTTTCATTGTGTTACTGTTTTTGTGTGGTTTCCTGCAAGTGGGGGTTTCCTGCTGTAAAAACGCAGTACCCAAATTGGGTAGAGTACAAGTAGCTAGGTAAATGGGATAACAAGCTACCAACAATGTGACTATCATTACGTGTGGGTTTAATGGTGTAGTTGAAAATTGAACTAGAGGGGGGATGTAAATATTGGATTAATTGATGTAGATGCACACAGCGATACATTTATGCACACGAGCGATGTTGCATCACAACTATTAGATACCTGCATTGTGAACTCTCCATGAACCCCGGCACATAGGTACACGGTCAGGCAGACTCTGAGACCTAGGCCTGAGCTTAATGACTGGCAGGTCAGAGGCGAGGTAATACTTGGCCGGCAACGAAACGCACAAACAAGACAACTTAGATCAGATCCCACAGATATGCAGCAACACCGCAATGGTCCCCGGAGATTGGCCCCAATAAAGCAAGCATGGCCAGAGGGATGGGTAGCAACCTGAAGAACGATGCGGGAACAACAAGGGTCGTTGTCCACAAAAGCGGAACAACGCTTTCATGAACAACGACCCTGTTTTCCTCTGCCTTAACCACGCATGTCCTGAACAACAAACATGCATAGTTAAGGCAGAGGAAAACAGACCCGGGATCAGAGAGGACGCGGTCAGGTTAGTAGGGCTAGGGTAGGGTTAAGGAGTAGTTTTAGGGGCGGTGTGGGGGTAATTTTAGTTTGCAGGGGCAGGGACAGGGGTGGGGAGGGTCGTTGTAATTTTAGGTTTTAGGGGTGGGGGGTCGAGGTAGTTTTAGGTGTGGGGGTAGGGAGTTGGGGTATTTTAGGTTTGAGGGGCGGGGTGAGGGGTCAGAGTAGTTTTAGGTTTTAGGGGCGAGGGTGGGGGACGGCGCTACTTTTAGGTTTTAGGGGCGGGGTGAGGGTTAGGGTGATTTTAGAGGCGGGGTGGGGTGTCGCAGTAGTTTTAGGGGCGAAGGTGAGGGGTTGGGGTGATTTTAGGTTTTAGGGGAGGGGTGTGGGGTCGCAGTAATTTTAGGGGTGTGGGTTGGTGTGGCTTTAGGTTTTAGGGGTGGGGGTGGGGGGTCGTGGTAATTTCAGGGGTGGGTTTGGGGGTTGGGGTGGTTTTAGGGGCGGGGTGGGGTCATGGTAATTTTAGGGGCGGGGTGGGGGTTGGGGTAGTTTAAGGTGCGGGGTGGGGGTCACGGTAATTTTAGGGGCTGGGGTGGGTGGTTGGTATGGTTTTAAGGGTGGTTGGGGGGTCGTGGTCATTTTAGGGGTGGGGGTTGTGGTGGTTTTAGGTTTAAGGGGTGGGGTGGGGGTCGCAGTAGTTTTAGGGGCCGGGGTAGGGATTTAGGGTAGTTTAGGTTTTAGTGGCGAGCTGGGGGTCGGGTAGTTTTAGGTTTTTGGGGTGGGGCTGAGGGTGCGGGGTAGTTTTAGGGGCAGGAGTGGGCAGTCAGGGGGTTGCATGCTGGAACCATGCATGCCATTCCACACATGCCTTTACCAGGAATGCCTTTACAGTGAAAAATTGTTGTCATGGCATTTGTGGTAAAGGCATTAGTGGTAACAACGGGGTCGTTGTTCAGGCATGCGTGGTTCCAGCATGCGTTGTTCTGACATACATTCCAGAGGGACACGTGCATTTGCAAACTCACCATAAACACACACTAAGGGGGTCATTCTGACCCTGGCGGCCGGTGACCGCCCATACCAATGGCATGGGCACTGCAGGGGCCCCCGTAAGAGGGCCCCGCAAAGTATTTCAGTGTCTGCAAAGCAGACACTGAAATACGCGACGGGTGCCACTGCACCCGTCGCACCCCTGCAACTCCGCCGGCTCCATTCGGAGCCGGCATCCTCGTTGCAGGGGCATTTCCGCTGGGCCGGCGGGCGCTCTTTTGGAGAGCGCCCGCCGGCCCAGCGGAAATGTAAGAATGGCCGCCGCGGTCTTTTGACCGCGGTGCGGTCATTTGTCGGCGGGACTGTGGCGGGCGGCCTCGGCCGCCCGCCACAGTCAGAATCACCCCCTAAGTCCCTAGATCTTGTACTACCCAGACAATGCGAGCAGCATTCACACACAAACTGCAATTCTAAAAATGTTGTGTACCTTATAATGTGCCTGTGTGATCTTAAAAATATCGGGATGAACTTGCGTAGTATCGTATTGATGCACTGAGCATCCACTAAGATGACAGCTCACTTTTTGGAAAAAGGACATAAGAGTCCCAAAAGCAGCTGGACTATCATAGAAAAGCTAGTCCAGAAGTATGCTGCACCAACAGAGCTTCTGGAGAAAGAGCAACACTGGATTTACCAACTGAAGACTCACATTAAGTGGGGGTTAAATGATGACATACATTGGAATAGCTTAAACAATTGAAAATAGAATACTAGTTGATTTTTGACATCTTGGATAAATACACAAAAATGTTTTGAGGCAATGTACCAAGGTTTTAGCAATTAATTTGTTTCCCCTTTTTCCCCCTTTTTTTCAATAAATACAGAATTGACGGCAGGATACACCTTGAGCATGCTGATATAAAATATAACAACACGTATTATTCCTTGATCATGTACTATAGCGGTACCATTCCACCCAGATTTATCAGGTAGTATATAAATAACGAGATATGGGGATTGGTTTCTCCTTTCACCTTTTTAGTATTGTACATCATCATATCTAAGGGATAGCTCATATCTTCTCTGATATACAATACTCAGAGATACTATTCTTTAAAGGCACAACCAGCCATATTATGGCCCATCAACAAAAGCAACTCCGTTAGTTTCGGGGCAGACTGCAGGGCTATATAGTCTGCAAGGCCTTCTCAAGCCACATTCTTATTGTAACGGGAACTCTGTCAGTCCACTGATATGGGACATTACCAATGAATAAATCTTAAGAACGATCAACACCAGCCCACCCTCCACCCCCGTTTTCCAGCACGCCCTCACCCCATGTTTTCCAGCTCCTCAGTGTATTTTGTGTGGACAGAAACCATAGTACCACACATAGATATGAGCTGAGGAATCCCCAAGGTGATAGTGGTACCCTTTCATTTTTTTTAACTGTGTCTTTTCTGAAATAAGAGTTTCTGCCCTGAGTTTCAAGTAAATACATTTGGGAGTAAAAGAACTTTAATTCTGGTTAGGTGCCCCTGCATGGGCTAGTCTTTGTACGACAGACAATTTTGGGTGTATACACACACCGCAAATGATTCGCCAAAGCTTACTACGTCATCCGCCGGTCACTCCCTAGGACGTGTCACATTTGGAAGTAAAAGAACATTAACCTTGGTCAGGTGACCCTGCTCGGGCTAGTCTTGTATGATGGCCTTTTTGGGTGTATACATCCACTGCAACCAATTGGCCGATACTTTCTACGTTACGCCGCGGCTCATTCCATACGGCATGTCATGTTGAAGGATGCCCCCTCTGATGCCTCTTAAAATGCCATCCGCCAGGAGGTGCTGGCTAATGGGACTGGCGGAACAAGCCTGGGATGCAAAGAACAAAAAGTGCCGCGTCTCCCCTTGACAATGTAAGTAAACACTGTTCTGCCGATAGATGGAATTGATGTTTGGGGCATAGTGAGCCAACACTTTGGCCCTCGGACCCCACCACCTGCTTGTTTTACCCGCTAAAGGTGTGTGGTTCATCACTAACATATGTTTTTCTTGTTTGAACTACGAAGGTGAAGAATGGAGTCATGCACACATTTTTCTCACAAGTTGTTTGATTGCTCCGTCCATGCAGACATAGGCCCTCATTATGACTTTGGCAGTCTTCCACCCACCATATCACGGGTACTGCTGGATTTCTGCCACACTGTGGGTGGAAATCCCATAGTAGTCGTGCTGGCGGGTGGAGTCGCTTTGGTGGTACCACCACCGGCCCCGCCAGTAGGACACCGCCTGCCATATTATGAGCAATTATACAGCCTAACTGGTGTCCTGATGGCGGGGCACTGCCGGCAATGGAAGCGCCCCTTTCCGTTCCCTGCCGGATGACCTCCTCCCCAGACCAGGTAAGTTGATCGTCAGACAGGGGAGGGGGTGGAGTGTGCGTGTGTGAGTGTGTAGTGTCTGCGTGTGTGCATGAATATGTGTATGCGTGGTTGTATGCATGTCAGAATGTAGAAGTGAGTGCGTGTATGAATGTAAGTGTGTATGCGTGTGTTTATGCGAGTATTAGTATTGTGGTGAATGCATGTTTGTCTGCGTGTGAGTGTGGGTGTTTGGATGGGTGTGAGCATGCATGTTTGGATGGGTGTGTGTATGTGTGTTTGGATGGGTGTGTGTATGTGTGTTTGGATGGGTGTGTGTATGCGTGTTTGGATGGGTGAAAGTGTGCGTGTTTGGATGGGTGTGAGTATGCATGTTTGGATGGGTGTGAGTAAGCGTGTTTGAATGGGTGTGAGTATGCGTGCTTGGATGGGTGTGAGTATGTGTGGTTGAATGCGTGTATGACTGCTGAGGTGAATGCAAGTGTGGATGCATGTGAGTTAATGCGTGTATGTAAGTGTAGGTGATTGAGTGTATGCGTGGTGCGTGTGTATGTCCGTGTGTGCGCATGTATGCAGGGAGGGGGCGCTGTGTCTGGAGGGGGGTGGGGGGACTGTGCTGTGTCTCTCTATGTGCTGGAAGGTCAGGGGCATTTGTCAGGGTCTAGGATCCCCTAAACATAGCTGCTATTAAGCATGCTCGCTTAGTGAAAGAGAAAAGGTAAATGGCCTACCTGAACAGATAGTTCATACCATACTAGGGTAGGTCTGTAGAGGAAATAAACTGGTAATTATAATAAATATGGTGAAACAGTGTCACAAACCACAGGCAGAAACATGTTGGTCCCTGAGTTTTAGACTCCATGAGACATTAGATTTATTTCAGCAGTCCCTCTGTTGCTCCTTTAACAACGAGGTTGAGTCCGCCCAGGTAGTACTATCATACCTGGGTGGGGCTAGGTGGTCAAATGATGAAGCATGACACTATTATGTGTGTGAAACCACCTAGTCCGTAAAAGGAACTCCCTCTTGTCGACACAGCCACTTCCATAGACACTCTCTACACACACCTCCCCATAGAACTAACCTGCGCCTAACCGGCATTATTAGCTGAGGGTGCACTAATCCAGTTTCACCCTTATCTCTGACCACCCCACACATCCAGTGGTATAGAAACATGATTTTACCTTCCTCACATTCATATGCAGCAGAATGTGACGTGTGTCCCAGGAGGATTGAGGAAGACATTTAACGTATAGCGCAGTGTATATATTTTGTTCATTTTTATCATTTTATGTTACAGGGACCACAAATTGTGCTTTATTTTTCAGGCGAGTGAAGAAATTATTAATTTGCATGCATCTTGGGCATATATTTGCATGACCAAATACTCACTTAGAAGAGTGTTTATTATAGACCCGGGGCTAATATTGAGTTAGACATCCTGATGAAAGCCCAGGACTTTTCAGGCCTTCATAGGGGCTGAAACATGTCAACACATTTAGTTGAGGGTCATAGGACCATAATATCCTAGAGTAACCCCCATTATTGTTTGCTTTTAACCATACCTACTGTTACTTTAATAAAGCGACACCTTGTGAACAGTAAGGTATTTTTAATATGTAAACTCCCTGGCAGCATATTTGCAAGAGCTCCTGCAAGTCAGTAGAGCCCACCCTGGCTTTTAGGGGCCAGTGTGGACCCAATGATGAAGCATGCCATTAATAGAGTGGTTGAGGGTCACTAAAGAAGAAAGAGAATTATTCCTAAAAAGGAACAACTGAGGCTAGGTTTGCCCAATGATCTAGGATTATCTGGATTTGATGGTGATAGATACAGGAGGACGCATACCTAGGTTCCCTGAGGGAGGGTTCTCCCTAAAAATCGTTGTACCCTCTAGAGTGACGAAGCTGTTGTTCACTCCTTGGTTTAGACTGATGATGTGCAGCGTGCAGCTATAGGGTTTTTAAATGTAAGTAATTCTTAGAACAAGAGAACAAGTTCCTTGACTGTTTCTACCTGACTTAGGAAGAGGTTGTACCCCACACACAATGGTGGAACACCTATGATTGGCATACATTGATGAAATGGCAGCCCTGATTCTACAAGCAACACCACTATTGAGCGATACCAACATCACACACGCTCTTGCCCAAATGCAAAATGGAGATGAACTGGCAGACTTAAACAGAACCAAGTGAAAATATTACTACTCAGGGCTATCATGACGGAGTTCCTACAAGTCAGTGTGGCACCAACTGGACTACTTGTGAGCAATGAACCAAGATTTTTTTGGGATGATGCACAATTTAGGAAAGATTGGTCCTTGATAGCTTGGTCCTGCTCTCTGGATTGGTTCATATTGATCATAAATACTGCAAAACTCTTGTCTGATGCTCTACTAGTCCAGATAAAAGCTAGCGAAGACCTTCTCAGCGCACAGGTTAAAATCACAGTTTATAAAAAAAAACTTGGAAGAAGTTAATAAAGAGGTCATGGAGCAAAACGACTAGTTAATACAGAACAAGATCACAAAACTTCAAAAGGACATTAAGAAGTTTTCCCATGAGCGTGCATACCCCTATAATAAGGATGATTGGAAAAAACAAGAGAACACGTCCACAGATTACGGAAGGAAGATGTTCTGGTCTTCTAGCAATGAGTGAAATGGTTGGTCCATTGATGGCTTTACCTCCAGCAAAAGGGGCGACAACCAGTCCAGGAGAGAAAGAAGGGCCCGTGCCCCATTTTTTCAAACCTGGCTGGCAACAACCATATATCTGTGGCAAAACCCATACAGTCCACAACCTTTTGGTCCACCCATGGCCTCACTCGTCCAAACAAATCCTCATTTTTTAGGCAGTGGCCGGAGGAGAGGAAGAGGCAGACGAGGTACGTGAGGGGAGAAATGAGTACAGTGGAAGTCACCAAGAAGGGACAGGAAGCTGACAAGGAACAAGATAAAAGATCCCCAACCCGGCCCAAGCGGCCTATAGACGGAGGGATAAAACTGAGTAACAAAGTCCTATCTGATGATGAAATATCAGTCCTTAATAAAGGACATGGTTTTGTGCCCTCCTTGAACTTGGACAAATTTATGCTTAGATGCAAACTCGCTGAGTATTTCCGTAAACTAAGAGTAAAGATATTCTTTCAAAACAAAGACCGACCACATGGAGAAGAAGGACACACTAACATACGATGAAAATCCTACTTTATTCCACTACCATTCTCCATTCCAACAGAAGTAGGGGTGTTTGAGGAGGCTGCTATCAAAGTGAAGGAGTTATTTGAATTAGAAGAAAAGGCTACCAAAATATGTCAAACAAGGAACAAGGAGCCCTGGAGTGCCTGAAAAGGAAAACTCACCTGGTAATCAAGCCTGCTGACAAAAGTGGTGCAGTTGTCATACAGCACTACAGTGATTATAGAGTAGCATGTGTGTTATTACTTAAAAATGAAAGGAGTTATGGAGTCCTAAATAATTACCCTAAAGAAAGATTACAGAACAGATCAGAACACTGATTGAGTAAGCTAAAATGCAAGAAATCCTTATTTTTATACTCTCCTAAAAATACACAAGGTGAGACACTTACTACCTGGGCAGCCCATTGTGTTGGGAATTGGATCAGTGCTTTCACCAATCTCACAATTCAAGGACTGTTTCCTTTGACCTTTAGTTGGGAAGACATGTTCATACGTCAAGGACACCAAGCATTTTTTGAATATCTTGAAAGATAGATGCTTTGACCCGGATTTTTAGTTTATGGTGTGCCTTGACGTAGAAGCCATTTACACAAGTATTCCTCAGGAGGAGAGTCTAAAGGTCATCACGACTCTCCTAAGAACCAGTGAATGGAATTGGTTGCCCCCATTGAATGGATCATGAAAGTGACAAAAATGGCACTCACTGAAAACTTCTTTGCCTTTGAAGATCGTTTGTACCGACAATGCCCGTAACGTAGATGGGGAGTACCTTCGCCCCTAGTATAGCATGTCTGTACATGCATTGGTTTGAGGAGAACCATATTTGGAATCAGAACCCATACAGCTCTAATATATGGCAGTGGCATCACATAACTCTCATTTGAGAGCACCTGAAACACCAGATAAATCAAAGAGACAGGAACACCCTTCACATAACAAACCAAATTCGTAGCTGAAGCATTACATGCTTAGTGCAAGGATAGCTGTTTACAAATCATTGAATGGCCTACAGAAGTCTTGCATTTGCTTCCGCTAAGAAAGACCTCCCTCATGCCATTGAAGCATTTGTACATAAAAGATAGCTCCCACAGTTCGTGGATGTAACTATCTCCTAGTTTTTCAAATCTGCCTCCAGAAATGTGCTTCAAACATCAGGTGAACTGAAGTGTTGAAATGGGCAGATTAGTAACCCTGTGTATTAACCAAATTGCAGATGGTATTTCCACCACAGTGAAAGACAACTTTTTAAACTTTTCGATGTTTAACATAATATAAATTGCTTCTTTCTTATCCATTATTTGTTGCTTTTGCCTCAAATTAAATGCAGAAAACAGGACCCTGGAGCTGATGTTGAGAGGGTGTGCAATCACTTTTCAGAACTTGTAATGTCCAGCCTAACTACATAATGGACCTAAGTTGACTCTGTCCATGGTGTAAAAATCACATATCATTTTGTATGATGTCAATTGCTGATGAAACAATATTGTTTAGGGTGTAAATGCGGTTGGACAAAGTGTTCTTACCATTACCTACAACGGTTAGTGCTTTCTGGATGTTTTCCTGATCTATTTGCCTCAACTGGTTGTCTGCTACTTTTTGTGAAAGTTTCCCAATTTTGTTATATGTTGCATATAAGAAGCGCTTTGTGCGTGGTTTTCTTCGGACCTAACAAGAAATCTTGTAAGTCTGTGTTTTCTGACAGGAGACTAAGGTGTAATTAACTGCTACTAATGTGGAAGATTGTAGCCATTGTTGACATAGTTTGCCCATGCTGTATGTGGTAATGATACCAGAGTGTTGTTGTGAAATGTAACAAGGGTCAGGTCTACTCATTCTAAACCCCCCTGTGGAGTTTACAAAACACAAATGACAACCATTGCTGTCCACTGGCCACAATAACCACCCATTTGGACTTAAAAGATTTTAAATGCACTGAAGAACAACTCAAAGAGTGGGTCCAAAATGGAATGTTTAGCTCAACACTTTCGACATTTGTCAAATTTAGCTGGTGATGAAATACTGGGCGCATTTAGGGCCAGATGTAGCAAAGTTGGAAATTGCGACTTGCAATTTGCGAGTCGGAGCGACTCGCAAATTGCAAGTCGCAATTTCGAATGCAGAACGGTGTCTCAGACACCGTCTGTGACTCGCTATGGGGTCGCAATGACCCACCTCATTAATATTCATGAGGTGGGTTGCAAATTGCGGCCCCATAGCGAGTCTAGGCACTCGCAAACATGGAGGCCTGCTGTCGTCAGCAGACCTCCATGTTCGTGACTGCTTTATCAATAAAGCAGTTTTTTTTTTTTAAGTGTAGCCCGTTTTCCTTAAAGGAAAACGAGCTGCACTTAAAAAAAAAAACGAAACCTTTAGTTTCGGTATTTTTTCAGGGCAGGTAGTGGTCCTTTGGACCACTACCTGCCCTGAAAAAATTGTTTTGGGTCCATTCGCAAAGAGGAAGGGGTCCCATGGGGACCCCTTCCAATTTGCGAGTGGGTTACCATCCACTTGAAGTGGATGGTAACTGCGATACCATTTGCGACCGCATATGCGGTCGCAAATGGTATTGCATGCCAATCCGAATCGCAAATAGGAAGGGAACACCCCTTCCTATTTGCGATTCTGAAATGCATATTGCGAGTCGGTCCCGACTCGCAATATGCATTTCTGCATAGCAAAGAGGCATTTGCGCCTCGCAAACGGCGATTTTCGCCATTTGCGACGCGCAAATCCTTTGCTACATCTGGCCCTTAGTTCCTTAATCTTTGCTAAGCCTAAATAACGTGTTTCTTGTGCAGTTTTTAAAAAAAATATAATTTGCACGGAATAAGACATTCTCTCTTCCCATCCCTGTATTTGCCAATTCCTAGTTCCCCACACACTGTTTAAGACAATCAACATGAACCAAAATTCATAGCCTTTAATAGCCAACTTGGAAATAAAAGGATCAGAATAAATTAATTTGGTGTCTGTTAACAGGACATTTTTCAATTACATAGGAGGCAGTTTAAAATAATGAGACTCAGCATTTTTAACATCATGCCCAGTAAAATATGCAAACTTCTTTACTTATGTTTTAGAACTCCCCACTGGCAAAGTTGAGCAGTGTTGAACAGTGTTCCGATTGTGTGTAATTGTAAACAGTTCTCTAGGTGCTGGCTTTATGTCAGAATTTATGGTAACAGAATATTTCCCCAGAATTTGCTGTAGTTTGGGAAACATTATCACTTTCAAACACAGTATAGTATTCAAGTTCAGAGTGCATAGAATCAACTGTTTTTACATTCTAATCATCAGAAACCATCCAAGGTGTTATTATATCATTCATTGAAACTTGCAATTTGAATAATTTCCATTGACCTGAATATATCAAAAGGAACTTTATCACAAACAATCCAATCAGGAATCAGAATGTCTGAAATGTTCATTTGGGACAAATCTCTTCAGACATTATGTGAGGCTAGGTAACATTTCAAAACCTCATCCACTGGTTCAACAGCAGAGCGTTTAGGAAGATAATGCCCATATAGCAGCAGAAAGAAAACGACGACAAACTCAATCTAGAGAAGGAAGCCAAGCACAGTTAACAGGACCCATAGAAAGCTCCATGGACCAACCGGATAGTATGTATGTATGTATGTATAGTGCATTTCTAAAGCGCGTTCCGTCCCGAAGGCATTGAAGCGCTGACTAAGGTGAGAGTGTGCAAGCTCTGAAGGAAAGAAGAATCAGGGTCAAGACTTATCGTGGAAAAAGCCAAGTCTTGACCCGTTTTCTGAAGGTGAGATAGTTGTGCTCTCTCCTAAGTTCCAAACGGAGTAAATTACAATTCTTTGCAGCCGCGATGGTGAAGGCTTTATCACCCCACTTCACCTTCTTGGTGCGGGGGACTTGAATTTGATGGGTGCTGGCGGAATGCAGCAGTCTTTCGGGTCTGTACCACTGTAATTTGGACGTCAGATACTTAGATCCGATCCCATGGGTAGCTTTATGGGTGATACAGAGAGTTTTTAAAATTAGCCGTTGGGCTACCGGGAGCCAGTGTAAACGTTTAAGGCTATCTTTAGCAGAAGCTGATTGTGGAAGGTTCAATAGCATTCTGGCAGCTATGTTCTGCATCAGCTGCAATTTATTAAGGGATCCTTTGTCCAGATTGAGCAAAAGAGCGTTACCGTAATCCAATCTGGACAGGACAAGGGCCAGGGTAGCTGTGATTCACCATTGTTTTTTAATATAGGGAAAAACCTTCTTCAGTTTCTTTAAGATCCACATACAGGTTTTGACGGTCTGGTTGACCTGGGATTTGAAAGATAAATTGTCATCAAAGAGTAATCCTAAATTCCTTGAGGTGGAACCCGGGATGGGAGGAGTGCCACACTCTTTAGGCCACCAGCTCGGAGACCACTGTTCCCTGCTAATACCAAAGCATAGACTCTCGTTTTTTTCACAGTTCAATTTTAGCCAGTTGGCCTTCATCCAGTTATTTACAGCTAACATACAGGCGTTAAAACGAGCCGCAACTTCCTCCACATTTTTATTGATCGGGATGATAAGTTGTGTGTCATCTGCATAGGAGGTAGGGATGAAGCCAAAAGAGAGTATTAATTCAGTCAAAGGGGCAACATAAACATTGAATAGAGTAGGGCTGAGAGACGAGCCCTGCGGGACCCCACATGGCAAGAGATAAGCAGGGGATTTGAAATCTCCACTACTTACCGTAGACCACCTATTGGTTAGGAAAGATTCAAGAAGCTTAAGGGCTTGATCCCTGATACCTGTTTGATATAATCGTTCTAACAGAATATAGAGTGCGAAGGTATAAAATGCTGCTGATAAATACAGCAATACCAGAATGACACCCTGGCCCTCATCTACCATTCTACAAATGGTGTCTGATGAAGAGATGAGAGCGGATTCAGTACTGGGGGATTTCCGGAATCCATTTTGAGAGACATCTAAGCCCGCCGATTCTAGCAAGATTTTGACCAGTTCTTTGTTAATATATTTGTAAAAAATGTTGGCCAGAAAAGGAAGCAAAGCTATAGTGCGTAAATTGGTTAAGTTATCACTCTTTCCGGTTTCCTTTTTTTTAGGGGGATAATGATGGTCTCTTTCCAAGCATTCGGGTATATGCTGGTTGTAAGAACCTCCTGAAAAAAGTGAACTAATGCGGATGTCACCAAATCTGGAAACAGTTGGAGAATGGCAGGGGGGCAGGGAACTAGCGGGAGCCTGATTTACATTCATGGATCAGCTTATAGATTACATCATAAGATGGAATTTTAAACCTTAAAAGTAATTGAGGATTGTCGAGGGTGGCAGTGAGTGAAGCAAAGGGGAGGATCATCGTAGCGTCCGTAAGTAGAGAGTTCCCCTGAGCCTTGCAAGAAGTGAAGGTCGAATGAATACTTATGATTTTGCTTTAACAAAATGTAGCTATTTTATTACAGAAATCCTGTGAGTTCTCCAACTCAGGAGTACCAAGGGGAGTAGTTAGGGCGTTGATAACTTTAAACAACTCTCTGGAGGAGTTGGCCGCCTCTCTAAGTCTTGAAGAATAATAGTCTGATTTAGCCATAAAGCAGGCCTCTCTGTAGGTTTTTAGAGCACATTTTAAATTTGCTTTCTCGCTGGAACTGAAACTGAGTCTCCAGTGGTGCTCCTGTTGTCGATATTTCCTCTGAAGTAGTTTGAGGTCCTTAGAGAACCATGGTTGGCCAGGTTTTTTCCGGTACGTGGCGCATAACCCTTTAGAGGGGGCTAGAGAGTCAATGGCCGTGGCTATTCCCTGGTTAAAGCGAGCAAGCGGCGGCAGAATAGACATATTTGGCTCATTCCAGCTGTGTTCTAGCACCGTTCTCAAATGTTCGGTTTTGATGCTTTTCCATTGCCTTATCAATTTATTAGGGTGTTTAGGTGTAAGAAGAAACTGTATTTCAGTAAATTTAAAAGTCAAGAGAGAATGGTCAGTCCAGTCTAGCGGGGTAGTCGTAAGCTTTAACTGCTCCTCAGGATGGGTGAAGATGCCATCAAGGATATGGCCAGCTATATGAGTAGCTAGACCCCCCTTTAGAACCCAATCCAAAGAGGCCATAAGATTGAGGAATTCAGTGACCAGAGGATTGCTAATATCATCGAAATGAATATTAAAATCACCTAATATAATGGCTTTAGGGGCCATAATAAGAGGTTCCAGCAGGTCAGTCCATCTCAGAAGAAACTTAGGGAGGGTACCAGGAGGACGGTAGATTAGGAGACCCTCCAGAACTAAAGAATGACTGTGTGAGAGTTTAAAAAACCTAGTTTCACATACATCTGAGATAAAACTAGTGCAGTTCCAAGTACATGTGAGGTCCGACCTACAGGTAAGAGCCAGTCCGCCTCCTCTATCCGTTATCCTATCCAACCTGTAGAAGGAGCAGCCTACGGGAGAAGCCTCAATGAAATCAGGGTCCGATTCTGGCTTAGCCCAGGTTTCAGTTACAAAAAGGCAGTCTATGTTGAAGTTGGAGATTACTTCACTAATTTCAAATTTATGCTTGGGGAGGGATCTAGCATTAATAATGGCAAAGGATCCCATTTTCCTAGCATCCTTTAAGCCCCGAAGGCTAGCATGATCCAGCTTATTTCTCCCCTCGCCCAAGGCTCTATGCTCCTCAACTGTTAGGGGCATAGGCGAAGTCCAGTTACATCGCGCACATTTCCAGGAAGCAGAATTACCAGGCACCAGCTTATGGGGGCAGGAAGTGCCGCCAAAGCTGCGGAGATCTGGGGTAGCATACACGCCCATGTTAGATAAAAAAGTAAAATCCCTGGCCCTCTGGCCCGTTCTGGCGCGGACGGGCGCAGACGAGCTTGCCTTTGGAGCACCAGCAGCGCGTCCGCTTCGCTGCCGTGTCACTGCCGGCATTTTATTCCCTTGTAAAAAGCCTAGACCGCTAACCAACAGGAAGCGGTCCCCGGCCGCGAACAGGAAGTGGGCTCTAACAGGCCTTACCTTCCCAAGAGGTCCGAAAGAGAAGACCCCCGGTCCAGGAAAAAGGCGCCCCAACAGTCCCCAAAGTAAGCGCAGTCAAAGAATAAAAGTGCTCGTTGTGAAGCAAGCAATCAACTTAAAACTTTAAAACATTAAAGTCTCACCCCTTATAAAATGAAGTCAGTAGCTAAAGATCTGAGCAAGTTAAATATTTCACAATTAAATTACAGTCACGTATAAAAATGAAATCGGTAGCTAAAACTCAGAGCAGATTGAATATTTCATGATAAAATTGCAAACGCGCGCAGTCACACGCGCTCACCTTAATCTGCGCGGCCGTGTCACTGCCGGCATTTTATTCCCTTGTAAAAAGCCTAGACCGCTAACCAACAGGAAGCGGTCCCCGGCCGGGAACAGGAAGTTGGCTCTAACAGGCCCTACCTTCCCAAGAGGTCCGAAAGAGAAGACCCCCGGTACAGGAAAAAGGCGCCCCAACAGTCCCCAAAGTAAGCGCAGTCAAAGAATAAAAGCGCTCGTTGTGAAGCAAGCAATCAACTTAAATCTTTAAAACATTAAAGTCTCACCCCTTATAAAATGAAGTCAGTAGCTAAAGATCTGAGCAAGTTAAATATTTCACAATTAAATTACAGTCACGTATAAAAATGAAATCGGTAGCTAAAACTCAGAGCAGATTGAATATTTCACGATAAAATTGCAAACACGCGCGCAGTCCCACGCGCTCACCTTAATAGTTATAAGCCAATTGAATAGCTTACGTGCTCTTGACACAGGTGCAGTTGAAAATGCTGAAGAATTTGAAAAGGAATAACTGATGTCGGCAAAATATCCAGAAGCAGTTTGTACAAACACTGAAGCTGGTGTCGGAGAAAGAGAACTGGCAGATGTATCCCTTTGTGGTTCATAGTAAACAATTCCATCCGTTTGTGTAGAGTTAAAGAAAAATAACTCAGAACTTTGGACATCTCTTGTCAATGATATAGAAACAGGTACTAAGGATAGTTCGATTTCCACCCTTTCCAAGCTCGGGAAAGTCTCATCATTGGGAACTGCCCAGGAGTCCTCGTGGTCACTGTGTAGGACTGGCCACATGGTGTAACTTGACATTGTCAGTTGATAGAAAACGGTTTTCTTTGGAACCAGGCAGCGTGGTAAAATGACTGTTCTAGTACTGTGTATTCCCAGGACTGGAACGGGTGCTCGATATGCAGGGCCACATTCCTTTTGACAGCAATCTTTTTCTTGCACCAGATCCCCAACTTTTGGAATCCAGCCAGTGGGTGTTGTTGGTGAATCCCTCATTCCCAAGGTGGCAGCACATGCAGTTTCCATCACAGAACTGTTGTAATTCCTACAAGGCAGTGACATGCTCATTTCTGTTAAAAGGTGTGTCTGCTGTCACTGCGCCAGGGCCATCAAGATCTGGGACATACATAGGTATGCTGAACAGAACCTCATATGGCATGCACCCTCCCAGGGATCTTCTGAGCAGATTAATTAGTGCTCTCTGGACTCCATATATGTGGTTAAGCCAGCTACGAACCATACCTAGTATCTTTGCTGTTAAGGATTGTTTCACGACTCGGTTTTTCCACTCCACCAATGCATTTCTCTCTGAATTTTAGGAAGGCGAGAAATGGAGTTGGACACTCACCGTCGCCATGGTGTCCCTGAATACCCTAGAGGCAAAGACTGGACCCTGGTCCGAATGGAATGCGGAAATTGCATATGTCCTGATGAAGTCTTGCAAATCTGTTATAACAGTTTGAGCGTCAGCTGATCGTTGTGGCCATACCCATAGAAATCTGGAGCAAGAATCAACAGCGACTAAGATGTATTTGTATGCCCTATCAGATGTTAAAGGACCACAATGGTCCAGATACACACATTGTAGTGGTTTGTTAGAAATTAGGTGGGGTGTCTGCGGTGGGCGTTTCGCGGTAGACTCTCTTATTGTTGGCCGATGTCACATATATACGGCAGGAGTGTTGAGCGCGGTGTAAAGGATACGACGTTGAGAAACGAACATTAATTTCAGTTCATATGCCGTTTTACATGGAAAAAGGAGTGTGTTTTCGTGGCACATGCGAAGGAAGCATCGGAAGAATCATTACGCGCATTTCGAGTGAGAGCTGAGGAAGGAGGAATCACAGTACGTGTCATTGCGCATTTAAATCGAGCAAGCTTTTGAACTTTGGGTGATTGTTTTTCTATACTTTATTTGTGCCAGTGGGTACGGAATATGCGCAGTGTATATTTTTTTTAAAAAGGTAAGAAATAACGTTCGTGAGCCTCACCGTTAGAAGCAGAACACTGAGGGCGTGCATCCTTGTAGTTGTGAGCGCGACAGCTGCGCGTACGTGAAGCACGTTGCTCAGGATCACAACGTGTTTACCACTGTGCTTGGGGACGACGCATGAAGAGCGAGAAAACGTGGGAGCTGGTTGCCTAGCATTGGAGACGCCGCATGTTCATTTCACTGTGCGTTAATAAGACGCGAAGAGCGCATAACTGTTGGAATTGCTCACCGGATTTTGCTCACAGGAAGTAAAAGAATAAATAAAAAAAAAACAACTAAGACAACTAGAGTGCTGACCTTACGAGGATGAATTATTACAACTAGAGTGCTGATTGTTACTGGAATTGTAGAACATGGCAAGGACATGAGACAATGTTATAATATATAATAACTATACTTTAATTAATATTTTATATAGTTAGTTTCATTCACTTCAGTACACATTTTTTTTTTTTTCACTATGTCTCATCATTCTCCCCTCAGTATGTCCCAACCTCCCCAATTTTTATCAGAACGTGGTGAACCAATTTTGCCATGGAAGAAATGGATAAACTTATTTGACTCATATTTGATTGGTATTGGAGGTGAAAAGTTCTCACCGGCAAGGAAACAAGGAATTTTACTGCACAATTTGGGAATTGAGGGACGTAATATTTATGATAGTCTTGATCTTATAAACATTGGCACTGCTGAAGGTGAACCAAGAGATATATATGAGATGTCTCTCATGATGCTTCAGAAGCATTTTGACGGCAGCATCAATGTTGTTATGGAAAGGCACAAATTTTTCATGAGATCTCAGGCAAAGGATGAGAGAGTTACTAATTATATTGCGTCACTTAAAACATTAGCTCAGACATGTGATTTTGCGAATTTAACTGAATCTTTGATACAGGACCAATTGGTGCGTTGTACAAACAATCCCAGAGTTCAAGAAAAGTTATTGGCTAAGAATCCTACATTAAAAGAAGCAATTATAATTGCTGAAAGCATTGAACATGCCATTCTTTGGGTCAAGGAGATAAAAGATGTGAGTCTGACTACAGGTTCTCATATGGACTCTGGATACACAGCTATGTCAGCTACAATTTCAACTTTTGATGATGTTTGTGGGAATGAGTTAGTACATAGGGTTACAGAGAAAATGAGAGTCAGCAATGATGTACAGAAAGACTTTAAGATCAGATGTTTTAAGTGTGGTAATGTTGGTCACTTGGCAAACAATCCCAAGTGTTTTGCAAGAAATGTTAATTGTAGGAAATGTGGGAAGAAAGGACACTTAGCGAAAGTTTGCAGAAGTTCTAGGATAAATATGGTGGGAGAACCAACTGATAGTCAACAAATTGTATTGTGTATTAATAATACGTGCACTGGAGATTTGCAATCTGATAGGTGTGCAGAGGATAAACTGGTCATGCCGAAATGTGATATTAATATTGGGGAGAAAACTGTTGCAGTGCTTGCTGATTCGGGATCCCCGTTTACACTGATTGGTGATAAGAATTGGGAAAGAATTTTTGGAAATGATAATATCAAATTGATTCCACCTGATATTTCTCCTGTTGGTTATGGGGGACAAAAAAATTGATTTATTTGGCTACTCCATAATGTAAATTAAATTTAAAGGGAGAGAGACTGTGGGTAAGGTTTATGTAGCCAAGCGGGGCAACAATCTTTTGGGGTGGCATCATCAAAGAGATTTGGGAATAATTTTAAATCCAAACGCCCCTGACCAGGTTCTTTCTGTTTCTAGTGTGAGTGATGATGCGGGATTTGTCAGTGAGTTTCCTGAAGTTTTCAATGACAAATTAGGTTTACTAAGGAATTTTAAACATAAGATTATTTTGAAAGCAGGTGCTAAGCCAATTGTGTACAAAGTAAGGAAGGTTCCTCATTTGATGTTACAACCATTGCAAGAGGAACTTAATAGATTGTTGAAATTAGAGGTCATAGAGGAAATTGAAGCTTCTGAATGGTTGGCCCCCATAGTTTTGGTCCCCAAAGACAATGGAGAAAAAATAAGGTTATGTGTTGACCTCAGGGGCCTTAATCAGTCTATATGGGTAGACCGTCAACCATTACCAAATATTAGTGAGACTTTGACTATGCTGACTGATGCCAAAGTATTCAGTGTTATGGTCTTATCAGCAGCATATCATCAAGTCATGCTTCATGAGGAGTCAAGACACCTTACCTCTTTTGTTACTCCTTTGGGTGCGTTCAGATTTCTTAGGATGCCGTTTGGGCTAGCCTCGGCTGCGGCTTGTTTCCAGAGAGTTATGAGAGAAGTACTTAAAGGTCTTGATTCAATCTTGTTTTTTCAAGATGATATTTTGGTGTATGGTGAAGACACAGCAAAGCATGATGTGGTTTTAAGATGTGTACTTGAGAGACTAAATAATAATGGGTTGACGTTGAAGAGGGAAAAGTGCATGTTCAGAGTAAATGCTGTCTCATTTCTTGGTCATACTATTTCTGGGCATGGCATAAAACCCAAATTGGAATTGGCCAGATCAATTCTGTCTGCACCAATGCCTAATGATAAGGACCAAGTAAGGTTGTTCCTTGGGCTTGCTGAATACTACTCGAAGTTTGTTAGAAATTTTGCTAGTGTGATTCAACCTTTAAGAGTAATTTTAAAAAAAGGAATGCGTTTTGAGTGGTCCCCAGAATGTGATGAAGCATTTAAGTCAGTGAAAGATGACATTGGTAAAATGCCCACTTTAGGTCATTTTGATGTCAAACGCAAGACCATTTTGTCTACTGATGCCAGTCTAAAGGGTCTGGGTGCTGTACTCTCTCAATTGGTTGATGGTGAGGAGAGAGTGGTAGCATTTGCTTCCCGTTCTCTTAAGGGAGCTGAAGAACGATATTCTGTAATTGAGCGTGAAGCACTGGCTTGCACTTGGGCAATAAACATTTCAAGTTTTATTTGTGGGGTTTACCATTTACTCTCAGAAGTGACCATAGACCTTTGGTACAATTGTTTGCATGTAGGAATAATGAGAACACCACACCTAGGATTAAACGTTGGGTTGAAAGATTGTGGGATTTCAATTTTTCATTGGAGTATTATCCGGGGAAGAAAAATATTCCTGCGGATTTTCTTTCTAGATTGTCGGTATTGGATCCAGGCATGATTGAGCACCCTCCAATATTGTGGGTTAAAGAGACTGCTCTTGATGCAGGTGAATGGAGTGAAGAAGGTGATAAGGATGTTGTCCGAGGTACAGTAATGAACTTTGTGGTGCATGGGTGGCCGTGTTTGAATGAATGTTTAATTGATGTTGGAGCGTTCTGGTGTGTTAAGGATGAACTTAGTATCATAGAGGGTAATCTGTATAGAGGTGATAGATTAATCCCACCTGTGGGATTGCATAAAAAATTGATCAATTTGGCCCATGATGGACATTTGGGTAGGAACCTTACCAAAGCTAGTATTAGGGAACGATATTGGTGGCCGGGTTTGGACAAGCAAGTTGAAGCTGTAGTAAAGGATTGTTTCCAATGTGCCAGTAATGACAAATCTAAAGTAGTGCGAACTGCTCCTTTGTCTCCTATATCTGTTCCAGATGAGCCATGGGTCAAATTAGGTTTAGACTTGGTTGGACCTTTTGAGTTATTACCACCTGGTGAGAGATTTGTAATTGTTCTCGTCGATTACACCTCCAAATGGGTTACTGCTAGTTGTGTGAGTTCCATCACCACAAAAAATGTGATTGAGTTTTTAACTGAAGTATTTGCATGTGAGGGTATCCCCAAGGTTGTTATTACGGATAATGGTGTGCAATTCACTTCTTTGGAAATGAGAAATGTCCTTAATGATTTGGCAATTTCTCATCATCGAACTGTATTATATGCCCCTCAAGCCAATGGATTAGTGGAGAAGATTAATCAGGTAGTGAGAGCGAGTGCCCAAGTGGCTCTTGAACATAGGATACCTTTGAAAGTTGTTCTGAGAGAGAAGTTATGGGCTCATAGAAACGCACCTAATGTTATCACAGGAATGTCTCCTTTCTGCATTTTGAAGGGTAGATTGGCGGGTTCCAAATTGAATCCTTCCTGGTTACATTCTGGATTGCAAAATCTGAAAGAGTCACCTAATTTTAAATCTGTTCGTGCCAAAGTAGTTGAGAATCAAAATAGGTACAAGAAGAGGTTTGATGAAAGGAAGTGTGTAAAACAAAGGTATTGGTCTGAAGGGGATTTGGTGTTTATTAAAAAACCAGTCTGGTGCAATAAAGGTGTTTCTAAATTTGTAGGGCCAAAGAGAATTGTAGAAATAAGAAAAAATGTAGTGGTACTTGAGGATGGTGAAGTTTGGAGTATGTCTCGCTTAGCCAAGTGTTCTAACGGGAAGGAATTGAGTAACACGGTACCTAATTCAGAGATGAGTGAGAATTTAAGGAGGAGTGTGAGGAACAGAATTTATCCAAAGCATCTATCAGACTTTGTGAAATAAATTGGGAAGTCATATTTTGTTTGTGTACATGTTTAGAATTTGATTAATTGATTTTTTTTTGTTTTTTTATATTTCTTTTTCTCAATTGATACAATGTTGAATTATTCGTCTTATCAAGTCTGATATGTATATATGATGTATTATAGTTATTTCGCAATGTTATTTTGTTATATTTTTGTGAATTGTAAGGGGGAAGATGTGTTATGGCTTCATGTACACTATGATGTCATATGGTTCTTGGGGGAAGTGGAGATTGAGTTGGAATGCGATGACCAGGAGATTCGACGGGGAGACGGTTGGAGAGGACCAAGGGAGGAGGAAGAAAATGTAAAGTGCGGCGGACCTATCCAGTGGATGTCGATGTATTACTTGTTATAATAAAGATATCAGAAATAAACTTAGCAAAACTGTCTGGTCTGTTCGTATAGATCCGGCGACCAATAGTGTTATTGCAATAATGAAATTGCAGCTGCCGCACTTGCATGGACAGAAGCAACCCCTTCAAGCCCTGCTTTTATTAGATCTGATCTTTGGTCTTGGTTGAAGATCACATGATCACCCACCCCTGGAATGGTTGCGAATGTAACATTTTAAGCACTTAGATGGCAAGAATATTTGGCAGGATACACCTTTGACAAGATCTTGATGTCAGCCAAAGCTTTTAGAGCAGTTATTGTTTCATCATCTAACCTCGTCCTGGAACGAGTAATCGCAGCAACAGAAGCCATGGCTACTGCTGACTTGGATGCTTCACCAGCCAAGGTATTTCCTGCAGCATGTATTCCTACATGTTGATGGTCTATCGTATGTTCTACATGGGTATTTGGCAGTGTCCCCTTTAGATCTGCTTCTTCCTCCACCAGAAGTCTGTGTTTGATGGTGTTCCCTTTTGAATCTCTGAACCCATTCTGGGGCCAGTGATGCAGATATTCATTAAAGGACTGGACACAATAATACAAATTGCACACAATGAGTGTTAGAAGTGATGGATCCGTATGTTCCAGTGTCAATACAAGAGCCTTAAGCTCTGTCAGTTGTGCCATGCTGTCCTATAAGGTCTGCATGTATGTGTTCTGAGGGTGGAACTTGCATCCCTCATGCATCTGCTCACAGCTGTGCAAGCAGCGGAGTATTGTTGTTTGGTGCCTACTGCTGGTTGTGCTGATCTATCAGTATAAATAATCATTTGGTATTGATCAAGAGGCAAAATGTTTGTAGGTGTTGGGTACTCAAGTTCATATCGAAGAAACTCTTATACCGTTGTGGTAGTCGACAAAATGTTCTTTTCTTTGCAAGTCTGAAGTTTTGGATCAAAAACATAATCAACATCAGAGGCTGCCAGAGACGTTGCCCATTGGATCTAACCTGGATTTAATGCTTTTGCGTTTGGAACGCTGGCTTTCGTAACCGCCTCTACGGCTGGTATTGGGGTCACAACAACAATGCTTTTCCCTGGGTCAGAGGTTTCTCTTTTATGACAGCCATCTGAACACCAGCCAGAATTTTCTCAGTGGGAGCAAAGTGTTGTTTAGCCATGAAATATAAATTTGATTTATATGCTATTGGAACGGTGTCACCTTCACTGAATGTTACATAGGTGAATCCAATGGCACCAACAATTACTCTGATGACCAAGTTTGTTTTGTTATCATGTGTGTATAAATATTTTGCTTCAAGCATGTCCTGCTGTAATGCTGAGAATGCATATGTGTTCAACCATCCAATATTTACTTGTAAAGTCTGGACATATCAGGTCATAAAGTGGTTTTTATGCATTGTGCATAATCTGGGATGTAAATTCTGCCAAACTGAAAAAGCTCAACAATGATTGTAGCTTTTTGCTAGTATTCAGTGGTTGCAATTGTGCACAGTTTTCTAGAACATGGGTTGCCAGGCTCTTTCCTTCTTCTGATAACTCGCATCCCAAAACAAGACACTGAGAAAGGCAATTTTTGTTTTCTTGAAATTAAATGCATAGCCTTTTTCAGCGAAACCCACCACAGTGCGGTCCACCCATCTTAGGTGTGTGACCAGATCATCATCTATCAGGTAGATATCGTCTACAAAGGACTGCGCCTCAGGATCAATGTTTTGTAGTCTGGATGTTACAATCTTTCGCAGCTCACGTTCTTGATCCTGTACCTGAATATCCTGGAGCTGCTGGGGTACTGCCAATGCGAGGATACTGTGGCAACATTTCCACATAATTGCATCCCAAGATCTAGGGCCAGAGCAGCCCCATTTTCATCCTGAATTTTCAACACCGGCGAAGACGACCACAGTGAGTACTGCCGCCTAGCACACAGGTGAGGGGGGAGGAAAAAGAGAGTGACAGACACACGCAACACCCCCACCCCAAAACACCATACACACAAGCAGATGCAGTAACATTACATATTCACCCCGTACCCCTCAGGAATAATGCAAGGCCAAAAGAAATTGATTAAAGTGAGTGTAATGAGATAAATAGTATAAATACATGCATCCAAATCAACAAGTATATACATATTTACAAATGTAGGGACACTACCCAGTCCTCAATGTCCGTGGGCCGTAGGGCCACATCACATAGTGCACGGCCCCACCTCACTCCTGCAACAACACGGAGAGAACACTGCAGGGGCATCAGGTCGAAAATAGCCAGACACCTCACGGGGATGGGGAACGGGGGGCACCTCAGCCGGAAGATGGTACAACGCCACTGGTCCTGGAGGGGGACACATGCCCTGTGCTCTGTCCTGGTGAGCGCAAGGCCACAGTCTCTCAAGTGGGTGACTTACCCACATGCTCTGGAGGGGGCAACATGCCCTGTGCTTGGTCCTGGGGAGTGCAAGGCCACAGTCTCTCAAGCGGGTGACTTGCCCACTTCTTGGTCCTGTGGAGGTCAAGGCCACAGTCTCTCAAGTGGGTGATATGCCCACTGACTTGTCCTGGGGAGTGCAATGCCAAAGTCTCTCAAGTTGGTGACTTGCCCACTGGCTCTGGAGGGGGCAAGACACCCTGTGCCTGATCCTGGGGAGTGATAGGCCACAGTCTCTCAAGTGGTTGGCTTCTTCCACTGGTTCTGGAGGGGGCATTGTGCCCAGCGATCTTCATCCTGTGGAGGATGGGGTGAGTGGATGGCTTCTCCACTGGTTCTGGAGGGGGCATTGTGCCCAGTAATGCAGATCTTGGGGAGTGCAAGGTCACAGTCTCTCACCTGGGTGTCAGACCCACAGGGTTTGAAGGGGCCAGGCCACACAACAGCCCATTGACGCAGGACTACACACTGTTCGCCAGCGGTGATGGCTGCTCAGTGGTGGCAGTGGTGCTGCTAATGGTGGAGCTGGCAGTGGTGGGGGGAGGCTCCAACCCATCCCCTGCAGCCTTGGATGGCTGCCCACTGGGGTTGCTGGTGGCGGTGCTGGCAGTGGTGGGGGGAGGCTCCAGCCCATTCTCTGCAGTCTTGGATTGGCTGCCCACTGGGGCTGCTGGTGGCGGTGCTAGTGGGGGTGCTGGCAGTGGTGGGGTGAGGCTCCAGCCCATCCCCTGCTGCCTCGGACGGCTGCACCACCATGGTTGGTGGTGGGGGCTCCGACTGAGTCCCTGCACCAGGCCCCTTGTCTCTACTGCTTGCTGTTGCAGACCCCTTGCCCCTCCTTCCTGCAGCTGGGGCTGCCTCATTGCCCTTCCTTCCTGAAGCTTGGAATGCCTCCTTGCCCTTCCTTGACGCACTTGGGGCTGGCACCCTGCCCGTCTGTCTGTCTGGCTGGTGGCCGGGATCCTTTCCCACCTGGAGTAGTTAGGGACACTACTGTGCCCGTGGACTTGGTGGCTGAGGTGCTTGGCTGGGTTTTAACCACCCTGGCCTGACGTGAGGAACGGGGGAGCTAGGGAAGAGGTCAATGTTGGCGTGGAAAAGCTTCTTAGGGACATTGGGGCGGGAAGAGGGAGATGGTTTGGGAGTGGAGGAAGAGGGAGTGGTGGTAGGAGGTGCCAGTCTGCTGTGTTTGGGTGCAGGCGCATGGGTTGGATGCTGTTATGAGGTGGATGGCTGTTGGGTGTCTGAGTACTTGTGTTTGTGTACTTTGGGAGGAGGGGGCACAGACACAGTGGGAGAGGACACAGGGGACGTGTGCATGGATGTGGCGGTGGTGACTGCCAGTGAGGGGTGTGTACTGATAGGTGTGCTGGTGATGGTGGTAATGGATAAGAATGTAGTGCATGCAGGTGTGAGTGTAGACACAACTGGGAGGGAGGTGGACGACGAGGAGGAGGGGGCCACAGTGGAGGCAGTGGATGTTGGTATGTCTGATTCTGTATGGTGTTTGTGTGAGTGCCTGTGGGATGAAGTGTGGTGCTTGTGTTTGCCATGTCCACTCTTGTGTGTTGTCCTGGGTGCCTGCTCGTCTGACTTTGCGCTTGGGATAGGTTGGTGTTGAGGGAAATGGGATTGGGAAGAGGAAGGTGGAGAGGGGAGGGTAGAAACAGGGACAATGGCTGCCATCAGAGAGGAGGCAGGAGCCTGGTTTGATCTCTATTGGACCGCCAAGCCAGTGTGAATGCCCTCCAGGTATGCATTTGCCTGATGCATTTGGGCTGCCAGCCCCTGGATGGCATTCACAATGGTTGACAGCCCAACAGAGATGGATCGCAGGAGGTCAGTAGCCTCCTCACTCAGGGTAGCAGGGCTAACTGAGGCAGGGCCTGAGGTGCCTGGGGCGAAGGAGATGCCCACCCTCCTGGGTGAGCGGGCACAGGAAACTCGCTGAGGGGCTGCTGGGAGGGTGGTGCTGGTACAGTGGGTGGCGGCTGTACATGTAGATGGGGTGGGCACAGAGGTGTCCGCCACCACCAGGGAGCTCCCATCGGAGGAGGTATTTGTTTCCAAATTGTCCCCTCCCGTCTCTGCCGTGGTGCTCCCCTCGCCCTACGTCCCACTGGTTCCCTCACTGTCGGTGGATTCGGCATCCTGGGTCCTGTGGGATGCAGCTTCCTCTGTCGCCGGTGCCTCTGCTCCTCAGCCAGATGTTGCTAATGCATATAAGGACAGGGTGAGAAAACAAAAAGGGGGGGTAGAGACAAAGGATACACTTGGTCAGTGGCAGCAACCACACCACCGTTAACGTACACAACACACTCACACAGATGGAACAGCCCTACGCACTAGGCAATGCAATACCAGTCCCAATGCTAGTCACCAGCCCATGGATAGGGACACCTAACGCCATTTGCAGCATACCTGAGACCCACAGACCCCTGCCCAGTAGTGGATGCCTACTAGCTTGTTTGGCGTACTTTCACATCAGTTCCCGCCCCAACATGGGACCTACTCTGCAATGCCAGGCCTGGGCTAGGGGAACCCACAGGGCCCGGCCCCCCACCTGGATACCACCCCACCTGGCTTAAGTTGTATATTAGGGCACTGTACTCACCCCCTTGTGGCTGCTGTGATGCCCCCAAGCGCCCAGCTAGCTCTGGATAGGTCACTGCCAGTATGCGGGCCATCAGGGGGGTCAGGGTTCGACGGGAACCGCTTCCTCGTTGGGAGGCCATCCCCAGCTGGGCCTCCACAGTCTTTTGTGCCCACCGTCTCAGGTCCTCCCATGGGTTTGCAACAGTGGGTCTCCACCTGCCGTAGACTCCCAGGGTCCGCACGTCATTGGCGATGGCACGCTATATACACTTCTTTTGATGGGCACTGATCTGCAGGGCAATGGACACAGGGAAAGGTATTAGTTTGACCGTCCTGCCTGTTACACTCATGTCCCACAATGCCCCTTCCCATCCCCATTAGCACACACATGGCCCACCATACATGCTGTACGCTGCCCAGGGCCCATCCACCAGACCCCCCCACATGAGGCCTTCACACACAGCACTCAATGCATTCACACCCCATGCATCGTACTCACGGTGTACTCACCTGTTGGTCAGAGGCCCACACAGCAGTCGGTACTGGGGTAGGACCCCATCCACCAGTCGCTCCAACTCTGCCGAGGTGAGGGAAGGGGCCCTTTCCCCAGTAACACGAGCCATGGTCGGTTCCAGACACAGGTCACAGCAGCACATGCAGTGTAGGTCCTCTCCTGTTGAAGGTTAGGTAGCAAGTGAGGAATCAGATAGAAAATGGCAGTCACGTCCGCGCCCAATAGGGCCCTATGTGAACCAGGAGTTGCACGGCGGTCCTCGACTGCCTTCCGCAATGGCGCACAACGTCAGCGGAAATACCTCATTTCCACCCGTCCCTCCATACAGGACAGGCGGACGCCATTTCAGGGGGGGTGCAGGTTATAGCTCCTAACTGCGTCACAGTACACAAATGCACCATTTGGACATCTCCAACAAGATACTGTTACAATCACACTTTGCATTGAACTGTAGTGGTTGGAAAGTAGAGATAATGACCAGCTGCTTACTCTTTTGGCTGATAGATTGCAACCGCTGAGGATGAATAGGAGATGGAGACATCTCCCCGTGTACAGACCCCTGGTGGACTTGGCAACAATGGAGGACCAGCACATTATCCTCACCCATAGACTTGACAGGGCCACAATCACTGAGCTGTGTGCCCAATTGGAGCGTGACGTAATATCTGCTATCCGTCACCCCACCGGGATCCCCCTCTTGTGCAAGTGCTATCAGTGCTCCATTTCCTGGCAACTGGTTCTTTCCAAGTGACAGTGGACTTGGCAGCAGCCAATGTTCTCAATAGTGCTGACCAGAATGTTGTCTGCCCTGATTAAACACATGTGCAGCCACATCGTTTTCTCCCAGGTGGAGGATTTGGCCACAGTGAAAGGTGACTTCTATGCAATGGGACATATCCCCAACATAATTGGGCCTATTGATGGAACAAATATTGCATTTGTCCTCCCTCTGCGAAATAAACAGGTGTTAAGAAATCAAAAGAGTTTTCACTCCATGAATGTGCAGAGGTGTGCCTGGCAGACCAGTACATCTCCCACATCAGTGCAAAGTATCCTGGGTCTGTGCAAGATGCCTTTATCCTGAGGAATGGCACAATCCCAAATGTGATGGCCCAACTACAGGGGCACAGGGTGTGGCTAATAGGTGAGCCCTGGTTTCCACCCAGTATATGTTGGTGTATGGGTATGGTGTGGGCCCTAAGGGTTAGTGCGTGGCTAACAGTTGTCCCTCGATATTTGCAGGTGACTCTGGTTACCCCAACCTCTCATGGCTACTGACCCCTGTGAGGAATGCCAGGACAAGGGCAGAGGAACGTTACAATGAAGCACATGGGCAAACAAGAAGGATTATAGAGAGGACCTTTGGCCTCCTGAAGGCCAGGTTTAGTTGCCTCCATCTAACAGGTAGATCCCTGTGCTACTCACCCAAGAAGGTCTGCCAGATCATCGTGGCATGCTGTATGTTGCACAACCTTTCCTTGCGTCACCAGGTGCTTTTTCTGTAGGAGGAGGAGGCTGGAGATGGCCGTGTGGCAGCAGTGGACCCTGTGGACAGTGAAGATGAGGAGGCAGAGGATGAGGATGACAACAGAAGTGCAATTATTCGTCAATACTTCCAAGGAGACACAGGTAAGACATGTTGATACACATATAATTGACAGTTTGATGTGTGACATTGTCACTGGCAGGCTCTGTATTCCTACTTCTATGCCCACTCACTGTACCCTTTGGCATCCATTTTTGCAGATGTTTATGCCTCACTATTGCTCTTGGTGTGTTCAGTGCAGCCAACTACAGGTCTTTCCAAAGTAAACATTACTGTACAGTTGAATTGCTATGTTTGAACCTTTGTTAAACGAATACCTTTTGAAAACATCTGACATACGCCATACTTGTATTTTATCAAAGTGTGTTTATTGCAGTGCTCTGAAGAAGAGGGGGTAGTGAAATGGGCTGGGGTGATGATGGAAGAAAGTCCAGGTTAGAGTCCATTATATTTGTATCACAGGTGCATTGTCCACGGGGCATAGGAAGTGGAGCAATGGCAGTTCAAGGTGGACAGGGTGACAGGGTGGGACGCAAGGGTGACAATCGGGAGAGTCTTATTTCCTGGCGGGGTCTTGGCAATAGTCTCTGGCTTCTACCTGGATCGCAGGGAACATTTGTCGGGTATTTCTCCTTCTGCAGGGGGAGGGGTGCTGGTGGCCTGTTGTTGCTGTGGCGGGGCCTCCTGTTCACTAGCGGCAGCGGAGGTGGAGGGCTGTTCAGTGGTTTGGCTAGTGTCAAGGTCCCTGTGGTGTGCCACTGCCTCCCTCATACTGTTGGCCATGTCTGCCAGCACCCCTGCAATGGAGACCAGGGTGGTGTTGATGTCCTTCAAGCCTTCCCTGATCCCTAGGTACTGTCCCTCCTGCAGCCGCATGTTCTCCTGCAACTTGTCCAGTATCTGGCCCAGTGTATCCTGGGAATGTTGGTATGCTCCCAGGATCACGGTGAGTGCCTCCTGGAGAGTTGGTTCCCTGGGCCTGTCCTTCGCCTGTTACACAGCAGTCCTCCCAGCTTCACTGTTGTCCTGTGCCTTTGTCCCCTGAACTGTGTGCCCTCTGCGGTGGTGTTTCCTGAGGGGGGGTGGCTCTGTGGTGGTGTGAGTCTGTGCCTGGGTAACCGACTGTCCGGAGATCCCTGATGGGCCAGGTTGGTCATCCAAATCCAGCCGACCAGAGCTGCTGTCATCACTGTGGGCCTCTTTTGTGGGGGACTGGATGTTGCTGGCACCTCTTTGCCGGTGACATTGGGTGGGTTACCAGTGGGGATGTAAACGCAGTGTCATTATATCTGCTTGTGACATATAGTGCATGGGTGTGTTGCCCTCTATGGTTGTTATTGCTGTGGCAACTTTGCCTTGTGTGAGTTGTTATTTGGTGGGCTGACTGATTCTCTCTAGTGTGCATGCTGTGGTGATAGGTGTCCATGCAGGTCTGTGAGGGGTGTCCATGCATTAGTGTTGCATGCAGGGCTTGGTATTGGGATGAGTGGGTTGTGATGGTGGGGTATGTGGGAGGCGGTGGAGTGATGGGAGTGAGGGTAAGGGTGGGGGTATGTGATGGCATGAAGGTCTGGGGTGATAGTAATAGAGATTTGACTTACCAGAGGCCAGTCCTCCTCCTCCTCCTGCCAGGCCCTCAGGATGCATGATTGCCAAGACTTGCTCCTCCCATGTTGTAAGTTGTGGGGGAGGAGGCATGGGTCCACTGCCAGTCCTCTGTACTGTGAGCTGGAGTCTTGCTGCAATGGAACGTACCTTCCCCCGTAGGTCGTTCCACCTCTTTCTGATGTCATCCCTTGTTCTTGGGTGCTGCCCCACGGCCTTGACCCTGTCCACGATTCTCCGCCATAGCTCCATCTTCCTAGCAATGGATATCTGCTGCACCTGTGATCCAAATAGCTGTGGCTCTACCCCGATGATTTCCTCCACCATGACCCTTAGCTCCTCCTCAGAGAGCCTGGGGTCATTGTGGTGCCATGATTGTGGTATGGGTTGCATGGGTGTGGGTGTGTATGGTGATTAGCAGGGGCGAGTGTTGTGAGGTGCGTGTGTGGTGTATAGGTGATGGTGGTATGTGGCTCTGGTTGTGTGAGTGCTCTTGCTGTCTCTCTCTCTCTGTTGGCAATGCTTTGTATTCGTAAAGGGTTGTGGGTCGTGTGGGTGTGTGTTTTACAGTGGGGTGGGTGTGGTGTGTATAGGTGTCAGATGTGTGTAGTTTGAAATGTCCAATGTAGTGTTTTGTTTGAGTGTGTGTATTTTGAGCACTGCGGTATGTACCGCCAATAGTTTACCGCCATTAAATGTCCGCCGCAGTGATTCATGGGTCGTAATGTTGTGGGCGTAGTTCTGTTGGCGGAACGGTGTGGGTTTTGCTACCGCCAGTTTATCACTGACCTTTGGGCTGGCGGACTTGTGTGTGTGGCTGTATAGTGACAGATTGGTAAGTGTGTCATAATATGGTTGGCGGTTATCCGCCGCAGTGGCATTATGTTGGCGGCAGTTGGAATAGCGGTAAGTGGGATTTACCGCCAATGTCATAATGAGGGCCTATGTTATTAAGGGAGTATATTCTGTTGAGTGTTCATGCCATTATCAACAACAGCTAAAGCCCTTTCCAAAGTTGCCTTATCTATCTGCCTTAAACGTGCAGCAGTTTCCATTTGAGAAAGCTTCCAGATCTCATTGTATATGGCAAAGATTGAGCTTTTAGAGCGAGGCTGTTTAGGACCTAAAAATAAATCTTGTAAGTCTATGCTGCTGCTAAGGTGTTAGTCTTTAACCATTGTTGGCACAGTTTACCCACACTGTATGTAGTAACTATACCCGAGTATTGACTAGAGACAAAGCGAGGGTCCGGGTGGCTAATCTTGAAACCCACTGAGGAATTAACAAAACGCACCTGATACTCATTTGTGTCTATTGGCCACAATAACCACCCGTCGGGACTGGAAAGTGAAGAATTATAGGTACCTGCCTGAACCTTTGTATCTTATTCTTCCTAGGTGACATTTAGGAAGGACTGCCACTTGATGAATTTTGCCAGTGTGGGGATACTGAGCTCATTCATTTCCTTCGTTTTTGCTAACCCCAAGCAGGATGCCTGTTGAGCTGTGTTGTTTAAAAAGATCATTTGAACAGGAATAAGGTATGCTTAAACCTGAATTTGCCAATCTTGTGTTCCCCATACACTTTTCACATCAATAGTATTCTTCCAGGATTCATGTCCTTCAAGGCAAAGGAATCTGAATAGATCAATCTTGTTTTTGTTAGCACAATTTTCCTAATTTTAGAAGGTGGTAACTTGAAGTAGTATGATTCTGAATTCTGATTGTCATGCCCAGAAAAGTATGTGAATTTATCTGAATAATGCTTTGCGCTCCCCACAGGTGGGTTGTGGGTGTTGTGAAATTAAATAATGATCTGTGTCTAGTTGCTCTGGGCAGGTAGTAATGTCCCCACTTATTATAACAGAACATTTCCCCATAATTCTTTGTGTTAGTGTAAACATGATCACTTTCAAATATAGTATAATCCAACAGTTCAGAAAGCATTGAATCAACTGTTTAAACATCCCAGTCATCAGAAATAAAACCAGGTGTAATTACATCAGTCATTGAACTTTTGACAACATATGGAATTTGAATGACCTTATTTATCAAAGGGAACTTTATCCCACACAGTCCCATCAGGAATTGGCACTGCTGAAATGTTCACAAGGGACAAGTCTCTTCTGACCTTATGTGAGGAAAGATATGAAGTTAGAACTTCATCCACTGGCTCCACAGAAAAGCGTTCAAGAAGAGATTGACCATTTATCAAGAGAAAGAAATCTGTCACAAAACAAATCCACAACCGAAAGGCAAGCAATGTCAGAAATACCCACCGATAATTCCATGGATAAATTAAATACTTATTTTTAAGCCATATGTACAGTTTATGTGTCTTTGAAATAGTTTAAGTTGCAGGTGCTGATGAAGTCGAAGAAAAGTCTTCAAGGTCAATGAAATAACCAGAAGCAGTCTCTGCAAACACAGGAGCCAGTGCATTACTGGTGGATGGATCCATTTCGTGTGGAGGATGGCATCTGTTTGTCTTGAGTTGGAGTAGAAGACAGCCACATCTTGGACCATTGTAGTTGGTGAAGTTGTAACAGGAATCAGCAAAAGCTAATTTTCAGCCCTCCTCTGTTTGAGGAGGCATTTGTAGCATTGTTGTAAATGCTGGTGTACTCCGAAGAGTTGTTGTTTCTTCTTTGAAGAGGTATGTCCCGTTGGGTAGTTAGAGGGGTCCGGGAACTACCCGAGGGACTTCTGGGTCTACTGTGCAGGACTGGCCACATGGTGAAGTTGGATGTTGTCAATGGAGACACGTCTGTTTGCTTTGGAACCAGGCAGCGGTGGTAGGATCACAGTTCTGGTACCTTGTATTTCCAGGACTTGGAACGGTGCTTTATAAGATGGGACGAATTCCTTCTTTGAAGCAAGCTTCTCACTTTAGGAGGCTGGCCTGGTTTGTAGTGGGTACCTTGGGTACTAACACCTAATACCAGGTCCAGTTATCCCTTATTAGTGAAATGTAGTAGTGTTCTAGCAGCTTAGGCTGATAGAGGTAGCTACAGCAGAGCAGCTTAGGCTGAACTAGGAGGCATGCAAAGCTCATGCAATACCACTGATAGTTACACAGTACTTGTACACAAGTAAAGACAATACTCAGTGTTACCAAAAATAAAGGTCTTTATTTGGGTGACACAGTACCTAAAATATTTTATACTCCTTCTGGAGGTAAGTATTATACACAATATATACACTAGACACCAAAATTAGACAAGTAAATAGTCATAGAACAATGCAAACTGTAGGAAATCCTATAGAATGCAATGGGAGAAAATAGGTGGATGGGCAACACAAACCATATACTAAAAAAGTGGAATGTGAATCACAAATTCTCCCCTAGACAAGTGTAGTGTGTGCAGAATGGCTGGGAGAGTAAGAATACAGAAAAGGTAAGTAAATTACCCGACCCAGAGCCCAGAAAAGCAGGATTAAAGTACTGCAAGTTTCCTTAGGACACACTACACCTCATGTTTGGGATTTTGCAGCAGCAAACCAAGTCTGCAAAGAACAACTGCTGGATTATTGGACCTGAAGACCTGCAAAGGAAGGGGATCAAGTCCAGAAATCAAAAGAAGTTCCAGGAAGGACAGGAGCCCCTGCCAACCCAGAAGAGGGTGCAAAAGAAGAGTCCCTGGTTATTCGAAGACTGCAGAAATGCACCCTAGGAAGATGCCAGTGGGTTCCAGCATGATGCAAAAAATGTCCCACGGCATGAAGATTGTTGCAGATGAGATTTCATGTTGGAAGGTGCCAGCAAGACTTGGCTACAACAAAAGTGTGTTTTTCATCAAAATAGTGCTGGATGGACCCAGGAGGGACTGGTGGCCTTAACTCTGTGTGAGGAGGAAGAGGGGGCTCTCAGCACTTCAGAGAGCCCTCAGGATGCCAACCAGCACCCCCAGAAGCCACAGGATCTGGGTTCAAAGGAGGTGCAAAATGCAGTTGATGCAGCACAACAGAAGAAGGTTCCACGCCACCGGAGAATAAGCTCAGTGAGTAGAGTGTCACAGGGTGGAGTGCTGGGGACCTGGGACAGGGTGTGCAGGAAGGAAATTTGCACTCGGGAGACAAAGAAGACACAATGCACAGCGGTACCATTGTTCTCGGGGAAGGCAAGGTCTTACCTCCTCCAAATTGCATCAGCAGGACCTCAGGACAGTTTATGTCGATGATGTTCACCCTCTGTGTCTTTAGGAGCACACTCGTCATTGTCAGAGGAGTCCCAGAGTACCGGTCGTCGCCTTGAAAGGTGCCTGCTTGGAGCAGGGGAGTGACCCCGTCACTCCACTGGAGATTTCTTTGGTCCTTCTGGTGCAGGATGAAGACAGGGAGTCCCCAGAGCACGTACACCGTGGAAACTGTTGCAGTTGCTGACTTGGAGCTGAGGTTGCTGAAGAAAAGTGTCTCTTGTAGACACTTTGTTGCAGTTACAGCGTTTCTTGGAGCAGGATTGGGTTGATCCAAGGTCAGAAGAGTCTGAAGTTGTTGCACAGGATTCCTGAAGGAAACTTGCAAGCAGAATCTGAGGAGAACCCAGAGGAGAGACCCTAAATAGCTGAGAGAGGGGGATTGGCTACCTTATCAGGTATGGACCTATTAGGAGGGGTCTCTGACGTCACCTGATGGCACTGGCCACTCAGAGCCCTCCAGAGTGCCCCAACACCTTGCAAAGCAAGATGGCTGAAGTCTGGGACACACTGGAGAAGCTCTGGGCACCACACCTGGGGTGGTGATGGACAGGGGAGTGGTCACTCCCCTTTCCTTTGTCCTGTTTCCCGCCAGAGCAGGGGAGAAGGGGCCCCTGAACTGGTGTAGACTGGTTTATGCAAGGAGGGCACCATCTGTGCCCTTCAAAGCATTCCCAGAGGATGGGGGAGGATACCCCTCCCCAGCCTGTAACACCAAAAAGAGTGGTTGTAACACCCTGCTCTCAGAGGAAATGCTTTGTTCTGACTTCCTGTGACTGGGCTGCCCAGACTCCAGGAGGGCAGAACCCTGTCTGTGAGGTGGCAGCAGTTGTAGCTGCAGTGCAAGCCTCAGAGAGCTGGTTTGGCAGTACTGGGGGTCCATGGTGGAGCCCCCAGGATGCATGGAATTGCCTCCCCAATACCTGATTTGGAATGGGGGGACAATTCCATGATCTTAGACATGTTACATGGCCATATTCGGAGTTACCATTGTGAAGCTACATATAGGTATTGACCTATACGTAGTGCACACGTGTAAAGGCGTCCCCGCACTCACAAAGTCTGGGGAAATGGCCCTGAACTATGTGGGGGCACCTTTGCTGCTAGTGAAAGGGTGCCCTCACACTTAGTAACTTTGCACCTAACCTTCAGCAAGTGAAGGTTAGACATATAGGTGACTTATAAGTTACTTAAGTGCAGTGAAAATGGCTGTGAAATAACGTGTGCGTTATTTCACGCAGGCAATGGCAGTCCTGTGTAAGGGTGTGTCTGAGCTCCCTGTGGGTGGCAAAAGAAATGCTGCAGCCCATATGGATCTCCTGGAACCCCAATGCCCTGGGTACCTAGGTACCATATATTAGGGACTTATAAGGGGAGGGTCCAGTATGCCAATTGAAATTGGTAAATGAAGTCACTGGCCTACAGTGACAACTTAAAATCAGAGAGAGCATTAGCACTGAGGTTCTGATTAGCAGAGCCTCAGTGACACAGTTAGGCACTACACAGGCATACACATTAGGCCATAAACTATGAGCACTGGGGTCCTGGCTAGCAGGATCCCAGTGAGACAGGCAAAACATACTGACATATAGGTTTCCATCTATAAGCACTGGGGTCCTAGCTAGCAGGATCCCAGTGACAGAGTAAAAACACACTGACACACACTCACAAACAGGCCAAAAATGGGGGTATCCATGCTAGAAAGAAGCTACTTTCCTACACTCACAAACCAGATCGCCGACTTTAGTAATCCAGCTAGTAGAAGATGTTGGCAAATCCCTTATTCCTAAGGTGACTGCACTGGCGGATGAATTATCATCACACAATTGCTGAAGCTCCTGTAAGACAGTGAGATGTTCATTTATGTCAAAAGGTATATCTGCTGCCACCAAACCAGGGCCATCTAGATCTGGGACATACATAAGTATCCCAAAGAGAACCTTGTGAGGAGTGCTTCCTCCCAAGGACCTTCTTGGTAGATTATTCAGTGCTCTCTGGACCCCATATAGGTGATGAAGCCAACTGCGGGCAGAACCTAATATTCTAGCTGTTAAGGACTGCTTTAGATCTTGATTCCTCCTCTCCACACCCGAATTACCCTTGGGATAGTAGGGTGAGGAGTCATAGAGTTCAACACCCATAGCCTTCATGGTGTCCCTGAATGCCTTAGAGGCAAAGGCAGAGCCCTGGTCCGAAAGGAATGCTGCAACCGCATATGTGCCGATAAAGATCAGCAAGTCTTTTATAACAGTTTGAGCATCAGTCGACCACTGTGGCCATATCCACAGGAATCTAGAACAAGAATCTACATTGACTAAGATGTATTTGTATGCACTATCAGATTGTAGAGTACCACAATGGTCCACGTACACACACATTCTAGTGGCCTGTTGGACACTAAGAGGGATGTCTGTGGAGGGCGTTTGATGTTTGAGCTCTTAATTTGCTGGCAAATGTCACACCAAAGAAAATATTGATTGGTCTGTTTGTATTGGCTGGGCACCAGAAGAGTTTCTGTAAGAGTGTTATTGTGGCCACAACACCAGCATGTGCAGAGGCGACACCCTCATGCGATGCTTTGATTATATCTAATCTCTGGTCTTAGTTGAGGATCACTCTATCTCCTACCCAGGAAGTGTTACATAGGCAACATTCTGCGCACTGAAATGGTATGAATATTTTGTAGCGTATGCTTTTAGAAGAGGCTTCCCTTCTTCCGAAGCTTTCACAGCAGCAAAAATTTAATTTTCCAATCTCGTCTGAGAACAAGTCACTGCAGAAACAGAAGCGGTAGCTACTTTGGCCGCATCATCAGCCAAAGTATTGCCAATAACTTTTACTCCTGCACGTTGGTGGCCCAATGTATGGTCTACATGAACATCAGGTAGCTTATCCTTTAGATTCGCTATTCTCTCCAACGGCGTTCTGTGTTTTATGGTGTTCAACTTTGAGTCTCTGAACCCGTTCAATCGCCAATGATTAAAATAATAATTGTAGGACTGGACTCAGTAGTATGAATCACAGACAATCAATGTGAGTTGTCCTGGATCCGAATGTTCTAGCACTAGGATAAGGACCTTAAGTTCAGACAGCTGAGCTATGCAGTCTGCCAGGGTCTGAGTGTAGGTATTGTGAGGGTGGAATATACCATCCTTCATCACTCCGCTTACGGCTGTGCAAGAGGCTGCTTATTGGTGTTTAGAACCTACAGCTGGTTGTGCTGAACCATCAGTGTAAATGTCAGTATGATATCTGTCAAGTGGCAAGATGTCAAGAGGTACAGGGCCCCTGTTCGTACTGGAGAAATTCTTGTGTTTGCAGCTTTGGATCAAAGAAGTAATCAACATCGGTGGCAGTCAGGGAGGTTGCCCACTGAATCCAATGTGAATGTAAAGTGTTAGTGTTACTAACGCTAGCTTTGGTGATGGCCTCTATGGCTGGCACCAAGGAACAACAAAAATGCATTTCCCTTTGGCAAGTGGCCTCTCCTTAAGACAGCTATCTACACTGCAGGTAGAATATTTTCTGTGGGTGCAAGGCGTTTTTCTGCATTGGAGTATAAATTTGATTTATATGCTATGGGCACCGTGTCACCTTCATTAAAGGTGACATAGTGAACCCAATGGCACTAGCAATAATTCTGATGACCAAATTTGTTTTGTGTGTAAGTGTTTTGCTTCTAGCATGTCCTTTTGGAATCCTCTAAGGATGCATGTGTGTTCAGCTGTCCAGTGTCTGGTAGAGAAATCAGGGCTTTTTAAGTCATCAAAAGGCTTGATGCGTTGTGCATAGTCAGGAATGTAAGTTCTGCCAAAATTAAAGAAACCAAGTAGCCTGTAATTTCTTGATAGTATTTGGTTACTGGAGTTGAGCACATTTTTGCTAAAAAGTGTGAGGCCAGGCTCTGCCCTCGTTTGATAGCTCGTATCCCAGGAACAATACACTGAGAAAGACTATTTTAGTTTTCTTCAAATTAAATTTGTAAACAAGGGCTACGAATCCCAGAGCGATCCAATCGACCCTGGCAAGATGAATGTTGAGGTCATCATCTGTGAGATAGATGTCGTTCATAAAGGACAATGCCTCAGGACCAATATAATGCAATATTGATGTTACACAGACTTAAAAAAGCCCCAGGCTGTTCTTGTAGCCCTGGGGTAAACGACAGAAGCGTTTTTGTGAGCCAAATGAGAATGCACTCAGGTCCCGACTTTCGTGTGGTACGTTTTGGCAGGAAAAACTGTTGGAGAGATCCAAGGTTGTTTTGTATTTCTTACGCACCATTTTGTTAATTGGTGCTGTGCTGTGTGAGTTTTGTACTGGGTATGTGCGTGTATGACTGTTTAATTGTCTGTAATCTAAGTCTATTCTATATAAATGGTCGGATTTTGCAATGGGGAATAACGGGTTATTCATTGCAGATACACAAGGCTCAAATATACCATGGTACTCGATCTGAGTGAGGATCTCCCTCACTAATGCTTTGGCTTCATGTTTAACAAGAAATTGAGACTCAGGCTGGGGTGTAGACCTAGGCCCTCATTACAACGCTGGCGGTAAATGGCGCTTACCGCCGTGCAGAAGACCGCCAACATACCGCTGCGGAATTCCGCCACAGCCATTACGACCCACAGCTCGGAATCCGCCATAATACAGACACCCACACAAGTCCGCCACACCAAAGGTCAGTGATAAACTTGTGATACCAAAACCTCCACCGTCACGCCAACAGGAATATGCCCACACTATCACGACCCACGAATCCACGCGGCAGTCTTTCAACTGCAGTATTCCATTGGCGGTACACACTGCCACTCTCAAAATACACACACATTTACAAAACACAACCACATTGGACAATTTGAAATACACACACCTGACACACATACACACACCACACCCACACACCCAATCCAATATAAAACACCCACCCACAAACCCTTACTACCAGAATTCTAATACCACACCAGAGAGAGACACCACCATAAACAACACCAGCATCCACAGACACAAAACACCATCACTTACACAACATCCATGCACTACAAACAACACACATCAACACATCCCCTCACACATCACAACAGACACCACCTCACACATCACCCACAACACATCATGGCACCTCAATGACACCCCAGGTTCTCTGAGGAGGAGCTCAGGGTCATGGTGGAGGAAATCATCCGGGTAGAGCCACAGCTATTCGGATCACAGGTGTAGCACACCTCCATTGCAAGGAAGATGGAGCTATGGTGCAGAATCGTCGACAGGGTTAATGCAGTGGGACAGCACCCAAGAAATCGGGATGACATCAGGAAGAGGTGGAACGACCTACAGGGGAAGGTGCGTTCCATGGTCTCAAGACACCACAATGCGGTTCAGCGGACTGGCGGTGGACCCCCACCTCCTCCCCCACAACTAACAACATGGGAGGAGCAGGTCTTGGCGATTCTGCATCCTGAGGACCTCGCAGGAGTAGATGGAGGAATGGACTCTGGTAAGGCAAATCTTTACTATTATATCCCCCACCCTACCTGCATGCCATCACATACTCCTACCCTCACCCCATCACTCCAACACCTCACATATGCCCCACTATCACAACCCACCCATCCCAACATCAAGCCCTGCATGCAACACCAAAGCATGGACACTACAGATACTACAGATACCCACACAGACCCCAAACCAAATATCACACAAGGACCAAGACAAGAATGCAAACACTGGAGTACAGGGTCACTCACCCACTGCAACCAGTGTGTGTGTCACTCTCTTTCCGTCCCTCCTCCCCTGTGTTGTAGGTGCAGTACTCACCGTGGTCGTCGCCGCCCTCGTTGGAGCTGCTGATAGAGGAGCAGGAAGACCATCGCTGGCAGTATCTGCAATTCGGGCTCCATGGCGTCCTGGTTCCTCGTGGGGTGTGGAGAGGTGAGTGTTTTCCCTTCTGTGTACTGTTTCCGCCGTGTTTTTATTTGCGTTGGTTCCGTCCCGGAAAAGGTGGCGGATAGGCGTGTTGTGATAGGGTGGGCGGTACATTGTCTCCCGCCTGTCTGTTGGCGGTGTCCGCCGCGCAGTTTGTTTGTACCGCCGTGGCGGTCAGAGTGCTAAAGTGGCTGGCTATGTTGGCGGTTTCCGCCACGGTCGTAATCCCATTTTTTTTCCGCCGGCCTGTTGGCGGTATTATCGCCGCTTTAACACAGACCGCCAGGGTTGTAATGAGGGCCCTAATCGGTATTACATGGTAAGGAAAATCCTTATCCCAACCTACATGGTTGCGTTATAGTGCAGGTGCCTTCCCTAAAGCCAATTTGACAGTGTAGGTTTGTTTCACCTCTTCTGAAACAAGATCAGAGAAAGATGGCAAAATGACATCTTCCCCATGTGGGAGCTTACAAACGTGCTCAGGAGGCCAGTTTCTTTCGGCTGGTAGGATATCAGAACTAAGTTCATCCCAGAATATCACACTAATGGTGCTCTCTATGTCTCCCTTAATTCATATGTCTAAATCATAAACCCTGTCGGGTGGGAGAACGCGCCCATCCACAGTCTCAACTGCAATGAAGTCACTAGTTGCTGTCGCATGCAAATTATCTTTCAGACTCTGGTGACATATCGTGACTTCTGCTGCTCTGTCCAGCAGTGTCACCGCCCATGCCTTGTTCTTCAGCAATGTTCTCAAGTGTACTGGCATTTTTAATTGAAAGTGTTGACAACTTGTTCTTTTTAAACTGTGGCTTTTGTTGTGGGGACTTGTATTCTTTTTCGTCTGAAGACCATGGTGAGTCTTTCTTTTGTTGTACGTAGTCAGGACGTTGCTCTGACTGGCCCACTCTCTCGTTACGTCTATCCGGTGCATCCTGAAAGGAACGAGAGGGATGTGAATCAGTATATCTGTCAGGAGCTTTTATGTTTTCTCTATTTCTGAGATTATATTGCCTTTCGCAGTTCTCGGGGCGTGGAGAGTCTGCTCTCTGACTTCGTCTGTCTTTAATTTGCTTTTGTTTATCCCAGCCCTTTTTAGAACCCTCCTTTGCTTGTTTGGCACCTTCCTTACTGATGGTACCCTGTAATTCAGGCTTTTTCGGCTTGGCTCCCAAACTATCCCATCCTATACTAGTATCAGAATCAAAAATTATTTTCTGTAGCTGTTTCTCCTGTTCTAAGTGTGTTATCTGTCGGTTCCACTTTAATGTTACTGAGTATTATTGAGGAGACTGCGTCGAAGTTACACTTCAGTTTCATCCCCAAATCTGGGGCTGGAGCAGCCCTGCGTTCGTTCTGAATTTGTTTTAACACTTCCGGTAATTTGGCAAGTGTTGGGGTACCATGTGTGGTAGTATAAATCGCAGCAAAGACTTTATCCCATGTGGCGCAGTCATCCACTGAGGGAACCATTCCGAATGGCAAGGACATTGTAAGAATTCTATGTTTTTTCTGTGGTCCGGTATGGGGAAACACAGCTTTCAGTTGATTAGTTTTCTGGGCTATCCAGAAAGGGATTTTCTCTTGTTCCGTGGGCACCTTGCCTATGATAGAAAGTACTGTTTGTGGATTAATCCCAGTAGTGGCCAATTGATATCCAGCGGTTGCTGATAGTGCTGGACACGCTGAAGTTGTGTTCAACGTTTGCATTACGAACTGAACAGTGTTACTAGCTCTTTGTAAAGATTACGCAGATCGGCTGACTGCATGTTTTGTACACAGGTGTGAGGTATATATGTGGCAAACATTGGCCACGTTGGTCCGTCATTACCTAAAGGACCTAATCTCATGGGGTGTATTACAGGTGGGAGGGTGCTATTAAACCAGTTCTGATGTTCTTGATAAGTAATCGGTATTTCAAGATACTGGTATGCTTGGTACCGTTGTGGTACGTTTGCAACTCTTTATGTGTGGAATGTGTGTGTTCTAGGGTCTTCCTCAGGAAAGGTGACTCAGAAATAAAATGTTTCAGTTTGGTAAGCTTCTTTAGCTTCCACTATAAATGTGACATCCCTGCCCTCGTCTCTTAGGCCATGCCCTATGAGATGTAGTGTTAATGCATGTCTGACATTCTCGGGAATGTCAAATTATGTTAGCCATATTAGAAATTGGGTAAAGAGATGGAACACCAAATGGGCAGAAAAGTCCTTTTAAGAGTTTGAGCTGGAACAACCTACAGCCTAGTTAGTTGTTCCCTGTTCAACTGAGGAGGATTATCCCAAAAACCACAGATGTCTCAGTGTAATGGTACTTAGGGTACCTGTTGTGTGTGAGACAGAGATACTTAGGGCATCCATAAATTAGTGCCACAACACCATTGTTGGTGGTGCCATGTCGTAATTGGATTCTTGCTCTAGGCAAGACTGCTGGTTTAGGGACGACAGCACTTTTGTTTCTAGGCGACTAGGCCAATCCTACAACAAGTTGCAACTGTTGGCCAAACTCTCCCAGCTCACAAGCAGTACCTCACCAAAAACACAAATAGTAAAAAGATGATTTGAGACAGCATTTACTCATGAACTCAAGAGTGCAACATCTCAGGGAATCATGGTTAAACGGATATTACCCTTTTCTCACATGAGCAACAAGTCTCAGCCACACACAGGCAATAGAGGAGATACAGTAAAGTTTGCAATAGGTTTTATTTACAAGATTGCAATCTACTGTAAAATGCATGAGTAGCAATGATTAGGATAATGAACAATGCAAGAAACAGAATTGTAAAAACTGGAGTCGTGAATGACCCACACCATCTTGCAATAACAGGAGAAGTGAAATAGGCCCTAATACCCTAGCATGATGAACCTAATCTCTAATCTAAAGAGAGCTAGGTGTGTTAAACCTAATCTGCCAGTACCATGTCCATGAGAAATGACCCCAACCCCGTTACCTTGTAATGAGGTCTCTAGAACAGAGCAGGCTAAGTAGGTTAAAAGACACTAGGTGATGAAGGCTAAGCTATCTCCTGGTTCCCAATAAAACTAAATAGGATCCACTGCAGAGCACTCCACAGGCTCATGTGTGTGTTCAAGATAAACATGATTTTACCTTCTTCAGATTCATATGCAGCAGAATGTGAGGTGTGTCTCAGAATGATTGAGGAAGACATTTATCATATGATGCATTTTATATATTTTGTGTCCTTTTTATCCTTTTATGTTAGAGGTGCCAGAAATTGTGTTTCATTTTTCAGGTGAGTGAAGGAATTATTCATTTGCATGTATCTTGAGTACATTATGCATGACCAAATACTCACTTAGAAGGGTGTTTATTAAAGAACCAGGTCTAATATTGAGTTTGACATCCTGATGAAAGCCTAGGGCCTTGCAGGCCATTGAAGGGGTTGAAACATGTTGATTAATTAGGTTGAGGGCCACAGGACCATAATATCCAAGAGTACCCCCTACTGTCACTTCAATAAAGGAATACCTTGTGAACAACAAGGTATTTTTAATCTTTAAACTCCCTGGCAGGATAGTTGCATGAGCTCCTGCAAGTCAGTAGAGCCTACTCTGGCTTTTAGGGGCCAGGGCGGACCCAGTGATGAAGCATGCCACTACTAGAGTGGGTCAGGGTCACTAAAGAAGAAATATAATTCTTTCTAAAAGGAACAATTAAGACTAGGTTTGCCCAGATGTCTAGAGATACCTGGATTTGAAGGTGTTAGGAACATGCCAATCAGGGCACAGCACACGCAGTGACATCTGAACACATACTTGCTGGTCCATATTACTCCAGGTCGAGGTCCACCTGTGCTCACTATCTGGAATTGTATTTATGAATCCACGTTTTTTACCAAGAAAATCATGTATTTTATGTTTAATGGCACTCAGAGAAAAGTATAAAAATCTGCTTTAATCAGATGTACATGAGAGACTGGCTGCTATCCTGGCCATTATGTTTAGTTATCAAACCATTTCTGTCTTGCCAGACACCTCTTAAATTTTCATTCGAACAACATTTGGACGGATAGATTTTCATGTATGAGAGGAGTCCAACCTGGTAGTGCATACATAAAGTCCACCCTATTCGTGCATGTGATGAAACTAACCTACAGAACTCTTGCTGAGATTGGAAACTTGGCCAGGACTGAATACCTTCACTATCCCCCCTACATGCAAGAAGGGAGAGTAGCACATCCACAATCATACCAGGACTTAACCAATCACATCTATTAGGTTTGTCTTGATTCAGACTCATGTGGGAAAAGCACACTTACAAACCTGCATCCTCATAGCAGCGGCCAGCCCCTAAGCAGAAGATCTCCCAGGGGAACAGTATCAGGCTGGACCTCCTGTCACTCCAAACATCCTGTAACACATCCTAATTCCGCTGTGCCCAGCACAAGAGGTAACTGGGTGTAATGTACACCCAAGCCCAGCAGGGGTTCTACGTTCCTATTGGGATCCCACTCTAAAGGCAAGAGAAAATACAGGAAGCGATGTGGGTATGAGGATGATTATACCACCTTAAGTGTGGGTGAGGTTGCACGGCCACTTCCTGTTTTTCTCTCCTGATTGTGATGGGGTTCACCTCAAAAGTAAGGACTGTAACATGGACATTGGAAGTAAAGAGCATGAACAGTTGTTTTGCAAGAAAATTGAAGTCTTAGGAGTGGGTGATCCCAATAAAGTCAATAGAAGAGTTTTGTTTGTTAGGACTGTGATTATGAGTGAAAGAAGTGTGACACCGACTGCATGAAGGTGAATTGTCAAGTGCAGTCTTGGTGCCAACAGTATTGTTGCCACCTTGCCTTGGTAAAAATACAGGCCATTTGTTGACGTTTTAAGATTCTGCAAAGGCACAGACATGATAAATTAGGGCTTTGGGGGGACAGATGCCAGCAGGCAGTCTGTCCCTTGGGGGCATTGGGGAGAGGTAGCACAGCCAGACAAGTGGGCTGTGTTTGGGCTACATCTGTTAAAAGATGTAGCCCTAGGGATATATAGTCGCCATTTTGCGGGGCTAGTCACCATTTTGTGTGAGAGCACACAATGGCAGTCCTGCATAGGAGTCCTGGGGAAATTTCAGATGTTTATATAGTGAGGTACATATTTTGTAAGGCAGGATGCCATGGGCTGAATTGTGATACGCACCTGTTCCAATAAAGCGGCCTTTTGCACACACAACATGGATAGAGGTCTGTCTGGGCTCATTTCACCCAAAGAATAGTCTGTATCCATTTTGAACATGGCTCTTATCTTTTTGTTTACTTTAAAGATCAATAAGGGGTCATTAACGAAGCTGTACAAGACATTTTAAAGTGATTTCATGTTATATTTACTGTTTAGAAAATGTAATTCGAAGGGGAAAAAAGAATGATTTAAGGTAATTTTCCTAATTTTTGTACCAGTCAGATCGTAAAAATACTGGTCATGCTGGCACAAAACACAGCCAGGTGGCAACTCTAACCACCAGACAGATCACACTGAACTTTATCATTATAGAAGATAGAGCCATTCTCCAATCCTGTTTTGAGAGACTGCAAAAAACTGAAAATGTTGTTATGTAATAAATCCGCAGAATAGTTCCTCCTCTTCACCGCCTCACACAGGCCTTTCATCCTTGACACTCTGAAACATGAGGACTTCTCTCATACACCTTCCCCCTTGATAAAATGCCCCAGCTTCACCTCCAACTATATTCTCACTCTTTTTGCATACATAACTAGCGAGGCAACGCTACTCTAAACAAGCATTTGCAATGCAGCGGGTCTCGCGTTTGCTCAGGTTGGAGCTATTAGCGTTGTATATTTCTAACTGGAACTTTCTTGCCACACAAGCTGAAAATAAAAAGTAAACCGGTTGATATAAGCAAGCCAATTCAAAGTGCCGCTGTGAGCGTGAAGAGAGAGACAAAAGGAAAAAGAACTTTGCTCGTAGTCAGTTATCGACAATAGTGCAATTATCCATGTAATTGGGTTGATGGCCAAGGAGGTAACAAAACTGCCCTAATGAGGGACAAACGTGAAGCAGTTACCAACGAAAACAAATGATTTTTGAAAGGCAAGTCCACAAACGGCTAATAGTGATGGGCGTGCAGTGGGTGTGGTTAAAAGCCCAGATACATACCAACACGTCAGAAAAGCAGCACTTGCGTGCTGCTATGATCGACCTAAAACTGCTGCAATTTCTTTAATCAGACCAACTAAAAACTGTGGGACATATTCTTCTTATTCCCAGACTCGACTTGGGGAATGCTGTCCTTGTGTTTGCCCCCTTGCCCTTGCAGCAGTATCCCATTCTGCAGGCAGGTACATCACCACTTCATATATGTATTAAACCACATTATTTAAATACTGCATGAGCACTACTCCCTTTCCGTGAGCCCCAATAAGTAATTCAAGCTCTGCAGTCTGACTTATTTGTGAATTTTTAGTTGATATATGGCACGAACATGGACCAAGGTTATGAGAGCACTTTACATGAGTACAAGATTACATTACACTTTAGGCACAAGGAGATTAAAGGTTTGCTCAGAATCACAGGATGTTGAGCAGAGGAAAGGACTTAAACAAAAGGTTCATTAAAAACACAGTAGTTTAATAATATACAGTGCCAAACGGACATGCCAGTGTAAATCAAAACACTAGTGAAAATCCCTAGTCGTGCTTTAGTGATGTGTGAATGAACACTTCTAAATTGAAAAAAAGGCTAAGGTTTTTACCCTCCTCAAATTCAAGGATGGGCCCCAATGGGATTAGCGGAGAGCCTATGTGGTCCAGCCAATGTAATAATCAGCCGGGGATAACTGTAGTATTCTGGGACTGCATATATGCGATTTCTAGAGCACCACTAGGGACTTACATTAGTGTTTTGATTGACACTGGCAAGTCCGTTTGGCACTGTATATTATTAAACTACTGTGTTTTTCATGAACCCTTTGTTTCCCTTTTAGGTTCCTATACCGCAAAGTTAACCTAGTTTACCATAACTGTGAGGATTAGGTATGATTTTTTGAGGTCCTGATGAATCGCACCAAGATCTTTATAGACTTACTTTTAGTGAGAAACATGTTGACCTTCTGTAAGTAGTGCAGTGTAGGGAGGTCCAACTCTGCCTGACACATACTTGATCCCAAGACTATAGGGTTCACCAACATATACCACTACATTGTGATTATGGCAAGACAGAAATTATTCTTACTTTCCCTTTCCTGATTTGTTTTTAATTTTGACAGAGGCCCACATTTTCAATAAAATTATATTTCATTATCGGGTCCTACTAGTCAATTTTAACAGTTCAACTAACCAATGCCACATTATTGCATTCACCTATGGCAATTTTCTTAAAAATATCTGTGCTAAAGAGCCCTCATGAGGTGCCCGTCAGATATTGCAGTGCCGGTCTATTGAGGAGCAAAGCCTGTTGATAAAGCATTTCACCAATAGCTGAGTGAGTGCACTTGTTCCTAAATTAGGTTACCCACAGGGACTGTTCTTGATCTCTCTTGTATTAGGGGATTATCTATATTGTAACATTCCATTTGGAACTGTGCATTCTGTTTTCTATGAATTATATGGGAGTAATATGCACAGGACCATTTCTTTCATAAAATCTCCTACTTAGAAGCCCTTCCTTTTGTTTTTCTATTATGCATCAGATTCATCAACAGGCAAAGGCATTTGAGAGAGGCAATCAGCTCTAGCATTTTTGAGACACAGTAGGAACTTTATAGAAAAATTATATTCTTGCAATTTGGACATTATTCTTACTAACCAAGCTGATGCTTTTCCAGCACCATTCCCATTAAGCATGTATACCAGAGGTTTGAGATCAGTGCGCAGTTCAAATCTCGTGCCCCACAAAAGTTTTCTAAATTTCTAAATGGCCCATGAACAGGCCAATGCTTCCCCTTCTATGATGCTATAATTAGCTTTAGCCTTAGATAGAGTGCGAAATTCAAAGGCAATGGTTCTTTCCTGACTTTCCACCTATTGGGATAAACAGCTCCTAAGCCCATCTGGTTGGCATCTGTGATCAAAACACAAGGCTTGCCAGCAGTAAACGATGAAAGAATGGGTGCAGAAGTGATGAAAATCTTAATCTTCAAAAATGTTTCATTAGTGTCATCTGACCAAACAAATTTCTGTCCTTTCTTAACTAAAGACCTTAATGGCGGGTGCACAATTAAAGCATATCCATAAATGAAACATGAACAGCATTTACAGAGGCCTAAAAATGATCAAAGAGTATCCTTATTTTCAGGATTTTTAGTATCTTTAATGGCTTTAATAAGAGATATTTTTGGTTTAATTCCCTGGTCTGAAATGCAGTGACCCAAATAATCCAAATGCTTAACAAGTAATTTGCATTTATCTTTCCCCAATGTAATGCAGATTTCTTAAAATTTGCATAAAAGCCTTCCTAGCATAAGATTGTGTTCCCTGACAGTCTTTGCAAAAATCATCCTAGAAAGCTTGAACTCCTGAGAGCCACAACAAAACAGTGTCCATGAACTTCTGAAACACATGTGCTGCAGAAGCTAAGCCAAAAGGCATTCTAAGGAACCTATATGCACCAAATGGTGTTATGAATGTGGTGAGGTCTTGCTTTCTGCAGCAAGCGGAATCTGCTGATAAGCGGATCTGAGATCCAACAATGAATAGACTTTAGACCCTCCTAGATTCACTAAAAGTTCCTGTACTTTACGTAAGAGATGACAGTCCACAATAATGTTTTTGTTCAATGTGCGGAGATCCAAACACAACTGCATCTTGCCAGATTTTTTACTTACAATTACGACAGGACTAACCCATTCAGAGGACTACGTAGATTGGATGACACCTTCAGCAAATAATTTGTCCAACAAAGATTTCAATTCAGTTTTGACACTCATAGGGACATGTCGAACCTTGTGTACTATAGGTATAATGTGATGTTCACATTTTGTGATATTTCCAGTACTCTCCATGAAAATATCTCAAAATGTACACACAATTTTGTTAAGTGTGGTCTCTTCATTAGATTCTACAAAAGAGATGGGATTGTCAACTACAACAATGGAATTTTCAGCACCAGGAACTAGCATAATACTTGGTCTTGCTAAATCTTGCCATCCAATAATGTTGTGTCCCTTGACAGCTATATACATATTTGTAATAATTTTTTTGTCTAAGCAAGTGAGGGTGTCAATAAAATAACCTAACATGTCTATGTGTTGATCTCCGAAGGCCTTGGGATTAACATGTGTTTCAATTAATAGAGTCCTGGCAAACTGTTCATGGTACATATTTTCAGAAATTATAGTAATCGGTGCCCGAGAGTCTACCATCATGCTTAAAAAAGTTTGATCAATATGAGCACTACCCCATGGTCCTTTGGCCTTGGCATCAGTATTTGTTTCAGTACTGATAGTTAACAATATCTTGGCCATGGCCTGCGTGTGATGATTAGTATCTGCATCAATGCAACTTACCTTAATATTAGATTTAGAAATGCTGCAAACAGTCTGACAGTGTCCTATCTTATTGCATCTATTACATCTTTCATCCACAGCGGGGCAATTGTCATTATTAGCTAGATGAGACTTTGAGCCACATCTGAACATAAACTTGAACCTTTTTTGTGCATTTCTTTTAGATCTATGTTTGGCTGAAATAGAAGCAAGAGTGTTAGCATCAATCGACATGTCAACATTAGAAATACCTTGTGATTAATTTACATTCTCTGAAGCTATAACATTGCTCAAAATAATAGACCTTTCAATTCCTTTTGCAATTTCAGTAACTTTAGATAATGTGGGATCTCTACAACTGAAGTAAACATTCTTGAGTTTTCTTGGACGCACAGCTGAAAACAAATTGATCTTGTACGTAAGTGTCAAAATTGCATAATGCTGCAAAATTCCTCAATGTAGATATATACTCTTCTACAGATTCATCATTAGACTGTTTATGACTGAAAAGATTGAATCTTTCTAGAAGTACACTAGTCCATTCTGAAAATTTGACAGCCTAGCCACCGCCTCAGTGTAAACGTTCCATGATCCTTCAAAATTCGAAGGAGCACTAACTTCAGGTAAGTTGTCAAAAATCTGTTGCCTTTCGTGGCCAAGATGACTAAACAAGATTTCCTTTTTTCTTTAGGGTTTAAAATTAGTGGCATCAATCGCAACCAAGTAATTCTCAAAACTACAAAACCAGTGTTTCCAAATGATTGATGGTTTGTCTGGACTCTTCCAAGTATGGTCTTGGATACGTCGTGTGGTAGTCTCTGAATAATGTCACTCTAGTTGCGCGAATGATCTCCAGGTGAACTAGCCTTGCGGCAATGTTGCTTGAGTCAATCCTTCTGTAAATGGTGCTTGCGGCGATATGATCAACCACAGTCATCCACAAAGCTTCTCTAAAGGTAATACAAAACTTTAGCTCCACGTCTGTGATGCCCCCGAAGCAGTTTGGGACTGGGTGGCTGAAAAGATCATCTGCTTGCCCTCTGGGTCCCTTCAACACAGCCCGCAGCTGTTGGGCTGGCTGTGTCTGGGACCTCTGCACCCCTGGTCACCTGGAGGCTATGTAGGGCTGCCCAACCAATCTACAGACTCTCTGAAAAAAACTGGGGCCTGAAAGACCAAGTTATGCAGCAGTTGTCACAAATGTAGTTTAACTTTTATAGTGACTAGTGGATAACTGTTTTGTTTTATGAGGATTTGGGTGACAGATGCTTCTGGGAGGGAAATAGAGTGGGGGAGGTAGGGGGTAGTGGGACTATTTTATCTTGTTTAGTTTCAAAGGTTTTAGTATGGTTTCCAGTACATACAGACTCACATTACACCATACTCTTATCCATTAACTGCTTGCAAGTCATCATATCACCAGACCCGTCAAGAATGGATGAGAGACAGATATTTGGACACCCGCCATTGCTTCTGGGCCCCTCCATCCATCGTGCCTAACTTAACGATTATGACCTGGAATGTCAACGGCCTCCTAGATCATAATAATCGTAAGGCAGTCCTATGGTATGCCAACTCCCCTCTGTGCTTATGCTCCAAGCCATCTCTTGGGCATGAGATGTTCCTTCCTTGGCCATTGCGGGCATGACAGGGTGTTCTACCCATGCTTCTCCAAAGGAACTTTTGTAGTGGCCATACTCCTACATAGAAGCTTTCCCTTTATAGTGGCCTTATACCTGATGGGCTGATTTGTGGCATTAGAAGGAACATTGGAAGAAACTCATTATAACTGCCTCTGGTGATATTTCCCTCCGCAAGGACCGGAGGTGGCCTTGGAGGCCTGCAGACAACTCGTTCTGGGCTTCCCCCTGGGAGTTACCATCATAGAGGGAGAGTTTACTGTGGTCCCTGACCCCACATGAGATTCCATAGCCACTCCAGTGATACACCATATGGGAACCTCAAGATCCTTAACAAATCTGATGTTCTCTCTGGAACTGTGTTTGGCACCCACAGGGAAAGGAATGCATGCACAGCTCTGCTGTACAGAAGACCCTCTCCCAAATCAACCTCTTTCTACTTTCAGTGACAGATGCACTCTACAACACAGCAAGAGACATCCTCCCACGAGGCATCTTCGACCGTTCACTCATTCTAATGCACATAGCAACTACCAAGACCACACTTCACCTCATGTGGCCCGACATTGCATGGAATTGCTCTGACTTCCAATACGCTGATGACCTGGAGAACGAAATCAGGGCATATTTTGAAACTAACTAGTGCTCAGTCTCTTTTGGGGTATGGGCAGAGCCACAATTAGGGGCATGGTCAAAACCTTCTTATGCAGAGCTTAGAAAACAAACTCATGTGATCAACCTTGAGACAAGCAACCTCCGACTAGAAAAACAGTGGATCGTCACCCCCCCATCCCTATCCTTCAGAGGCAGCTCGAACCCGATAAGACTACCCTATGACAGCTAGCATTAGAAGAGGCCCGGCAGTCTTGGGAAGCTTCAGTACAACGTGTTTGCAAAGATGGAAAAAAATCCAGTAAACTATTTTACTGGCTAGCTACCATAAAAATGACATCACAAGTGGTCCTGTAGATAATAGTCCAAATGGGCAAATGGAGATGCACAGTCTCCACCAAAGCCGCAAGCTTTGCAGACTGTTCCCGTGCCCTGTATGCTCCAGGCCCTCCTACCCCTGGGGCTACGTCCAACCCTACGTCCTGATACATCCAACCCCATACTACCTGATATCCCACTTGTATCACTATCTCCCTCTCAAAGGGAAGACCTTGAATGCACTAGCAAAGGAAGAGATCGGTGATGCCTTGACCGAATTAAACATAGGCAAGACACCTTGCCCAGATTGCTACCTAGTTGAATATCATCAGAAGTTCAGAGAGCTACTTACTCCCAGGGTGCTAGACCTGTACCTGGATGCAGAAGCTAATGGCACAGATCTCTGGTGACCATAGTGGTCATTCACAAAATAGGACGCCCCATACTGCTGCTCCTCAAACATGCCTATCTCTTTAATTAATACCAAACTCAAGATATTTGCCAAGGCTTTAGCCAACCTCGATACTCAGAGATCTTGTCCACCCTGACCAACGTGGCTTCATGCCCGGGCACAGCACTCATTATTGTATCAGCCGCACTGGCATGTAAGTCGGATGCACCAAACGCATGCGCTGTACTTCTCGTAGACTTTGAAAAGTTGTTTGACTCCATCATTTGGTCCTTCCTAGATTCTGTACTGAAATGTATGGGCTTTGGCCTAGATTCCACGGATATGTCTGCCTGCTGTACGTCACACCAGAGGCGCAAGTATGCATCAATGGAACACTCTCTGACACATTTCCATTTAGACAGGACACCAAAGAGGGTTGCCCTCAATCACCCCTTCTCTTCCTTCTGGCAGTTGAACCCCTAGTGTGACTCATTAGCTGCGTTGCTCAAGTGCATGGGGTTGGAGCCCTGATGAAGAAGACCACATCTCCCTATATGCTGCTGACATAACTCTATACATCTGAAACCCCTCTGTTACAGGGCATCGGTGTTGCGGCTCCTGTCACTATATGAGGAAACTGCTCATCTTCACATCTACTGGGCCAAGTCCTATCTGACCCCCTTAGAAGGGGGTTTGGAGGCTATTTGAAGGAAGGTGCAGATTCCAATCCGACGGCTGTTTCAAATATCCAGCTTGTAAGGAAATGCCTCTTTTTGCATGTTCACATCACATTTGTGGACTGATGCTGCTATTTCTTTTGCACAGAAGCATTGGATACACCCAATTGGCAAGGCCTGACTTATTTATAAGTTCCTATCATATGGTACCCATGGCATGAAAGACAGTGTTCACTCAGGGCTGCAGCACTATTTGTGCCACCCTTCGTGTGACAATGTGCAAAATGGCCATCAGGTGGCCACACTTCTAGGGTGGGCTACATTGCTCCTGACGACTGAGGAAAGGTCGTGCCATCTTGAAGGGGGAAGAATGTGGCATTCTGGGACAGCCAGCTGCTACCCATCACAGGAACTGTGTCACTAGGTAGGAGGGGACCCTGTAGCCCATTGGCTAGTGACTGCGTGGTCCCCTCAGGGCACTTTCCTGGGATAAATGTGGCACCCTGGCACATTGACCTTAAGTACTCACTGGACTTGGAAAGAGGACAAGAAAAAGACCACTTTGCACCCGTTGGAAGCACACAAAGAGAGGCTGTGATGCTGGAGCAGCTGCACCTGCTGCACTTTGGTCTAGCGGAGTCAGTTAGCTGAACACCCAGAACAGCATTGCAGACATTAAACCTAAAAGAGGCCAAATTGCATCCATGGTTGCAATCGAAGAAGTTTTGCCACTACAGGATGCTGGGTACCCCAAAGGACAATTCGGGGCTAGCCAAAAGGTGCAACTATGTCTGGTGGACCCATAAATTCAGCCTAATGTCCTGTCCATAGTCCGCAATTAGATCTTAACAGACAGCATTTCTCCGTAATTTCAGCAAATTCAGTTTTGCTGGATCATTCTTCATACCGTTCAGCTAACAGCTGCTGTGGAGTCTTTCTAATCTGCCTAAATGTACCAGAACTCACATTTCAACTAGCGTCCAGTGGACTACCAAAGGTTGATAGGTTAAAGAACACTTAATGGCACTCAGTTATAGAGTCAATAGAACGAATAACAACATTGATTGTAAAGGTTTTCTAATTCATTTCAATTCTTTGCCATTTTCCTCCCACGTAATTTGCACGAGTTTTAAGCACATACCAGGTTTCCATTGATGCTGAGCATGTTGTTAATTTATTTGGTTGTTATTATTGTTTTAGGTGAATTTATGGACTTGTGGATGAGTGACCTGATGGGTGCATGGAAGTAGATTGTGAGTGACAAATGGATTGTCTGTAGATGAGTGAATAGATGGATAAATGGCTGCATTGGCCTACACTTCTGATGGATGGATGTGTGGATCTGGGAGGATGTATTGTGTGGGTGGGTACATGGATAGATGGATGGATGGAGAATGGATGGTACTTGGATTGATGGATGCTTGGATGGATGAATTTAAGTGGATGGATGAATGAATGATGTGGGTCGGTGCATGAATGGATATATGGATGGATGGGTTGATAGATATGAACAAACTCTGTACCTGTACAATAAACGTTATTGCCATTTCTTGATAGAACATACATAGGACAGATCACATCCTTGCAAGACCTATGCAAAATTTAAAGTATGCTAGTGACGTTTCTGGAATTTAGTGTTACTCCTTACATGAAAATTCCAAAGGTACACCATTACACCAGGTCACTTAATTACATTGCACTATAGCATGGGAATAACGCAAATCACCAGGTCACAAACAGCTGTTATTTGCAGGACTTGTGTTTCTGGTGCTATTTATTTTAGCATGCAATGCATCCTTCTGCCCAAAATGTATGTAACAACACATTTCATGTTTAAATATAGCACTAAATGATATATTGGCATTTATTGAAATTTTGCATTATGAGAGAATACACTAGTTTTACACACCCCTAATCCTTGCACCGTCACCCAACATATTGTACCAACCTGAGTATTCGTGTGACAAATCAGTACTGTCACTGGCACCCTAAGAATAGGCGGGTCACACACACATTTTTGTTGGCTATCTTCCCAACCAGCCCTTATCTCTTATCCGTGCCCGCTTCATCAGACATTTTTATAATGCTTTTGTAGAATCTACTGGAGTCACATATTTTCTGGTGTTTGTGAGGGCAGTCCAGGGCTTGTATATCGACATCTGCAGAAGAGTTTCATCTGTGAGCTGTCTATCCCATTTAATGGCCTGCAGTGTATTATTCTACACACACATTTTCTTGGGAGTCAGTGGTGAGAGACTGGAGGGTTGCCCCTGTATAAAAGGTGCAGAGTATGTAAATAGCCTATGGAACACCACTGGGGTGAGATGGGGGCTGCATATCTAGCCACTGATAAACACCATTTGGGAGGAGTTTTATGACAGATTGACACCCATATCCAAGTTAAAATCATATGGGGACTTCATAAATGTACTCATGGCCAACCTGTGATTATGTATAGTCTCAACATGTCTTTGAGTCATGTAAAGAAGATATGGGGCCAGATGTAGGAAACACTTTGCGAGTCGCAAATGGCAAAATCTGCCGCTTGCGACTCGCAAATGCGTGTTTCCTATGCAGAAATGCATTTTGCGAGTCGTTACCGACTCGCAAAATGCATTTCCGAATCGCAAATAGGAAGGGGTGTTCCCTTCCTATTTGCGAGTCGCAGTGGTATGCAACTCCATTTGCGACCGCGTATGCGGTCGCAAATGGAGTCGCAGTTACCATCCACTTCAAGTGGATGGTAACCCACTCGCAAATTGGAAGGGGTCCCCATGGGACCCCTTCCAGTTTGAGACTGGACCCCAAAACATTTTTTCAGGGCAGGGAGTGGTCCAAGGGACCACTCCCTGCCCTGAAAAAAACGAAACAAAAGGTTTCGGATTTTTTTGAAATGCAGCTCGTTTTCCCTTAGGGAAAACGGGCTACATTTCAAAAAAAAAAAATGCTTTATTTAAAAGCAGGTCGCTAACATGTTAGCGAGTGCCTATACTCGCTATGGGGCCGCAATTTGCGACCCACCTCATGAATATTCATGAGGTGGGTCATTGCGACCCCATAGCGAGTTGCAGTCGGTGTCTGAGACACCGTACTGCATACCAATTTGCGAGTTGCAAATTGCGAGTCGGAAGGACTCGCAATTTGCAACTCGCAAATTGCTTCCTTCCTACATCTGGCCCATGGTGAGGTACTGGGGATAATTATGTAGTTGATAGCTCATTTGAAGGAGTGCCTCAGTTATGATTATGGGGGCTCACCTCATCAAGGATAGCCAGAATGGGCCTACCAAGGGCAAGTGTGAGTGCCATTGAGGAATGATCCAACAGGCTTCTGGCAAGAGCATGTGTATTCATGAAGAGTCCATGGTTGGGGAGAGGCATTAGAAAGTACTTTATCCACAAAGGATGTTTGAGCCCCAAAGGAAAATAAACTGTTGTTAATTAGGATGTGAAAGATACCAAGGGTCTCACAGGCCCATGGATCTTGCAAAGTCTGCAAGAGGAGAAGGACTCCTATGAGTGCATGTAGAGGTGCCTGGCCTGTCGAATTTCTGACCTAAATCACCATTGTGGTCTCCACCGACAACCATCTCACCCCTGGGAGCTTGACCATGACAATACCTGGACTTTCCAGGAAGGTTGATATTTAGTATAGGTCACAAGTTTGCATATAGGATGTTGGAGATGGCAAATATCTGCCTAGCAAGCTGTGTGGTGCTTTTTTGGATTTGAAGAGGTGGTGGCATTAGAGCAGCATGGTTTCCTCCTAGAAACTCAATATGAACAAATGTTTGATGCTTACTATCCACCTGTTTAACAATATATTATTAACCTTTCTGCTGAACCCGTGTGTCATGCGTGGTATTTTTGTACTAGCCAGAGGTGAACATGTTCTGGTTTGCACACTGATAAAAAGAAGTTGCAGCGACCCATGAAGCTACAAGGAAGTTCTGTGAGAAATACAAGTGGTAGTTTCAAAGCACTGGGGATCTTCAGACACACGTTGTGTTTCTTGGGCTTCTTGTGTCAGGTGAGCACCTGACAAGCATTGAATCCTCTCAGTGGCAGGGTAATCCTCTTTTAGTTGTCTTAAACTGCCACAGACATTAACAGCAGTCAAGCGTGGTGTCAAACCACGCTGCACTTTGACATTTTTTTAGTACAAGATCTTTAAGCTACCACCCGAGATTCTGCTCTCTAGGCTGGTGGAGGCAGGGGCACAACAAATAGCACTGAGAGGCACCTGGCTGAAAGACCCAGTAGTTTCGTCAGAAAAAATCACAGAAAAACACTCACCACTACCTCAACATCTCTTTCCCTCTTTGTTGTATCAAGTAATAATAGTACTACTGCCCGTGAGCTGGAAGTCAACAGAGCATTGCTACTAGAGCTATAATTCATGATAAGGGTGGTAGCTTGTGATGGGTTTCATTTATGGTAGCTGTCAAATGTTGCTTACTGCACACATCAGTGTTTAAATACGCCAAGTTACACCTGAACATTTGCTTAATAGTGCTTTGCATGATACATACCAAAGGCAATAAACCAACTTTGTCTTCTATTTGTGTCAGTTGCCTCTTTACTTACATTTATATTATTGCCTGACCTACTCAACTGCTTCCGTAAATTTGTCCTTTTGCCCTTTTGCCCTGAAGTTTCACAGTCCCTATCCAGAATTTGCCTCCATGCCAGGTGGTCACCCTAGACCCCCTAGATCTCTATACTGCCACCTAACTTGGGCTGGAGTTGTCAAAATAACCTTTACAAACTTTTCAAAAGTTTCCACATTTTTTGTTGGCCACTGTTTGTTTGCAGTTGATATAAAAGTTATTTATTATTTCTAACATCTGTATCTCCAGAACACTCTGTGGACTTTAATGAGTAGGGTTTCTAAACATTTATAAACATCTGCTCTATTTTTACAAATTGGTGTCTTGTTTCATTCCTGTCATGTGACTTTCTTATTCTGTTGTTTGGTGCTGTTAAATGCTTTACACACTATTCTTTTGCTAAGTCTTACTGCTTGCAGCCACAGATATCCAGGGTTAAGCTTAAGGTTAATTAAACATACCTGACTAGACCCAAGATGGTATTTGTGAGTGAACTTCACAATAGGGCTTACCAGCTATACCATACAGTATACTAAATCCTCACATAGGTATACATATTTCTTTAAACCCCCGGAGCTCTCCTTGTCCCTCAATATAATGCCCTTGAAGGCCAACATGAAACAGGACTTCCAAATCTGGATATCACTGCAACTGAATATTCTAGTTAAAGGGGTATTATTTAAAATGATGATCTTACTTTGCTTTCTTTACGTTCTTCAAAACTTTCTGGCAGTGATTCCGGCCCAGTGGTTCCACACCCTCACATCACAAATTCTATCCTTTTTATGAGTAGGCAACCCCGCATAGCAGTTAACCAGTGTTGCCAACATTCTTACCATGGTGGCATGGATGTAGTGGATATATGTCTTTACTATTGGGCCTCCAAGTTCGCTGTGATCAACAACTGGCTTACAGCCGGTTGGGAAGACCTAGCATTTAAAATTTAAGTTTGGACATGATAACGCATATCCTCTATGGAGGTCCACTTCACCGGTGGCTTCCAGAGCCCACCAGTGTGGTTGTCCAGATGTGGTGGACCACACTACAAATGATGGGCTGGTACAAGGAACTTACAGAATAGACTTCACTGTGAATTGGCTGCTGGCTTAGCCAAGTTTCACAAATGAAAGGTTTCGCCACATGAGACAAAATTGGGATCACACTTTTGGGAGACGTTTGGTGAGGTTCAACCTTGTAATTGTGTTACAAATGCAAGCCCTGCACTTCCTTTACTTTACATAGCACAATGATGAGGAGTGAGAAGCCAAAACAATCTGGGTGATCTGAGCCTCCTAAATGTTAGACTACACAAATGAAAATTGTACCCTAAATCCTAACAGTGGTGGATTGTGAGACCTTAAAATCTCTTAGATTTTTTTTTAGAATCTTCATCCATAGGTAACACCGATGGCATGCTTAATCGTTGGACTCTCACCCACTGCACCTAGTGTGAGTGGGTGGGCTTAACACACTTTGTACGCGGAGCATTTTCTAAGCAGGGATTATACTAGTCAAAATTGCCTGTGGGATCCTCTGTTTGTGTTTTTAATCCAAGGCCCTATGGTAAGGTTGAAAACAGAAATAAAATGATAAAGCTGGGGATAATGGCCCAAACATGAAGATGGGGGTCAACATGTTTCAGCCTCACTAAGTGCCCCTAAGTGTCAGTGGGCTTTCATCAGGGCCAATTCCAAGAAATGCTCCCGGCTTATTCTAAAAAAAGAGAAGAAAATACAATTTATCATATATTCGTACTTGCCCAGAATTGTGCTGCATTCAAACTAACATCATGAGGAATGCAGGGAGACCATGGGCCCAACCATGGCAAGGCTTTAACAATTTCATGTCTGACCCTCCATTCTGTAATCCCCTTTTTCACCACAAGGTCAATTAATGATGCTATGCCCATCCCCCCTCTTTAATCGAATTATGCCACCCAGGTTCCCACAAAAACTATCACCCCCATTTTTAGCCAGAGGCCACGGCCACATAGGAAGAAAGAAAAAAGACAACAGAGTACAGTGGGACAAAGAAGAGGCCAGGTTACATACACAGAGCATGATCACTGCACTTCCAGGACCTAGCACAGGGTCAATCCAGGGGCTAACTTTACTGACAAAATACTCACAGAAATCTTACTGAAGCTATTGATCAGGGGATTGGACTTTGTCCCAGCCTCTAGCTTCGATAAGTTCCACCCTCACTGCAAACTAGCAGCATTCTTTTGGAAACTGCATTTGAAGGCATTCTTTAGTGAGCAGGATCAAACACAGAAACAGACAGATACTGGTTTACGGAAAAAGTTGAATTTCGACCCCCTTCGACATGCAACTCCAGCAGAGCTACTAGCTTTGGAGCAAGTCATATATAGAAGTGGAAGAACTGGATGCTAACACTATGACAACATTTCTAAATCTGAGCAAAGTAGAAAGAGAGGCTCTGAATGAACTGAAGCAGGACGCAAGCATACCCATCAAGCCTGCAGACAAAGGTGGGGCGATTGTCCTCTAGACTACTACTTCATACTGGACAGAGTGCTTGAGGCTACTGATTGACTGACAGAATTACAGGATAATAGACACAGATGCTATTCCCACACTTATGAGAGAAATCAACTCTATGGTGGAGGAGGAGGCTGAATGTAAAGGATGGATCAGTAGGCAGGAAAATGATTTTTTTATGAAATACCAATCCAGTAACACCATACTTTTATACCCTCCCTAAGATCCATAAAAATTGTGCCCCCTCCAGGTAGATCAATCGTATCAGAGATCGGGTCATTATTAGAGCCACTGCCCCAGTTCTGTGACTTTTTCCTGAGACCCTTGGTACAAAAGGCAGAGACTTACATTTGAGACACCAAGGACCTGTTAACACATATAAAAGAGATTGAATTTGACCAACAGCATGATCTATTATTGAGTCTGGATGAGGAAAGATTTAAACAATGGACGCATTACACTTCCTGGGAGTTTGTAGTTGAGTATGCCAGAATAGCTTTAACCAGGAACTTCTTTGAATGTGAGAGAACCCTGTTTCTATAAATGCATGCTCTATGGGGAGTACATTTGCCCTGAGTGTGACAGGTCTCTATGTCTGTAACCTGGTAAAGAATCATGTTTTATATCACAGTGACCTATATAGAAAAAGTTAGAAATGGGGTCTTTGGTTGGCAGTCAGGTTACCCCCGTCCAAGCAAGGACTCTCACTCTAGTCAGGGTAAAAGAGAATCACCCTCAGCTAACCCCTGCTTGCCCCTTGGTAGCTTGGCACGAGCAGTAGGCTTAACTTCAGAGTGCTAGGTGTAACGTATTTGTACCAACACACACAGTAACTCAATGAAAACACTACAAAATGACACAACACAGGTTTAGAAAAATAGAGTATATTTATCTAAACAAAACAAGACCAAAACGACAAAAATCCACAATACACAAGTCAAGTTATCACTAAAAATGCAAAAAGAGTCTTCATGTTTCTTTAAATATACACTAACGCTGTTAGCATAAAAATATACCTTGGGCGCGTCAAAAATCACCTGCACGGGCGAATGTGCGTCAAAAAGGGCTTGCAATGCATTGCTATCACTCACGAGCGAGACCTTGCGTTGTTTCTCCTTTTGTTGGGTCGGCGTGCGTCGTTTCTTCTCTCCGCAGGAGAGCGATGCGTCCATCCGGTCTGCACTCTTGGGTCCGGGCAGGCCTTGCGTTGTTTTTACATGCCCGGTGGTGTTTGCGTCAGAAATTCAGCCGCACGATGGTCCAAAAACCACGCAGCGCCGGTTGCAATCTCACCGGTCTCCATCAGCGATGCTGGGCGTTGTTTCTCCAGCCACGGGCGTCGATCTTCCGGTCACGTTGTGTCGCGTTGGCTCTCATTATCCTAAATGAGACTACTGGATTTCTAGGTAGCAGAGTCGTTCCTGGTGTGGGGGACTAAGTCTAAGCACTAAGAAGGACCCCTGTCACCGTCAATCCGGTTTTGCTCCGGCTAACTAGCAGTGCCTCATCTCTCCCAAGGGGAAGGGATGATTAGGCAGCCGAGCGCATGACATCTTTAGAACTTCTCAGGGAAGTCGTGGTCGCTCAGATCCCAAACGTCTCTCTCATTTACAGTATGATCTCATATACAAATGACAAAGGCAGTGTAAGTTTTATAGATTGGTTTAATAAAATGACTGCATTTTAGATAATAAGGCGTGAGCCGCAATAACCAGAACCATACAACACAGTAGGATTGAAATAGTCACGAGGAGAGTGAAACATAAGAATAACGCTATCATAGTGTTAACAGATTACGTTCTCTCTAATTAAGTTCTATTTCGAGCACAGCATGTTAAGCTCTAAGCTTGCCTTTCAGATTCCCTGGGAAGACATCAATCCTCATACCTGAGCAAAGGCCTGTGATCTGGGTCAGCATCTGCAACAGGGCAGTCAGCGTCTAGTTGTGGTTCCCTGGTCGGAATCTCCCTCTTCCCTGTATTAGGACAAGGAAGTGTTTTTATAACTAACATGTCGATGTGGTAACAAAACGTCCCTACGCAAGCTGCAACCCAAAGACTAAACTCCTACCACATCTATCGGCAAGGTACCAGACTGTATCCTTGACTGAAGCACAGAGTGAGCAAGAATGTGTTATTGAGAACTCCAGTGCTGAAGTAGGCTAAACAGTGTGATATAAAAAATAAAACAAGACCGTATAACTGGCTATTTGAATAATAACAGTACGAAGCTGAATAAAATGCATTCAGAGCAAAGTGCACAGAGGCCCGATGCTGCGAGCAAACGAATAAAATACATCCAGGGCAAAGTGCACAAAGGCCTAACGCCTGAAGCAAACGCGCAAAGGATACATAAAAATGACCACACTACAGTTGCAGGCGAGCATCGATTTTCAGCCGCGAAGCCAGTAGCGCGTCGATTTTTCAGCCGCAGATCAGAGTCGCGTCGACTTTTCCACGCATGTCAATCTGTGCATGGATTTCTCACCCTTGGGCTGCCAGCTTCTCCTTTCAGGGCCCCAGGAACTGAATGGGCACTACTTGGCAGAGCATGTGCTGGCAGAGAGAAGTCTTTGCTGTCCCTGAGACTTCAAATAACAGGAGTCAAGCTCTAAATCAAGCCCTTAGAGAGTTCTTCACAAGAAGGAAGGCAACACAAAGTCCAGTCTTTGTCCTCTTACTCTGGCAAAAGCAACAACTGTAGAATAGCTCCACAAAGCGCAGTCACAGGCAGGGCAGCTCTTCTTCCTCAGCTCTTCAGCTCTTCTCCAGGCAGAGGTTCCTCTTGGTTTCCAGAAGTGTTCTAAAGTCTGTGGTTTACCCATTTTGCCCTTTGAAGTAGGCCTACTTCAAAGAAAAGTCTCTCTTGTTTGTGAAATCCTGCCTTGCCCAGGCCAGTCCCTAGACACACACCAGGGGGTTGGAGAATGCATTGTGTGAGGGCAGGCACAGCCCTTTCAGGTGTGAGGGACCACTCCTCCCCTCTCTCCTTGCACAGATGGCTCTTCAGGAAATGCAGACTACACCCCAGCTCCCTTTGTGTCACTGTCTAGTGAGAAGTGCAACAAGCCCAACTGTCAAACTGACCAAGACAGGGAATCCACAAACAGGCAGAGTCACAGAAAATGGTTTAAGCAAGAAAATGATCACTTTCTAAAAGGGGCATTTTCTTTCACACAATCTTAAAATCAACCTTACTAAAAAATGTATTTTTAAATTGTGAGCTCAGAGACCCCAAACTCCACATGTCTATCCGCTCCCAAAGGGAATCTTCACTTTAATCAGATTTAAAGGTAGCCCCCATGTTAACCTGTGAGAGGGACAGGCCTTGCAACAGTGAAAAACAAATTTATCAATATTTCACTGTCAGGACATATAGGCCCTCACTTCAACATTGGCGGGCGGCAAGCCCAGCGGGGATCTCGGCCGCAACATGGGAGCCGGCTCCAAATGGAGTCGGCGGTGTTGTGACTGTGCGACGGGTGCAGTTGCACCCGTTGCGCTTTTCACTGTCTGCTATGCAGACAGTGAAAAGCTCCATGGAGCCATGACAGGGGTCTTACAACGCCAGGACAAAAGTGGTGGGAAACCGCTGGTCCCGGCGGTGCGCGCGCGCGCTTCCGCCTCAGTTGTAATGCCCGAGTTTGTACCGCCAGCCTGTTGGCGGTACAAACTCCAAAACAGCCCTGGCGGTCTTTGACCGCCAGGGTTGCTATGAGGGCCATAAAACACATTACTATGGCCCTCATTACAACATTGGTGGTAAAAGCCGCTTACCGCCGTGCAGAAGACCGCCAACACACCGCCGCAGCCGCGGAATTCCACGACAGCTATTATGACCCACAGCATGGAATCCGCCAAAATTCAGACACCCACACAAGTCCGCCACACCAAAGGTCAGTGATAAACTGGCGAAAACAAATCCTCCACCGTCACGCCAACAGAAATACGCCCACACTATCACGACACACGAATCCACGCGGCGGTCTTTCAACCGCGGTATTCAATTGGCGGTACACACTGCCGCGCACAAAATACACACACATTTACAAAACACAGCCACATTGGACAATTCGAAACACACACACCTGATACACATACACACACCACTCCCACACACACAATCCAATATAAAACACACACCCACATCACCCACAAACTCCTACGACCACAATTACCAAGAGAAGGCCAGAGAGAGACACTACAAACAACTACCAAGCATCCACATGCACACAATACCATCACCCACATAACTTCCACGCACCTCACACAATACACCACTAAATATCACCCCACTTATCACTACACACACCACCCCACACATCACCCACACCACCCCATGGCACGGCAAAGACACCCCAGGTTCTCGGAGGAGGAGCTCAGGGTCATGGTGGAGGAAATCGTCCGGATAGAGCCACAGCTATTTGGATCACAGGTGCAGCACACCTCCATAGGTAGGAAGATGGAGCTATGGCGAAGAATAGTGGACAGGGTTAATGCAGTGGGACAGCACCCAAGAAATCGGGATGACATCAGGAAGAGGTGGAACGACCTACAGGGGAAGGTGCGTTCCGTGGTCTCAAGACACCACAATGCGGTTCAGCAGACTGGCGGTGGACCCCCACCTCCTCCCCCACAACTAACAACATGGGAGGAGCAGGTCTTGGCGATTCTGCATCCTGAGGACCTCGCAGGAGTAGATGGAGGAATGGACTCTGGTAAGGCAAATCTTTACTATTACATCCCCTACCCTACCTGCATGCCATCACATATCTCCACCCTCACCCAAATCACTCCAACTCCTCACAAATGTCCCACTATCACAACCAACACATCCTAACACCAAGCCCTGCATGCAACAACAAAGCATGTACACCCATCACCAAAGCATGGCCACTGCACATATCCATACATCCCCCTAAACCACCATCACACAAGGTCCCACACAGGAATGCAAGCACTGGGGCACACGGTCACCCACCTATTGCACACCATGGCACACACAGATGTAATAAACAACCTTTTATACCCCTGCAGAACCCCTACCCAACGTCAGCGGACAGGAGGGTCCACACATGTCCACACCACCAACAGAAGAGGCCCACAGAGATGACAGCAGCTCCGCCCAACTGGATCTAGATGACCAGCCCGGCCCATCGGGGACCTCGGGACAGTCGGTTCCCCTCACACAGTCACAGGCCACTACAGACCTCCCCCCTCTGGAAACACCAGCACAGCACCCACCCAGCGGGCCCACACCTCTGTCCCCAGGACACGTCAAGCAGCAGTGTGTCCACCACTACAGGAAACCCAGGCTAACCCACCACCCCAACAACAACAGGGACCTGGGGGCAGTGGTAGTGGGCACACGGTCCAGGGGACGGAGGCCCAGGAACACAGGGGAACTGAGAGGGCTGCTGTGCGACAGGGGGAGGACAGGCCAAGGGAACCCACTCTCCACGAGGCCCTCTCCTCCATCATGGGAGCCTACCACCACTCCCAGGAGACGATGGCAACGGTACTGGCCAAGTTTCAGGAGACCCAGCGCCTGCAGGAGGAACAGTATTTGGGCTTCAGGGAGGAACCCAGAACCATCAGTTCCACCCTGGGCACCATTGTAGGGGTGCTGAAGGAAGTCCTCACTGGGGTCAGTAGCCATGACAGGTTGGGGTAACCAGAGTCACCTGCAAATGGCGAGGGACAACTGTTAGGCACACACTAACCTGTAGGGATATCCCAAGACCCAGACAACCATTCCCACTGACTTGCTTCAAGGTGCTCACCTAATAGCCACACACAGTGCCTCTGGAGTTGACCCATCACATAAGGGATGCTGCTATTCCGCAGGATGTAGGCATCATGCACTGAGCCAGGGAACTTGGCATTAACAAGGGAGATGTACTGGTTTGCCAAACACACCATCTGCACATTCATGGAATGATAACTCTTCCGGTTTCTGTACACCTGTTCACTCTTGCGGGGGGGTACCAAAGCCACATGGGTCCCATCATTGGCACCTATGATGTTGGGGATATGTCCCAGGGCATAGAAATCACCTTTCACTGTAGGCAAATCCTCCACCTGAGGGAAAACGATGTAGCTCCGCATGTGTTTCAGCAGGGCAGACAACACTCTGGACAACACGTTGGAAAACATAGGCTGGGACATCCCTGATGCTATGGCCACTGTTGTTTGAAATGACCCACTTGCAAGGAAATGGAGTACCGACAGCACCTGCACTTGAGGGGGGATTCCTGTGGGATGGCGGATAGCTGACATCAGGTCTGGCTCCAGCTGGCCACATAGTTCCTGGATTGTGGCACCGTCAAGCCTGTAGGTGATGATCACATGTCTTTCCTCCATTGTCGACAGGTCCACCAGCGGTCTGTACACAGGAGGATGGCGTCATCTCCTCACATCCTGGCAGTGGAGTCCCAGCGGACGGTGCCTATGAAGGACAACAGCGAGCACAGAGTCAACCAACTCAGAGGTACGTACCCACAGCTTACACAGAACACTAATCATAATCCGAAAAGTGGCCTGTATGTGTGTTGAGGCTAGGCCTAGGTATGTGTAACGCAATTAAAAATTAAGCCATGTGGGCCCCTGAAATGGCGGCTGCCTGACCTGTAAAGTGGGACAATGGGATGTGAGGTAACTGTGCTGGCGTTGTACACTGTCGCGGTAGGCGGTCGAAGACCACAGCGCAATGCTGCATTGGTTAACATTGGACCCTATGGGTCTCAGGAGCCAATGACGATGTACGCCGGTGGTGACGGTACGCACCGCCGCGGACGTGACCGCCATTTTCCATCTGTTCAATCACTCAATACCTGATCTTTGACAGGAGAGGACCTACACTGCAACTGCTGCTGTGACCTCGGTCTGGAAGAGACAATGGCTCGAGTGTCTGGGGAAAGGGCCTCTGCCTTCACATTGGAGGAGTTGGAGAAACTCGTGGATGGGGTCCTCCCCCAGTACACGCTACTCTACTGTCCTCCAGGCAAACAGATAAGTACACTGGGAGCATGCTGTATGGGCTATGCCTGTGTGGAGTGGGGTGGATGTAGGTTGGGGGGGGAGATTGAGGTGTGCATGAAACGACGATGAGTGCATGTACTACATGGCAAGGGTAGGGATGGGGGCCAATGACTGTGACGGTGCATTTGGTAATAACTTTTCTTTTCCCCCTGTACAATTCATGTAGGTCTGCGGCCACCAGAAAAAAGATATTTGGCATGCCATCGCCAAGGACGTCCAGACCCTGGGTGTCTACCACAGACGGAGCACCCACTGCCGTAAGAGATGGGAGGACATTCGCCGCTGGAGCAAGAAGACGGCGGAGGCCCAGCTGGGGATGGTCTCCCGACGTGGGAGGGGTGCCCGTCGCACCATGACCCCCCTGATGTTCAGGATCCTGGCGGTGACGTACCCGGAGTTGGATAGGCGCTTGGGGGCATCACAGAAGCCACAAGGGCGTGAGTACACTCTCATCCTGCTGATTTTGCGTGCAGTGGAGGTGTCTGGGTGGGGGAGGTGGGCTGTGGGTTTCCCTAGGCCAGGGCGAGTTTAGTAGGCAAGGTCCCTCCTTAAGGCAGGCCATGTGGCACCCCACCCCACCTGTGTACAGTGCCAAGTACACCTAGTCATGCTCCTGTGTCATCCATGTGTGCAGATGTCGTCCATAGCCTTGTAGGCCATGTCCCAGGGATTGAAGAGTGGACCCCAAGTGCGCGGTGCAGTGCAGGTGGGCTTCTGTGTCTGTCGTGTCCGCCAACGGTAGCGGCAATGCATGGACTCAACATGTATTTCTTCTGTCGTCCCCCCCCTTTTTGTGGTCTCCCTGTTCTTTTGTGCATTAGCATCATCAGGCGGAGGAGCAGTGGCACCAGAGCAGGAGGGAGCTGCATCCCACATGGCCCTGAAGGGCGAGACAATGGACTCGGAGTTCACCAGTGGGACGGAGGGCGAGGGGAGCTCCACAGCGGGGACAGGAGCTGACACCAGTGATACAGACTCATCCTCTGATGGGAGCTCCCTTGTGGTGGTGGCAACATCTGTGCCCCTCGCATCTACAGGTACAGCCGCCCCCCCCCTACCAGCACCGCCCTCCCAGCAGCCCCTCAGCCTTTGCCCCGTGCCCGCTCACCCAGGAGGGTGGGCATCACCTTTGCCCCAGACACCTCAGGCCCTGCCCCAGTCACCCCTGCTGCCCTCAGTGAGGAGGCCGTTGACCTCCTCAGGTCCCTCACTATTGGGCAGTCTACCATTTTGAATGCCATCCAGGGTGTAGAAAGGCAGTTGCAACAAACAAATGCATTCCTGGAGGACATTCATTCTGGTCAGGCGGCCCTTCAGCAAGCTTTTCAGACTCTGGCCTCAGCACTGATGGCAGCCATTGTCCCTGTGTCTAGCCTCCCCCCTCCAACTTCCTCCACCCAGACCCAATCCCCTCTACCTCAGCCTATCCCAAGCACACCTTCAGACCAGCATGCACACACATCAACACACAAGGGAAGCTCAGGCAAACATAAGCACCACACATCCCACAGGCACTCACGCAAGCATCACACACATGCAGACATACCAACATCCACTGCCTCCACTGTGTCCCCCTCCTCCTCGTCTCCCTCCTCCCTCCCAGTCTCGTCTACACTCACACCTGCATGCACTACATCTACAGCCACTACTGCCATCACCAGCACACACACCACCACACCCCGCTCACGTGCAGTCATCACCCCTACTGCCATTCACACGTCCCCTGTGTCCTCTCCCAGTGTGTCTGTGACGCCACATCGCAAGATGCACAAACGCAGGCACACACCCACCCGACAGCCATCCACCTGACAACAGCCTCCAGCGCATGCACCTTCACCCAAAGTCACCAAACGAACACCTCCTACAACCACAACCTCTTCCTCCACTCCCAAACCCCCTCCAGCTACCCGTCCCAGTGTCTCCAAAAACTTTTCCTGTCCAACCTTGACCTCTTTCCCACACCTCCCCCACCCCATTCCGTCTCCTAGGGCCCGACTCTCCAGGTCCCAACCTAGCACCTCAGCCACAACATCTCCGGACCAGTGGTGCCTGTAGTCACCGGAATCTGGAGTACACCGGTCCCCAGGGCAGCCAGTGTGGCACGGAGCCACAGCACGGATAGTCCCCCACCTGCCAAGCATCAAAAGTTGGCCAGTGCCCAGCGGGAGAGGGGGAAGACTCCAGCCACCAAAGCCGCTCCCAGGGGTCCAGGTGGGAGTGTGGAGTCAGCTGCGACACCTTCCAAGGTGGGGAAGGGCCACAAGAAAGTCAGCAGGTCTGGGAAGAGCAGCACGGCGGAGAAGACCGCCATCATCCCCGCTGCCCAGGAGGCCACCGCCAGCACCTGCCCTGCTGCCCAAGACGCCACCGCCATCATCCCCGCTGCCCAGGAGGCCACCGCCAGCACCTGCCCTGCTGCCCAAGAGGCCACCGCTATCATCCCCGCTGCCCAGGAGGCCACCGCCACCAGCCCCGCTGGGCCAGAGAGGACTGCCAGCACCAGACCCGCTGGGCCAGAGAGGACCACCAGCACCAGCCCCGCTGGGCCAGAGAGGACCGCCAGCACCAGCCCTGCTGGGCCATGAAGGACGGTCAGCAGCTGAGTCACTGCAAAGGACCCTGCCGCCACAAGCACCGCTGAACAGGGCACCGCCTTCACAAGCACCGCTGAACAGGGCACCGCCGCCACAAGCACCGCTGGCCCATGAGCCCCACTGACGCTATTGAGTCGGTCATGAGCACGATGAAGCACTCTGGGCAACAAGCCCCCTCCAGAACCAGTGGAGATTTACATCCACTACCTTTGTCCTTGGCAGGATGAAGCACTCTGGGCACCAAGCCCCCTCCAGAACCAGTGGAGAAAGACATCCACTACCTCTGTCCTTGGCAGGATGAAGCACTCTGGGCACAAAGCCCCCTCCGAACCAGTGGAGAAAGACATCCACTACCTCTGTCCTTGGCAGGATGAAGCACTCTGGGCACAAAGCCCCCTCCAGAACCAGTGGAGTAAGACATCCACTACCTCTGTCCTTGGCAGGATGAAGCACTCTGGGCACAAAGCCCCCTCCAGAACCAGTGGAGAAAGGCATCCACTTGAGAGACTGTGGCTTTGCACTCCCCAGGATAAAGCAGTGGGCAAACCACCCACTGTAGAGACTTGAGAGACTGTGGCTTTGCACTCCCCAGGATGGAACAGTGGGCAAACCACCCACTGTAGAGACTTGAGAGACTGTGGCTTTGCACTCCCCAGGATTGAACAGTGGGCATGTGCCCCCCTCATGGATTTGGCGTTGTGCACTCAACCGGCTGAGGTGCCCCCCTTTTACCTCCCCCTGAGGTGCCTGTTTTATTACTATCTGATGCCCCTGCAGTGTTCTCTCCGTCATGGTCGGGGATCTTGTGTGGGCCTCGCCCATACCGTTTGGGCCCAGTGTTCCACGGACTTCAATGGAGCACTACCTGGACTACTATTCTTGGTGCATATTTTGTTTATAGTGTATATATGTATATTTTTGCATACTGGAGTTTAATATATTACAATGGTTACACTAATTTTCTTTGGTCTTTGCATTCTTCCGGGGGACTTGGGGTTATCATGCTAGCTGATTTGCAAAAGCAATAAATACACTGCTCCATCTGACAGACCTTTCTGGTTGCTTTAATATATAAAGTTTTCTAAGACCATACAATACCCAGAGCCAACAACCAAGCTGCACTTTACAATTATTTCTCATTGTGTAGCGCCTTTTCAGAAATTCATAAAGTAAAATATGAAAAATGAAAATTAGGTATGAAGGAAATCAATGTATTTCTGAAATGTACACGAGAGTTTAGGAACAGTGGACATTTGCACACCTCTGTATTTGGGGGTCAACCATACTATCATGCGATTGTTGGTGCGCCTGATCTTAATAAGTAAACTAACAAGGGGACGCGAATAGGTCGATGGACCTTTTGACTTGCAATTAAGATGTTCCCACCATAACTCCAGTACATGCAGATCAATAAGTAATCAATATCATCAGCAGTCAATGATAATCAATAGCATTAATAAATGGATTCATTAACTGTCACACCCCAGGACCTCTCAGTCATGAATAACCACACCTATTGTAAAAGTTAGAATGTTTATTCCCCTATATTAACAACGCTAATGTCACCTAAGATAATCACAAAATGAAATGATACACATACAGAAACAACACTGGCTGTCCAAACCTGTGAAAGAAACGCACTCTAATCAAAGCTTGAACTACTACACATTCTAAGGTTACAGTGCAAATTAATAATAAGAATAATTGGGCAAACAATATCACATACATTTAGGTTCAGCAAAGAAAAACATCATTGTTACCCCCTATGGCACATTCTCATTAGTAAGGATCCTTATCTAACACTAGATTAGCATCAGCATGTTGGGCTTCATGCAAAACAATTTAGCAAACACAAATTTGGAAAACATCTAACTATGGCTCTATCAAACAGTGCAGTTGGTACCTAGAAAGAAAAAGCAAATAGGCATAACAAACACATGGGTACAAGGATACCTCTGCTCAATTGGATCGGTAAGCTAAGATAGCCTTCTTCATCAGGACATCAGTTCAGTCAGCAAGGCATCAGGATTCAGCATCAAAGTTCAGAAAAGGCAAAGCCTTTAAGTATTAAAGTTAAGCACGTCTCTCGTCAAAATGCACAAGAAAATCTTTACCTTTCAGCCAGCAAGAAAATGGGCAATGGGCTGTCTTCCCTCAGTGCAGTCCTGTTAAGTTAAATTCCCTAAAACGATTTCCCAAGTCCCTCTTGGTCAAGGGATCGCATGTTCACACCTTGTCCAATAAAACTAAAACTTAAATCTATGAATTCTACCACTACTCCTCCGTTCACATGTCGCTGATTGGTTTCTCCTGTAATGTCCTCATCATCCGGCTTGTCAGGTAACAATATTGTTGCAGCTTATACTCCAGTCAGTGTCTCTATTGTTCTCCTCCTGAGAAAGTCAGTCTTACATACATTACACTCATAATGTTACATTTAGCAAGAACAGCATCTTCTAGCAATCGGTTCTCATGAGAAAGACTCTTAGTTACTTGCACATTTAGACAGTACAGTGGAAAATCACAGTTTAATTCTCTAAGACAGCCATTTTATTAAACGTTAAGAAATATCGCCTGACATGAGGCCGTGCAACTATGCCAAGACCTTCACTAAGTTAAGGCCTACAATTAATAAGCTAATACATAATGCATAACCTTCAATATGACATATTACTACATTAATCAAACATATGCTCCACATTTCATATCAATAAGCCATTAATAAGTGAACACTGGCGACCACTCTTCGTGATCACATTTTCAAATGGGTGCATTATTTTTCTAAGTTATTACATTTTCTACACAAATCCATCACACAGAATACATGATAACTCATTAATATTTTTATTAAAACACCTGTGCTAGCATGATTCAGAGGGCATTTTGCAAAAAAGACTTCTTGTTTACACACTGGCTCACATTTGGAAACCACAAATGTAGAGAAATTAAGTATATAATAACAAACAAATGTTCTACTATTCTGTGTTCCCGTATGTCTCCCGATAAAAATGGTACCCCACTTGTATGGCTGGACTTACCTCCTGAAACACAAAATGCCCCAAAAAGTGACCTGGAATCATCCTATTTCACCCGGCAGAATCAAAGCTCTTTTTGCAACTTTGCTAGCTGTGTATTTTCGGCCCCAGTTCAGCCTGTACTTAGGGAAACATACCAGATCTAGGGTGATGGGACTTGTGTGCCTCTCACTAGGTTTTCTTACCCAGAAACCCTTCCAGATCTCAAATATTGGCTAAAAACACATATTTTTCTCACATTTCTGAGGTAAACTTTTGCAATCTGAGGGGTGCCACAAATTTCTTACCACCCAGTGCATCCCCACGTTTCCCTAATAAACATATCTCACTTGAGTGGGTGGGCCTAGTGCCACAATAGAATAGAGCCCAAAATGCAACTCTGACACTTCACATTTTTCCACTAATAAGTGACCATTTTGCTGCAGTTGGCTAGCTGTGGATTTTGGGCTCTGGCTCATCCTAGACCGAGAGAAACCTATCAAAACCACACATTTCTGAAAACTAGACTCCCCGGGGAGTCCAGAGTGGCATGACATGTGTGTCTTTCACTGGGGTTTCTTATCCAAGAGTCTTTGCACATCTCAAACATTGCCTAAAAAAATGCATTGTACTCACATTTCTGTGATGAAAACTTGTTGAATCTGCAAGGAGACATGAATTTCCTACAACCGAGCGTTCCACCAGGTATCCAGTAAAACTGACACCTCACTTGTGTGTGTGAGGAGAGGAAGGGGCCCAAAATACAACAATGGGCACATCAACATTTTCCACTGAAAACTGCCCCTTTTTTGCGATTTGGATAGCTGTGAATAGTGAGCCCTTGGTCAGCCGACACAGTGAAAACTACTAAACCTGACTATATCTAAAAACTAATGTAGGGAAAACTACTAAGAGAACTACTCAAATGCACATGAAGATGCCATAATCTTCAAGAAAACAACACTATAGTTTTAACTAATAATAACTATATATAACTGACCAATTATAAACTCACGATATCAGGCTGCTGTACTCAAGCAATTAATCACAGATAGAATAATCCTATTACATGATTTTGTATGAATTTTTTATTATTATTATTCAATGATAGTACAATCATAAGAAAATATACATTATTTCGTGAAAAACAAAGTACCTAAATCAAACATACTACATGCACACTAAACTAAACAAATGAAAAGAGGTGTCTTATCTACAAGTGAAACATGACATCAATAAAGCTAATCCTAATGGCATGATAAAGCTAAAACAATTCTTAATAATAGAGATATATGAATATAAATTCTTCTAATACATTAATATTGATAATCTAATACACAAAAAGAGGGACAATGCTGACGTGGTTCTATCGAAGTGGTACCGTAGGGACCAAAGGCCTACGCGCGTTTCGGTGTTTTATGATATTGTGGGCCACCTTCTTCAGGGCCGTTCCCAGTGGTACTGTTCAATAGTGGTCTAGTCTTAGCAGCCAAATCTTCTGGTCAATTTAATTTTGGGTGTGTAATGTATTTTTTGATAATGCAGTCAAGAAATCTGATAAAAGGAATTATATGATAATTTGTATGAATCATCGTGCTAGTTTCCTAGAAGTCACCTGTCTATATTTTACATATATATCAATCAAGGATGACATGTTGTCATATCAAAATAAGTGCCCAAGAAGTCTGAACGAACTTGAAATAGTGTTATTAGTAATGGAGTATGAAATATAGAAGACTAAAAACTGAAAACATTTTATTAGAGAACATAAAATGGCAAGTGTTAAATTAATAGCGATAATGCATACTGAATATAGCTAAGGGAACCGATTGTTAGTATATTGTAATTGAAGGGTGCCTTACATTGTGCTACCAGCATTCTTTAATTCCCTTCGGTGAGTACATGCATCTTGGTGTATGTTAGATGATAGAAATGATAGATTCTAATGGAGAAAGACCTTACTTGAGGAGTCTTTTCTAGCATTTTTATGAAGCAATGGATTTTCTGGCCATTTCTATCTCACTACGGAGCGTGATGATACCAATTGTTATACAAGGAAATGAGCTGAATGAATAACAAAAACCACATAATAGATAAATAAATAAATACGTGAATGATTGGATGTTCATGGTGTAATAAATATATAATACTGCTATTATTTGTAAATACTGGAATTCACCTGAATATTAGCTGGTAGTAGCTGTTGAAATTAAGTCCATATAATCGGGTTTTATGGGTCCTCAAGGTCGTAGCGATACAAAAAGTAGATCCAGAATATATATGTCTGAGTATGATAAACGAAACTATTACAAATTACAGACTAAAAACTAGACAGCTGGGAGAGCCCAGGGTAGTGGGAATTTTGTAGCTTTCCCTAGGTTTTTTTTATCCAGTAGCCCTTGCAAATCTCTTTGACGAAAAATACACATTTTGCTCACGTTTCTGTGCGAGGAAACTTCTTGACTACATGGGGAGCCACAAATTGTATACCACTCAACGTTTCTCCACATTTCCCAATATAAATGGTACCTCACTTTTTTGGGTGGGCTTAGCGTCCGCAACAGGAACAGGCCCAAATCGATAACCACCCAGTGTTTCTCCTCTGTGAGAACCCCCATTAACCTTGGTTTGGCCCGTTCCTGCTGTGGGCACTATGCCCAGAAACACAAGTGTGGTAGAGTTTTGATCAGGGCAAGTTGGAGAATGCTGATTGGTATAAAATCTGTGGATCCTTGCACTTTCTGGAAGGTTTGTCACAGATATGCAAGGGAAATTAGTGATTAGAGGTTTGCAGGGCACTATGGGTATGAAAAGTTTGTGGGCTTCACACGAGGCACACCACTCTGTGGTCCTCTGGATGTCTAGTTTTCAGAAATGCCTGCATTTGGTAGGTTTCCATATGTGGCAGACAAGCCCAAGGTCAGTTAACACATCTACCCAATTGCCAAATCAGGTCAGTTTTTTTTAAGGAAATGTTGATGTTTTCACATCTTGTCACTGATGCTAGGCACACCCATACAAAAAGGGTACTGTTTTTATCAGAACAAGTGGAGGAATTCTGAGCAGTAGGAAGTTTGTGGATCACTGAGTATTTTGGATGTTTACATCACAGAAATGTATGATTTTAGCCAGGGTTTTGGGTACAGACCATTTTGGGTAAGAAAACATCATGGGGTCTATGTGAGTCATACCACCCTGGACTCTCCTTGATATTTAGTTTTCAGAAATATCTGGGTCTTATAGCATTCTACCGAAGTAGTATTCTAAAAAGTGTAGTCATTCAGCATGGTAAATGGGATGATATTGGGATTTAGTCCCAATCTCCTGGCCCATATGTACATCAACACTCAAAAGAATCAAAATTTCCTCTCACTTGTCATTTATTGGGATTTCTGTCCCACTCGGGACAAACTGGGGTAAAACCCCACTCTGCTCTTGAGGAGGTCAAATATTGGTATGCCTCTTTTGGAATGTGACATGCCCCAATGCCAGAGTGCAAAATCCGCACCCCTTTCTTTTCTGCCAACTGGAAAATTCTTGGTGTCTAATGGGCTTTCTAGCCCCTGGGGATAAACCTGGTTTAACCCGGCAAATTGGGACAAACCTCCTACCTGCCCCAATGGGGCAAAAAGATACTATTGCCCCTTCTGGAATACGGGTATGGCTTGGTCAGCGTAGGCTGACCCATTCTTTTGTTTGTTTAGGCACCATTTTGAAATCCCTTCTCTTTAGTGGGCTTTCCACCCTCTCAAGGGACAAATTTAGCAAAACCCTCCTCTATGCCCGGAGGTGGTGGGGGCAGATAGACCTGTTTGCCCCTTTTGGGGTGGGAGTTTGAGCCCAGTGACAGAGTACGGGACCTGTACCCCTTTCCTTTGCCCTAAATGTAAAATCCCTGGTGTTTAGTGGATTTTCTACCCCCTGGGGCAAATTAGGAGCAACCTCCCTAAGAGGGACAAACCTCTTTTTTGCCTCCATGGGGGCTGAAAGACATTATTTCCCCTCTGGGTTTTGAGTATGGTTCTATGCCAGGATAGGCCATCCCATTTGTTTGGTTTGTTTGGCACTATTTTATAATCCTTGGTGTCTAGTGGGATTTCTGCTGCCTCCACAGGGGAAATTGGGCATGACCCCCTGTTGGGTGGACAGAAAGACTGGTTTCCCCTTTTGGTGTGAGAGGATGGCACAATGTTGGAGTGTGATGCTTGCACCCTTTATTGTGCCTCAAATGCAAATTTCCCAGTGTCTAGTGGCTTTTTGCCCACCTGGGGCAGATTTGAGGCAACCTCCCCAATTGGGACAAACCTCCTATCTGCCCTCTTTGGAGCAGAATGACACTTTTGCCCATTCTAAAATGGGATTATGGCTCGATACCAGGGTAGGCCGTCCATCCTTTTGTTTGTTTTTATGCCATTTTCAAATCTCTGGTGTCTAGTGGCTATTCTGCTCACCCGGGCAAATTCGAGGCAATCTCCCTGTCTGCCGCTGGGGGACATAAAGACTGGTTTTCCCGTTTTAGGGTGGGGGGGGGGGTGGCTGAATTCTGGGATTATCCAGAACGGGACGCCCACACTCCTTTCTTTTGCCCTAAATGCAAAATCCCCAGTGTCTAGTGGGCTTTTTATCCACCTGGGGGCAGATTTGGTCCAACCTTTCCTATGGAGGCATACATCCTATCTACCTCAGGAGGGCAGAAGTACACTATTTATTGCCTTTTCTGGGCAGGGGTATGGCTTGATGCCAAGGAAGGCTGAACGCATCTGTTCGTTTGTTGTAGTGCCATTTTGAAATCCCCAGTGTCTAGTGACCCGTCTGCCCCACAGAGGAAAACTGGAGCAAAACCTCCTCAGTGCACCCCCTGGGAGGTGGCTGAAAGATTGGTTTATCCCTTTTCAGGCAAGGGTATGGCTGATGCCAAGGTGAGATGCCTGCAACCCTTTCTTTTACCACAAAGACAACATCATTGGTGTCTACTGGGCTTTCTGCTCCGGGTTGTGTGGGAGGGGGGCACATTGGTAGTAAATCCCCCAATCCGCCGCCACCGGGGGGACAGAAAGACTGTACTGACTTTTGTAGGGGAGGGGCATGGCTCTATTCATGGTGGGCTGCCCCACATTTATTATTTTATTATTTTCTTTAATTGTCCCTTGTGTTTAGTAGGCTGTCTGCCCCCCCCAGGGGAGCAGATTGGGGCAAACATCGAACCTGACTCTTGGTGGGGGTGGGGCAGAAATACTGTTGTACCTTTTTTGGCGGTGTACCTTTTTTTGGGATGGCATAGCCATACCTATGATGGGCACCCCCAGCACTTAGTTTTATTTATTCATTTTTTTTAATCCCTGGTGTCCAGTTGGCTTTCTGTTCCCCATGAGGGGCTGATTGGGGCAAATAGCCTAATCTACCACCTTGGAGCAGGAGGCAGAAGGGTTGTACTGCCTTTTGGGTTGGGGCTTGGTGCTGGGTATGGCTGTAGGCCCCACCATTGTTTTAGCTCTTTGATATGTATCCCTGGTGAGCAGGTTTTCTGCCCCCTCCCAAGAAGAGGCAGATTGGGACAAGCTTTCAATCTGTCCCCTGGTAGTAGGACACCATGACTGTGCACCCTTTTTTGGGTAAGGGAGTGGCCATGCCTTGCTGGGCAGCCCCCCACCCTTAAATTGTTTTAATTATATGATCCGTGGTGTCTAGTGTGCTTTTTACCACACGGGGCCGATTGGGGGAGTGTGACGGGCCGGCACTGTCAGGCCCGTCTGAGGTGGCGGCATGGGCTTACGCTGACGCCTCCAACCCGGAAATAGAAAGCAGAGCATCCAATCCCCGTGCACTTCTGGGGCTAACAGGGTAGTGGCAAGTGGTTCGCGCGCCTGGGACCCTTGAAGAAGAGGAAACCCCGGCTGGGGGGGAGGGAGAGCGGAAGAAGCAGGAGTGACGGAAGAAGAGGACGGACGGCGGCATCAGCGACTGGTGAAGATCCAGAAGTCAAGCAGCAGTTTTCAATTTTTGGGATGTAGTCACATGGAAGGTGGTGTGCCATTCTTTCCTGGCCCTCATTCCTGTGATTAAAGCCAATCACAGAGGGTTTCTCAAATTGCCACCTGCCTATTGAGCATTAATTATGCAGTTCATTCTGTGACTACCAGCAATTTGGTATTTTGTGAACTGAACTAATAGTGCAGAGGTTAATTTGAAAAATACTATTCTAGTCACAAAATTTCTGTGCACAATTTGCGACCACTTTTTGTGAACGGAATACTAATACAACAGGACCCTAACTTGCAGAAGGAGATGGATGCCAATTCTGTTCACTCCTTGTTTGAAATCTGAATATGGCATACTAATACAAAATGTAAACTAGTTAGACCTCAGCCGGGTGAATGGTGACTTTTCTCTCCTATTTGCAGTGCTACTATCCAAGTTGTGAAAACTGTCCACTATTTAGTTAACCACCAGGTGAATGATGAAGAGTTGTTTCTATTTGCATGGCTGCTAGCAAAACAATATATAATTATGACTGTTTAGTCAGTGGTCAGGTAAATAATGATGTTTTTGTGCTATTTGCAAGGCCACTGGCCAAATGGTTCATAATGTCTGCTATTTAGCCAACAGAAATATAACTAGTGCAACTTATTTTTTATTTTCAAGACCACCAGTCAAATAGTACATAATTTCTGTTCTTTAACCAGCAGCCAGGTAAATAATGAAGCTTATTTGCAATTTGTATGTCTGCTGGCCAAATTGTAGGTGTTGTCTGCTCTTTTGCCAACAGTCGAGCAAAGGCTGAAGTTTCTTTGCTATTTGCATGACTGCTGGCCAACCATTACATTATGTCTATTAGTTAGCTACAAGGCCAGTAAATAGTAAAGTTTCTTTACTTTTTGCATGACTGCTGGCAAAGTGGTACATATTCTATGGTATTTAGTTGGCAGCTGGGTAAATAGTGAAGTGTTCTTGTTATTTGCACGGCTATTGGGTAAACAGTGAAGAATGTCTACTATTTAACCAGTGGCCAGGTAGATAGTGCGGTTTCTCTGCTAGTTGCAAGGCAGCCGCCCAAATAGTATCAAACAGTCTCTACTATTTAGCCAGCAGCCGCATAAATAGTACATACATTTCACTATTAGCCTAGTGACTGACTAAATAGGCACTACCTCTGTAAAAAAGATTGTGCACAAGGATCTGAATTGCCAGTTCTGTGATAATCATCACACACTTGCAGTTTTCCCCTTAGGGAAAAGACATGAAAAAAAGGAATACTTACGACATTCTGGAAGTTTAAACAGCTTCTGCACGTTATGCCCCATTTTTATGTTAAAAGCTCGGAACAGGAGGAATATTTATACTTGGTAAATATCTCACCCTGAGGTAATGTCACTAAAGCATGTGGTAAATACCTACTCGGTTTGAAAAGAGGGCCCAAGTCACAGTTAAGATATTTTAAGTTTTAAAAAGTAAGAGACAAAGGGCAACATGTAAGTACCTTTTTTGTCACAAACCATCCAATTCTGGGAATCGGGCCATTTGTGACCAAAAAAATGCATTTTCCTATTTTGAAAACCCTATTTCGCAATTCGTTAACCTATTACCGAATCGCAAAATGGGTTAGCGATTTGTTATTAGGAAAGGGCGTGTTAGGGGAGTACCTTCCTAATAGTGACTAGCAGTCCTATGTACAAATGTTTTGCGACTGGAATGCAGTCTCAAAACATTCGCTTTTTAATACCAATTTTAACTTGGTGCTACCTCATTCACAAATTGTAAGGGGCCCCCAACTGACCCCTTCCCGTTTGTGAATGCATGTGTTAACACTGAAATTATTGATGAATACTCATGTATTCTGAGTGTTCAATTTGCATAGAAAATGTATTAACTTAGAGAAAAATAATGCACGCATTTGATGTTGCGCCCACCAGAGTGGCCACTAATCTTCACGAAGTGTACTTATTAATGGCTGATTAATTTGAAATGTTGAGCTTATGCTTGATTAACGTAGTATTATCTCATATTAAGGGTTATGTATTATGTATTAGCTTTATTAATTGAAGCCTTAGCTTAGCAAGGTCTTGGCCTAGAGTCATGGCCTCATGTCAAGCTGCATTTATTATGCGTTTTATAAAATGGCTGTTTAGAGAATTAAATTGTGATGTTCCACTGTACTGGCCATGTGCTTGTAGCTGAAAGTCTTTCTCATGAAAAACTGCTTGCTAGAAGATGCCGTACTTACTAGTGAAACAATGTTTAATGTTACGTCTGTAAAACTGACATCCCCGGGAGAAGACAATGGATGCACTGACTGGAGTATAAGCTGCAATGATACTGATACCTGACAACCCGAATGATGGGAACAGGAGAGAGGAGCCAATCATTGACATGTGAACCATGTAATAGTAGAAATGTAGATTTGAGATTTTAATTACATTGGACTAAGTGTGAACATTTGATTCTCTGACCAATTAGGATGTGAGAAGTATTTTAGGAAATCTAACTTAGCCAGACTGCACTGAGAGGAGATATGCCATTCTCCCTATTCTTCTTGAGAGTTAGGCCATTAGCTATATCCTTTTGAACTGTTTAAAGAGACTTTGCTTATTCTAAACTTGATGTTGAATCCTGATGTTGTGCTGACCGAACTGATGTCCTATTGATGAAGACTGTCACAGCTTGCTGAACCATAGTGAGGACAGGTATACTGACTATGATACTGATTGTTATGTCTATTTGCTTTTGGTTCTAGGTACCAACCGCTATTTTGACATAGCCATAGTTAGATGTTTTCCAAATTTGTACGACTAAATTGTTTTGCATGAAGCCCAAACATGCAATTCTAATCTGATGTTAGTTAGGGATCTCACTGATGAAGTTCGCTATATGTAATAACTGTTGATGGCTTTTCTTTGCTGAATCTAAATGTATGTTATTTCGTTTGTGCAGTTATTCTTGTTATTAATTTGTACTGTAACCTTAGAATGTGTGGTAGCTCATGTTACGACTCAGTCGTCCCATTTCCAGGGGGCGCTGTAAGGGGACTGTCAGAAGCCTGGGAATCACCTTGAACACCTATCTAGAGTCCCTAGCTGACTCCTGTTTGTTTCTCTTTTCTCCATGGTACACTTGTGTAGGACTACATTTGCTTCTTGAGACTGCAAATCCCATAATGCACAGCTTGGTAGTCAGGAAAACCCGGATTCTGTTTCCCATTGTTTTCAATGGGAGAAGTCCAGTTGCTCCTTTTCACTGGATCCTCTCCTCCAGGACTTGCAAGTGTCCGAAACCACACACACCTGAAACCTCTCCTGTGCAGCCCAGCTTGGAACTGCTTATAAACAGCCATTTCCTCAAGATCCCTGTCGTGCATTGGACTTCAATTCCTTTGTGTTACAGACCCCTTGTCGGATGGTGTTCCAGTTTTGTTCCTGTTCTGTTCCAGCCTGATCCTGTTTCCTGTTTCTCTGCCCTGCTCCTGATTGTTCCAGCCAGAGTCTGCTCCCTACTTCTTAGCCTTGTACCTGTTTGTTTCTTCCAAAGCCTGCTCCCGGTTTCTCTGCCCTGCTCCTGCCTTGTTTCAGCCTGAACCTTCTCTCTGTTTCCCAGTCCTGTTTACTGCTCATTTCCTACTCCCTGTATTCCAGTCCTGTCCTTGCCTGTTCCAGCCAGAGCCTGTTCTCAGTTTCCCAGTCCTGTCTCTGTCTGTCCCAGCCAGAAGTTTGCGCCCTGTTTTCAAGTCCTAGACCCGCCTTTGCTTCAGCCTGAGCCTGTTCCTAGTTCTTGCCTCTGCCTCTTTGTTTGTTCCCTTCTGTTTCTGTTTCTTCTTGGTTCTTTGTGTCTGGTAAGTGTTCTATCAGTCTTCCCCAGTGTATACAGTACGTGTCCTCCTGTGCACTGGGGTTGGCTCCTGGTTTCCAGGAGGCAATTCCAGCCCCCATCCTTGTCCAGTGTTATACGTTGTATTTTGTGCCTAACAGTGACAGTGTGCTATTGCTGTTTTCTCAGGAATCGCCACTGTGTTTCCAGCTGGACCCACAAGAGTGTGTCCTGTGTATGTAAGTACTATCCTTGTTTGTGCTCTAGGGTCCAGAGACAGAATCACTTCTGCTGCCTCCTTTCTATGGGGCTGGCAGGGTGACTATCTGTAAGAGCAAACTGCACAGAGGCATTGAGATTCCCTGTCACTGTGGGAGGTTCTGCGCCTTACTCTGTGTACAACCCCAGCGTGTTTGTCCACTGGTAATCCGTTTCCTGTTTGTTCACACAAGGGTTGCTCTGCTTTTACTTTCCTGTTTCCTGTGCCTATCCATAGCTGTCCTTTCCGTGTATGCCTTTAGCTGCTCCTCTGCCCCAGTGTACTACCTCTTTAGGATATTCGGTGACCTCAAGGGGTGTCCCAACCAAAGTCCTGATCAGACCCGCCCGAAACCGTGACAGAATGCACGAACCAAACATTTCAAGCTCCCCTGGCAGTAAAGGCACACACAAACCTAAAGGGCTTGCCTATCATGTTAAGACACCCCTTTCTAAGCCTATACATTATCTGAAATCCTCTAAAAAAGACCTTAGTTTAAAGGAAAGACTTGTTAAAGAAAACCATAACTTGCAAGTTCAGTACTATACTGAGTGGCTTGCTAATCTTTCAATGATAGACTATTATGTTATTTGCGGCTATGACCCCCAGTCCCTGTCTGTAGAAGAATTACAAGGACGTAATGAGTTTTTGCAGTATCTATTAGCTGAAGCCAGTAAGAATGTTCATAACCGTGGAAGTGCTTTTGCTACCTCTGCACAAGACATTTACTCTCAAGAAAAGATGGTTAATTCCTCGCCTCATGCTAGTGCATCCCAAATTCACTTCCAGGACTCCGTCAAAACAAAGAACCCTGACACTGTTCAAGAAGCCACACTAGGGATTTCCTTGTTTTCTGTTGAGTGCTTCAGCCCATCTAGGCCAGTTTCTCAGAATTCAAAGTGCAGTGCTGACTCTTATAAAGACCTATCAGTCCCTCAGAGCTTTCAAGTCAGCAGGCTAGACCCTGTATCTAAGGGATCAGTAAAGACTGTGGGATTCCTTAGTTCAACTCAAATGGCTTGTGCTCCTCCCAAATTGGATGACAGTACATCAGTCTCAATTCCTAAGTGTTGTGCTGACTCGTGTAAAGATCTACCAGTCCCTCAGTGCTTTCAAGTCAGCAGGATAGAACCTTTATCAAATGGATCAGTAAAGACTGTGGGATTCCTTAGTTCCACTCATAAGGCTTGTGCTCTTCCCAAACTAGATGATAATACACCAGTCTCAATCCCTAAAAACTCTGCTAAACCCTTTTCTATTCTGAGTGGGTTTGAAAACAATATGGACATACACACACTAAAAGAGCAGTTTTGGCAGATTAAAAGGCAGATATTGGACTTCTATGATGAATATGTTATAACATACACTAGAAATCTTGCCCGTTGGCTCTTTTCATCAATGCATATTTCACTGTTGGCAGAACCAGACATTCTGTTTATCTGTAAGGTAGAAGAAGTAACAGAGCAGCTGATGGAAACTACTGCAAGGCAATTTGAAAACCTGAAAAAAGAAAATGATCACCAGCTTTGGCTTAAAGAACAGTATGCTACCTCATGTGCCTCTCCAAAGACTGCTATAAAGCAGATTTTCCCTGCTATGAATGAATGTCAAAAGACTGCTCCAGTTATAAATATATCAGCCTCTTCTTCAGACTCTCTCTCAGCTTGTAGTTTTCCAGAGAATATCCCTGTGCAGTTGACTGAATCTCTGACATCTCTGAGAGATTTGACACCTCTTGATTCAAAGGATGGATCAGAGTCTTCAGAAGGAAGTGTCTCAGCCCCTCTATCAGAACAAATAAAGCCAAAGGAAGAAGAGAGTTCTGATGCAGACTCCAATAGCTGCACCTTAAGAAACCAAGATATGACTTTACTGGAGATTAATGCCCAGTTGTGCAACAGTGTTGAAGAATCTGAATCTAGTGATGACAGTGGTTCCTGCCCTGCGGTGAACAAACCTGCAGATAGTGCTGTTTAAATGGCGCACACACCAGAATTTTCAGATTGTGGGGATACTCCTGACCTTTCAAACAATATCATAGAATTTTCAGATAATGAAGAGACAGTTCATGTTTCAAGTGAACTAATGGATTTTTCTGACCGTGAAGAAATACCCACAATTACTAAGAATGTAATGGACTTCTCAGAAAGTTTAAAAATCTCTTCTGTGTCAAAGCAAACCGTGGAGATTTCAGAAAAGGAAGAAAGCCAGCAATCTGAACCTAAACAGTCTGTCATAAGAAATGAGAGCCTTCTCCTAGAACTGGACACAGTTGCAACCTCAACCACTGATCTTGACCTGCTGATCCCTGTCAATGTCTATCCTGTTTCCAGCTTCACAATTAGTGAAGAACAGATCTCTGAGCTACCGGTATCTGATCTTGATGTAAAATCAGCCACACCAACGTCACCTGCTGTGTCCCTGAAACTAAAGACTCCTGAAAACCAGCAATCTGAAACCGAAGCTCAAGTGCTGAAAGATGTAATATTTCCCACTAAAACTAAAGACTTGAATTTGAATCTTGTATTCGAAGATCTGATGATAAGTATTGTTCTTAGTGTTTTATTGCAAGAAACCATCATCAATTCAAAGGCTAGAGCTGAAAATTTAGGTAACAGTGTAAAGGTGATTTCTGAAGAGACTCCAGTTCTGTTTCAATCCAAAGAACAACCTTTCAGTGTTAACAAAGTTGAAGATCAACTACCTGTAGTAGAAACGCTTTGCAAAGAAACCATTTCTGATACAACGAATACACCAGAGGGCACTTGCAATGAAGAAATCTCAGTCTTGTCTGAAGATCACCCTAAAGAATTAGCTTGTGGAACTTCTACATTTTCAGATGTTAATCCAGTTTCTAAAGACTTGAAAACTCTTGTTGCTCCTGAATTTGATACTCCGAAGTCATCCAAGACGAAAGAAAATTCGGACTTTTTCATGTTTACTTTGAGAACACCAGTTACCCATGTTTCCCAAGTCTCTATGCTTTGCAAGCCTCAGACCACAATCAATGTAAATACTGCTGCAGAAACAGACAAATCCTGCTTGTCAGAAGGTGTTACAGACCTGACAGTTACTAATACACCAATCAGCTCCTCCAAAGAGGAAAGTATTGAACAGGAAACTAATGTCATAAAGATAACCGCCCGTAATGCCATTCCAGATCTCCTTGCTCCTGAATCTACTTCACCAGAAACCAACTCCATGCACTTCTCCCATATCAATCGAACAATAGAGAGGAAAGACATCGGAGCCCATATGGGTATTAATACATGCTTTGCTCATTGGAAGTTTCACCTATGGCAGGACTGTAAACTTATCCACCAAGGTTGGTGTTGGATTTTCTTGCTGTGGCTTTTCCTCTTCAACTTTTTTCAGCCAAAGGATCGCCTTCTCTTCTTGAGCAGACTGGTGGGAGGGGGTATACTGTTACGACTCAGTCGTCCCATTTCCAGGGGGCGCTGTAAGGGGATTGTCAGAAGCCTGGGAATCACCTTGAACACCTATCTAGAGTCCCTAGCTGACTCCTGTTTGTTTCTCTTTTCTCCATGGTACACTTGTGTAGGACTACATTTGCTTCTTGGGACTGCAAATCCCATAATGCACAGCTTGGTAGTCAGGAAAACCCGGATTCTGTTTCCCATTGTTTTCAATGGGAGAAGTCCAGTTGCTCCTTTTCACTGGATCCTCTCCTCCAGGACTTGCAAGTGTCCGAAACCACACACACCTGAAACCTCTCCTGTGCAGCCCAGCTTGGAACTGCTTATAAGCAGCCATTTCCTCAAGATCCCTGTCGTGCATTGGACTTCAATTCCTTTGTGTTACAGACCCCTTGTCGGATGGTGTTCCAGTTTTGTTCCTGTTCTGTTCCAGCCTGATCCTGCTTCCTGTTTCTCTGCCCTGCTCCTGATTGTTCCAGCCAGAGTCTGCTCCCTACTTCTTAGCCTTGTACCTGTTTGTTTCTTCCAAAGCCTGCTCCCTGTTTCTCTGCCCTGCTCCTGCCTTGTTTCAGCCTGAACCTTCTCTCTGTTTCCCAGTCCTGTTTACTGCTCATTTCCTACTCCCTGTATTCCAGTCCTGTCCTTGCCTGTTCCAGCCAGAGCCTGTTCTCAGTTTCCCAGTCCTGTCTCTGTCTGTCCCAGCCAGACGTTTGCGCCCTGTTTTCAAGTCCTAGACCCGCCTTTGCTTCAGCCTGAGCCTGTTCCTAGTTCTTGCCTCTGCCTCTTTGTTTGTTCCCTTCTGTTTCTGTTTCTTCTTGGTTCTTTGTGTCTGGTAAGTGTTATACGTTGTATTTTGTGCCTAACAGTGACAGTGTGCTATTGCTGTTTTCTCAGGAATCGCCACTGTGTTTCCTGCCGGACCCACAAGAGCGTGTCCTGTGTATATAAGTACTATCCTTGTTTGTGCTCTAGGGTCCAGAGACAGAATCACTTCTGCTGCCTCCTTTCTATAGGGCTGGCAGGGTGACTATCTGTAAGAGCAAACTGCACAGAGGCATTGAGATTCCCTGTCACTGTGGGAGGTTCTGCGCCTTACTCTGTGTACAACCCCAGCGTGTTTGTCCACTGGTAATCCGTTTCCTGTTTGTTCACACAAGGGTTGCTCTGCTTTTACTTTCCTGTTTCCTGTGCCTATCCATAGCTGTCCTTTCCGTGTATACCTTTAGCTGCTCCTCTGCCCCAGTGTACTACCTCTTTAGGATATTCGGTGACCTCAAGGGGTGTCCCAACCAAAGTCCTGATCAGACCCGCCCGAAACCGTGACAGCTCAAGCTTTGATTAGATTGTGATTCTTTCACCGCTTTGGGAAGCCAGTAATGTGTCTGTATGTTTATCATTTGATTTTGAGATTAAGTTAAGTGACATTAGCATTGTTAATCTAGGGAAATAAACATTCTAACTTTTACATAAAGCTGTGGTTATTCATGACTGCAAGGTCATGGTGTGTAGAAATTACTGACTCCTATTGATTATTAATGTCATTGACTGTTATTTATTATTGAGTTCTATTGGTACGGGGTTATATGGTGGAAAAAAACTTGAAGCGAGGTTAAAAGGTCCATCCGCCTATTCACGTTTCCCTTGTAAGCTTACTCAATAATGTCTGACGCACTAACAGAGATGGTAACAGAGACTGATGGTATGTCTCCCTAAGAGCCCATCATAAAGGCTCAGTATATGGTTTGTCTTCTTAAAGAACCCATCATACAGTCCAGAGAGAGGTGGAAGAGTGTTTGGTCCCAGAGATAGTAAGCAAGAAATAACTGGTGTCCCCAGAGATGGTGGTAGGGTAAGGGTTTACTCCTTAGCTGCTGGGCCTTCCCCCCTCCCCCTTGCTGAGCCCTTTTTTGGCTATTTAGGGTAGTTTGCGCTTAGGCTTTCATAACTTTTTGTCCACATAATCTATCCTTGCCAAATTTTTGTCTTTTTTTTCCAACATCCTAGGGATTCTAAAGGTACCCAGAGTTTGTGGGTTCCCTTGGATGAGACCAAGAAATTAGCCAAAATACAACAAAAATATTTTTTTATTTTTTAGAAAAATGGGAAAAAATCACTGCAGAAGAAAGCTTGTGGTTTTTTCCCTGAAAATGGTATCAACAAAGGGTTTGCAGTGCTAAAATCACCATCTTTCCAGCTTTCAGGAACAAGCAGATTTGAATCAGAACACCACATTTTTCAACACAAGTTTGGCATTTTACTGGGACATACCCCATTTTAACCAATTTTGTGTTTTTAGCCTCCTTCCAGTTAGTGACCGAAATGGGTGTGAAGCCAATGCTGGATCCTGGACAGCTAAACATTTCTGAAAAAATTCTGAATTCATCAAGGGATCATTTGTGTAGATCCTACAAGGCTTTCCCACATGAAATGACAGCTGAAATAAAAAAAATATTGAAATTGAGGTGAAAAAACAGCAATTATTTTCCACTTTTTCCTGCGATCTCATATTTTCAAAAGTAATATACCGTTAAGTCTGCTGGACTCTTCTGGTTGCGGGGATATATAGGGCTTGTAGGTTCATCAACAACCCTAGGTACCCAGAGCCAATATGGGTGTACAGCAGTTTTATTTGGTGAAATATAAAGAGTGAAAAATAGGTATCAAGGAAACCTGTGTATTTCCAAAATGGGCACAAGATAAGGTGTTGAGAAGCAGTGGTTATTTGCACATCTCTGTATTCTGGGGTTCCCATACTAGCAGGTGAATTACAGGGCATTTCTCAAATAGGCTTCTTTTTTAAACACTGTCTTACATTTGGAAGGAAAAAATGTAGAGAAAGACAAGGGGCAATAACACTTGTTCTTCCATTCTGTGTTTCCCCAGGTCTTCCGATAAAAATGGTACCTCACTTGTGTGGGTAGGCCTCATGCCCGCGGCAGGAAATGCAACATTGACAGATCAAATTTTTACACTGAAATCTGATGTGTTTTTTGGAAAGTGACTAGCTGTGGATTTTGGCCTTTAGCTCAGCCGGCACCTAGGGAAACCTACCAAACCTGTGCATGTTTGAAAACTAGACACCTGGGGGAATCTAGGATGGGGTTTTTTGTGGGGCTCGCACCAGGTTCTGTTACCCAGAATCTTTTGCAAACTTCAAAACTTGGCAAAAGAAACACTTTTCCCTCAGATTTCGGTGCCCGTGACAGGAAATGCCCAAAAACACAACATGGACACATCACATTTTTCCAAAGAATATGGACGTGTTTTTTGCAACGTGCCTAGCTGTGGAGTTTGGACTCTAGCTCAGCCAGCACCTAGTTAAATCTAGCAAACCTATTATTTTTGGAAACTAGACATCTAGTGAAATTCCGAATGAGGGGACTTGTGGGGCTCTAACCAGGTTCTGTTACCCAGAATCCTTTGCAAACCTCAAAATTTGGCAAAAAACACTTTTCTGTCAGATTCTGGTGCTGCAAAGTTCTGGAATCTGAGAGGATCCACAAACTTCCTTCCACCCAGCATTCCCACCAGTCTCCTGATAAAAATGGTGCCTCACTTGTGTGTGTAGGCCTACAACCCGCGACTGGAAATGCCCCAAAACACAATTTGGACACATCACATTTTCCCACAGAAAACCAACTTGTTTTTTACAAAGTGTCTAGCTGTGGTCTTTGGCCTCTAGTTCAGCCGGCACCTAGAGAAATCTAGCAAACCTATACATTTTTAAAAACTAGGCATCTAGAGAAATTCATAATGGGGGTGACATGTTGGGCTCTCACCAGGTTCTGTTCCCCAGAATCCTTTGCAAACCTCAAACTTTGTAAAAAAAAAAACACTTATTCCTCACATTTCGGTGATGGAAAGTTCTGGAATCTGAGAGAAGCCACAAACTTCCTTCCACCCAGCATTTCCCCAAGTCTCCTGATAAAAATTGTATCTGACTTGTGTGGGTAGGACTAGTGCCCGCGACAGGAAACGCACCAAAACGCAACATGGACACATCAAATTTTTACATTGAAAACTGATGTGTTTTTTGGAAAGTGCCTAGCTGTGGATTTTGGTCTCTAGCTCAGGCTGTACCTAGGAAAACCTACCAAACCTGTGCATTTTTGAAAACTAGACACCTAGGGGAACCCAGGATGGGGTAACTTGTGGCACTCTCACCAGGTTCTGTTACCCAGAATGCTTTGCAAACCTCAATATTTGTAAAAAAAAAACACTTTTTCCTCACTTTTCGGTGATAGAAAGTTCTGGAATCTGAGAGGATCCACAAACTTCCTCCCACCCAGAATTTCCCCAAGTCTCCCGATAAAAATGGTACCTCACTTGTTTGGATAGGGCTAGTGCCCAAGACAATGTTAGTCCTTACATGAGGGCAACTGTTGACCCTGGGAGATCCATTCCTGACGCAGGCACTAGGTACAGGCACTCAAGTGGTGTAACGTTTTTATCAGGACAGGTGGGGAAACACTGGTGGTAGGAATTTTGTGGATCCCAGCACATTCCTGTTGTTTGTGTGACAGCAATGCAAGAAACAATTTAGGTTTTATTCAACATTTCACCATTGCAGGGTATTCTGGGTTAGAAAACCTTGGGGAGTCCACACAAGTCACACCTCTGTGGACTCCCGGGATGTCCAGTTTGCAGAAATGTCTGGGTTTGGTAGGTTTCCCTATATGGCCGTCAAGCCCAGGACCACAAACGCAGATGCCTTCCTTACAAAACCAGGTTGTTTTGTGATAGATAATTTTGATGTCTCCACAATAAGATTTGGGTGGTGGAATTTGGGGCTAAACTTAATTGGGGAGCTCCGAAGAGAGCACTCTCTCTGTGCTTGCCGCCGCATGCACCTGCTTACTAGGTTGGGCTAACCCGCTAATGTCCCGCTGCACAGACTGCTTGCGAAGGGACACCAGGACTGTCCTCATCACCTCCCTCATAATCAGTGGAAGAAGAGTTATTGAATGGGACTCTAACGACTGAAAAATCACTCCCAGTGTCTGCGCCATTGTCTTATCCGTCAGATGCTGTCTCAATATCTGCTGTCTCAGTCTCTGATCCTACGTCAGAGCTGTCCTCTATAACCCAAGTGAGGTCTTGAGCAGCAGTCATCCAACGAAATGCCATCTCTGCTACTGGCTAAACTGTTGCTCTAAAACACTAGCCTACGTAGACAGTCACAAAATTGCTGGTACGCGTGTGTGTGTGATACGTGCAACAATAGAGGTCACCTAACCTTCGCTTCTTCCCTCAATCAGCACATTCTTTCAGGACACTCAAAAAAAGACACACTATTACTTTACCTTGTCACACACCAATCATCACAGTCTTTAGCGCCTCTGGTGCCCAGTCAAACAATCATTATTGGTGCACCCACTCCCATGACCTCCTCCTCGGATTCCCTCACAACCACCCAGCAAAAGTGCCCTTCATCTCTCCATAGCCCCCCCACACATCAATTTAATTTGTATTATAGCGCCGGAAATAGCTGACTTTACTAATCTACTCAGCTATTTACATAAAATACTGATTTGATCTTTGCAGTAGGCATATAAACTTTCTGTGCTACTTTATGGCATCAAAACTGCCACTAGACAAAAGTCAGATCCTTTTGTAGCAGAAACATAATCACAAGACTTGACTTTTTTATTGCTGCCTAAAATCTACAGTTGAAATGCATCAGTTGAAGTATGTACATTGCTTTAAAGACGCAAGCTGCAACTGCAAGAGAACTGGTGGTGAATATATATATATATCTAATCAGGTGCCTGTAATTAGACAAGCTGAAGCCATGCCGGTCTTTTCAGTAAGAAAGAGATGCCTGGAACACCTCCAGCACTGGCTGCACCTACGAGGGTGAAACACTTTTATATTTTTCTCTGCTGAAGAAAGGATTGACCTTGAAACACGTGTCCAGAGATGATTTTATAACTTAAGGCCTGGAATAATGAAACTGCTTAAAGAATTCACTGTGAGTTGCTGGCTTTGCTTTTTCTTCCCGTTTATATTAACCTGTTGGGAGTGCGCTTTCACATGAGGACAACTTAGTTTTTGATAATTAACTGGCCTGTCCAGCCGGGAAGGCAGCACCACTGCACATCGAAGCAGGTCTGTGTGACTAAAAATGGATTGTCACATAAGAGCAATCAGGTTGGGTTATTCACAGCAAATCTGACAATTTTACTTTGGATTCGCCTACAAAGGTTTTGCACTTTGGGTCATTATTTCGTTTGGCTCCAGCAACCCACTTGGGGCAAAATGAAAAAATTGCAGGACCACCACAACCAGCATGCACTGCTCACTTGAGAGGCCCACTGGGCGGACTAGTATTTAAAGAGACTAATCAGGTGCCTGTAATTAGACAAGCTGAAGCCATGGCGGTCTTTTCAGTAAGAAAGAGATGCCTGGAACACCTCCAGCACTGGCTGCACCTACGAGGGTGAAACACTTTTATATTTTTCTCTGCTGAAGAAAGGATTGACCTTGAAACACGTGTCCAGAGATGATTTTATAACTTAAGGCCTGGAATAATGAAACTGCTTAAAGAATTCACTGTGAGTTGCTGGCTTTGCTTTTTCTTCCCGTTTATATAACCTGTTGGGAGTGAGCTTTCACATTAGGACAACTTCGTTTTGATAATTAACCAGCCTGTCCAGGCGGGAAGGCAGCACCACTGCACATCGAAGCAGGTCTGTGTGACTAAAAATGGATTGTCACATAAGAGCAATCAGGTTGGGTTATTCACAGCAAATCTGACAATTTTACTTTGGATTCGCCTACAAAGGTTTTGCACTTTGGGTCATTATTTCGTTTGGCTCCAGCAACCCACTTGGGGCAAAATGAAAAAATTGCAGGACCACCACAACCAGCATGCACTGCTTACTTGAGAGGCCCACTGGGGCGGACTAGTATTTAAAGAGACTAATCAGGTGCCTGTAATTAGACAAGCTGAAGCCATGCCGGTCTTTTCAGTAAGAAAGAGATGCCTGGAACAACTCCAGCACTGGCTGCACCTACGAGGGTGAAACACTTTTATATTTTTCTCTGCTGAAGAAAGGATTGACCTTGAAACACGTGTCCAGAGATGATTTTATAACTTAAGGCCTGGAATAATGAAACTGCTTAAAGAATTCACTGTGAGTTGCTGGCTTTGCTTTTTCTTCCCGTTTATATAACCTGTTGGGAGTGCGCTTTCACATTAGGACAACTTCGTTTTGATAATTAACCGGCCTGTTCAGCCGGGAAGGCAGCACCACTGCACATCGAAGCAGGTCTGTGTGACTAAAAATGGATTGTCACATAAGAGCAATCAGGTTGGGTTATTCACAGCAAATCTGACAATTTTGCTTTGGATTCGCCTGCAAAGGTTTTGCACTTTGGGTCATTATTTCGTTTGGCTCCAGCAACCCACTTGGGGCAAAATGAAAAAATTGCAGGACCACCACAACCAGCATGCACTGCTCACTTGAGAGGCCCACTGGGGCGGACTAGTATTTAAAGAGACTAATCAGGTGCCTGTAATTAGACAAGCTGAAGCCATGCCGGTCTTTTCAGTAAGAAAGAGATGCCTGGAACACCTCCAGCACTGGCTGCACCTACGAGGGTGAAACACTTTTATATTTTTCTCTGCTGAAGAAAGGATTGACCTTGAAACACGTGTCCAGAGATGATTTTATAACTTAAGGCCTGGAATAATGAAACTGCTTAAAGAATTCACTGTGAGTTGCTGGCTTTGCTTTTTCTTCCCGTTTATATAACCTGTTGGGAGTGCGCTTTCACATTAGGACAACTTCGTTTTGATAATTAACCGGCCTGTTCAGCCGGGAAGGCAGCACCACTGCACATCGAAGCAGGTCTGTGTGACTAAAAATGGATTGTCACATAAGAGCAATCAGGTTGGGTTATTCACAGCAAATCTGACAATTTTACTTTGGATTCGCCTGCAAAGGTTTTGCACTTTGGGTCATTATTTCGTTTGGCTCCAGCAACCCACTTGGGGCAAAATGAAAAAATTGCAGGACCACCACAACCAGCATGCACTGCTCACTTGAGAGGCCCACTGGGGCGGACTAGTATTTAAAGAGACTAATCAGGTGCCTGTAATTAGACAAGCTGAAGCCATGCCGGTCTTTTCAGTAAGAAAGAGATGCCTGGAACACCTCCAGCACTGGCTGCACCTACGAGGGTGAAACACTTTTATATTTTTCTCTGCTGAAGAAAGGATTGACCTTGAAACATGTGTCCAGAGATGATTTTATAACTTAAGGCCTGGAATAATGAAACTGCTTAAAGAATTCACTGTGAGTTGCTGGCTTTGCTTTTTCTTCCCGTTTATATAACCTGTTGGGAGTGCGCTTTCACATTAGGACAACTTCGTTTTGATATATATATATATATATATATATATATATATATATATGGATCACTTTTATATGTGGGTGTGGTTTTCCAGGGGGCAGATCGCAGCTCCCAGGGAAACCACACACGAGTTGACAAAAGTGATCGATATATATATGTAGATCTTTAAATAGGTATATATATATATATATATATATATAGATATATATATAGATATAGATAGATAGATAGATAGATCTATATATAGATAGATATATCTACATAGATATGTCTATATATACATCTCTCTCTCTCTCTCTCTATATATATATATATATATATAAATATATATATATAGAGAGAGAGAGAAAGATAGATCTATATATGTTTTTAATAGCTGTATGGTTTCCTTGGGGGCCATAGTGGCCCCCAGGGAAACCATACAACTATTTAAAAAAATGATTGCCCTACAGGGGGTCGCCCTACTCACGGGCGACCCCCTGTCAATTTCTTTTTTTTTAAATGTCTTTATTTTTTTTAAAAAATTAAACCCCTGGGGGGTGTGATCGCACCCCCAGGGGTAACCATACCTTTTTCTAAAAAATATATGTCCCAGTGTCCCTGGTGTCTAGAGGGGTTTCCTGGCCCTCGTTCGCAGCTGTGATGCGATCGAGGGCCAGGAAACCAGTTCAGGAAGACCTCGTTTGAAAGGGGAGAATCTCCCCTTTCAAACGAGGCCTTCCCAAATGTTGGGGTGACCGTTTGGTCTTGTTTTCCCCAGTGGAGAAAACAAACAGTGACATCAGCGCGCCTTCACAAAGGGGCGGGTGGGGGGTCTACACGGAAGATCTTCCCTGTATCCCGGGGTTTTTTAAATAAAAAAAATCCTTGTGTGCAGATTTTTTAACCCCCTCCCTGATGTCAGCCGCACCAGGGAGGTAGTGTGGCCGTCGGCCACGCACAAATGATGTTAATACCCTACAGAGAGCAAAATAATTCACAGATTTGGTGAAAATTGGTGATATTTGGGTTTTTTCAGATTCAATAATACAAAGCGGAAGGAAAATGTGCCCCTAAGTACTTAAGATGACTTTCCCAGAATCTTGGAACTTGCCAATGATTGTTTGAGGATGCTCTTGGCGTTCTAGTGACGGTGTGAATGAAGTAGGATTTGTGCTTCTACAGCTTATGCAAATCGCAGGTAAACTGTGATGTTTGTCCACGTGATTGTTAGTATACGGACCTTGCGTGGTCTAAGACTCCGGAGTATATTGAAAAGTGTAAGAGACCCTTGGTATTTGTTGTAATTTGTTTGGTTTAATAGGTCGATGGGCGTGATCGACAAGTCAGAGAGTGAGTCAAAGTGAGTGAAAGAATTTTTGACTGAGATATGACGAGACCTTTGTGCACCAGGACAGACCCACTGATCAGTTGACAGTGTAATTTGCAGGTCGAATTTTGCTTGCGACTCTGGGAATCTGAGAAAGAAGGAGTAGCTGCTAGAGCAAAACGCTGTCAGTGAAAAATCCGTAAAGTTTCTGAAGCGATAGTGTTACCTTACCTGTAGTAAACAGAGAAATTGGGTTTTGATTTTGTTTAGTGCTTGCAATAAATTGCATTCGTTTAGTGTGAATCTGAATTTGGGAGAAGAAGCAGCAAGACTTTGTCAGCCGCAGTACGTGTGAGAGTGACGCCAATGGAGCCTCGCTGGTATAGGTTGGTTAGTGAGAAGGGTCTCGCACGGATTGCCAGCCGTCCGTGAAGAGCAATTGGTTGAGAAGGTGAGTGAAGAGAATTCTGGGATTAAATGTCACTTCCTGATCTGATTTTGAAAAACATAAAGGTCGCAAAAATTAAATCTTTCAAAGCTTTAAAGAGTGCTTTGAGGGGAGATACATACATTACATTGAGTATAGGGTATGTTGCACCGCCAGAAGGTACACCAGTTTACATTGTAATCGAAGAGCAGGGCGTTGAGCCATTCTTTGGCTGAAACAATGGTGCAAAGTGACAGAGAGATGGAAGCTTAGCATTCCCTTCCTAAGGAACATTTAATTTGAGGAGCTTAGAAAATCTGAGGAGCGTGCTGTATGATCTGAAACCCCCTCCGAAGCCAGCACAGTTTGAGGCACAAGTGATCTGGGAGTTAGTAGCCAGACAGCAACAACAACAGCAACAGAAATTTGAGAGGAGGATGAAAAAGGCAGAAAAGATACTAGCAGCGGCTGGATGGAACAATTCTCAGAAATTGTGGAGAGCCTAGACTTTACAGGGGATTAAAATGTTTCCAGCTATTACACAAGTTAGCGAAAGAGAAGGAAAGCAGGCTAGCAGGAAAATAAATATGAGCCCTTCCAAGAGTAGGGAGCGGAGACGAAAGGAGCCTAGAGGATCTTTGATATTTGAAGAAGAGTCAGACGATGATGAGTTTATTTTGCAGTTTTTGAGGGGAGGACTTAATGAGAATATCTGATTAGTCTCTCCTGTGGGACAGGCCTTTGACAGATCAAGATCATTTCTAGAACTTAGCCCATTCAGAGTTCCTCCGGATACTGTGATAGGGTCAAATGTTAGTCAGAGTCTGAAATTACTGACGCCGCTCTCTTCGAATACAGTGGTGCAACAAGTGCCACATGCCTAGGCCAATAACATCTTGCTGCAAGGTTTGGCTGCCCAACAATTGACTGAAGGGTTAGACAAGCTGAATACCCCACAGAATGCTCCCAGGGAGAGGAGTATTTGAATTAAACGAGGCTAGGAATGGAAGCGGGTGAGCTCATTGAAAGAACTATGGGTGTGAACAGATAAGAGTCCTACACAGAAGCAGAACTGAGATATCTGTGCCCGAAAATTAAGAGGGAAGTGAGCAACATGCATCAAAGGTTAGCAGACCTGGCAGAGAATTACAGCATTAAAATAGAGAAAACAAAGCATTTGAAAAGGAGTTACAGGTTACATTTTGACGCAAAAGACTTTGAACACATGAGATCTGCAGGGATGAAGGCACACCTTAGGGAGTTACTTCAAAATGTCCAGACATGGGAAGCCTTAGACAAATTGGAAGGCAGATGGCCAAAGAAAAGAGATAAAAGAAAAAGGGATTCTGCGGAACTGACTGCAAATGTGCAGCAGGGAAAGGATCCAGTGAAGATTTTACCAATGAGAGAGACTCCAGGATGGACTTTTGTTCATGTCCCTTGGAGCAGAAGTGATATTCTGTCTTTTACAAATGATTATCCCAGGTTGAAAGAGAAGCCAGTAGAATGGGACCAGCCAACAGACAGGTTCATGAAACTTGCAAAATGTCTGTGGGAAGACGAACACCCTATTAGAGATAGTGGTTCCATTTGATCTGTGGATGGAGTGTAAGAGAAGTATAGATTGGCTGACAAAGGACCAGAGAGAGATCAGTTTATGGGTGCTCTATCTCCTGAAGTAATGAAATATTACTAAAAAGTGATTGAATTTTTTAAAATGAGAATTTCGCCCAAAAACATTGACTGGCAGAGAATAGACAGGACAGCTCAGGAAGCTAAAGACTCAATGCATGCATATTATAAGAGATTGTTGCAGGCCTTTAAGCATTACAGTAGTACAGAAACCATTAAGCCAAATGACATGATTCATTTTGTGTTCAGATTTGTGGAAGGATTGAGACCTGAAATTAGCCAGATGATAAAGAGTTATTTGATTTGCTTGCAAGCAAAGCCAATTGATGAGGTGCTGCAGTATGCAAAGTACTGTAGTGACGAGATTGAGTTGAAGCAGGGAAAGTTGAAGGAAAAGGTGATGGTGATGCAGATTAAAGCAGCACAAACAGGGATGCAGGGAAATTTTCCACAGCAGAAGCAGGGAAATATGGTGTTTCAAAATCAGATGAGAGGTAGAGGTCGCGGAGGAATTGGTAATGGAAACCGTAGTCTCAATTTGAATACTGTAGTGGTTCGGAATGAGGTGCAGGGAATGCAGAGAGTGTTGTCCTGTCACGCTTGAGGAGCGGTCGGACATTGGAACATGAGTGTCCGATGATGGTTCAGGAAGGTGTAGTTCAGCAAACAAGTGACATCAACTGGTTCCAAAACATGACAGGCCCAAGAATGAGAGGTCATAATCCGAATTTTCATAATAATGTGAATCAGAGGCAGACTTTTCAACCCATGCAGCAGGTGCAAATGCCAAGTGTACAAATGACACAGTTGCAGCCAGTGCAACAGCAGGTTCCAATGGTACTTAGACAGCAAATTCAAATACCTCAAGCCCCAATGGAACAGCAGCAGGTAATGCTTCCTCAACAGGTCACAGGTCAGAGGTCTAACCAAAGTAATAACACAGTGCACCAATTCCTGTTACACAGCGAGAATGGAATAAACGATGATTGGGTGAGTGAGAGTTCAAATGAGGAGGAATGTGTGCTTGCAGCTTCCTTAGAAGTAAATTGAAAGGCCCATATGTGAAGGGAAAGGTAATGGGTCACAAGGTTTCATTCTTGGTTGACACAGGAGCTACACGCTCTACAGTAAGAACAGCAGAAGTTCCGAACTTACCCCTTTTGGGAAAGACAGTCCAGATGGTGGGGGTAGCGAACCAGTATTTGACCAACCCAATTACAGAACCAGTTCAGGTTAAAATTTGTAACTTTAAGGGATTGCACAAATTCATAGTCTGTGATTCAAGTCCAGTATCCCTACTGGGAAGAGACTTCCTGTGTAAAACCAGGTGCTCGATTACTTGTTCAAATGATGGAATCAGGATACAGGCGAATAGTGATGATGAGGACGACCCAGCTCCAGAGACTGAGTATGAGACGATAAATGAGGAGTACACCCTGATTCATTTCTTTCCAGTATTCACAGTGAAGGAGCTTCCTCATGATTTACAGGGAACGGTTTAAGAGAAAGTGTGGGATCTGACAGGGAACAAGTTCCTGTAAAGCCGAAAGCAATTTTTCCTCAGATTCCCCAGTAGCACATGCCACAATATATTCTTATGAAGGTTGCTCACGTAATTGCAGAATTTCTAAACTAAGGGGCCTTGAAAGAAGTGTTGAGCAGGGGGTGCACTTCACCGATAATGGGACTAAAAAAGCCCTGTGTGAAAGTTCGAATTGTCCAGGATTTGAGAGAAATAAATGACACTGTGATCAAATGTTGCTCCGTGATGCCAAATCCAGCAGTGATTCTGTTTCAGATTCTGTGTGATGCTGAATGGTTCACCGTCATAGACTTATCACAAGCCTTCTTTTCTGTGCCGCTTCATGAGGACAGCCAATTTCTCTTTTGTTTCAAATTTTTAGACCAAGTTTACTGTTGGCGTTGAATTTCTCAAGGGTTTTCAGAGTCACCTTCCATATTCAATCAGATCTTGAAAAAGAATTTGGAGTTGTTGAAATTGCATTTCCAATCTACATTGGTGCAGTACATTGATGACTTGTTGATTGCATCCAAAACAAAGGAAAAGTGCAAGTATGACTCGTTTGCCTCACTGATCCATTTGGGAAAGAATGGTCATAAAGTGTCTCCAGTAAAATTACAATACTGTCAGAAAGAAGTGAAGAATTTGGGTCACCAGATTGGGAAAGGAATGAGGAAAATATCCAGAGAAAGGGGCACAGGCATACTGCAGATGAGTCCCCCAACCACACAGAGAGATGTCAGGATGTTTTTAGGGATGGCAGGCTACAGCTGTCAATAGATTCCTAATTGTTTAGTCATTTTCAAACCATTGCAGAAGCTGACCCACAAGGAGGTCACCGATCCCCTAGTGTTAGACCAGGCTTGCATGAAAGTGTTTGCTGATTTGAGAGAGAGTCTGTGCAAAGCTCCGGCTTTGGGTATGCCTGACTACACTAATTGGGTCATTTCGACCTCGGCGGTCTTTTGACAAGACCGCTGAGGGACCGCCGTGCTGAAGACCGCCACCATGGCGGTGGCGGTTTTAAGCTCGGCGTATTCTGACTGCTGGCAGCCCTCCGTCCTTTTCCGGACGGAGAGCAGCCAGCAGCCATACTGGCGGTCGGCGGGGAAGTGGAGGTTGCTCCACCGCCACGTCAACAGAATACCGCCCACCGAATCACGTTCTGTGATTCGGCGTGGTGGTGTTCTGTTGACTGTGTGGTGGCGGCGGAGCAGCCCCCATGGATCCCTTCCCCTCCCGGAGGATCAACGGACCAGGTAAGTTGATCGTCCGTTAGGGGAGGGAGTGGGGGGGTGTTGTGTGTTGTTTGGGTGCATGGGGGTGTGCGTGTGTGTATGTAGAGGGGGTGTGTGAGTGCGTGTGTGCATGCGGGGTGTTGTGTGTTTGGAAATGAGTGTGTGGCTGTCTGTATGTATGTCTGTATGGATGTGTGTGTGTATGTCTGAATGTGGGTGTGTGCGTATGACTGTGTGTGTGGCTGTTGGCATGTATGTTGGTGTGTGTGTGCAGGTATGTGTGTTGGTGGTGCCTGCGTGCGTGTCGGGTGTAAATGTGTAATGTAATGTTGGGGGTAGGGGTGGGGAGGGGGGTCCTGCCACCTTTGGGGGTGGCAGGGGTGGTGGGGGGTGTAGGGGAAGGACTTGGGGTGGGGGTGACCCCTATCAGTGCCAGGGAAGGAATTCCCTGGCACTGATAGTGCTCACCGCCATGGATTTCATGGCGGTTCCAAACCCCATGAAATCCATGGTGGTCAGCCGGGTCATGATACCGCCGGCGGTATTGTGACGACCGCCGGGCTGGAGACCCAGGTCTCCAGCCCAGCGGTCGTCTCCACCCTGGCGGTCGGATCGGAGAAGTGGTGGATGACCATGGTGGTAACCGCCATGGTCATAATTCCAAAATATTTACCGCCAGCCTGTTGGCGGTAAGACCGCCGCTTCTCCGCCGACTGCCAGGGTTGTAATGAGGGCCTAAGTCCTTCATGTTGTTTTGCCAAGAGTGTGATGCATGGTCTTTGTCTGTCTTGACACAGGTCCATGGAGGTGTAAACCGCCCAGTAGCATATTTTTCAGCTACTTTGGACCCAGTTGCAGCAGCTTTACCAGGCTGTTTGTGTACAGTTGCAGTGGTTGGGCATTGCCTCATACAGTGTGAAGGCATTGTGATGGAACATCTCCTAACAATAATGGTCCGTCACTCAGCTGAACTTTTACTTACCCGCACCAAGACCCACCTGACAGGTGCAAGATTGACTCGCTACGACACAAGTATTCTATTGTCACCAAAAAGATGTACAGTGCTCAACCCGGCAACCTTGCTTCCAAATGAAAATGTTGAAATTGAAAAGTTGGAAGACATTGAGCATGATTGTCTTGAAGTAACTGATCTGTGCACAAAACCGAGACCTGAAATCAGAGATACCTGATTGGAAGAAAATGAATAAATTATCTTTGTTGATGATTCCTGTTTAAGAGACAATTCAGGAGTACTAAGAGCAGGATATGCCATGTGCACAATTACTGGTATTCTGGAAGCGTCCTGGCTTCGAGGAGTATATTCTGCACAAGTAGCGACTGGTAGCTCTTACTAGAGCGTTCCATGTTTCTGCTCAGCTTAAAGTTACTATCTATACGGATAGCCAGTATGTATTTGGAATAGTCCATGACTTTGGCCAGTTGTGGTCACAGAGAGGTTTCATGACCTCTTCTGGTTCACCAGTGAGAAATGGTGAAAGAATTAAAGACGATTTGCATGCTATCCAAATGCCTGAAAAGATTGCCGTAGTGAAATGCAGTGCACATATGAAATCGCAAGATTTTGTGTCAATGGGAAATGGATAGGCGGATCAAGTCACAAGGTTTTGCACATTGAACTGTATATCTTTCAAAGATAAGTGGGAATTGTTACCTGGAGAAAATTAAACATGTCCAAGGTTTGCATTGCAAGTAATAGATACATTGGAAGAAATGAAAACATTGCAGACTAATGTTGACAGAGAGGAAAAACGTACATAGAGCAAAATGAAATGTGTACAGCGACAGGATGAATTGTGGGTTTCAGAAGAGGGAGAATTGTTTTTGCCAAACAGTCTGTTGTCTCAAATGGATAGGTATTATCATGGTCAAGCACATGTTGGGAGGGATGCCATGATTCGCCTGTTCAAACATAATTGGTTCAATCCAAGGTTTAGACAAGTTGCTGAAGCAGTTTGCCTTTCTTGCATCATTTGCCAGCAAACGAACACGGGAAAGGGGACAGTGGTTTATTTGAGCCACAATGAAAGAGCAGAAGGTTCATTCAGCAGAATGCAAATGGATTTTATTGAGATGCCTGTGTGTGGAGGTTTGAGATATGTATTGGTGATTGTCTGCATCTTTAGTCATTGGATTGAAGCGTACCCTACACCAAGAAATGACAGCCTCACAGAAGCGAAATTACTGCTCAGGGAACTGATACCACGTTTTGGGTTTCCGAACTCTTTAGAATCAGATAGGGGAAGTCACTTCAACAATGAAGTAATTAAATTGCTTTGTGCAGCATTGAACATTGAGCAGAAGTTGCATTGTAGTTACCACCCTGTAGCATCAGGACTAGTGGAACAGATGAATGGTACCTTAAAATCAAGAATGGTGAAAATATGTGCATCCACGAATCTGAAATAGCCTGACGCACTGCTGTTGGTTCTGATAACAATGAGAAACACACCCGATAGGAAGGCAGGATTGTCACCGCACAAAATCCTCATGGGCAGAGCAATGAGGTTGCCAGCCGTGCCTGCAAATAGTCTTGTGAACATTACAGATGGTGTTAGACTACTACAAGGGTCTGGCTGATGTGGTTCGCTTTTCTCTCAGTAGGTGGAAACCACCACACTGCCACCGATCCAAGATCAAGGACACCCCCTGAGGGCGGGTGATGGGGTGATGGTCCGTAAGCATGTGAGGAAGACGTGTCTGGAGCCTCAGAGGAAATGCCCTTTCCAGGTGGTTCTGACCACTACCACAGCTGTGAAATGTGTTGGAGTTCTGAACAGGATACATGCAAGCCACACGAGAAAAGTGGCATGTCCTTTGGACGATGAAGAGGAGTTGTTGAGAGTACCAACAATGACTAGACAAGCCTCAGAGCCTGCAGGAGAACAAAGAGGAACTGAGACCGGATCTGAGCAGGTTGAGGATTGTTCGGTCACTCCTCTGAGAGACGAAGGAGAAGTCCTCCAGGAGGGTGACAGTGAACCAATATCGATTGAGGCAGCAGGAGAGCATGGTCAGAGGAGGGCTTTCCCAGAGGTAGATGAATTTGAGAGACAAACCAAGCAAACACCAGACCCCGAGGTAGAAGGAGATGAGGCGCATCAGAGCCAATGTGATCTGACTCCTCCTTAGCCAGCTGCAGGTCCATCAAGAAAAAATCCTGCAGAGCAAGAAGAAGTTTCGAGTTCAACACTGAAAAGAGTGAATGGCAAAGAGAGTTTTTTGTCTTTTTGTTTTGATTGAGACATTTCAGGTCAACATTTTGGCACATGAAGGAAGCTAATGAACTGAACTGTTGAGACAAATTGAGAAAAAGTACAAAGAGAAAAGAGACTTTTGAAAAGTAACTAGAAAAGACTTTGAAAACCTGTTTGGACAAGATAACCTAAGTTGACAAGCTGCTAAACCGATTTTTTACAAACTTACCAATTTTTTTGAAAAAGGATCTTGGAAGTGAGACTGAAAGCTGTAAATAACTGCTGAAGAAAGATTTTTGTTTTTGATTTTGCTGTATAGTTTCTAAAAAAATTATCTTATTCTTTCTGATTCTTTACAGATCATGAGTAACATTAGTCAGCAAGGTAGGAAAAACAGGTGCTGTAAATATATGAGTATTGGTTTGTCAATTGTGTGCATGATACTGTGTGTGATACTGATTGTGGGTATGATTGTTCTTGACAAGAGTAAAGCCAACCATACTTCAGCTCTAGAGACAACTACTGCATTAACAGCGATAGGGAAGTTTAGGTTAGATGAGAAGTATCTGCATGTAGATAATGCACAATGGGAACTCTCTTCTAATGTCTTCTATCGCTTATTGAGTGAGTATGTTGAGACGATGGATGCAAGGAATTGTTTTGTGTGGACGCAGATTCCTTCATCAGTTGAAGAAGGAGTTACCCATCATAGTTTGCCTCTTACCTATGGGATAAGTTGAAGTCTGTTACTAACAAGATTATATAACCAGGAGTACATTCAGTATTTCTACTCCAACCACAATGTGGTGTTTTCGTTTGTCCCCATAATAAGGTACCTGAGTAGAGTAGCCAAAGATCATGACATAGTATTAGTGGGGGGTTCTTTGAGCCTACATAAACTTTTGGGACTGCTTATACTCACAGGAATAACCTGAGATGCTTGCTTACACCTTTAACCGGTTCTGTGCCGAGGACGTAATGGTTCCGTCCTGCGGCACAGTGCTGTTGTGCCCAGGACGTAACCATTATGTCCTGGGCACCCAGCCCAGAGCGCTCCCTCTGTGGGGTTCCCCCCAACTCCACCAAGTCAGGGATGCAAGGGGAAGCCCTTCCCCTTCCACCCTGACCCCCCCACCCCCTCTGTGACATCAGCGTGCCAGCGCATACTGACAATCACAATGCCTCCTCCTTCGCGCTGGTTTTTTTGTGTTTATTTTTTTGTTTGTTTGTTTTTTTAGAGATGGGGTGTGACCCGTTAGGCAAGGGTCGCTCCCCTGGGGGGCAAATTGTATTTAGACCATTTCTTCCCCCTTGGGGGCAGAAACCACTAGGCACCGGGCATTTTTTTTTTGCCACCAATGTGACGCAGGGGGAGCGACCCCGTAGGCAAGGGTCGCTCGCAGGGGGGGGGTGTTGGGGGGGTGAGGGACAAATTTATTTTAGGCCATTTCTGCCCCCCCTGGGGCCATCTGAGCTAGAGGCCAAAATCCATAGGTAGGCACTGTTTTCTATGAAAAAAATTGATGTGTCCATGTTGTGTTTTGGGCCACCCCACACAAGTCAGGTATCATTTTTATCGGGAGACTTGGGGGAACGCTGGGTGGAAGGAAATTTGTGGCTCCTCTCAGATTCCAGAACTTTCTGTCACCGAAATGTGAGGAAAACGTGTTTTTGTAGACAAATTTTGAGGTTTGCAAAGGATTTTGGGTAACAGAACCTGGTCAGAGCCCCACAAGTCACCCCATATTGGATTCCCCTGGGTTTCTAGTTTTCAAAAAGGCACTGGTTTGCTAGGTTTCCCCAGGTGCCGGCTGAGCTAGAGGCCAAAATCCACAGGTAGGCACTGTTTTCTATGAAAAAATGAGATGTGTCCACGTTGTGTTTTGGGCCATTTCCTGTCGCGGGCACTAGGCCTACCCACACAAGTGAGGTATCATTTTTATCGGGAGGCTTGGGGGAACGCTGGGTGGAAGGAAATTTGTGGCTCCTCTCAGATTCCAGAACTTTCTGTCACCGAAATGTGAGGAAAAATTTTTTTTTAGCCAAATTTTGAGGTTTGCAAAGGATTCTAGGTAACAGAACCTGGTCAGAGCCCCACAAGTCACCCCATCTTGGATTCCCCTAGGTCTCTAGATTTAATAATGCACAGGTTTGGTAGGTTTCCCTGGGTGCCGGCTGAGCTAGTGGCCAAAATCTACAGGTAGGCACTTTGCAAAAAACACATGTTTTCTTTAAAAAAATGTGATGTGTCCACGTTGCGTTTTGGGGCATTTCCTGTCGCGGGCGCTAGGCCTACCCACACACGTGAGGTATCATTTTTATCAGGAGACTTGGGGGAACGCTGGGTGGAAGGAAAGTTGTGGCTCCTCTCTGATTTCAGAACTTTCTGTCACCAAAATGTGAGGAAAATGTGTTTTTTTTGCCAAATTTTGAGGTTTGCAAAAGATTCTGGGTAACAGAACCTGGTCAGAGCTCCACAAGTCACCTCATCTTGGATTCCCCTAGGTCTCTAGTTTTCAAAAATGCACAGGTTTGGTAGGTTTCCCTAGGTGGCGGCTGAGCTAGAGGCCAAAATCTACAGATAAGCACTTTGCAAAAAACACCTCTGTTTTCTTTCAAAAAATTTGATGTGTCCATGTTGTGTTATGGGGCATTTCCTGTCGCGGGCGCTAGGCCTACCCACACAAGTGAGGTATCATTTTTATCAGGAGACTCGGGGGAACGCTGGGTGGAAGGAAATTTGTGGCTCCTCTCTGATTCCAGAACTATCTGTCACCAAAATGTGAGGAAAACGTGTTTTTTTAGCCAAATTTTGAGGTTTGCAAAGGATTCTGGGTAACAGAACCTGGTGAGAGCCCCACAAGTCACCCCATCTTGGATTCCCCTAGGTTTCTAGTTTTCAAAATTGCACAGGTTTGGTAGGTTTCCCTAGATGCCGGCTGAGCTAGAGGCCAAAATCTACAGGTAGGCACTTTGCAAAAAACACCTGTTTTCTTTAAAAAAATGTGATGTGTCCACGTTGCGTTTTGGGGCATTTCCTGTTGCGGGCGCTAGGCCTACCCACACAAGTGAGGTATAATTTTTATTGGGAGACTTGGGGGAACGCTGGGTGGAAGGAAATTTGTAGTTCCTCTCTGATTCCAGAACTTTCTGTCACCAAAATGTGAGGAAAACGTGTTTTTTTAGACACAGTTTGAGGTTTGCAAAGGATTCTGGGTAACAGAACCTGGTCAGAGCCCCACAAGTCACCCCATCTTGGATTCCCCTAGGTCTCTAGTTTTCAAAAATGCACAGGTTTGGTAGGTTTCCCCAGGTGCCGGCTGAGCTAGAGGCCAAAATCTACAGGTAGGCACATTGCAAAAAACACCTATGTTTTCTTTAAAAAAATGTGATGTGTCCACGTTGCGTTTTGGGGCGTTTCCTGTCGCGGGCGCTAGGCCTACCCACACAAGTGAGGTATCATTTTTATCGGGAGACTTGGGGGAACATAGATTAGCAAAACAAGTGTTATTGCCCCTTGTCTTTCTCTAAATTTTTTCCTTCCAAATATAAGAGAGTGTGTAAAAAAGACATCTATTTGAGAAATGCCCTGTAATTCACATGCTAGTATGGTCACCCTGGAATTCAGAGATGTGCAAATAACAACTTCTCCTCAACACCTTATCTTGTGCCCTTTTTGGAAATACAAAGGTTTTCTTGATAGCTATTTTTCACTCTTTATATTTCAGCAAATAAATTGCTGCATACCCGGTATAGAATGAAAACGCACTGCAGGGTGCAGCTCATTTATTGGCTCTGGGTACCTAGGGTTCTTGATGAACCTACAAGCCCTATATATCCCCGCAACCAGAGGAGTCCAGCAGACGTAACAGTATATTGCTTTCGAAAATCTGACATTGCAGGAAAAAGTTACAGAGTAAAACGTAGAGAAAAATTGATGGTTTTTTCACCTCAATTTCAATATGTTTCTTTTTCAGTTGTTATTTTCTGTAGGAAACCCTTGTAGGATCTACACAAATTACCCCTTGCTGAATTCAGAATTTTGTCTACTTTTCAGAAATGTTGCGGTTGCTGGGATCCAGCATTGGTTTCATACCCATTTCTGTCACTGACTGGAAGGAGGCTGAAAGCACAAAAAATCATAAAAATGGGGTATGTCCCAGTAAAATGCCAAAATTGTGTTGAAAAATTGGGTTTTCTGATTCAAGTCTGCCTGTTCCTGAAAGCTGGGAAGCTAGTGATTTTAGCACCGCAAACCCTTTGTTGATGCCATTTTCAGGGGAAAAACCACAAGCCTTCTTCTGTAGCCCCTTTTTCCATTTTTTGGGGAAAAAAACGGAAATTTACTGTATTTTGGCTAATTTCTTGGCCTCCTTCTGGGGAACCCACAAAGTCTGGGTACCTCTAGAATCCCTAGGATGTTGGAAAAAAGGACGCAAATTTGGCGTGGGTAGCTTATGTGAACAAAACGTTATGAGGGCCTAAGTGCGAACTGCCCCAAATAGCCAAAAAAAGGCTCAGCACAGGAGGGGGAAAAGGCCTGGCGAAGGGGTTAAAAAAGAGCATTTTAGATCACACAGATGACATGAGAAAGGCATTGAAGGAGAAATTAGAAAAAGGCTTAGAAAAAAGGACTTAGAAAAATTATTATGCTTTTAGTGAAATAAAAACACAAGGCAAATTAGATTTGGATGAGCAACAGGAAGGGAAGCTTTGTGTATATAGGCCTAAATCTTGCACTGACACTTTGTTTTTGGGAACGAGTGAATGTAGACATGTGTTTTTGTTTCAGAGTGAATGGACATTTATGTTGAATGTACAGGATCCATCAATTCCTGGCATATATTACATTTGTAGACCTAATGCTTGTTACCATCTTCCAAGGGAATGTTATGGCACATATTACTTGGGGATAGTTTTCCCAAAGATTTTCCAACTTGACGACTTGAAAAGATTACCGAAATTGACTGAATTACATCACAGTAGAGAAAGGAGAGTTTCCTTCTTATATAGTAGGAGATATATTTGGAGCAATGATTCCTTCAGTAGGAGTAGTTCTGAATTCGATAAAGATACGAAAGTTGTCTACTATTGTGGGTAACATGCTGACAAATTTGTCAGGAGCCATGATCCTTATGGATACAGAAGTGGCTGCGGTAAGATCTATGACTCTTCAGAATCACCTTGCGTTAGACATTCTCTTAGCAAAAGATGGCGGAGTTTGCAAAATGCTTAATTTGAAGCATTGCTGTTCATTTATTCCTGATAATAGTAAAGAAATTAGACTCTTACTCACTAATCTGACTAATGAGATTGCTGATTTGAAAAAGTTTAATTTGCATTGAAAATGTATTAACTTAGTAAAAAATAATGCACGCATTTGATGTTGCTTCCACCATAGTGGCCAACAGTGTTTACAGAGTGTACTTATTAACGGCTTATTAATATGAAATGTTAAGCTTATGCTTGATTAATGTAGTAATATGTCATATTAAGGGTTATGTTTTATGTATTAGCTTTACTAATTGTAGGTCTTAACTTAGTGAGGTCTTGGCCTAGTTGCACGCCCTCATGTCAGGCTGCATGTCTTATATATTTTATAAAATGGCTCTTTAGAGAATTAAGGGCCAGATGTAGCAAAGCTTTAGCCAATGGACCACTACCTGCCCTGAAAAATACCGAAACTAAAGGTTTCGTTTTTTTTTTCAAAGTGCAGCTCGTTTTTCTTTAAGGAAAACGGGTTGCACTTTGAAAAAAAAAGACTGCTTTATTTAAAAGCAGTCACGGACATGGTGGTCTGCTGTTCCCAGCAGGCCACCATCCCTGTGAGTACCCTGAATCGCTATGGGGTCGCAAATTGCGACCCACCTCATTAATATTCATGAGGTGGGTCTTTGCGACCCCATAGCGACTCGCAGAAGGTGTCTGAGACACCATTCTGCATTCCAAATTGCAAGTTGCAATTTGCGAGTCGCTGGGACTCGCAAATTGCAACTCGCAATTTGGAACCTTGCTACATCTGGCCCTAAGTTGTGACTTTCCACTGTACTGACCATGTGCTAGTAGCGGAAAGTCTTTCTCATGAAAATCTTCTCTCTAGAAGATGCTGTACTTGCTAGTGAAACAATGTTTAATGTAATGTGTGTAAAACTGACCTTCCCAGTAGAAGACAATGGATGCACTGACTGGAGTTTAAGCTGCAACAATATTGATACCTGACAAGCCGAACGATGGGAACAGGAGAAGAGGAGCCAATTATTGACATGTGAACCATGTAATAGTAGAAATGTAGATCTGAGGTTTTAGTTTCACTGGACTAAGTGTGAACAGTCGATTCTCTGACCAAATAGGATGTGGGAAGTAGTTTTAGGAAATGCAACTTAGCCAGACTGCACTGAGAGGAGATATGCCATTCTCCCTATTCTTCTTGAGAATTAGGCCATAAGCTATATTCTTTCAAACTGGATAGAGAGACTTTGCTTATTCTGAACTTTGATGCTGAATCCTGATGTCGTGCTGACCGGACTGTTGCCATATTGATCAAGACTTCCACACCTCTCTGAACCATAGTGAGGACAGGTATACTGACTATGATACTGATTGTTATGTCTATTTGCTTTTGTTTCTAGGTACCAACCGCTATTTTGACAGAGCCATAGTTAGATGTTTTCCAAATTTGTATGACTAAATTGTTTTGCATAAAGCCCAAACATGATATTCTAATCTGATGTTAGTCAAGGATCTCACTGATGAAGTTCGCTATATGTAATAACTGTTCATGGCTTTTCTTTTCTGAATCTCAATGTATGTTATTTAATTTACGACGTTATTCTTGTTATTAATTTGTACGGTAACCGTAGAATGTGTGGTAGCTCAAGCTTTGATTAGATTGCAATGCTTTCGCCACTTTGGGCAGCCAGTAATGTTTCTGTATGTTTATCATTTGATTTTGAGATTAAGTTACGTAACATTAGCATTGGTAATATAGGGAAATAAACATTCTAACTTTTACATGAAGCTGTGGTTATTCATGACTGCAAGGTCATGGTGTGTGGAAATTACTGACTCCTATTGATTATTAATGTCATTGATTGTTATTTGTTATTGAGTTGTACTAGAGTGGGTTATATAGTGGGAAAAACCCGAAGCACAGTCAAAAGGTCCATCGGCCTAGTCGCGTCTCCCTTGTAAGTTTTCTTAATAAGGTATGACGCGCTAACACGTGTGAAAACGTTTTTTAAGAGCAGGCAGTGATCCCACGGACCACTTCCTACTCTTAAAAATGTAACTGAAACATTTACATTTTTTCTTTTTAAAGGAGAACGGGCAGCTTTTTAAAAAAAGATTGCTTTATTTAAAAGCAGTCACAGACATGGTGATCTGCTTACCCCAGCAGGCCACCATCCCTGTGATTTTTTAGATTCCCTGTGCGACGCAAAGTGCAAACTACCGCGTTAATATTAATGAGGTAGGCCTATTTATGACCCACTGGGAATTGCAAAACGAGCTCAATGAAGTTACGTACTTTGGAATTGGGATTTCCTAATTGCGATTTCGCATGGAATCGCAATTAGGAAATTGCAATTCCTAATTTACGCGCATGTGGCTCAATGTGAGAGAGACAGAGCAGGAGCAAATGAGTGACAGAAAATGTAAAGGCAAGGGCACAGGAGTGAATGGGGAGAGACATAGAGAGTGAAAGAGGGCTACAGAGAAAGTGCGAGAGGAAGGGAAAAGAGAGAGAAACAAAAATCTAGTGAAAAGGGGAAAACGGGGAAACCACGAGAGGGAGAAAGAACAAAAGGGTGATAGAGAAAAAGCGACAAATAGTGAGAAATAACAGCAAGAACGAAATACTTTCAAAGAAAGAAAAAGAAAGAAAATCCAGAGCGTGAAAGAATGCGCGCATTATAGAAGACCAGTAGAGCGAGAAGGTACTTTCTGTAGCTGAACCGTTTTAACCAAGGTTGTTCATTTTATCATCAAAGTACATCTCATGCTGACGATATCCATCTTGGAAGCGTGTAAGGTTCCTAAAAGCACTGAAGCAATCGGCCTCTTGGTTTGAAATGCCGCCAGAGCCATCAACTGAATTACAACCTTGTAAATAAGATTTGCTTTGCCAGGTTTTCAGAGAATATTAAAAGGATACAAGCGGCGTGATTTTCATTCCATAAATCCATTCGGAGTAGAGGCTTACCACTTGGTTTTAAGTCTCTCTGTGTATCAGATTAACAAAAATAGAATTTACATGACTTGATTAGTAGCTGTAAAAGAGGTGATCTAAGGCAGAACTGGCCAGGGAGGTAATTTCTACCCGGGAGGCACATTTACAAAACTGTGAAAGAATATAGTTTAACTGCTCAGTGTTCAGGTCAGAAGAACAAGAGGGGTTGTGTGGTGAGGCATACATTAGGATGTGTTCACATGAGTACTGAATAACAGTGGTAACTCATAGAGTTGCTGCAAATCAAGAATAATGTTTCTGGAGAAGCACAGTCATGCCTTTAACAGAACCTTTCTCAGTTAGCTGTATTCACAAAATCAAAACTTCCACACAAATTAGATTAAATTTGTCGAATCTATAAAATAAAAAAAACAATGAGCATCTTGCAATCTTAAATCTCAAGCAAAGACAAAGAAGCCAATGTATGACGCTTTTTTGCGGTCGCAAAAGGCAAAAATCGCCGTTTGCGACTCCAAAAAGGCCAGGTACGATGTACCATCCCTACTTTGCGAGTCAGCACGCAGTTACCAACTCTCAAAGTAGGGATTGTGACTCGCAATTAGGAAGGGGCGTCCCGAGGGCAACCCTTCCTCATAGCTAGCTGCAGTGGTATGTATGATTGTTTTGTGACTGTGCACATAACAATTGCAGTTTACACCAGTTTCAAATTGTTGTTAACCCATTCGCAAAAAGGAAGGGGTCCCTATGGGACCCCTTCCTCTTTGTGAATGCATGCGAAAATATTTTTTTCAGCGCGGGCAGTGGTCCTGCCTACTCTGAAAAAATGAAAAGGAAACTTTTCATTTTTCTTTTTGAAATGCATTCCATTTTCCTTTAAGGAAAACGGGCTGCATTTAAAAAAAGAAAACTGCTTTATTTAAAAAGCAGTAACAGACATGGTGGTGTGCTGAGCTCAGCAGGCCACCATCCCTGTGAGTTCACCCATTCCCAATGGGATCTCAATTTGCGACCTACCTCATGAATATTAATGCCGTAGGTCATTCACAACCCCATTGAGAATCACTAAATGTATCCAAACCACATTTGTACATTTCATTTTGCGAGGCTCTAATTGCGATTCGCAATCAAACGCAATTGGAGGCCCGCAAAATCAAATGGTCGTATACCTGGCCCAAAGTTCCTTCAATACTCTTATAATAGCTTCATAACAAGCGCCTCTGCCTCTGGAGTGTAGAATTCACTTCCCTGCAATTAACAGTACTGGGGGATCATTATTTCAGGGGTGCTGCATTAACAGTACAACACATCAAGCCAAATGAGACAAACTAAGGTCAACATGCGGACACTTTCCTTATTCCAGGAGACCTTCTAGACCTTGACAGTTTTTGTAGTCAACATAGGACCAATATAGGACCATAATATCAAGACTCTCATTATAATATGGGAGTCAATAAAACAAACTGAAGAAATTATTTTTGGAATTACAAGCAAATCATATTCTAAAGAAGATGCAAAGTGAAAAGTACACCATTTCTGAAAAGCTCCCCGATGCTAGCATAGGATATCCATACAAAGGTCCTATCTGATATTTTAATAGATTCAGCTAGATGAAAAGGATCCATATGTTCTGTAATTGTCTCTTTTCAATTTCCAGACAGATAGGGATAGTCTAATTAAAGACAAACCACAGGGTGAAGAATGCAGCGATTAATGAGAAGTTCCAGGAAGTAAGAATCACGAGGAACTGCAGTAGTGCAAACCATGATCTTCGAGGCTGAAATGGAAACAGTTGTCTCAGTTCTCCCTCTCTGATCTGAAATAATATTTTGTGGATGAGTGGAATGGAAGGGAAAGCATAAACATGCTTCTGTGGCCGTTCCAGGGTTTTTGTATCCACTCCTCAAGCTCCTTCCAGTGGCAGGTGCTAGTGTGCTTGTTCCTTAGCAAGTAAACTGACAAGGGGACTCGTATAGGCCGTTGGACCTTTGGATTCACATGGAGTAAGACAGCAATGACAACATCAGTAGCAGAGTTCAGCATATCAGTCCGTCAATCATTTGTCTCTATATGTGTCAACGTCTTAGCATAGGACCCTCACCTAACCCAGATTAGCATTAGGTTGTGGGATTTCATGCAAAAACAATTTAGAAAACAAATTTGGAAAACATCTAGCTAAGAGAAAAACATTTTAGACAGCGCAGTTGTTACCTAGAAACAAAAGGCACAAAAGTTAATTCAGTCACATTGTCATAGGTACCTATCCACGGAATGGATCAGCAACAAAGTCAGTCTTCATCTTATCAATCAATCAGCAACTCATCAGGCTTGAATCTCATCTCCCCAATATCGAAGGTGTCTCTTCCAATATCTGCCATTAACATCTCCCTCAATTCTGACATTTCTTCCCTTTGTCATGACATTATATCAAAGTCACCCAACCATCCCCCAATTCCTGATTGGTCAATTAATCATCCGTTATGACTCTACCCAATAATCTTTATTTTCCAAAATCTGTGAATTCTAATATAACGCCGTTCTCAGGTTGTCGATTGGTTCACGTTACGATGTCTTCATCATCCGGCTCATCAGGTATCGAAAATGTTGCATCTTCTTCCCCAGTCAGTGTCCCTGTTGTTCGAGTCCTGAAAAAGTACATCTAGTCTGCTCTACATAGTCTATGTTGCAAGTTTGATTCCCTCATCTCCTGTATGTTGGTTCATCGCAGAAAATTCTAGCTAAGCAGACTTTATTAACAACGAGTAGTTCAGGGTCAGTTCAGCACCTTAGCTTCTCTACATTGCTTGATTATTCTGCTGCTGCATGAGGCCTGGATAAACTAGGCCACAACTTCGGCTAAGTTAGCTCTACAATATAATGTAAAACATATGTTATACTTCTCAATATGACATATTACTACATTATTATTAAACATTTTCAACATTTCACATATTTTGAATCATTTTTAGTATAATTTGTAAATCCTGGTGACCACTCTCCCTGGGCAAATTTTCAACTGTGCACATTAATTTTTCAATGTTTAATTATTTCTATCATATTTTTGTTAATCAAAATGCATAAACCCTCATTAATATTTCTAATTAACATATCTGCATCAGCAATCCCTCCTCTGATGACTAAATATGTCATCACACTACCTTTACCATCATCATTTTCATAGCTCAATCTCCTCAGTGTTTTGTCTCCTTCTCAAATCTTCTCCATAGATTCTTTCCCTGTTTCGTTCTTCCCTCCTTTGATTATTTTGAGATCTTTTCAATTTAATCTTTTGACACAGTTAACATAAACCCCATCGTCCTAATATGCAGGCCAGCACAATTAATATTCCCTGTATGATTTTTAATAATACCCCATTCCAAATGTTACTAAGCCAATTTCCAACTGAAGAAAATCCTTTCCAACCTTTTCCGGAACACCTGGTTCCTTTAATTCTTTTAAGTCCTTACTTAAGTTAGTCAGGTTAGTGAGTAAATCTCTTATCTCCTTACTATTGTTAGGGATATATGAGCAGCAATTCCTAGAGTTAATCATTTTACAGACACCGCCGCCCTTCGCTAGAAGGATGTCTAAAGGAAGGCGATTTTAAAGCGTCATAGCTCTATCCGCGGCTAATTCAGTATCTATCAGGAGTATCGCCCCTGTAAAATTTATCAGCATGTTATCCACAATAGTAGACAACTTTTGTATCTTGATTGAAGTCAGGATGACTCCCAGTGAAGGAATCACTGCATCAAAGATATCTCCCACAACTGCCGAAGAGGTTTCACCCCTGTGTCGCTTATGATGTAATTCAGTCAATTTCGGAAACTTCTTTAAGTCATCTATCTGATAAATCTTTGGGAAAACTATCCCCAAATAACATGTCCCAAACCATAATCTTGGGAGACGATAATAAGCATACAGTCCACAAATATAATAGATACCAGGAATCGCAGGGTCCTGACCATTCAACATAAAGCTCCACTTACTCTGAAACAAAAACACATGCCTACATTCACTCGTTCCCACAAATAAAGTGTCAGTGCGTGATTTTGGCCCATATATACACAAAGCTTCCCTACATTTAAGGCAATTAGTGCTAATTTTCCTTGCGTTTTAATTGCAGTGTAAGCATAATCATTCTTATAAGTCCTTTTTTCTGAGCCTTTTTCTAATTTTTCTGTTAATGCTTTTCTCCTGTCATCGGTATGCCCTTTGAAGCTCTTTTCTAAAGGTGTAAGCAAACAAGTGAGGTTATTTCTGTGCGCGTATGTGGTTCCAAATGTTAGTGTAGGCTCAAAGAATCCTCTTACTAATACTATATCATGATCTTTAGCTACTGTACTCAGATACCTAATAATAGGAACAAACGAAAACACCAGATCATAGTTGGAGTAAAAATATTGTATATACTCTTGATTATAGAACCTTGTTAGTAGCAAACTACAGCTTATTCCGTAGGTTAGTGGAAGACTGTGGTACGTAACTCGTTCCTCCACTGACGAAGGAATTTGTTTACACACAAGACAATCCCTTGCATCCATAGTCTCAACATACTCACTCAACAAGCGATAGAAAACATTAGAAGAAAGCTCTCATTGAGCATTAGTATAATCATGCAAATACTTCTCATCTAACTTAAACCTCTCTAAAGCCTTTAGTGCAGTAGCTTGAGGAGCAGAAGTAAGAATGTCTCTTTTCACATCAAGAACAGATATTCCCACAAACACCACTATAAACGAGATCCCACACATAATCGCCAATCCAGCACTCATATATCTACAGCACCTAGCATTTCTACCTTGATTATTCAACTCAGCCATGATCTGTAAAGAATCAGAAAGCAGAACTAACTCTTATGTAAAGTGCAGTAAAAATCCAAAATAAAGAAAAATTATTCTCTCACAGTTCAATCTTACATTCAGAAACCCTTTTCCTTTGTCAAAATTGATTAGCAGCTTATCACATCCAGTTTTCAATGTCAAATCAAGTTATCAATGTCTCTTTCAGTTTATTCTCGACAATCTCTTTAAGGCTTTTCAGATTGATTCAACAATTCAGCTTCTTGTTCCCTTTCAGGTTACATCAAAGTACTGACTTGGAACCTACCTATCAAAACAAAAGGACATAAACTCATGTTGCCATTAATTTGCAGTTGCATATGCCCATTCAGGACCTGCGTAACGCCGACTTGCTATTCTCTTTCTTTTCAACTTTCGATCACCACTTAGTTCTCCTTCACTCAATTCTTATTTTCTCGTAGTATCTACTTCTTCCTCTATTGTTTCATTTATGACCAATTCCTTTCTCTTCCCCATCTGCGACTCAGGCCAATTATCTCCTTTTCTTGATCCTTCTGTCAATATTCTTCTCAGGGTTGGACTCTTCTCCTTCTCTTTCTCTATGGTGTTTTCTCTTGATGGACATGCAAGAGACTCAGGAGGAGTCCGATCACTGACTTTGATCCATCTCAACTCTTTCCCACTCTTGGTCTGATACTTGCTCTGTCTTCTTTTCAGCACCGTCTGCTTCTGGGACAACCCCTACTGAGTAAGGATCTCCTGTTGTATCTATTGAGATTGATTCTTCCGCACCCTCCTGTATTTCTTCACTTTTGTCTCTTACAGGGGTAATAAAATCATCTTCCACAAGCTCTTGTTCAAGTTCAGGCTCTCTTGGTTTCTTTTCTGGTTCAGGTGCAGTAACCTGTTTCACTGTTGTTGGTGCTCTAAACAACACTTTTTCATGATCCTGTGGACATACCACTCTCTTCGTATGACTTGCGTGTATCCAGTTCGGGAGTCCTGCACACTTCACAGCTGTCGTAGTCGCTAGGACCACCTGGTAAGGCCCTCTTCAGCGTGGCTCCAAACACGTCTTGTGAACATGTTTTCGGACAACGACCCAGTCACCAGCTCTCAGACTGTGCCCTGGATCGTGGATGGGTGGCAGGATAGTGGCCTGCACCTACTGAGAGAAAGAGCGAACCACATCAGCCAGACCCTTGCAGTAGTCCAACACCATATCATCTGTAGTATTTACAAGGGCATTGGCTGGAACTGCTGGTAATCTCACTGCTCTGCCCATGAGGATCTCAGGGGGCGATAGCCCTGTCTTCCTGTCAGGTGTATGCCTCATCGACATCATCACCAAAGGCAATGCATCTGGCTATTTCAGATTCGTAGCTGCACACATCTTTGCAATTCTTCATTTCAAGGTACCATTCATCTGTTCCACTAGACTTAATGCTTCAGGGCGATAACTACAATGAAACTTTTGCTCAATGTTTAGTGCTGCACATAAGAGTGTAATCACCTCATTGTTGAAGTGAGTTCCCCTATCTGTTTCTAAAGAGATCGGAAACCTGAAACGTGGTGTCACCTCCATAAGTAACAACTTTGCTACTGTGAGACTGTCATTCCTTCTTGTGGGGTATGCTTCAATCCAGTGACTAAAAATGCATACAATCACCAACATGTACTTCAAACCACCACACACAGGCATCTCAATGAAATCCAATTGTATTCTGCTGAATGGACCTCTTGCTCTTCCAATGTGGCTCAAATTCACCACCGTCCCTTTTCCCACATTTGGCTGCTGACAAATTATACAACGATGACATACTGCCTCTGCTGCCTGCCTAAACTTGGGATTGAACCAGTCAGTCTTGAACAAACGAACCATGGCATCCCTCCCAATGTGTGCTGGCCATGATAATATCTAGCTAGTTGTTTCTCTTCCTTGTCAACAGTACTTTGCATTGTTTTCAATTCTTCCAAAGTATCGATCACTTTCAATGCAAAATTTGTACATGTGTTGTCTTTTTCTGACATCAATTCCCACTTGTCTTTGAACGATATACAGTTAAATGCGCAAAACCTTGCGACTTGATCCGCATATCCATTTCCTAGTGAGGGGTAGCCCTGTGTCTTTTGATGTGCACTGCATTTTACCACAGCAATTTCTTCAAACAACTATATTGCACACAGCAATTCTTTTATTCTGTCGCCATTTCTAACTGGTGAACCAGTAGAAGTCAGGAAACCTCTGCAACCACAATTGACCAAAATCATGAACAATTCCTAATACATACTAGCTATCTGTATAAATAGTGACTCTCAGTCTAGCAGATATATGGCACGCTCTAGTAAGAGCTACCAATTCTGCTACTTGTGAAGAATATACACCTCGAAGCCAAGAAGCTTCTAAAGTACCTATGATTGTGCACACAGCATATCCTGCTCTCAATGTTCCTGTACCATCTCTGAGACATGAGCCATCAACAAACACAACTTGGTCATTTTCTTCCAATCGCGTTTCTCTGATATCTGGTCTTGGTTTCGTGTATAGCTCAGTTACCTCAAGACAATCATGCTCAATGTCTTCCTCTTTTTCAATTTCAACAGTATCACTTGGAAGTAATGTTGCCGGGTTCAGCACTGTACATCTTTTCAATGTTACATTTGGAACACCTAGAATGCTCGTCTCATACCTTGTCAGTGTGGCACCAGTCAAATACTGTGTTTTCTTCCTTGTCAGTAAGATCTCAACAGAGTGAGGAACCATTACCGTTAGAGGGTATCGAATCACTACTCCCGCACATTCTCCTGTACTGTTCCCTGTAAGTCTGCTTGCAATTCTTTCATAGTGAACATTGGGAAAAACTCAATCAATGGGTATTCTTCATTAATGGTTTCATTCTCAGTTTCAGGAGTTTGTTCTTCCTCATCATCACTAATTGTCTGGACCGCTATTCCAGCAGTTGAACAATTAATTGAACATCTGTTCTTGAACAATAAGTCCCTTCCCATTAGGGATACTGGACTTGAGTCACAAACTACAAACTTATGAAGTCTCTGGAAGTTGCCAATCTCAACCTGTACTGGATCTGTGATTGGATTTATCAACTGTCTATTCGCTACCCCCACAACCTGAACCTTTCTGCCTGTAAGAAGTAAGTTTGGCACTTCTGCACTTCTCACCGTAGAGCGTGTAGCTCCTGTGCCCACTAGGAATGAGACCCTGTGACCCATCACCTTTCCTTTCACAAAGGGTCCTCGTTGATCTACTTCTAATGAAGCTGCAAGCATACATGGCTCCTCATCCAAAATATTACTCATCCATTCATCGTTTATTTAATTCTCACTATGTAATGGGAATTGGTGCACTGTGTCACTACTTCTGTCTTGTCTCTGACCTGTGACCTGCTGAGTAAGAATCATCTGTTGCTGTTCCATCAGGGCTTGAGGTATCTGCATTTGCTGTCTAGGTACCATAGGAACCTGCTGCTGCATTGGTTGCAACTGTGTCATTTGTGCACGAGGCATTTGCACCTGCTGCATGGGTTGAAAATTCTGCACTTGATTCATGTTATTTTGAAAATTCGGATTAAGTCCTCTCATTTTAGGGACTTTCAAAGTTTGAAATGTATTGACATCACCACTTTGCTGAACAATACCATCCTGCACCATCAACGGACACTCCCATTTCCAGTGTCCCACGTTTCCGCAAAGATGACGTGGTAACATCTTTTTCATCCCTTGCACATTATTCTGAACCACTACAGTACTCAAATTCGGACCGCGATTCATATTAACTCCACGACCTCTACCTCTCATCTGAGGTTGGAACATAACAGTTCCCTGCTGGTGCGGTATCTGTTGCACTAAAGCTCCCTGCACTCCTGTTTGAGCTGCCTTAATTTGCATCACCATCGCCTTATCCTTCAACTTTTTTTGCTTCAACTCAATCTCATCACTACAATATTTCGCACTGCAATACCTCATCAATCGGCTTCGCTTGCCAACAATTCAAATGACTCTTATCATCTGACCTACTTCAGGTCTTAATCCTTCCATGAACCTGAACACAAAGTGCAACATGTCTTTCGACTCAATTGCTTCCTTACCACTGTACTCCTTGAACGCTTTCAGCAATCTCTCATAGTAGGTATGTATTGACTCCTTTACTTACTGTACTGTCAATTCTCTGCCAATCAATATTTTTAGGTGAAATTCTCGTTTTCAGGAACTCAATCACCTTATAATAATGTTTTTATCACTTCAGGTGATGGTGCGCCTCTAACTCTGTCTCTTTCTGGTTCACTGATTGGCCAATCTACTGCCCTCTTGCACTCAACCCACAAATCAGCTGGATCCACTATCTCCAATAAAGTATTCAGGTCTTCCCACAGACAGTTCGAAAGCTTCACAAATCTATCTGTCGGCTGGTACCACTCAACCGGTTTCTCTCTCAGTTTTGGATAATCATTTGTGAATGACAAAATATCACTCCTGTGCCAGGGAACATGAACAAATTGCCCTCCTGCAATTTCCCTCATTGGTAAAAACTTTACTGGATCTATTTCTTTCTGAACACTTTCAGACCCTTCTTGTGAATCTCGTTTCCATTTATGCTTCTTCTTTGCCCATCTGCCTTCTCACTTTTCTAATGCTCCCCAAATCTGAGCACTCTGCAATAACTCGTTGAGATGTACTTTCATCCCTGTTGATCTCATGTGTTCAAAATCTTTCGCCTCAATGTCTAGTCTGTAACTCCTTTTCAAGTGATTTGTCTTCTCAATCTCTATGTCATGTTTATCTGCCAGATCTGCCAATTTCTGATTTATCTTGCCCACTTCTCTCGTGATTCTCGGACACAAATATCTCAGTTCTTCTGTATATGATTCTAACCTATTTACTCCCATCAATCGCTCGACTAGTTCAGTTATTTCTGTAGCTAGTCTTACACGATCAATCTGCTCTTCACCCTTGGATGTATTTAGAGGGGTATTCAAACTGCCTAACCACTCATTTAACTGCTGTGCTGTCAATCCCTGCAACAAAATGTTACTTGCATTTGGCAATGGCACCTGTTGTACCACTGCACCTGGGGTCTGCTGTGTCAAAAGCTTCAAGCTCTGACTTACACTCTGGCCCTTTACGGCATCTGGAAGAGCAACAAGTGTACTAAGGTCCATTAATGGCCTAAATCCATCAAAGGTCTGCCCCATAAATGATATTACCTGCACATGATCTCTCACCCCCCACTCACAAGGCTCTGTGACATTTCACCCTTATCTCCTGCAATCGCCTTCTTTTGTGCAAACAATGGTACAGCTGGACCAACAGTAATTGGCAACGATATTGAATCTGGTGCTGCTCTAACACCTGCATTTTGTGGAACGGCTACTCCAATACTCTGATTCTTCACTGTTGTCACATCTGACTGTGTACCTGTCATTGGTGTGAACTTCGGCAAACCCTGTGGCTGTGCCTGTGGCAACAACATTGGAGTCGGCTCAGTCTGAACTAGCATCTGTCTCTTAATCACTTGCTCCGTAGGAACCACTAAGTTTGAAGTTGTCTGAAGAATTGGTACTTCTGGATAAATTCTCTGTACCGGTAGTGGGTGCATCTGTGCTTGGACCATCGAAGTAGTCACTGCATTAGGAGTACTCTGCACTACCCCTTGTACCTGTCCATTTTCTGTTTGCACTGGTCCCACTATCCCTGACACTTGAGCTGGAGCAGTTGGAGCAGAACTAGTACTGGGACCACCTTCCTGCACCGCATATGGTCTTTCAACACCTGAGTAATAAGATCCCCAACATCTGAATCTTCTTCTTCCACATAAGTCTTTTTCTTCTTCTTACCCCCTGATGAACTGTTATCACTCTTGCTAGTATCCTCTTTCCCTTCTAACTCAACCTCCTCAGTGATAGCAGGAAACATCTTAACACCCTGCAATGTCGCCATTCTCCGCTTCTTCTGTTCCCAATCCCATCTCACCACTGCTAAAGACTTTTCTACCTTCCTTATTCTCCTCTGGAATTTCATTTCTTGCTGCTGTCTTGCTATGAGCTCCCAAACCGCTAATGCCTCAAACTGTGCAGGTCTCGGAAGTGGCCTTGTCTCATATAGTGTCATTCGTAACTGATCCAAAATTCTCAACAAATTAAACGTTCCATGCTCTGGAAACACCAAAGCTCCCTGGTTCTCTGTCAATTTGCACCACTGCTTCAACCAAAGACATGGCGCGACACCTCACTTCTCCATCACAATAAATGCCGGAGAATTTTACGGTGGGGTAGGCTCCCCCACTGTCGCCTTAATGTATGTATGGCCCTTCATGGCACTTCCTCAACACTTTGAAAACGTCATTTTTTCTGTCTTTTGTGTATTCGATTCAATAAGGAAATGACTGTTATTCCATTCCTTGTAGCTCTAGAACCAAATGTGCTGGCAACTGTTGTTATCCTCACTCCGGTTCCGGGCTGTAAAAGCAAATCTTTAGCTAGATCCTCTCAATTCACCCATCTCAAAAGGGGTCTTTCACTTCTGATGTTGGTGAACTCAACATTACGAAATTCTGTGATTCCAGAGACCAATACTTATTTAGATGCAATAGAAAATGTTGAAGATGGAAATGCGTCTAGAGCACTATGTACAAAAAGGATGCCATATGCACATTCATTTTTTTGCATAAAATGTTTTATTGATTTTTTTTAAAAACTCACAAGACATTAGACAGAGGGCTTAATTAAGATCTTGGCAATCGCATCGCTGAGGTGCTTTGGCAGCTGACCCGAGAAGACTGCCAAATTAGATGTTACAGACCTGCAGGTGGGGTGTTGGCGGCGGTTCGTGACAGATAGGGGACATCGCGGGACTCAATGGACAGTGAACAATGGCAGTGGCTACGAAATAGAGGTTTGTCACACACACTACCTTTGCCACGCATCCCCCTGCACCCCCTGCATCACACACGACACAACACACCAGATACACACCCGTATCCACTGCCATTCCACCACAACACAACACAGACATGCCGCAAACACACATTGACGAACATCCATGACACAACATACACACACCACTGACACTACACCCACATGACACAACCACAACAACCAACACAACTACACACTCATCTACACAGCACACAACCACGACTACACATATTGCAACAACGACCGTCACACAACACCACTCTCCTGAATGTTGCACGCAGCAACACAGCACACAACACAACATACACAACATCAGACCCAAATGCAATTGGCACACATCTTGACCAACCACAACATCCATCCACCTCCCCCACACAACTTGCAGTACCACACAACAGGTACAGGTCCCCTGACAATGTGCACACATGGACACAGTTGACAGTTGTGATTGTACCGTCATTGTGGAGCCAGCATTCATTTGGAAATGAATGATGACACCACATTGACAGTTGTGTATGTGTGTGATATGTGTTGTGTACAAGAATGTCCCCACCCGTGTCTGACCTATTCATGTCCATGGCATATGCATGTCACAGTAACTTTAAAACATTACTGTGACATGTATATGTCTGAAGTGTTCCTGTGCACATGTCAGTGCCCCCCCTGAACAGACACAGCCATTGGGGGTTCCATACCTTCGTGTCCAGCGAGGAGGTGCTTGTGTTTTCTCTGTGGTACCATGGCAGCAGTGATGGAGGATCCTGTCCAGTCGCCTCCAGTTGAAAACAAGAGGTGCATGGGGGAAAAAGATGTGTTTCCCCCTCTTTTCCCCCCAATCTGCCAACTCAGACTTAGAGGTCAGGCCACCACTTTTTCCTTGGCAGAAAGGCAAATGCTTCTTTCAGTAGACACCACCCCTGATCTGTGTCACTGGTTTATAATACAGTGTTTGTTCCATGCAGCGGTTCTTGCAAAGGATAAAGAACTCACACAATTAGACCATGCTTGCCACCCCCAATGTGATTTTTTTCTGTACCCCACCATTCTAAACTGATGCATTGGAGTGTTCGGCTCACTGTCCAACTATCACTCAAGACTAAGGATGACTTTAGGGCAAAGGACCACGGAACTAGAAAGAGCACCCCGACTTGAACAAAACACTCCATCAACTAGTGGGGAAGACAGTGACAAATTAAATTACTTCTTGCATATCCAATGGGATGTTCTCCCACTCCCACAGGAACACTAGACGTGGTTAGCTGTGTCATCAATCATGTTCCATGAATCCCATCCAGCCTACTCATTACTCAACATCTCCTTAAAACACATTGCAAAAAATTCAAGAAGAATTGAAAACTGATTTTTAATGCTACAAACCCAGTTGAGCTGATGCCAATCAACTGTTAAATCTAATTATGCCATGGGAGGTGAAAGACCGATTGCACCAAGATTACAGTTAGAACGAAAAGCAAAGCAAAACCCGCTGCTGATTACCTGGATCACTTAAATAGATATGTTTGATTGCTATTTTGGTATCATGAATGCTACAGGAACTGCTCAGGAAGCTCTTGGAGCAGCATTCATTTGAGGACTGTTACCAAAAGTACACAAGCAGTTGCCACTCTACCTTCATTTGGAGGCAAATTAAAGGTATTTCAGAATTGGTTTCTAGTGCAAATCATTATATTGCTGTGCAAAGGTGAACAAATTCACGGAACCTAAATTAATGTATTACAAATGCAGTTTTTCCAACAAAAATCAAGGGATTACCAGAGAATTAATGGAACAGCAATGTGATGCGGAGGTCAAGAAAAGGATGGAGGTGGAATTGAATGCCCAAAGAACTGTGCTTTTCCAGAATATAATATGATTTGATTTTGCTCTGGCTGTCAAAGGTGGCGTTTGTACAACTGTAGGGGTTGAATGTTGTTACTTTTATTAGAAATGACACTTCTGGCAAACAAACTGATCATATATATGAACATATGACACAAATTGGAGATGTCTGTTCATGGTTCAAAATGATTTTTGTCATTGTCTGAATCTGTGTTGCTGTCATCTTAAGTGTTACTAGAGTCAGATGTGCATGCCCATCTTCCTCTCCGAGAACTTTGAATGATAACGATGATTATGATGGCAGGTTTAATGATTCCTAGCTTCCAAATTTCTGGGGTTCCCTTATCCCGCTGCACTTGTGATTCATAGGTCAAATCTTCTTGTTGAGTATACATTTCACAATACATTTGGTGCTTGAGCAGATTTTCCTTGACAAAGCCAATTCCTTTAAATTAATCAGCGAACAAACAGCAGTTTTTTGCTATTATGGTTCTCTTCTAATATCTGGCTTTCTCTGTAGTCACCCTTAGAGTTGGGCTCCACCTGCACTTCAGGGAACCTTGGCTGATCACCCGCTATTCATCTCTATTTAAATATCCAGTCTCCTCTTCTTGTCTTTTCTATCAGAGAATGCTACAAAAGTCTATTCGAAAGCATGCTATAGCTTTTTCAAAAATCATGTGTCGAAACTACAATTCTGTCCCCTCTTGTGTAGAAGAATTCCCTATACGTTGGCCTCTCTGCCTTCCTCATTTCCCACTTGCAAATTGTTTAGGATGCAGCAGCATGCATCATTCTTTTTCTTCCTAGCCAAGCACACGCATCAATCTTCAGCTATCTCGAGACACCCGGTTGCTCCCTTTAGCCATAAAATCTACTTTATAACCATTATGCATTTGCCACTGAGATCACCATTATGGACTTGTCTATTAGCATCACGGATTTATTACTTGCCTTTTCATTCATTAGATTCCTCATCTTTGCGTTTGTTGAAAATCCCCACATTTAAGAGAGAGCATTTTGGTGGCCATTTATTTTCATGCACGGCTGCCAGACATATTAATACTATCCCTATTTAAGACCTATGAGTAATGATCTATTCTTTTGCAAAAATCTCTAAATGTTGCTTTTTTCTACCCTCCAGCCAGTCTTGCTTTACCAGTCTTTCCCACGGTGCCAGAATGCCATTAGGGGTAGAAGTGCCCTGTAGACATATCATTTAATTAATTCATTAATTTCAGACTACCATCTACTTTAATGCAACACATTCATATGGCATTGGTTGTTATTTTAATTACAGGCAGGACGGCCACCGAAAGGAAGGTGGAGATATTTATGAGCCTTTTACTCATAGAGCAGCCCGAATGCAACCAACCCATGCTGCGCTGTCCCCAGCCCATGAATCTCGTGCATCAGCGATCCCTCCCGCATCTAGCCAATATGAGTGGAACAGTCGTGAAAGGAAAGAAAGGAATATAACATTTCCTAGCCATCGTAACGGAAAGTTTCAGTTCTATTAAGGACACATATGCAAGGATTATGCTCATCTTTCTTCACTTTCTTTAAACAAAGCAGCCTTAATAAACGAACTGCCTTTCCCAAGAAACCATTAGGGAAAGGGAATAAAACTTTACAACCAATCAGAAAACAATTAATTCCATATAGTCCATTATCTCTGTGTATGCCCCCTCTTTAATCATGCGGGAGCTCATTCCACTTTTGAGATTCCTTCCAACCTTGGCTCACTCTTGCTTAGAGACATCATTCCCTATAACACAAAAACGACATTTGTAAAACTTCTCACTTGTATTATCAATACACCAACCAAGTCTCAAATAACATTTTTGGGAAAAAACAACCTATAACACCGCATGTATAGACAGCATTACAAAACATCCTAACCTTAATCACTTCCTTCGTTTGATTCCAGAAATTGAAGCATACTTATCCTTAATAGAAATCAAGGATTCCACATATCGACCAGCAACCTCAGGGAGGGAAAAAAACAGCCTTGATAGGGAGGTAATAATCCTCACCCCATGTCCTTAATAGAATTTAAACTTTCTGTTACCATGGCTAGGAAATTTTATATTCAAGGCAAGGATTATGCTTGTTCAAAGCGTATTCACCAGCAAAGAAGCCATATCCACTACTGGTTTAAAATACAATTATCTGATGACCAATCAGTCGTATTCACTATGTCTTCGAGGCGAGCACCCAATGAAAAACCTTTGGAGGCAATAGCACCTCTTGCTGAATGTGGTCCAAATATTGACGTGTCAATGCCTGCCTCTTGCATGACATATTTTACCAAACAGGTCATGGTGGGGGAGAGACCTTTACTTGTGTAAGCTGTTATTCCCCTGCCAGGTGAGACTCCTCCCTCAAAGCTTCATACACATCAAGACATTGAACCACACACAATTTTGGGACATCCACGAACATTGGGTATGAAACTATCCTTGAATGACATTTAGTTTGTCTCGTAATATGGAAAGTAACCTCTTCAGGGGTGAAAATCCTACCTGTAATATCTATGGCCCGAACGTCCGACACCCTGTTTCAGGAGATCAAGCCCAGCAACATGGCCAATTTAGCTGATAACTGCTTCCTATACAGATATTTATTGCTTGGCCATGACAGAAACAAATTAAGGACTGAATTAACATCCCACAGGATGGAATATCTGGGAGTAGGAGGTACCGACACTCTCACTCCACTCATCGATTTCCTTACTATTCCCCCAGTGGAAAGCCCTCTATGGACAGATGACCTGCTAATATAACCAAGCAAAAAATATTTACTGACCTGTAAGAAATGCCGCCACTCACCAGAGAAGACAAAAAATTCACTTCAGAAACGACTCCTGATGCTACGGGATCAGCATCCTTCTGCACACACCAATGCACCCATCCGCTCCAGACAGACCTGTATCCCTTAATGGTGCCATCTGCCCAGGCTTTGGACAAAAAGGTCCTGAGCTGCCTCTGAAAGTCTTCTGATATTCCATCTAGACCTGTAATCCTCCACGCTATGAGGGGGAGACTCCACTCCAGCACCAGATGATGAGGATTCCCCAACAGGTCCTGCAGAATGTCTTGTCTCCGAGGTAGACAGATTGGAAAATCCCAAGAAAGTTCCATCATCACTGGAAACCCGATTTACAATTTCCAAATTGGCGTGACCACCACCAGGTTGTCTGCTGCCACCTGACGTACGTGGCTACTCACATCAACATTGCAAACAGGGGAAAGCATACCCCTTTTCTACACTCCTGGAGAAATGCCTCTTTCACCTTCACTAGTAGATCCGGCATCCAGCTGAAGAACCGGCCCAGCTTACAGTTGAGACAGATAGCAAAAAGACATCTCCTTGGGGAAACCCACATGGGTAAAGATCCCCATCATTGCCTTGGCCATGACAGGCGCAGTCACAGTCCTGAGAGGAATAGCTTCCAGGTACCAGGTGGCATGGTCCACCAATATGAGACCGAACCTGTTGCCCATGGCTGTTTTGGGATACGGAGGCCCCACAATGTTGGTGCCAACCCCCTCAAAAGGGTTGCTAACAACAGGGAAAGGTTGAAGGAGGCCCTTGAACTTTCCCCTGGCTTGCCACTCGCCCTGGCTGGTAGGACAGGACCTACAGTGCACAGCTGTGGACTTCCGCATTTGAGGCCAACAAAAGTGGGTGACAAGCCTGTCAAAGGTATTGTCTTGCCTCCAAATGACCTACCAGTGGCACATCATGACCCTGACCCAGAAGGAAGGTCCTGTAGCACTGAGGGACCACCAACTAATGTGTTGCTTGAGGCTCAGGAGCCTTAGGCTCATTATACAGGAGATCATTCTCTCAGTAGATCAGGAGCTTGCCAGAGGAGTCAGCAGCTGCCTGGGCCTCAGCCTGCTGCCGAAGACCCATAAGAGCTCCCTGGTGGGACCCCCTTACTGCTGCTAGTTGGACAGCTCAGGTAGGTTCTCCAATCTGGCCACTTCCTCCCCTGTAGGTACCAGGGCAGGACCTGGGTCATTTTTTCAGGCTCCAGGTCCTTCTGATCAGCCTCTCGGGCTGTCATGGGTCATGTGGTCAGGCACACCCATTCAGGCATTCCCAACATTCCCAAGTGTGACCTGAGCACCTCCTCCTTCCAGATGTTCTGATCCAGTTCATTGTCCAGCAGACAACCCACAGGCAGGGATGAAGTTGCAGCTACCTTAAGCAGACCTTAGACCACCCACCCCTCATTCAAACGGAACCAGAGCCACTAGATAGTGGCTCTGGTTCCCTTGGTCTGTGGTTATTGCTCAAAAGAATAGCTACACCATCCCCAAAATGACCCCCTCCTAGAGGGGACATCCCTGCAACTGAACAGGAAAATTTCAGCATAAACAAAATCATTTGATTATCATGCTTCCTAGATGCAGATCATAACAGTTCCTAAATTATTAAAACAAAAAAAAATGATCAGCGTAGTTCAACAAACCAGCAGCATTCCAGGAAACCACTTTTAAGCGGTTGTTAGCAGTTGTCAGCAGCAACAACCTGGTGGAACACATTAGGGACTACCTGCTCTGAAGACACCAGATGACAGCTGATGGTTGTCATGCTGGCTCCTGTGTCTCTTGAACCTCCACCCTCTGCTCATTGATGGTGACCCACTGACTGTACAGCCTAGTATTGTCAGGTATGTGGGTTTTCTGTACTATCTTTCTGTCACCCAGGGACACTAGGGTCAAACTCAATCAAACTGCATTTGTTAAGCACAACACTATCACCCCAAGGGGTATCTGGGTTCTGTGTCTTTGTCAAAGAGCCAGGTCTTGAGCCTCTTACGCAAGTCTGCCAGTGACGGGCTGTACAGAGCTGAAGGTAAAGTTGTTCCAGGTCTTGGCAGCGATGTATTGGAAGGAGCGGCCACCATTGCAGCTGAGATGGATAACGTAGTATGCAAGGGCGAGTGAAGAGGAGCACAGGGTTAGTGGAAGTTAAGTCAATGGTTGATGTAGGCAGGTCCTAGATCATGGAGGGCTTTGTAGGCATACGTAAGGATCTTGAACTGGCATCTCTTCTAGATGGGGAGCCAGTGGAGGTCTCTAAGGTGGGGGGTGTGTGGTTTCATTTGGGGAGGACCAGGATGAGTCTGGCAGCAGCATTCTGTATGGTTTGGAGTCTCCTGAGGAGCTGGGTGGAGATGCCGGCATAGAGGCCGCTGGTGACGAGGACCTGAGTGACATCTTTGTGGTGTTGGTTGGGATCCATCTGAAGATTCTGTGGAGCATGCAAAGTGTGTGGAAGCAGGAGGAGGCAGCTGCATTGATTTGTCATTTCACGGTCTGTTGGTTGTCAAGGATGATGCTGAGGTTGTGTGCATGGTTGGTAGCTGTGGGTGTAGGTCTGAGTTCTGCAGTCCACCAGCTGTGGTCCCACGTGGAGGTGTTCTTCCTAAAGATCAGTACTTTGGTTTTGTCAGAATAGAGTTGGAAGCATTTGACTTTCATCCATTTGGCTACATTGGTCACGGCGTTATGGAAGTTGAAGCTGGCATTGGAGGGGTCCTCAGTGAGCAAAAGGAACAGTTGAGTGTCATCTGCGTAGGAGATTATGCTGAGTTTGTGGGATCTGACAACATCTGCGAGGGGGGTCATGTAGATGTTAAACAAGGTGGGGCTGAGGGATAATACTTGTGGTACGCCCAATCGGATGTCATTGGGTGTGGAGGTGAAGGGAGGCAGTCAGATGTTCTGTGTGCCTACTGTAAGGAAGGATGCAATCCACTTGAGGGTGTCTTGCTGTTTGCCTATGTTGTAGAGTCTGTTGATGAGGGTGTTGTGGGAGACGGTGGTGAATGCCGCAGAGAGGTTGAGAAGGATCAGGGCAGCAGTTTCTCCCTGGCCGAGGAGTGCTCTGATGTCGTCTGTAATGGTGGTCAGTGCGGTCTCAGTGCTGTGGTTTGCAAGGAATCCTGATTGTGAGGCATCCAGTAGGTGTTTTTCCCCCAGGAATTGATGGAGTTGCTGGTTGATGGCTTTCTCAAGTACTTTGGCTGGGTAAGGGAGCAGGGAGATCCGATGATAGTTTTTGGAATTGCTGGAGTTGGCAGAGGTTTTCTTTAGAAAGGGTCTGACGTCAGTGTGTTTCCGTCTGTGTGAGAAGGTTGATGCAGAGATGGAAGTGTTGATGATGCTGGTGAGTTGGGTGCAGATTGGGTTCATTGCAAGATTGTAGAAGTGGTGGGGGCAGGGGTTGGTCGGTCTCCTGAAGTGGATTGAAGACATGATTGCTGAGGTGGCCAGGACGGTGAGCGGGGATCGGGTGGTAATGGTCTGGATGATGTTCGCTGATTGGTTGAGGTCGTTGAGGTTGATGGTGGCGGTTGGAAGGTTGAAATTGTTGTAGATGCTGGTGATCTTGCGGTGGAAGTACTCTGAGCGGGTGTCGCAGAGTTCTTGGGAGGGGTAGATGGTGTTCTCTATGGCAGTGGGGTTGGAGTATTCTTTGGTTAATTTGAAGAGTTCCTTTGTGTGGTTGGCCGCGGAGTCATGATGGTTGCTTTCTTGGATACTTTGATGTACCGGTGATAGTTGCTGAGGGCTGTTTTGTTAGCTGCTCTGTTGGTGGAGTTCTTAGTAGCACAACATAGTTTCTCCAGTTGGTGGCATTTGCATTTGGTGGTACTGAGTTCTTGAGTGTACCAGCTGGCATGTTAGGGGGTCTTGTTGTATTTTGTAGGTTTCAGTGAACCGACTGTCATCGCTGTCGGTAATCCAGGCAGCGAAGTTCTGGACGACCTGGTCGAGGTCTGTTGAGGTCTCAGGTTGGGAGGTGGTGAAGGCCTGTGACCACGGAATTTCCATGACCTTGCTCCAACTGTGGTGGGAGTAGATCTGATGGCTAGTGATGATGTGCTGGACGTAGAAAATGGTGAATTGTACAATGGTGTGTTCAGTCCAGGTGAGTTCTGTGGTGTGGCTGAATTTTATTGTATCACAGAAGTGAATATGGGGTCAAGTGTGTGTCTGGCTTTATGCATGGGCTCGATGACAAGTTAGGTGAGGCCAATATTGTTCAGGTTCTCCAGGAAGGCTGTAGAGTTGGTGTTGTTGGGGTCATTGATGTGGAAGCTGAGGTCGGGAGTAGGACGGAGTGTTGAGAGTTGATTGCTAAAGGGGTGACGAGGTTGGGGATGGTGTCACAGAATATTGCTTGGGGTCCTGGGGGTCTGTAGGCGAGGGTGCCTCTTATCATGGTCTTTACGTCTGAGTAGAAAGTTGAGGTGTTCCATAAGAGGCGTGGGGTCATTGTTGGTGATGGTACAACTGATGGTTTCCTTGAAGATGACGGTGATGCCTCTGCCTTGTTTGTTGGTGCAGTCTTGGTTTATCATCTTGTAGCCTTTGGGACTGGCGGTGGTAATGTCGGGGTAACTCTATATTTCTCCAGCTTGGCCAACTCAAAATCCAGGTCTGCAGGAGCAGTTGTGGGACCTCTAATCAGAGACATGATTTATAGAAAAGCAAAAAACCCAATCAGGGAGAATGGAAAAATTAAAAATGCTAATTAGTAGAGTAGAAAAAAATCCAGTGGGGATCTGAGACAATTGATTCAGATTGGTCTAGATATGGATGGTAGTGCACACCTAATTACTGTAAGGTACTGCACAAGCACAAGTCCTATCCTAACTGCTGATCACCAATGTTAGAAATTGGGTCGCTAGTTGGAAGAGATATGCACACTGTCCAAGAAGGGACACCAAATCCTAGCCAGGTTAAATCAGGTACACAACCTAAATTATTGGTAAATGGTGAGTTCCCACTTATTTATGTTGATTTATGGGCAACTAATTGCCTTCAAAAATACCAATTGTGCAATATTTCATAAGCATATGATGTTCCTTAGTTGATTAAAATAATTTTCTGAGACATTTAGTCGAACTTGTGCTTTGTAGAGCAGTTTTAATTTTCTTCATATAGTGCAACATGTAGGTGACACGTAAAACATAAAGAGTACTCGCCAACACGTGTTTCGCCCTATGAGGTGCGTTCACCAGGGCTTTCTCAAGGCTGTAGAAGATTAAATATAGTGAATTTAAGAATGGAAATAAAGACTATTTAGTCATATAGATCAATAAATCAAAAAACACCAAAGGCTGGATACCCAAGGTTTTCAGAAGAAAAAAACTTTGCTGTGCTACCATACCTCAAGGTTCTGTCAGCAAAAGGAAGTAACAAGAATAGATACCCGTGTATAGAAGTGCAGTTGCACAGATCAGTTCCTGGTAAAGGAAACAGAAGAAATCAGAAGAGACATGTGAGAAATCTGTGATATCTAAAGTGAAATTATTAGTAAAAAGTGTGATGAATACAGCATTTTTAGGCAAATAAGCAAAACAAGTCAGATAATGGTGCCGGCACCTGTTAGTCAGCAATGCAATTGTGAAAGCGTGTAGGCAAAACAAAGAGCATTCCTATATATAAATATTATGCATCCTTATTGTAGTTACACTTATCAGTTTACAGAATCAAACAAAAAAGTAAAAACAAACCATAAATGTGATTCAATGTCTGCTTATAGCAATGTTCAAAATGTTAATGAAATAACAATCAATCTGTGAATAAAAAGGGGGAGAGAAAACATGTGACAACGATGCACGTAGCTCTGTGGCTACAAGAAAAATTGGAGTAATGTTCATAATAAGGTCAACAAATAGTCAAAGTAAACCAAATGAATATATATTCCAAAAACGAAATCGGAATTTAACAAGAAAACGAGCTGCACTGAAAACATATTTAAATGAGCCCTTGCGGTTATATAAAATTGTAGCGTGAAGCAAAGAAAGGTCACTAAGATCAGTAGTTCTTACGCTGGCAGATATGGCTTACCCGTTTAGTAGCTGCTATAATAGCAGATCTGAAAAAGTTCAGTCAGTCGTGTCCTTGGCCGCCGCCATTTTTAGGAACGCGTAAATGGTGATAGAACCTTATTTTATTTTGTGGTCTCGCTTCCCGAGTCCTTCATTTATGTTTATTAAGGAAGAAGGAGAATCGCGTCCTCGGATGCCGCCATATTTGGGATCGCAGAAGTAATCAAGAAACCTACTTTAATATTGGAGTGCCATCATTTATATTGGTTGTCGATAAAGACGTGCCATTTTGAAAGGCGTACTGACAACTGGTCTGTCTATATTGACATATACGGGTAAAACAAAATGCAAAATAGATGTAAAATGAATAAGTTCTAAAGTTAGTTAATTGATGGATAGGACTTGGCCCATCGGTATATTTAATATTTAATTGCTGGCACTTGAAACGTTATGAACTTGCCGAATTCTAGAAAGAGACAAAATATTATATGGAATCAAAAAATTTGAGGGAAAGGAAAAATGATAGGGAAAGAAAAATGATAGGGAAGGAAAGACTGCCACCTTAATTGGAATTGGATGGCTTCAATTAAAAAAGGGCAGGGGGGGAAATAATTCCCATATTTAATGTGATTGAGTCTAATGTTGCTGTTAATGGTAAACCTGCCACAGGGTCAGGTATTAGGGATATAATTAGATATCACCTAGAACCAATGTAAGGAATAAATAATATGATACGAATGGGCAAGAAAGTGTATATTAATAGAGCTCATAGTAGAATGTGAGGTATTGAACAATGATTTCAGGAATGTTTAATTTAGTGACATCAGATGGATCAAGGAATAACCTACCTATATGTATATGGTAGTAATCGGTTATGAAACTAGGTGTAATCAAAAAAGGAATACTAGGCAGAATGAAAAAAAACTAAGAATGTACTCATAAGATAGATCACTTAGTTGATAATTAGTGAATGAAAAAATAAATGAATTAAATAAATATTAGATAACAAGAATGCAGCTTTCTTAGTAAGTTAAAGCAGCAAATAGTGCCATTCTGAGTCTTTGTTGAGACCTTGACGAACTGTGTCATAAAGAATAGGCGACTTTCTTCTTGACGTAGTCGTAATTTTAATTTGATACCTCTAGGATGTGATTTAAGTCGTAGGAGGCCACAGAAGGTAAAGGTACGTTCTTCGGGATGAAATTCTTTGAAGTGTTCCACAAGCTGGGCCCTGAGATCATGTTTGCAGATGTTCCGATAATGTTCTTGAATCCTTGTTTTCAATGCTCGAGTGGTGCTGCCTATGTAGACTTTATTGGAAGGACACTTGATTAGGTAGACAACATAGGAGCTTTCGCAATTGATAACGTCTTTGACTTTATGGAGGTGGTCATTGATTGTGTTAGCTTTAGTTTTTGATATCCCCAGTTTACAGATGGAACATTTACTGCAAGTGAAAAAGCCTTTAGGTCTTGATAATAGTTTATTTTGGGGAGGTCTTTCCCGGAAAAATGATGGACAAAGGTTGTCCCTAAGATTGGGGGTTCTTCTGAATCCTATTTGGGGATATTGTGTGATGTATTGATTGATGGATGGATTGTTTTGTAAAAGGTACCAATGTTTTCTTAAGAGTTTCCAAATCAGATGATGACCATTGTGAAACTCGGTTATGAAACAAATAGATGCATTCTTTTTAGAATGTCTCAGTTTATTTAGCATCTTGTTGCGGTCCACCCCATTTAACTTATCCTTAGGTGTTTTCAGGATCTTTTGGTTGTAGCCTCTGGCTGATAGTCTCTCAGTCATTTGGGTAGAGGTCGATTCATAGTCAGATGGACTAGTACAATTCAATTTGGCTCTCCTGAATTCTCCTTCGGAGATGTTACGAATGGTACTCAGTGGGTGACAACTGGAAGCATGAAGAATTGAGTTTGCAGCTGTATCTTTCCTAAAGAAACGAGTATGTAATTTGTCATTTTCAATGAAGATGATGAGGTCTAGGTATTCCACTGCAGAGTTTGAGATCTGATAAGTAATATCAATGTTCCATCGATTAGGCATAAGTGATTTTAGAAATATATTTAAAAGATTTTTCTGACCTTGCCAAATTAACAGAATATCATCAATGTAACAGCCCCAGAAGATTATATGTTGGGAAAAATGTTCGGTTTTCTCATTCCAAAGCCAGTCACTTTCAATCAGGATGCAGGCATACGGCGGTGCGAATTTGGCGCCCATCGCCGTTCCTTGAAGTTGAAGGTAGAATTGACCATTAAACAAAAAATAGTTGTTTTCAAGACAAAACCTCAGCATTTCCAGGACCATCAGATTTCTTTCTGTATATTTGACTGATTTAGTAGATAAACATTTCTTAACTGCTTCAATACCATCACTATGTTTGATGGATGTGTAAAGACTGACCACATCAATGGTGACTAGGAGATAATCAGGCTGCCAATCTATATTCTGGAGTTTTTGTAAGATGTCTTTGGTGTCTCTGATAAAGGAGTGTAAATTACTCATGAAAGGTTGTAATTCCTGATCTATTAAGGTTCCTAAATTGGAACAGAGTGAGTTGATTCCAGAGATGATGGGTCTACCCTTAGGTGGATAGCCTCCTTTTTGTATTTTTGGGAGTAGATATAAAGTAGGAATAGTAGGATAGGGTAAATATAGAGCAGCTTTCTCTTTGGATGAAATTATTTGCCGAGAATGCCAGTATTCTAACATATTAAGTAATTTCTTTTGAATTTCAGCTGTGGGATTGGAAGAGAGTTTTTTATAGCATCTTGTGTCGTTGAGTTCTCTGTATGCTTCCAGTAGATAGTAGTTTTTGGTAAGTACAACAATGTGCCACCCTTATCTTCTTTTTTGATGACAATTTGGTTAATTTCTCTTAATTGAGAAAGAGCTTTTTCTTGTTGCATACTGATGTTAGTTGATAGGTATTTACATTTCTTGCAATAGTTTTTATATTCCTTATCAAGATCCCTCGATACTGCTGTTAGAAAAAGATCTATTGAGTTACCAGCCGGTAGAATTGGAGTAAAGGTGGATTTGGTTCGTAAGTCAAATGGATGATACAGATTTGTCTCAATGTCTAGTTCCTGTGCTACAGTAATGGTAGAGAGATCAGGTTCATTTACATTAGATAAATTGCGTAGAAAACATATTTCTTCCATGTCTTTGGCAGTGAGGTCACAGGTGGTTTGGGAAGGAGAAGATAAGGGAAGTGAAGGGGTGAAAGTAGAGAAGAAGGATTTAGGTTTCAAATGGCGTGTAAATTTGAAAAGATCAATTTTAGTTTGTACAATATCCCAGAAATTAGTGGGACAGAATGAAAGACCTTTATTCAAGACTTGCTTATGAATTGGTAAAAGAACCTGATCAGAGAGATTGACTGTAAGATGCTCTTCTGATTTCAAGGTCTCGATATTTTGCTGCGTGCTCTTGTTTGTATACCAGTTGTATTTGGTACCTCCGTTGAGGTACCTAGTGGTTTTGTACGATTGTCTTTTAAAGTTCTAAGTCGATGTCGTCTGGCTTCCTCAGAAAAATTTACAAGTGATCTATTGGATGGACATTTTCCGATTCGTCTGGAGATTCTACTTCAGAGGAAGGTAAGGTTTCTGAACAACTAGGTATGTCAAAAGAAAGAGTAGAGTCTTTAATGTTGTCGTATCGTTTTCCAAATGTATATACTCTCCCTAGTTGGTAGTCGTTGAGATCTCGTCTGAACTTGCGGTTCTTCCTTCGTATGATATCCTCCTCATAGTTTCGCCGGAAGTGAGTATGGGGTCAAGTGTGTGTCCGGCTTTATGCATGGGCTCGATGACAAGTTAGGTGAGGCCAATATTGTTCAGGTTCTCCAGGAAGGCTGTGGAGTTGGTGTTGTTGGGGTCATCGATGTGGAAGCTGAGGTCGTGAGTAGGACGGACTGTTGAGAGTTGATTGCTAGGGGGGTGACGAGGCTGGGGATGGTGTCACCGAATGTTGCTTGGGGTCCTGGGGGTCTGTAGGCGAGGGTGCCTCTTATCATGGTCTTTACGCCTGAGTAGAAAGTTGAGGTTTTCCATAAGAGGCGTGGGGTCATTGTTGGTGATGGTACAACTGATGGTTTACTTGAAGATGATGGTGATGCCTCTGCCTTGTTTGTTGGCGCAGTCTCGGTTTATCATCTTGTAGCCTTTGGGACTGGCGGTGGTACTGTCGGGGTAACTCTATATTTCTCCAGCTTGGCCAACTCAAAATCTAGGTCTGCAGGAGCAGTTGTGGGACCTCTAATCAGAGACATGATTTATAGAAAAGCAAAAAAGCCAATCAGGGAGAATGGAAAACTTAAAATGCTAATTAGTAGATTAGAAAAAATTCCAGTGGGGATCTGAGACAATTGATTCAGATTGGTCTAGATATGGGTGGTAGTGCACACCTAATTACTGTAAGGTACTGCCAAACACAAGTCCTATCCTAACTGCTGATCACCAATGTTAGAAATTGGGTCGCTAGTTGGCAGAGATACACACACTGTCCAAGAAGGGACACCAAATCCGAGCCAGGTTAAGTCAGGTACACAACCTAAATTAACCTCTGGTAGCTTGGCACAGAGCAGTCAGGCTATGTGTCAAGAACTTGTACAACACTTGAATTACAGTAACACAGTGAAAACACCACAAAAAATGTCCACACCAGTTTAGCCAAGTAACAATTTTTTTATGAGTAAAACAAGACAAAAATGACAGAAATTCAATATGTTGAACTTGAGATATTAATTTTTAAAGAATAAACTTCAATGTAGTGCTTAGAAAACAATAGTGCTTAAAGGTTACTTGAGGTTGCGCTGGAGTGGATTTAATCCAAAGTTCAGGCCAACCTCCTCCATGGAGAGCAGGCTGGCTACAGGACCGACGCAGGTCTGGGGAAAAGTACCTTAGATGGAGGGGTGTGTCAACCTCCAGGAAGCGATGCAAAGGCGATGCGTCAGTTCTGATATGCACAGTCAGGGTATGCAATGTCATCAAGCAGCGTTGTCGTCAAAGCAATGTCCTTGAGATGTGGCGTTGAAACCTATGCGATGAAGGCAATAAGTTGTTCTTGAACCACATAGCTGCAATGCGAAGGCAAGGTGTTGAGTCTAGTGGTGATGCGTTGATGTGGAGCCACGCAGCCGTCAATGCAAAGTCCTCATTCTTGCTGGCAGCGGCGATGCATCAGTGCTGAGGAAGAATGCAGCAGTTCTGATTGGTGCAACTACATTGATGTGTCAATTTTTGCAGAGAAACAGCAGCAAAGCCCAATTTCCAGGCCCAGAACTGGATTGGCACCTCTTCGCAGGGCAGGACTCACAGTTGGCAGAATACAGCAGCTGAAGCAAGGCTGAAGGAAGTCTTTGATAGTCCTGAGACTTCAAGGGGGCAAGCCAGCAAGCCGTTGGATTCACTTAGGTTCTTGGAGGATATAGAGAGGTAATAACATAGCAAAGCAGCTCAGAAGAGTGTCAGTTCCTCCTGGCAGCACAGCAGTCCTTCTTCCTGACAGAATGTCCTCAGATCCAGAAGTGTACAGCTTTAGTGGGGGTTGGGGCCCAATCCTTATACGCAGTTGGGTCTTTGAACTGGGGGAGACTTCAATGAGAGGCCTTTGAACAGCACAAGGTCCCTGCCATTCCTTCCCTGACTCCAGACGCTCTAGAGAGGGTCATGCAGCTCTTTGTGTGGGGACAGGCACAGCCCTATTCAGGTCCCATTATAGCTCAGGAAGGCCCAATCAGCCTGGTGATAGGCCATCAGGATGTGAGTGTCACACCCCATCTTCCTTTGTGTGTGACTGTCCAGAGGGAATGCACAAAGCCCAGCTGTCACCCATCCCACACGTATTCAGAGACAGGCAGAGGTACAGAATAGTTAAAGTAAGAAAATGCAAATTTTCTAGAAAAGGCATTTTCAGACTTACAATTTAAAATCTGGCTTTACCATACGTTGTGATTTTAAATTGTGAATCCAGAGACACCATATTCCATATTTCTATTGTTTTCCGATTGGAAATTGCCCTTAAAATTATATCAACTGATAACCTACGGGATAGATAGGCCTTGCAGTAGTGAAAAACACATTTTATGGTTTTTCACTACCAGGACATGTGAAATTTGAAAGTACACTGCATCCTGCCCTTGGGCCTGCCTAGGTCCTACCCAAGGGGTGACATACATGTACTAAAAAGAAAGGTTTGGGCCTGGCAAGTGAGTGCACTTGCCAGGTCGAAATGACAGTTTAAACCTGCACAATCAGGCTCCGCAGTGGCAGGCCTGAGACATGTTCAAAGTTCTACTGTAGTGGGTGGCACAGTCAGTGCTGCAGGCCCACTAGTAGCATTTTATTTACAGGCCCTGGGCACATATAGCATACTTTACTAGGGACTTCCAAGTAAATTACATATGCCAGAGCACCTTCACTGTAGCACTTGCTAGCAGTGTTAAAGTGCACAGAATCCTAAAGCCAGCAACATGGAGTCATCAAAACAGGAGGTCAGAAGTTGAAATGTCAGGAGGAACCATGCCAAGGATGCCAGGTCTAACACTCTCTTCACAACGTGTCAGGCACCTCTATTTTTCACATATTTGTCAGTTAAAAGTTGAAGAGCAGAGATGTTATCTAATTTTTAATGATTTTATCTAAAGCCAGACTGTTTTAATGGAATGATCTTTCCTCTTCCACCGGGAATATAGGTATTCCAAAACACTTTTCACAAAGATTTTGCCAACCACATCTAGGCAGATAATTTGTCTATATTTATTTGGTAAGTTACAACACCAACTTTTCATGTAAGGGTAGCATAACACTCTCCAATGATGATGAGGGAACTACAGCAATAGAGTAACTGTGTGCACATATAGGAGCCAAAATGTCTGCCCAAAGTTTAATCTCTTTTTTTGTGACAGAACTTGGGAATTCATTGCGGCCCAGTGCTCCTGAGTTTCTCATTGATTAAGTGAGGTCCTCAATCTGCTCAGCCGAGGAAAGGCTATAGACCGCTAGGTCCAATTTGGAACTAAGAAGAACCTCTTGAATATGTGGAACCCTCCCATCAGTTGCCGTGTATAACTCAGACATATGTCTACTCCACTGTTCTTCCTTTATGGGAACAGGGCAAGGACTCACTCTCATCCCTCAGCAATTTGGAATAATTTCCCAATATGTTCTCATATTGTTATGATAGACTGACTCCCTGAGTTCTATCCATTTAAAGCCATACTCATCTTTTTTCATCCTTTCCTTTAATCATCTTCTTCTCCTCTTTAGAAGAGTTATAAGTTTCCCTCTTTCTGTCTAGAGAGAGGTAACCACCATTCAAACTAGTTTATTTATTTATTTATTAAAGGCTGAAACTTACTGCTGCGTGGCTTTGAAGTGGATGGACTTCTCTCTTTGAACATCCTGACTTACAAGCTATCTCATGGTCTATGTATAAAATAGGTACATCTGCATTCCAAGATTCCCTGTTACTCATATTCTCTTCTAACAGCACTTTTAGGGCCGTATTTATACTTTTTGGCACACAACTGCGCCAACGCAGTTGTGCGTCAAAAAATTTAACGCCGGCTAACGGCATTCCAAAGCGCCATGCGGGTGCCTTATTTATGGAATGACGTTAGCCGGCGGAGCTGACTGGTGTGCGTCAAAGAAAATGACCCACACCAGGCAGCGCCGGCGTAGGGGAAAATGGAGCTTGGGCGTCAAAGAATGGGGCAAGTCGGTCTGAGGCAAAAAATCTGCCTCAACTCGATTTGCGCCATTTGTTTTGACTCCCACCCTCCATTGACATGACTCCTGTCTTAGCAAAGACAGGAGTCATGCCCCCTTGCCCAATGGCCATGCCCAGGGGACTTCTGTCCCCTGGGCATGGCCATTGGGCATAGTGGCATGTAGGGGGGCACAAATAAGGCCCCCCTATGCCACAAAAAAAAAAATATATATACTTACCTGAACTTACCTTAAGTTCCCTGGGATGGGTCCCTCCATCCTTGGGCGTCCTCCTGGGGTGGGCAAGGTTGGCAGGGGGTGTCCCTGGGGGCATGGGAGGGCACCTCTGGGCTCCTTCCGAGCCCACAGGTCCCTTAACGCCTGCCCTGACCAGGCGCTAAAAAATGACGCTAAAGCGGCTGGACATCATTTTTTTGGACCCGCCCACTCCCGAGCGTCATTTTTGCCCAGGAGTATAAATACGGCGCACATGCCTCGGAGTCATTTTTTAGACGGGAACGCCTAACTTGCATATCATTAATGCAAGGAAGGTGTCCACGCTAAAAAATGACGCAAACTCCAAGATCTTTGGCGTTAGACGGGTCTAACGCCAAAGTATAAATATGGAGTTAGTTTTGCGTCGGATTTGCGTAAAAAAAACGACGCAAATCCGGCGCAAACAGAGTATAAATATGCCACTTAATCTTTTAATCAGGACCGGTCTTCAATGATTTCTACCTAACAATTTGCCACAGCTTGTTGTGTTCCAGTTGTTCTTCCGTGGACCCACCGTCAAAGGGCAGAATTCTATCAAAAATGAAGTTGCTCTGTTATCACTAAGTGAGTCATTAATAACAGTCATTTACAAGATAACCTTAAATACTGGGTAAGAGGCTATAACATAGTCACTTATAGACCACCTGGTTGACATCTTACGAGTAAAATGGGCTGCGGAGTCAAAGTCGATTATATCATTTACTATTATATACTCACTTTTTCTGAGTAAATCCAGTTCAGGAGTACAAAACCTCTGTTATCAGTTTTTATATTTGCAGGAAAGCAAGTTGGGGCAATATTTAAAGCCTCTTCTCTTTTTAAATCAGTAAATAGGATCATAGCATGGTTCGATACTTTACAGTTCAAGTCCCCAACTAATAGGATCTGTCTTATATCAACCTGGTCTCCCACCTTATTTATAAATGAAAACAGAGTGGGAAGAAGGGTATTATATACATTTACCAATAGAACTGACTCTTCCGCGATCTTATCCTGCACCGGGAAAAGTTTTACTGCTTGGAACAGATTCAAGAGATCTGTGAAACTAAAAGAGTTCCAGCTGAGATTATTGCTCAAAAGGATAGCTACTCCACCCCTGGCATGAACCCTCCTAGAGGGGACAGCCCTGCAATTGAACAGCAAATATCCACCCCAAACAAAATTATTTGAACATCATGCTTCTTAGATGCAGATCATAAGAGTTCCTAAATTATTTTTAAAAATAATTTTATCAGGGTAGTTCAACAAACTGGCAGCATTCCAGGAAACCACTTTTAAGCTGTTATGAACTGTGCCTATTAATCGTGTGTCCCACTGCATGATTACTATTGAGGATGCCAGGCAGCCAACTCCATCTTCTCAGCTCATCTATTTTTGGGGAATACCCTTCAAAATATGGGGGTCATTATGAACATGGCGGTAAATCTCGTTCCCCGCCATAGCGACACTGAACAGAATCCCGCCATTGGCGGTTAACAGAAACCTGACACATAAAGATGGAAAAATCTGAATCAGTAAAAAATTTCCCAGTCACCGCCAGGACCTTGTCGGCAAAAATGCAGGACATCCACCCTGCCACCGCTGAGCACACAAACTCCCCGCCCTCCAAATAATGATGCACAAATCACTGCGGCGGTCAGTGGAAGTGGAACGACCACTGCCGGTACAGACCGCCACGGGCAGCAATGGGACACAACAGTAAGAACTGCACACATTGGCAAGTTTGAAACCCACACACCTGACACACATCCACAACACTATAAAACACACACAGACACACCCCACAATCCTTTGCATCGCCAATAGGACAACTGAGATTGAGAACTCCACAAGCAGACACTGAACGCCACAAAAGATGAATCACACACCCAACCACACAACAGCACCTTTAACTAGAACCACGCAACACACCACTCACAACACACACCATAGCACCCCAAGCACCCACGCTTCACAGAAAGGGATCTAAGGACCCTGGTGGACGAGATACTGAAGTTCGAGCCACAATTATTCGGGACACAGGTCCAGCACACACTCATCGCCAGGAAGATGGAGTTATGGCAGACCAATGTCAATAAGGTCAATGCAGTGGGACACCATCCATGCACGAGGGATGACATCTGCAAGAGATGGAACGACCTGCGCGGGAAGGTTCGGTCCATGGCATCCCGGCACAACATTGCAGTCCAGAAGACTGGGGGAGGACCTCCACCAACACCACCCGATTACACTGACTGGGAGGAAAAGATACTGGCCATCCTTCACCCTGAGGGCCTCACTGGACTCACTGGAGGAATGGACTTGGGTAAGTAGTCCACAATTACCCCATATCCATCACACCTGTAATGCATGCACCACCCCACCCCTCCAACATCCACCAGGACCACTACCCCCCCAGGCCACAATCACAACATCCAGTCACCCTGCATGCCCACAATTCCACCAACAGGCCCACATATCTCCCCCTTTGCACAGCCACCTACCCCTGCAAGTAATCACAAAGGCACTACACCAGCCACAGTGCACCTACACATCCTAAGCAAAATGCAATGGCAACCTCACAAAGGCACCCTCCATGGCCCAAAAGTGGAAAACCTGCACAAAACAGCCCAGCCCTGTGCACCCCATCCGATTATGCAATTGTAACAGACCGGTCCATTCCCACCAACAAACACCACCACCCATGCCACCCTGACGGACAGGGCAAGGAGTGGCAGTGCCCCACATGGAGACAGAGGCAGCACCCAGAACACTGGAGAGGGAACCCTGGACAGTGAATACCCTGGCCCTTCACACAGTCCTGGACTGTCACCATCCAGCAGCCCCACCCAGGACACCACTGACACCCCTACCACACACCCACCAACATCAGCCCAGGGCAACCGGCTGCACACCTATGTATCCAGGCCACAGACTGGTGGAACACAAGAACAGAGGCCACAGTCACCACCTACCAACAGGCAGGAATACAATGGCCCCAGTACAAGGGTACCGCCAGACCTGTGCAGGGGACACAGGCACAGGGGGCTAGGCCCAGTGGGAGGGCATCAGTGGCCCAGGGGGAGGCCACAGGATGGATGCTGCAGCCCAGGACGTGATCTCTGAGGTCCTGGGAGCATACAACCATACCCAGGACAGATTGGCCCAGATTGTGGCCACCCTGGAGCAGAGTCAAAGGTTGCAGAGAGCCCAACACCTAGAGACCATGGAGCAGAGGAAACTACTCAATACCACCATGGCCACCATAGCAGGTGCGCTGATGCACCTTGTCCCACCCCAGCCTGAGACCCCCACAGACCAGGAAGCCCCTACTACAGGTCAAGATACAGACCGGCCAAGATACAGACCGGTAGCAGCAGCAACTGGACTTGTGCCACCATCTGAGGACACACAGGAGACCTGCACCTCAAACAGTACAGGCCAACACCAGGCACCCAAACGGTCCCTCAGGCCCAGATATGGCACTGGAACACCTGCCAAGACCAAGGACCACTCTAAGAAGTGACTCTGACAAGAACTGTCCTCCTGGTGTGCCACTGAACCACCATCCACACAGTGTAATAACAAGCCCAAAAACTGTAAATAAAAGATGGATATATCACCACTGCAAACAAACGCTGAGACCACGTAGCCATTATGGACATCCACCAGTAGCCCACTCCCATCACTGTAAAGAGCACCATGGCATCCTTGACACCAAATAAAACACCTGTTCACCAATGTAAATATCCCCTGTCATTATGTTGAATCAAATGGAAGTATGCATGCAATTGTCTTTGGAATCATTTATTCATATCTTAATTGCAGGAATGGCACCCCACGCTTAAGATGGGGTTGCGCCAACGGAAATGTCAAACAAGTTTTCCATCATGTCACATGTCCCATGCAAACCTGGTCACAGTGGCAATGTCCATCGGACCCAAGACCCCTATAGAGGATAAGGCATACTGACAGTATGCTGCACAGACAGCAACAGGATCAAATAGTACCACTTAGTTACTGGAAGTACAGTTGGATCAGTTGGTTCCTGGAGTGTACATCTTCCCCCTCCTCATCATCACCATCACTCTCATCCCCTCTCTGAGGAAGCTGGTCTGGAAATACAACCCCCTCCTCCTCTAAGAGGGGAATAGATTTCCTCACAGCCACGTTGTTCAGCATTCAGCAGGCCACCACTATTCTACACACCTTTTCAGGATCATAGGCCAGGGATCCCCCAGAGATATGGAGGCAACGGAATCTAGTCTTCAGGAGACCTATTGTACGCTTTATCACCCTCCTAGTACGTCCATGGGCCTCATTGTAATTCCTCTCTGCATCTGTCCTATGATTCCTCTCTGGTGTCAGGAGCCAACGCATGTTGGGGTAGCCAGAATCACCTGCAAAAGAGGGCAAAACAGGACTGTCACTGACAACCCTCAGTTGCAGGCAGCCTGGCTGTCTGCTATGTGCCAAAAAGTGTCAGACACACTTACCCATGATCCATCCTCTGTCCCCTTGTAGTTGTTCCATCATGTGTGGCACACTGCTGTTCCTCAGCATAAAGGAATCATGTACTCATCCAGGGAACATGACATTCACATGTGAGATGTAATGGTCTGCAGTACACACCAATTGAATGTCCATAGAGTGAATGTTCTTCCTGTTTCTGTACACCTATTCACTTACTCTTGGGGGGATGAGAGCTATATGGGTTACATCGATGGCACCTATCACATGGGGAATGTTGGCAAAGGCATAGAAGTCTGACTTGATGGCAGTGAGGTCAGCGCTTTGTGGGAACCTCACATAGGACTGCAGGTGTCGTACAAATGCATTCAGGAATCTGGACAGTATAATGCTAAACAATGGCTGTGAAAAACCTGCACCCATGCCCACTGTCACTTGAAATGAGCCTGTGGCCAGGAAATGGAGTGCAGAGAGCACTTGCACATCAGTAGGAATGGCATGCTGATTCCGAATAGCCGGGCTCAGTGCTGGATCCAATAATGTACAAAGTTCATGAATAGTGGCACAGTTGAGTCTGTAATTGATAATGATGTGATGCTCCACCATGGTCCCCAAATCAACAAGTGGTCTGTACACCTATGGGGCCCTCCCTCGCCACATGGGCCTGTACCTAGGAGGAGTTGAGAACACATGTGAGGAACACACATACACCTGCCCAACATGTTAAATATTCAGCAGTGCTGGCATACAAGTCGATGACACGTATGCATAGTAGGTTGTCCTCAATGATACATCAGGAGTGTTGTGGCGAGTAAATGTACATTTGTTCATACCTATGGGGGTTGGGGACAATTTGGCCTGCATGGGACAAATGAGAAAAATAATAACTGCATAGTAAGGGCCAAAATGTCTGCCCCCTGTAATCCAGAAATGTTGTAGTGAAAGTGACCTCATTCCGCTAGCCGTTGTCGTAAAAGCGTAGGGCAGTGTTCACCTCCGTGCAACCATTCATTGGTTAACATGGTTGTCAATGGGGAATATTAGCGTATTATGATCGCTGCAGGAGGTGACGGTGCACACCGCTGTGGGGCGTACGCCATCTCGTCACCCAAACTTCACTTGACTCCTGGATTACGTGCATGCAGGTACTCCACTGAGTGTGCTGCTGAGTCCTGCCTCTGGTCCTGGAAATGGCAGGAGTGGCAGGGGAAAGAGCCCTGGCCTTCACCAGCAAGGAACTGGACAAACTCGTGGACGGTGTCCTACCCCTGTACACCGAGCTCTATGGTCGACCAGAGGTACAGGTGAGTAGGTGAATTGGGGGGCATGGATGTGTGTAATGGTGGTAGATGGTTGTAAACATGTTTGACACTGTACAGTCATGGCATTCATGACATGCTGAGTGTGTGAGGTCCTGTTATGCTGTTGTGAGTGTCCGTCGCATAGGGGACATATAGCCAGCTGTATGTAATGGGCATTGTCTGACCTCTGTGTTACTTTTTCTGTGTGTCCCATATAGGCCAGTGCCCATCAGAAGAGGGGACTCTGGCATGTCATCGCCAGGGAGCTGTGGACCCTGGAGGTCTACAACCGGCGGAGCAACCACTGCAGGAAGCGGTGGGAGGACCTGCGGCGCTAGGCGAGGAAGACCTGCGAGGCCCAGCTGGGGAAGTCCTCCCAATGAGGAAGCGGTGACCGTCGGCCACTGACCCCCCCTAACGCCACATTCTGGTGCTGGCGTATCCGGACCTGGATGGGCGCTTGATGGCTGCATGGCAGACACAAGGGGGTGAGTACAAAAACCATTGTATGCCTCTTTGATGGATGTGTGAGTGTGCTGTAGTATGTATGCTGTCTAGTGGCAGAGACTCTGAATGATGTCCTTTTACATAATGGACCCCGTGGAAGTTAGGTTGTAAGGGTCAGGTCTGCAGTACTTCAGGTTCTCTGTGATGTTGGAAATGGCTGTAGGGCAGGGTTGTGGCCACTAGTCAGGGGCATAGCCATGTATATAGCGGTAGGTGCTGCATGGTGGAATATTTGTAGGGTGGGTGTATGTGTGAACCAGTTATGTACCTTCATCCAGCTATTTACAAGTGTCTCTGCTGTTTTGTCTCCCCATCCCTGTTCTCTTGTGTTGTCTGTGTACAGCAGCATCATCTGGCAAGGGAGCTGAGGCACGGAGGCAGAGTCGAGCGACGCCAAGGGGGCCAGTGGGTTGGAGGGCAAGGGGAGTACCACAGGGGAGACAACTCCCCTGATACTCTGATACCTCCTCCGGTGGGAGCTCCCTGGTGGTGGTGGACCATAGTGGGCCCACCCATTGTGTGTCATCTTTCGCCACCCCCCATACCATCACCGCCCTCCCATTTGCTCCCCACCGAGTTGACCGTGCCAGCTCACCCAGAAGGGTGGGCGTCTCCTTCGCCCCAGGCACCTCATCCCCTGCCCCAGTCAGCCCTGCTGCCCTCACGGAGGAGGCTATTGACCTCCTGAGGACCATCTCTGTAGGGCAGACAACCATCGTCAATGCCATCCAGGGGCTAGCATCAGAGGTGCAGCAGACCAATGCCTGCCTGGATGGCATTCATGGTGCTGTGTCTGGCCTACAGAGATCTTTTCAGGCTCTGGCCTCCTCTCTGACAGTAGCCAGTGTCCCTGGTCATTCCGTCCCCCCTCAAACCACCTCTACCCCTTCCAGCACCCCACTCCCTTCACCCGTCCCAAGCACACATTATGACAGCCATGCACACACCTCAACACACAGGAAGCACACTGAAAAACACAAACACCATACTTCCCACCACAGGCATGCACACAGCCTACATACAAAGGCACACACACCAACATCCACTTCCCTCAGTGTGTCCACCTCTTCTACCTCCCTGTCTGTCACCTCTACATGCACACTCACAGGCACTGCACCCTTATTCACTGTTGCTGACCCCATTCTGGCAGTCACCACAAAATCAGACATCCATTAATGCACCCCAGACACCACACCTGCACTCACCGTAACAACTTTGGTTGACACATGCAGCACACTCACCAAACTTGCAGTCACCCAGACAACATACATTTACACTGGCAGCCTGTCTTGTCCCACTGTGTCCACCCCCCCCCCCAAGACATTCAAACTTTCCAAAACACCCACCCACCACACATCCACCACACCTCAGCATACTGTACAGTCACCTGCACCCACGTCATGCACACCTACACCTGCCACGACCACTCCCTCTACCTCCACTCCCTGGCCTTCCTCCAGGTCCACCCGATTGCCCCTAAAAAACATTTCCTATCCCCTGCTGACCTATTCGAACCCACTGGCCCACCCCGACTCGTCCCTAAACGTGCCCACCACCTTACCCTGTCCACTCCTCCCACGGCATAGCCTGCCCCTGTCCACCCTTTCCCATTCCTGTGCTACCTCCCCAGTGAGCAAGAGACCCCAAGCTGGCCCTGGTACATCCGCCGCACCCCAGTCCAAGGCTGTTCCACCAGCTTCTAAGGCCAGACCCAAGCCCCTTCCACCTCCCATACCTAAAGCCAAGCCCTCCCTCCCAGTCATAAGCCCCCACCCCCACCACCCCCTGCCCCTGTTCCCTGAGGTGCCTGGATGCCCCATTGTTGCCCCTTTGAGGTGAAGTACCATTTGCACTTGTGGGAGTCACGTTGGGGCCATTTGGGCCCATCCGACTTTGTACAATGGACTGGTCATTGGCTTTCTGTTGGACTTCTGTTGCTCCTGGAGCTTAATAAAAGTTTGTGTGGCCAGTGTTGGTTTTGGCACACTCTGGATCTGTGGTTGTGCACATGTGTGTACTTTGGGCAGGTTGTCTTGGACTTGTGTCGGGTAAGTACCTCTTGCTCTGGGGTGTATGACTTGTGCTGTTGCGAGGGGTTGTGGGTGCTTTGTGGTATATGTAACTGTGCCCTTTCTTCCCTTGTTTAGTAGGTTGCAGTACTTATGGACATTGTCTTCTTCGGTGGTCTCTGTCGTGGAGATATATGGCAAGGAGCAGGACTGGCATGATTTGCAACTCTCTATCCATGTCTGCTTCGGCGTCTTATGTGAGCTTCCGGTGAGTGTTTCCTTTTATTTGGTTTGTTTCCCCCTGGCTTTGTGTGGTGGTGGTTCCCGCCCTGGAACTGACAGCGGTCTAGTGTTTCATTATTTGATGGGCGGGTAGGGCCTTTCCGTCGGCCTGTGGGCGGCCTCTGCCGTCGTTGTTGGCACTCCTCTGCTGGCGGTGAGTAGTTTTCAGGCTGCTTTTTTTTCAGGTGGTTCATAATTTGGCGGCCCAGACCACCTGACTGTTGGCGGTAGTTACCGCCACCACCGGCGGAGTGGTGTTTACTGCCCTGTTCATTATGAGGGCCTATGTCTCCACTGACTCCAGCAGGGAATCCTGTCTCCCATCTTCCCCCAAGGATACTAATAGTTAATCAAACTTTTCCACATACAACTCTTTCCCATCTATATGGAATTCTCCTACAAGGGAGAAGTTTCCCTCTTCATGAGAAAACCACCTGCTGCTACTAGTCTCTTCAGAAATACTGGGATGACATATATCCCCTTACAGTGAACTGCTGTTTTGCAAAATCAGATTTGACACCAGCCTAGACTGAAATGTCACTCTAGATACCAGATGAGAAAGCATAATATTTACTTCCATCTTCAATTATGTTTTATCCATAAAACAAGATAAAAAGACCTATTCAGAATTATATCATGATCAAATGTAACAATAAAATCTAACGTGTATCTTGCATATGACACAAACTGTGCTTTTCTCATTCATTAGCAGCTTTCCATTAATTGCATTCCATTTAGAATAGGCAAACATTTTAGCCAAAGAAATAAGGTCACTTGAGGGCATCTTGAGATAATTATGACCATTATGAGAAGTATGCTCATGTGATACCATCACCTGCGAAGAATCTACATAAACATCTGAACTATACAGCGTGTCAGCATAATTTTTCAAACTTGTGTCCTCTTTGTTGGTTGCTAAGATCCATGCCTCTGTATTTTCAAATCAGAGATTCTTTGTTGTTTGTCATTTTCTTTTTTCTGCACATTCCAATTGGTTCTGTTTATTTTCCTTTTCAAGCCTCAAGCCACTAATAGAGTTGGATAAACATCCTGTAGGAGTCTCTTTACCTTTAGCATTCATAAATACATCCTTTTGTACATGAGGCCACTTCCAGTGTGGTCAAATCAGAAGTAATCAAAGATGGCAGATCAAAAAATATTTGTTGTCTAAAAAAATATTTTTAACAAATATATCTTGCTGTTTTCTTTTTTGGGAAGATTATTGATCTTATTGCTCTTCATAAATTTCTTAAATTGAGGTTTACCCACTTGCATGCCACAATCTTTAAGCAAGGGCTTAGCCCACATGTTTTGATTTGAGAATCATAATCCAACATCACAAGGACTATCTAAACCAATCTTTTCAATGTTAAAGTGCACACCATGTTTTTCATACTCTCCTCTCCATTTTTGTCAACTAGGACTTGAGAATTGCCAAGAGAAAATCTTGTACGTGATTCAAGTTGTTTACTATTTCTTCCAGCAATGTGAGAATAGACGACAATATCCTTTCCAAACATTTGAGTGACTGAGTATTGAGGATAGGTTCCTGGCAGATAACATGAAGAATTTAAAGGGAACTCTAAGTTTGGAGGAGTAGAACTTTCCGAGCTCATGGATGATTTCTCGCTAAAGAGCTTCATCATGTTTTTTTGAGTATTACATGCTGGAGTTGCATTTGTTACAGAAGAGTGCTGCTGCTTTCTAACTTTATTTATGTCATCAATATCCACATCTGGTAATGTAAAATCTCCATTAAGATGAAGGATTTCATCTCCCTCTTCCTCAACTGGGGACCCTCATTGATACTGCCCCAGTGACGTGACTAGCATATCCTTTACAGTGATCTGGCCTGTGGGACTGAGAGAATTAGAGGGACAGTCTTTCTGCTTCACCACTTAATTTGCCTATTACCATCCACCATATCCTCCTTCTGAAAAAAGGCGAGAATGGACCTAAGCCTTTGACTGTACTTAAATGCATTGAGTTGTTTCTCAATGGGTTACATTTAGTCTTTTTACAACTTCTTTTTTAAATCATTTTACCAGATCAAAGTTTCCTTATTGTCATATTCAACCTAAATAGACAGGTTAATGGATGAAGTTGCTAGAGAAACACCCAATGTAGAGGGCCAAGCAGAATAGATACAGGTGTGTAAAGCCAACTCTTTTCTGCAAACCACACCAAACCACCAACCAGCAAAGCAGCACAGCACCTCAACACCACAAACTCCCAAAAGGGAGGAACTGTTACACACTGGCACAGCCGCCACCTTACCCTAGAACCCTCTGGCTTCACTCACTCACCATTTATGAACCCATATGGAGGAGACCTGGAGTGCAAAGATGAGAGGCTCACTGGGTGGTGCAACCAGGTGGAGTGACAGAGAGGGTGCCTCACCACCACAGTACAAACACCTGCACTTCTACAGCTATCTTCACTCTTTCAACTTTCTGCCCACCACTGCAGCCACCAGAAATTTGGTGCAATTATCTTGCCAGCCAGGGGCGTTACTGGAGAGGCTTAGGGCCTCCTGCAGCCCATTTCAAACTGTCTGCCTCCTTCACTGCAGCGATACTGTCTTCAGAATGAGCCACTCACTCTCCCGAGTGGATGGGCCTGGACCGATCACTGAGGTAAAAAGGTAAATGGAAATGTATGGCAAGATGGCCGAGAGGGCGTTAGGTTCTAATGTCTTGTTGCACGTTGGCACCGGAGTGAGGCCAAAGCCTAGATGATCTGCAGTGAAAGATGAAAAGAGGAGGGCCAGGGGGTACCAAGTAGCACAAGCTGCACTGGGACCTAGCCCGGCCGCCTCAATGCGTCCGATACTCATCCTCACCTGCAGCAACTTATGCCACTGGAAGCTTGTCCATCCTCTGTTCTCCTCCTCTGAGCAACCCTACAAGATGTGCAGGGGTCTTCAAGGGCTTTTCGGCTGAGACTCCAAGCTCCGAGCATCTCACCACGTCTTTCTCCACGCCCTTCAGCAGTGCATCCTCCAGCAGCACTTTTCATTTCAGCAACGCTTTCGCTTCGCTCCACTCAAGCTCAAGGTTACAGGTCACAGCTCAGTGGTGAGGTGCCTTCTTAGCCTACTTGTGTTGGTGACAGCAGCATAAGTTCACTGCCCACCGAAGTCTACTTCCACATTTGGTTTGGTGTAGTCTGGAGCAGAAAGTCTGGTGAACATACTCATGATATGGTTGCTCCTGGCTTTACTCTCTGATCCTGTCTGCTTCCTCTGGGTGCTCCACTTTGTGAGTCATACAGGAGTAAATAGACAGTGTGATTATGTTCCTTTCTATTCTCCTTCCTCGTGCCCTGATTAACAGAGATTTAGGGGCATAGTTAAGAGCCCCTTGTGCTGCATTAGAGCTGCTTTGGCTTCATTTCTTTTCCGCTAAAGCGGCACTAAGGTGTCCTTTTCCCCGCGCCATATTTACAAAGTGGCGCAATGCATGCATTGCGCCACTTTGTAATCCCTTGAACCACATTATGTCATTATGTCTGTGCCAGGCAGAATGTTTCCAATGGGGGAGTTCCAGTGCTAGAAGGCCGGCAAAAATGGTGCACTGAAATTTAACAGATTTCACTGCTCCATTTTTGGCGTCACTTTTAACGCCTGCTTAGAGCAGGTGTTAAAATGACGCTCCCATAGAAACCTGTAGGCCTCCTTGCACTTTGCTACACTAGCGTCAACATTTTTGACGCTAGTGTAGCAAAGCACCACAAAGACGTCACAAATGTTGACACTACTGTGCTAATAACCTCCATGGTGCGCCGTATTTTAAACACAGCACAACCATGGTGTTGTTAGGTGCTGATATGGGAGGGGTGAAGAAAAATTGGCTCATCAGCTGTGATGCACCACTTTTTCTTAAACAGGGATATTAGAATCATAAAGTAATAATTGGACCATAACACTGCTACCCCAATCTTCACAGTAATTAGGGTGGTGCAAATATTAGCTCTAGGGTGCGGTCTGGAACACAATTCATTCTCTCATTCAGTCATACAATTTTGTCCATTTAGTTTAAATAAATACGGAGTGTGACAGTGAGATGCAACTAATTCAGTACCGTGAAACAATTTACATGGCTGTGGAGGAGGGTACTAGAGGAGGGTACTAGAAGTAATCTGTGAAGAAAGTGATCTTACTCCCATTGCAGATTTGTCAAATCCCCCAGGCCCTGGATTCCTGCCCCACAGGATGCTATTGGAGCACACTGGGTAGAATATATTTTCAAAAGAGAATTTAACGGTCTTTCACCTTTAGGTGAAGGGAGAGACAGCAAAGAATCCATAGCCCTCGAAAACTCAATCCTACTGCACGCCATGTACTGGGCACAGGAGCCGGATGAACTGAAAGTTACTCCCAAATAGGAAAAAGTGATTGTGCTATACAGTACATTGTTCCCTATGTGAAAAGGCAAGGGTTTCTTGCACTTACACCCGCATTTCATTAAAAACGATTTAGTAAAATTAGTATGTAAATCTAAATTCCCCATAAAATCCACAAATTGCTGCACCAAACAGTGCTAGGCGTTGGGAGGGCACGCAATTAAAACCACATCATCGAGTAACACAGGGAGAGGGTCACCCCTCACCCTAGGCATGTCAAGCGTGCACCGACTAAGCTCCTTATGTAGTTCATTTATATATAAAATAAAAAGGAGCTGGGCGAGGACGCACCCCAGCTGTGCCCCTGACTTATACTGAATTTGTTTGTAAGTTTACTGTTCCTCCCAAATCTCACTCTAGGCTTGGTGCCTGTATGAAGGGCAATCAACATATGAACAAGAGCAGGGTCCATATCTAAATCCATTACCATTTGCCACAGCTTCCCTCAATTCACACAGACAAATGCCATTGACAAGTCCATGAATGCTAGGTATAGTTCGGATATTTTGGCCACTGTGTACTTGCCAATGATTAAGTTCAGATTAAGACATTTGTCAGTTGTGCCAAGGCCCTTTCTAAAGCCATATTGGCACTTGGCTACCATTTTATTATCGAGGCCCATTATATTATTCTATTATACAGCACTCTGCCCAGAATTTGTGCGGGAATGTCAATCAAGGAAATAGGTCTGTAGCATTTGGGATCTGACCTGTTGCCCTCATAAAAAATTGGAACAATTGTTGAACCTAGCCAAGAACATGGAACCATTGCCTGACCCAGACTTGTAAAATTTGTCAACAACAGGGCCCAGAGATCTATATTGCACTGTATATCGATGGGGACACCATCTGGGCCCAGAGCTTTTCCACCCAGGCCCTTCTGAATAGACGCAGCCAGTTCTTGAAGAGAGAATAATAGTGACAGTGGGGGGGAATCTTCCCCCACTCCAAGTCGAGGGAGAGCTACATTATCAGCATGATATATTTGAGTAAAGTGTTCCTTCCACACTTCCTTCCTTATGTGACAATCAATGGAAGATGCCTTATGATCCAAGGATGTAAGGTGGGAAAGAGCCCTCCAGAATGACTTACTGTCCTTTATACAGGCCGCATAAGGTAGTTGGCCCCACTGTTTACCAATTACTTCACTCCTGCATTTACTTATGGCAATTTTGTATGCTTTGCGCAGTTCTGGCACTAAACCTTAATTGCATGGTCTGGCAATTAAAGCCCTATGCAAGGCTCGATTAGCCCACAAACAATCTTGGTTAAACCACTGAGAACACCCTTTCTCAGCTTTAATGGGTTTAGAAAAAAAAGGTCTAATCCTCTCACATAAATCAATAAAAGCACCAACAACTGCACTAGGATCATCTGTATAGAGTTCTTTTTTTAACTGTTTTTATTGAATTTTGAAAACTGTAACAAAAACAGTACAGTGCAGGTCGTGCAATACAGAATATTCATAACATATTCCAGTACAATAGTAGTATCGAGCATGTACCAACCAGAGGCCAAACGCATCCAATATACAGGTGAAGCCCCACCCCCCTCTGCCCACCATAAAAAACATGAGACCAATCACAATATATATGCTATGAAAGATGGATAAATGGCAAAACCACAGTTGGTCGTCACTAATTCAATAGACTCATTCTGAGACGTCCCCACTCTCATTCTCCAAGTTGTCCACTGAGCTCCCGCCCTCCACACCCGAGAACTGGTCCAGTAATGTACCCTAAACCTCCAGGTCTATGAGTGCCTTGTCATCCCTGCATGTGCAACGCATATGTTGCTCCTCAGCCACACCCCACTCCATGAGGTCCCGTATCCAATCAGGGAGCACTGGACTCCGAGTACTCATCCATCCAATCGCTACTCTGCGCCTAGCCAGTACCGACGCTAGCTGGGCTAACTTATATGGAATATTCCGACCCGCAGCTTCTGAACCACCCCCATTAGATAGGCCATTGGTGTCGCCTCTATCCCCAAACCTATTATTTCCACTACTTTCACCACCACTTGGTGCCAAAAATTGTTCACCATCCTACAAGTCCAAGCCAGATGCAAGAAGGAAGCGTCAGGCACACCACATCTTAAACATCCTGCTTTACGCCCCGGGTCAATCTTATTTAAACGACTGGGCGTCAATCTTATTTAAATGACTGGGCATAAGGTACGTCCTGTGTACAAAGTTAAAGTGCAGTAACTTGAATCTATTATTAAAGGACACCCTATGCACCATGGACATAGCTAGATCACAATCAGAATCCGACATGGGTGCCCCCAGGTCTCTCTCCCAAGCCCTGCGACTCACTTCCACTATTTTTGATTGGTCCTCCCGGAGTGCTTTATAAAACCAGGAGGTCAAATGCAACCCATTTCCCCAGTTAATCAAACCATGAAGGATCGAGGAAGGAGCAGGAGCCACTGGGAAACCACTCCAGATCTCACGTGCCAGACTTTTGAGCTTAGCATACTGGAGGAATTGACCAGTTCCCACACCGAACATGTCTCTGGCCTCAGTAAAATAAATTAACTCCCCATTGGGGTAAAGATCTCCAACCACTTCGCACCCTCACAGGCTCCAGGCCTCCACAGACATGAACTGTTCCACTTCCCGAAAGAACAGAAGATCCCATATTCTCAGTTCCTGGTCGAACGGGGCCCGTCGAAGCACACGTTTAACTGCTTGCTCCCAGATCCCTGCAGTGAACCTTGCCAGATGGGGAACAACAGTAGTAGACCTGGCCCCGCGACCAAAAGATACACCAGCGCCTGCCTATCCTATACACCAGTGAACAGTCTCTTCTCCCAATTATCAGTATCTGTCATCCATTTAGCCGCGAATTGAAGATGCGCTGCATAGTAATAATGCCTGATATTGGGAATCGCCAGTCGACCTCCCCCAAAGTCACCCTGCAGAACCAACAAAGCCACTCTACTACGTCGCCCAGCCCATACTGGAAGAAATTAAGAGGCTATCCAACTTACGGAAAAACCGAGCAGTCAATGGATACATGGAGTTCTGAACCAAATAAAGGCACCGCAGCAGAAAGACCATTTTGGCTACCGCAGCCCTACCCATGACAGATAAAGGTAATTTATTCCAGAAAGAAACCGAGCGCTCCAACCCAGTAATCAACCGCTCAACATTATGGGGCTTATTACAACTTTGGAGGAGGTGTTAATCCGTCCCAAAAGTGACGGTAAAGTGACAGATATACCACCAGCCGTATTACGAGTTCCATAGGATATAATGGACTCGTAATACGGCTGGTGGTATATCCATCACTTTACCGTCACTTTTGGGACGGATTAACACCTCCTCCAAAGTTGTAATAACCCCCTATGTGTATTGTGTGCAGCCATAGTGTGCGTAACCCAGATGCCCAAGTAACGGAAACCAACCTTCACCTTCAACCGTCACCTTCCCACCTCAGAGAAGCCTCCGGCAATTCAGCCCGAGGGATACCGCAGAGAGACCCCAGGGGGAATAGGAGCAATTTTTTCTGGTTAACCCTGAGGCCAGAAACCACGCCTCCATCCTCTGTAATAACAGCAGAACCGAGACACTAGGTTCCCGGAGATACACCAGAGCATCATAAGCATACAGAGAAACCACATGGGTAACCTGCCCCACCCTGATCCCCCATGGGGCCAAACCCTCCCGAAGCCATATCGCCAATGGCTCCACAGCAAGAGCAAAAAGGAGAGGCGAGAGGGGACATCTCTGCCTTGTACCCCTACCAATCTCCCAGGCCTCAGAAAGTTCCCCCCCCACCCAAATCCGAGCAGTGGGAGCAGTGTATAATAGCTGCACCCAGGCACAGAAACCGGGACCAAATCCCATACCACGCAACACCTTCAGTAGATACCCCCACTCAACCATGTCAAAAGCCTTCTAAATATCCAAAGAGACCAGCGCCAATTCAGTTTTCTCACCCTCAGTCTCATGCAGGACATGTGCCAGACGGCGCAGATTGTAAGTTGTGCTGCGACCATGGATGAACCCACACTGATCCTCATGTACCAGTCCCTGAATCACCCCACGAAGTCGAGAGGCCAGGATTTTGCAAAGTATCTTAATATCACTATTTAACGTAGTGAGCGGACGATATGATGATCACCGGGGTCCCCCCGGCTTAAGCAACACAGAGACTGTGCCCTGTCGCATTGATTCTGGCAACCTTCCACACTCGCGGGCTTCCTCAAATACTTCCAGACGCTTCTCACGCAACATCAAAGAAAGCGTCTGGTACAATTCAACAGGAAACCTGTCACCGCCCAGGGACTTAGACAGATATCGCCGCCATCGCTTCGCTCACTTCCTCAATAGTAATCACCACATCCAGAGCATCTCTGCTCTCCATACTCAAATTTGGGAGGCTCATCCGCTTAAAAAAAAAAAACACTCCCTCTCCCAGAGGAACCAGACGAGCCCTCGAGACCAACCGCAGATGCTCCCTCAGGACCCTAAAAATAACTGCACATTTTGTAACTGTCTCACCCTTCACATTTTGAATATGCAGTATAGGAGGGGAATCCACTTCTCTCCTCAGAATCCATGCCAGAAGTTTACCAGCCTTATCCCCTTCCTGGTGTAGGCGCTGCCTATAGGCTCTGAGGGTGACCCGACTCAAAGTATTTCAACACTCGTCAACTTCCTTATATAATCTAAGTTCCTCCCTTTCAGCTGCTCTTGTTGCAGGGAGAGTATGCTGCAGTGCCCCTAGTCTCTCCTCCAGTCCAGTGAGCTCACACTCCATGCGCCTGCGCACTCCACACGCCGTCCCAATGCAGACCCCCTGCACCACCGCCTTCATGGCCTCCCACTCCAGTCCTCTAGAATCCATTGTATTCCAATTCAAGTTCATGTAACCAGTAATGGCCTCCCCCACACCATCCCTGCACCCCATACCAGCAAGAAATTCTGCTGGTAAACGCCAACTATGAACATCGCTAGCATCATCCGCCCCCAATTGTAGGAGCATCAAAACAGGAGCATGATCAGACAAAAACCAACTCAAGTGCGAGACCTCCAAGACCTGGGAGCCTTGTAGACCAGCTAACAGAAACCTATCTAATCGGGCATGCGTATTATGAGTTCTGGAGTGACAGGTAAACTCTTTACCCTCCGGGTGCCACTCTCTCCAACTATCCCATAACCCCAACTGACTCATCACATCCCATCTGGGGCTTGGTCCCTAGCTTCGGCGGAAGGTGATCCAACTCCCCATCTAATATACAGTTGTAATCCCCAGCCCAGATAATAGGTTTATCTAAACTCACCCCAAGGATCTCTGGGATGTTGGTATAAAAAGAGGGGTCATCCACATTGAGTGCATACGTGTTAAGAATAGTTATGGGTAAGCCATCCAGCATACCCTCAATTAGAACATACCTCCCCTCCACATCAGCCTCACTATACGTGTGGGTAAACGGAACCCCTGGAGCCACCCACACTGCCACCCCCCTCGCATAAGAGGAAAAGGAGGACAAAAACATTTGACCCCGCCATTTCTTAGAGAGCTTTTGAGCCTCTTCCTCCATCATGTGCATCTCTTGGAGACAGGCAATATGCACCTTCTGCCTCTTTAAAAAGGAGTGTACCCTGTATCATTTGGTGAAACTCTTCACCCCCTGACATTCCAAGACAACATATTAATCTGGCGACCCATAATGGAAGTGAATTACCAACTCCCCCACTCTCACACATCCCACTGACGGCTATCCACAATAGAAAGGGTAAAAAAGGTATCTCATGCCCGTCATTCCATAATATCTGCACTGTAAACCCAACAACAAACATTGACAAACTGAGCCAATTAAACCCCATAAACAATAAGCACCCACCCCAGACATACAGTATAACAACTGAAACAAACCACCATACTGCAGATCCAATCCGTAAATGCTGCCAGGACAACAGCCTAACCCCAGCTTCCCCATTAGAACCTACCACAAACGTAGAGCGATCTCCCCCCACCCCAGCCTCCAGATAGCATTGCCCACCCATGAACCATCATTGCAGCATGATATTAACATTGGCCCCCCATAAATTCTGACCATGCCCATATGACGACAGTGCCCCATCAGGGCCCAGTACACCATCACACATCATCACTGTCTGGAAGCAGCCCTCTCCCAAACGGGACCAACCCCCCCCCCCAGGAGAGGGCACTATAGGCAGGAAGTCAGCCCTGCGCAGAGGCCAGTAAGGAGTCCAAGTCCGGCTTACTGCCAGAGCCATCCGCCGTCCCGGCAGGAATCGCCGCCATTGTCCCATCTTGCTGTATCTCGATCCGGAGGGCAGGGTCCACATCCAACCCACGAGCCACCGTGTCCTCTGACAAGTCACCCTCGCGGATCCGCCAGTCAGGGCCATCAGACCTAGAAGTCCGATGAGCCACTCCACCAGTTCCAGTTAGCCTGCTCGGTGTCGCCTTATCCCACATTTCCAACCATCTCCAAACCTCCTCTGGTTGTTCAAAGAAATGGGACCTGCCTCCAGAGAGCACCTTCAAGGGCGCCGGATATAACAGCATATATTTGACATTCATGGCCCGGAGCTTCTCCTTTACCTCAAGAAAACTCTTCCATGAGTTCTGCACCTTGTTGGTGTAATCAGGATAAATGGAAACCTTCCCATTCTCAAAAACCGCCTTGTCCGAATCACAGGCTGCGTGTAGAATACAGTCCCTATCCCTGTAATTTAGGAGACGGGCGATGATGGCCCTCGGGGGCGCACCAGGCTGTGGCAGAGCCACAGTGCCCTATGAGCCCTCTCCACCACTAACATCCTGAAGAGGCCCACTGGCTGCAGTACATCCCTGTTCCAATTTTCTATGAAATTTTCGGCCGCGGACCCCTCCGCCTGCTCCGGGAATCCGAGCAGTCTGACATTATTCCGCCTGAGAGCGATCTTCAGCATCCTCCAGCCACAACTCCAATCTGCCCACCGTGGAGTTGGCCTGCGCCATCTGTAGCTCCACAATAGAGCCCTCCGCCACCTTGACCTTGTCCGATACCTTCCTGAGGTCCGCCTTGAGGAGGTTGACCTCCACCGCCACAGTTTCTATCTTGCCTTCAAGTGCCACTCTTGAACCCTGAATAGCGGCAAGAATCTCAGCTCGCGATGATTCTTCAGCCGGCATCGTCCCACTCTGGCCTTCCTCAGTCCCTCCCAGCCATGCAGCGCGCTGCGGCAAGGGCCCAACGGTGGTGTATTGTTCCATAGTGTTGCCCTGTGACACATCAGTCTGCCTACGTCGCCCCATCCCAGGGCAGCCATCGTACAAACCATATCTCCTGCCTTGAAGCTCCGAAAGACAAAGAGACACCCGCAACTCACAGTGTCTAAGGCCCGACCATCACTTCCGTGGCCTCATAGGTCAACCATACCCCAGCAGCAGGTAGACAGTCCAGAGAAGGTGTGCCAAGCACCACATAGGCATCTCTACAGACCAGCCACCCTCCAGTCCAGCAGACACAGGCAGGAGGCCAGAAATACTCTTGAAACCCAGGATATCCGGGGGTGGGGGAGACACCCCTCTACCAGTAGCACTCCCATCTGCTCTCCAACGTTTGGGCGCTCCCTCCAAGGGTCACAATCAGCAGTAATGAGCTCCCAATCGGGCGCTGTCCCAAACCTGCAGCTACTGCCTCCTCTGTGTCATGCAGGCATCTCCAAAATGCACCCGTGAGCCGCGGGCCCCCCTCTCATCAGGCATGCAGGCTACTCCAGCTCCAGGCCTCCAGGGCTCCAGGCCATGCCCAGAACCAGCCGGGCCGACCGGGCTCACTTCTCCTCACTTCCAAGGCACCAGAAGTTGGCAAGTGCCACCAACCATTCATTCATTGTGCACCCAATATAATATACTCCAGGGGAAGGATCCCCTTACCGGGATGAAACGCTAGGACAGGCCGCCGCAGTGGCCCAGCGCTGCAGTCCGTGCCGTCCAGCATGCTTGGCAGCCAGCGCCTCCGTGGCCCGGATCTGGCCAAATTCTAGCAGCGACGGCAGTCTGCGACCCCCAGGGATCCAGTAGATGCTGCTGACGGGGTGTACAATCCAAGGGCACCCCAGGATAATGTCAGGATTCGCCGGGATGGCAGGAGCTCACTAGGAGCACGTCCTGCCGGCCATCTTGCTTGGCCACGCCCCCCTCTGTACACAGTTTAGGACATTCTAGGATCTTCTTCAAGTTATCAGCAACTAGCCTATTGAGAAAATTAATAGGATCATCTAACTTCCAGCACAATCTAAAATTGTTGTTTGAGGGTTTTAAACCCATCAAATTTTTTGCACCCTGGTGAGTCCCCCCAACAGACACATTTAAAATGATTTCATTTGCATTGTGATCTCCGTATTCCGTTTCTACTATTTGGCCCGGTAATAACAAGCCTCTGAAATGATGTGAAATAAAAATATAATCAATTACTGAAGAGCTGCTGTTACCTCTATAAGTTTGCAATGCCTGCTTGGAAACCCCAGCCTCCTCCATAACATTATACAAATCTGCTGAGGCAACGGAAGCCGCCAGTTCATTTCCACATTCAAAATGCCTACTGGTTACTGTCCCGATACCTGCTCTGTCCACGTATGAGAGATGAGCATAAAAATCTCCCCCAAGGCAGGGAAAGAGTTGCTGTCCTTGTTGAATCCACTAATTCTAATTCACTAGTGTGGCAATATATGAAAAAAGGGCAGGACACTTTTGATTTGGAACATTGGTAAAATCATTGTTATAAAAATTAATGAAAATTTAATACAATTCTGCCAATCAGATAGTTCAACTTGGACCCTAATCCTACAATGTTCCAGCTCAATATTTTTCACCCACTATTTTTTATGTGAATAGTTCTGAGCACAAGGGTGCGATCATCATTCCCAAACATCAAAACAGCTGGATGATACAATGCCCGTAGGCAAATTTATCCAGGAAATTCTGCTACCAATAAAATTACTTCAGCTAACCAGTGTAACCTTCCTGCTTCTTGTAAACCTTTGGGGCCAGAATAGCCACACTGCCAAATAGCCCATTTGCAAGTCCCCCACTGTAGAGGTGACAGTCAATCCACTTTGTCACGATCCATCAGCAAAGGAAACCTATTAGAACAAACAATGGCCTCACAAGCCGGTCGTGACATGTCCCTAAACCCTCTCTGACAGGCTATAGCAGGGGGTTTGTAAAAATAACCCAGGGGCAATGCCATCATTTTAGTGTTTACATGAAAGCTTGATGAATATGGGGGTCATTACGACCTCGGTGGTCTTTTTGCAAGACCGCCGAAGTACCGCCGTGCTGAAGATTGCCAGTGGTGGCGGTCTTCCGCTCGGCGTATTATGACCATTGGCTGCTCTCCGTCCTTGTTCCGATGGAGAGCCGCCAACAGCCATACTGGCGGGAGGCGGGGAAGTGGAGGTTGCTCCGCCTCCACCGCCACACCAACAGAACACCACCCAGCGAATCATGACCTGTGATTCACTGTGGTGGTGTTCTGTTGGTGGTGTGGTGTCGGCGGAGCTGCCCCCATGGCTCCCGTCCCCTCCCGGAGGATCGTCGGACCATGTAAGTCGATCGTCCGTGAGGGGAGGGGGCTGGGGGGGTGTTGTGTGTTGTGTGGGTGCATGGGGGTGTGCGTCTGTGTATGTAGAGGGGGTGTGTGAGTGCGTGTATGCCTGCGGGTATGTCTGTATGGATGTATGCGTGTATGTGTGAATGTGGGTGTGCGTGTTTGACTGTGTGTGTGGATGTAGGCATGTATGTCGGCGTGTGTGTGTGTAAGTATGCAAGTATGTAGGTGGTGCCTGCGTGCATGTCGTGTGGGTATGGGTGCAGTGATGTTGGGGGTCGGGGTGGGGAGGGGGGCCCTGCCACCTTTGGGGGGTGGCAGGGGTGGCAGGGGTGGTGGGGGGGTAGGGGAGGGAGCTGGGGTGGGGATGGGGGGTGGGGGTGACCCCTATCAGTGCCAGGGAAGGAATTCCCTGGCACTGATAGTGCTTACCGCCATGGTTTTCATGGCGGTTCAGACCGCTGGAAAACCGCGGCGGTAAGCCGGGTCCAAATACCGCCGGCGGTATAGTGACGGACGCCGGGCTGGAGACCCAGGTCTCCAGCCCGGTGGTCGTCTCCGCCCTGGCGGGCGGAACGGAGAACTGGCGGATGACCATGGCGGTACCCGCCATGGTCATAATACGAAAAAAAGACCGCCAGCCTGTTGGCGGTCTTACCGCCGGTTCTCAGCCTTCCGCCAGGGTCGTAATGACCCCCACTGTCCCTAAAAGATTATTCACAAAAGATGAGTGCTTAAAATGAATTACCACACAATCCCCATCTATATTCTTTCATGAGGGCCCAATCCACCCAACTCTACGTACCATGAGAATATTTTTACTGTCCATAGGGTTAAAGTGCACATACGTATTTAATCAACTCATAAACTTATTACAGAGGCTACCCATGACTCTTCCTAATTCTTGTGCAGTGGGGGTACGCCTGCCAAAATTAACACATAGGGACACAATGCAGGCAGCAAGTGCAGTATACACGAGTTAGAAACAGGCACTGGGCCAGTGTTCCTATGCGTAACTGCTGAGTTTTTACTGTGACACAATGGGAATGACTCAGCAGGAATAGGATGATGAAGTTGGGGAGTTTGTGTAGTTTAGGAGAGAGTACTACATTGAGATGGCAACTGTTGTGTGGCTTTATTAGCCTGGAAAGTGGACTTTCCTGCTAAAATGGAAACCACGGGTGGACCACAGGCCAAAGAATTACCGGCATTCGCCTGTTTAACTGACCTAAAAGTGGCACATACAGTTTCAACTTGCTCATTATGAGCATTAACAAAGGTAACTATGGCTTGGTGGCTCTCAATCTTATCAAGACGCTCTGGCTGCAGGTAGGAATCAAACATTTTTGACAAATTGCTATATAAATCTTCCTCGAGGACATTAGCCGCCAACGTAGTTGGTGTGCAAGAAGACTGTCTTGGTGCCTTTTCAGGACCCTTTGCCTTTGCCTTCACCCTTGTTACTTGCTAGGCAGGGGCTGGTGCTGTCGTTTGCATTGGTCCCCCTACTGGCACGGTAAATAAATGAGAAGGTGATTTAACCTGAAACTGTCTCCCTCGTAACTAGCCTAAATCATCGTCAGTATACTTCTCGATTACCTGGGCTGAGGGTACCACTGGGGGCAGCATGGACTCACTGACACTTGTGCTGATTTCTGCCACGCAGATGTGAGAAGAATTTAGTGTAGCATTATTATTGTCAGTTAGAATATCACCAACGCCCACCCGACCGAGCTACTACTGTCGCCCAGTGAGAGCAATTTCATTGCTCACTACTGCCACTGTGCGCTCCAGCATTAGAACAATAGTCGTTGGTTTGCCAGGGGTCAGAGCCTGAATATACCACCTCTTTGTGCTTTCCCATGGTTACAATAGATGCTTCAAAAGATGCAAAGGCACCTCACATTGGCTCTCACAAGGCCTTAATGTCAGCTGTCAACCTTTAGCAAAAATTGAAGAGGGGGGGCAGCCCATCCACGGCCGCTCCAGGGCCACACAGCGATCCATGCTTTTAGCACATTTTGTGGTGACAGTGCCAACTCTAATTTCCATTCCTGCTCTATGTCTCTTTTTGCTGTCACCAAACCCAGCCATAGAAGTGTCTTATGGTATCTGTTTCCTTCAATGCCCTCCGTAATATGCAGCAGGATTATCCTGGGGTCCCAAGGGACAGTCCACCGCAGTACCCCTCCCAAAGTATCCAAGACATGGTCCCAAAAGGCAGTGAGGGCAGGGCACGGTCAGAAAGTGTGTATCAGATTCCTCTTGGGGTGGTTGCACCGCAAGCAGTTCCTTGAGGGGATAAGCCTCGTTTTGCACAGCTGAATCTGAGTGAGGAATGTGTAATGTAATAGTTTGAACTGTATCAGTCAAAATTGAGACGTGATCACTGTGTCTCTTGGAGCAGCAATCAACTCTATCCAATATTCATCATCTAATGGACCTAAATCTGTCTCCCAATCCTCCCGCACCCCAGGCATGTTGTCAGGCATGTTCCTGAGGAGCATGCAATATATTTCAGAGAGCTTATGTTCTGTAGTGTCGGTCAGGAGCAATTTAGCCACTTAGAGGGAGTATTCAGAGATATCTCCCTATGATTGTAGATAGGGCTGAAGCATGTGCCTGAGTTGGAGATATCAGAAAAATTAGGAGCGGTGGAGATTGTATTCTGATTGTAGTTCTAGAAAGGATTTCAACAGCCCCTCCTGTAGGACATCTCCCAGTGCCGAAATACCGATGGTCTCCCAAGCGGAGAACCCGCTAAGGGCTGCCACCTGAGGAAGTCGGGTTCCTCACCATAATGGGGTCTCCAGTGTGTGTTTGGCAGTTCATCCCATATACTTAAGTGCATCCGTCCATGCCCTTAACACAGCCTGTAAAGCCGAGGGTAGGTGAGCAGGGTTTGCTCCCCCATGAAGCAAATAGGATAGGTGGCATGTCCCATAATCCACCCCTCTGAGGCATAAGCCGGATTGTCAAATCTGTGGTATCAGCCGTCATTCAGGATGAGAATGTGAGCCGCCAGTAATAAAGAAGCATGTCTGGGGTGGCCAACCCCGCTAAAGGTGGGTCGGTACCTGTTGGAAAATGGGTTATTGGTAGGGCAGGTAGGTACCTACACCTAGCAACAAGCCACTAACCTCCACATAGGTACAGTTAGGTCTCAGTAAATTAATCCCAGCTCAACCCTTGGTAGCTTGGCAACGAGCGTCAAGGCTTAACTTAGGAGACAAAGTGTAAAGCATTCAAATATCACAAAACAGTAATTAAATAAAACACAGGAAACAGTTTAAAAATCCAAAACCAATTTATAAAAATAGTTTAAATTTTTATCTTTAAAATGACACAAAAACGATTAAAATCGGTTCAGGGGAACCGGAGATATGAATTTTTAAAGAATTATTACTTTTCTAGCGCTTAGAAACAAAAAGCGGCAATCGGGTCATCTGGTTGCACCTCGACCGGGGCAAAGTCAAACTTTCAGGCCGACCGCGATGGAGCCCTGCTCGGCTACAGGTCGCGGGAGGCCTCGGTTAAAAAGTTACCTTCTGACTTAGTCTTTATTTTGAAGTTTTTCTTCACCGGGACGAACCTGCCAGTTGAATCCGACCTCTTGGAGCCCTTGTCCGGATACGCGATGTGGGTTTCCTCGGTGGAGACTTTTACCTTCGGACTTAGTCGTTTTTTCGAGATGAAAATCCTTCGACCGGGGTAAACCTGGATCTTGATCCGACGTCCATGGAGCCCTTCTCGGATACGATGGCTGGGAGGTCCCGGTCAACTTTTTACGTTCGGATTTAGTCTCTTTTTTGGATGTTTTTCTTTACCGGGACGAACCACGAAGTCAGGCCGGGTCGCGGTTGAGGCAAGCCGGCTAGAATTTCCGCGGCGGGTCGGTCCCTCTCTGGAGCTTTTTTCCAAAAATTCTCAAATCTTTTCCAAACTTCTGGGGCTTCACCCAGATGTTCTTTTAAGGTTCTTTTGGGGTCCACAGCTCACCCCAAGGGTCCAGAAGTTCTGTGATGGTCCTTGGGGGGTTCAGACTTCAACTCCCAGAATGCACCTGGCGCAAACTCCTTTTTGGCCACTGGACAGTGGTCAGCTGGTCGCTTTCTTCAGGAGTTGGTGCAGGGGACTCTGGTTTAGCAATTTTTCACCTGTAGCAAACAGGGAGTCCCTCCTTGAACCAGTTGAAGCCAGGCAAAGTCCTTCTTGTGGTGAAGCCCAAGTGTGCAGCTGGTGCAGTCCTTCTGAGTGCAGGGTCCAGGTGCAGGCCAGGGGTCCAGCAGGGCAGTCCTTCTTCTTTAGTTCCTTTCTTGTTGAATTCTGGAGGGGATCTGAGGCGTGGGTGCAGGTCTGCCAGTTTTATCCTTGCTCCTGGGTGAAAAGCAGGGGGGCCCTGGTTCTCCAATCAGGGACAGGGTCGTCCCCCTGTGATGACCACTTCCTGGGAAGTGTGGCAAAAATCCATCCCAGAAGGCAACAGTCTCTAAAAATCCAACATGGATGAATCTGATTTTTGGAGGTTACATCTGGCGGAGCCCACCCACTGGTGTGGCTAAAAATCATAAACACACCCCTCTCCTGCCCTCTCCTAATCTAATCAAGGGGGCACCTAATTGTCTGGGGTTGCAGGATGTGGGGGTGTTGCTGGGTGCTGCAAATGTCCTTCTCTGCCTTTGAAGACCAGTTTGGCAGCCCTCCCCCTTCCTGCCTCACCATCTGCTGAGGGGAGATTCTCTCCCCCAAGCACATTCCTTTGTGTGAAGTCAGGCCACTTCACACCTCATCAAGGTAGCCTGGCAGAAGCTGCTGCAGGCTGGCCAATCAGAGCACAGCAGCAAAAACAATGCAGAGCTGAAATTGGCAACTTTTTAGGTAAAGTCTAAACTTTTTACCTGAACTAGTTATATTAAATCCAACAACTGGAAGTTGTGGGATTTATTACAACAATCAATTTGATACCAAATTCTTGGTATGTAACATTTAAGGAGACTTTAAAATTTAAAATAAAGTCTGCCCATTCTAGCCTATGAAGGCCATTTACTTCAATGAGGGAAAAACGAATTTGGCTGTTTTTACCTCACCAGGGCTTATAAATCTATTTTTATAAAGTCCCTGCTTATAGTTACATGGCACCCAGCCCTAGGGGCACATAGGGCACACCTTAGGGGTGACTTATATGTAAAAATAAGGTAGTTTAAGACTTTGGAAGTACCTTTAATTCCAAAGTCGAATTTGCATATAACTTTAATTTAAAAGCAGCCAGCAAGCCAGGCTTGCTTTTAAAATGACACTGGGCACCTCAGCAGTGCACCTAGGTGTGCACCACCTATGCTGTGGTCCCTAAACCTACATGCCCTACCATATACTAGGGACTTATAGGTAGGTTAACTTAGCCAATTATAATTAGCCTAATTTGCATATCCATTTTACACAGAGCACAGGCCCTGGGACTGGTTAGCAGTACCCAGGGCACCATCAAAGTCAGGAAAACACCAGCAAAAAGAGGAAAATGGGGGCAAAAAGTTATGGGCCCTCTGCAATCAGCCCTGTTTTCTCGCACAACCCCCCCCCCAGCCCACACACCCAGGAGACTCAGCCCAACCCTGGGAGAGTCTTCCTGGCTTGTTAGGCGAGGAAGACAGTGAAGAAAACTGGCTGTCCCTTTGCAGGGCCTACTCTGCCTTATATCCTCCTGTCAGGGTCACTCCCTATGGGTAGTGAAGCCATCCCAACAGTAAAAGGACCCAACACAAACTGAAACTTTCCTCTAGGGGGGTCTTCCTCCTTTCTCTCTGCCAACTTGGGTAGTGAGGTGCCCACCTCCCCTACTCCAAACTTTGCTAGGGCAACACCTAGCTTACCCAAAGAGGTCACCCAACACTTGAGCAACCCCACCATGACCAATAGGGTCAGAGGGCCTACTTTACTATTGGCCCTGGGGTCTGCCTCCCAGGCCAAGTACAGTGCTGCCAGGAAGGCTAGCACCCAGCAGAGGCTACTGACAGCTGTCAGTACCCAGAACCACACCCTAAGCTCTCCACTGACAGGTGGCTGAGCTGCTTTAGGGGCATCTTTGGGGTCCTGGCACCCCTCTTGCTGTCTAGAGTGGGGGGCTACCACCTCCTGTGACAGACACCCTCCTTCCACTCTCCCTTCTGTCAGTGCAGGGGCAACACCTTGCATCTGGACAGCTGCCTGACTACTCAGGACTTCCTTGGGGTCAGGTGAGGCCTCACCAGTGCCAACTCTGGGCTCCCCCCCCTACTGGGGCAGAAGGCCTTTGGCTCCCTGGAACTCTCTTTAAGAGTGGCCTACCCTTCCTTTTCTTCTTTCCTTTTCTTGGGGACCCCTGTCTCCTAACTTTAGGGACTGACTCCCCAGGACTTTGGGTTGGGGGGGCGCCCTGGGCGACCACCCCATCTGGGACCAGACTCACCTCTGGGAGGTCATTGCCCAGGATACAATCTAGGGGGAGGTCAGCACTGACTACCACCCTAATCCAGTCAAGGATACCCTCCCTCTCTAGGGGCACTATGGCTACAGGTTTGGAGGTGACCTCCCCTGTGGCTATCCTGACTTTCTTTGTCTTTCCTGGGACATACATGTCTGGCGTCACTAACCGGTCACTCACTATAGTGTGACTGGCACAGGTGTCCCTCAGGCTAGTGGTAGGGATCCCATTCACTTGAATGTGGTGGAAGTGCCTACTCCCACCCTCAGGGATCACCAGCTTACCATCTGGTCCTGTCTCCCAGCACAATGCTAGGAGGACTTCATCATCTGAGGAATCCTCCTCTATGGCTACACTGGACAGCCCAGTGCTAACCACCTTCCTTGGACAGGCTGCATCTCCTCTGAAGTGACCTGTCTGCTGACAGTCAAAGCAAGCCCTACTGTCCAAGAGTTTTTTTAACCCTGGGTCTCCCTGTCTCTGCTTGTCAGAGTGGGAGTGGGATTTACTCTCCTCCTTCTTAGGGTTCTGGGGTACAGAGGGAGTCTCTGTGGTGGGCTTACCACCTCCCTCCTTAGGTGTTTGGTGACCTGTCCCCCCCTTCTTGGAGTCTCCCCCCTGGGACTTGACAACCACCCTGGTTCTCAACCACTCATCAGCTGCCTCCCCTAGCTCTCTAGGGTTGGTCTGCTTAGAGTCCACTAGATGCTGGCGTAACCTTTCTTGGATACAATTGGTCAAGATGTGCTCTCTCATGATCAGATTGTATAACCCCTCATAAGTATTTACTTTGTTGCCAATAATCCAGCCCTCTAGTGCCTTTAGTGAGGTGTCTACAAAGTCAACCCAAGACTGGGTACTGACCTTCTGGGTGTCCCTGAACCTCATTCTATATTGCTCTGGGGTCAGACCAAACTTCTTGGCTAAGCACCTCTTCATACTAGGGTATGAATCTGCCTCCTCCCCCCTTAAGGTCAGAAGCCTATCCCTCCCTGAGTTGGGGACCAACTCCCACAAAAGGGAACCCCAGTATTGAGGCCTAACCCTTCTCATTTGGAGTGCCCTCTCAAAGGCCCCCAGCCACTTATCTATGTCATCCCCCTCTACATAAGCAGGAACTACCCCCTTGGGTAATCTGGGGCAAACTCCCCCACCCATGGACACCTCAGCTTCTTTATCGCTGCTTCCATCTCTTTTCTCTTTGTATGCCCACTTTTTCTTTTCTAGGGCCAGCTTCTCTGCTTCCAAAGCTATGTATGCTAGCTGGGCCTCCAGCTCTCTTTCTCTGATGGATGGGTTCTCTCCTCCTGAAAGGACCCCCTTCCCACCACTAGCTTTGGATCTGCCCCTAGTGACTGTATTTACTGAGGACCGTTCTTCCTCATCCTCACTTAGGCTCAGATGCCTTCCCTCCCCTGAGTGGTTAGAGCTTCCATCCTCCCTTCTTTCTCCCTCCTCTGGAGCTTCTTCTGACTCTACCTCTTGGGCCTCAGCCCATGCTGACAGGGATGTGATCAGGATTTGCTTCCTGAGATCAGTGGTTGCAGGCAACCCTCTTTCAATACACAACCCCCTAAGCTGGACTACTGTCAGTGTGGGTAGGCTAGCCAGATCAAGCTCCATGGTTCCCTAGTTTTGTGTCAACAAAAACTTTTTGCAAAAATTGGAAACAAGAATTTAGAAAAATCACAAAAATTCAATAATTGAAATTAATCCAAATTAAAAATTAAAAACAATTTTTGCACTAGGACAATTTAAAGGATTTTAAATTTGTTTTACCCAAAACTGTAACGTGATATTGAACACAAGTACAGGATCCCGTCGCTGCTTCCAATTATGTTGGAAAATGGGTTATTGGTAGGGCAGGTAGGTACCTACACCTAGCAACAAGCCACTAACCTCCACATAGGTACAGTTAGGTCTCAGTAAATTAATCCCAGCTCAACCTTTGGTAGCTTGGCAACGAGCGTCAAGGCTTAACTTAGGAGACAAAGTGTAAAGCATTCAAATATCACAAAACAGTAATTAAATAAAACACAGGAAACAGTTTAAAAATCCAAAACCAATTTATAAAAATAGTTTATATTTTTATCTTTAAAATGACACAAAAACGATTAAAATCGGTTCAGGGGAACCGGAGATATGAATTTTTAAAGAATTATTACTTTTCTAGCGCTTAGAAACAAAAAGCGGCAATCGGGTCATCTGGTTGCACCTCGACCGGGGCAAAGTCAAACTTTCAGGCCGACCGCGATGGAGCCCTGCTCGGCTACAGGTCGCGGGAGGCCTCGGTTAAAAAGTTACCTTCTGACTTAGTCTTTATTTTGAAGTTTTTCTTCACCGGGACGAACCTGCCAGTTGAATCCGACCTCCTGGAGCCCTTGTCCGGATACGCGATGTGGGTTTCCTCGGTGGAGACTTTTACCTTCGGACTTAGTCGTTTTTTCGAGATGAAAATCCTTCGACCGGGGTAAACCTGGATCTTGATCCGACGTCCATGGAGCCCTTCTCGGATACGATGGCTGGGAGGTCCCGGTCAACTTTTTACGTTCAGACTTAGTCTCTTTTTTGGATGTTTTTCTTTACCGGGACGAACCACGAAGTCAGGCCGGGTCGCGGTTGAGGCAAGCCGGCTAGAATTTCCGCGGCGGGTCGGTCCCTCTCTGGAGCTTTTTTCCAAAAATTCTCAAATCTTTTCCAAACTTCTGGGGCTTCACCCAGATGTTCTTTTAAGGTTCTTTTGGGGTCCACAGCTCACCCCAAGGGTCCAGAAGTTCTGTGATGGTCCTTGGGGGGTGTGGACTTCAACTCCCAGAATGCACCTGGCGCAAACTCCTTTTTGGCCACTGGACAGTGGTCAGCTGGTCGCTTTCTTCAGGAGTTGGTGCAGGGGACTCTGGTTTAGCAATTTTTCACCTGTAGCAAACAGGGAGTCCCTCCTTGAACCAGTTGAAGCCAGGCAAAGTCCTTCTTGTGGTGAAGCCCAAGTGTGCAGCTGGTGCAGTCCTTCTGAGTGCAGGGTCCAGGTGCAGGCCAGGGGTCCAGCAGGGCAGTCCTTCTTCTTTAGTTCCTTTCTTGTTGAATTCTGGAGGGGATCTGAGGCGTGGGTGCAGGTCTGCCAGTTTTATCCTTGCTCCTGGGTGAAAAGCAGGGGGGCCCTGGTTCTCCAATCAGGGACAGGGTCGTCCCCCTGTGATGACCACTTCCTGGGAAGTGTGGCAAAAATCCATCCCAGAAGGCAACAGTCTCTAAAAATCCAACATGGATGAATCTGATTTTTGGAGGTTACATCTGGCTGAGCCCACCCACTGGTGTGGCTAAAAATCATAAACACACCCCTCTCCTGCCCTCTCCTAATCTAATCAAGGGGGCACCTAATTGTCTGGGGTTGCAGGATGTGGGGGTGTTGCTGGGTGCTGCAAATGTCCTTCTCTGCCTTTGAAGACCAGTTTGGCAGCCCTCCCCCTTCCTGCCTCACCATCTGCTGAGGGGAGATTCTCTCCCCCAAGCACATTCCTTTGTGTGAAGTCAGGCCACTTCACACCTCATCAAGGTAGCCTGGCAGAAGCTGCTGCAGGCTGGCCAATCAGAGCACAGCAGCAAAAACAATGCAGAGCTGAAATTGGCAACTTTTTAGGTAAAGTCTAAACTTTTTACCTGAACTAGTTATATTAAATCCAACAACTGGAAGTTGTGGGATTTATTACAACAATCAATTTGATACCAAATTCTTGGTATGTAACATTTAAGGAGACTTTAAAATTTAAAATAAAGTCTGCCCATTCTAGCCTATGAAGGCCATTTACTTCAATGAGGGAAAAACGAATTTGGCTGTTTTTACCTCACCAGGGCTTATAAATCTATTTTTATAAAGTCCCTGCTTATAGTTACATGGCACCCAGCCCTAGGGGCACATAGGGCACACCTTAGGGGTGACTTATATGTAAAAATAAGGTAGTTTAAGACTTTGGAAGTACCTTTAATTCCAAAGTCGAATTTGCATATAACTTTAATTTAAAAGCAGCCAGCAAGCCAGGCTTGCTTTTAAAATGACACTGGGCACCTCAGCAGTGCACCTAGGTGTGCACCACCTATGCTGTGGTCCCTAAACCTACATACCCTACCATATACTAGGGACTTATAGGTAGGTTAACTTAGCCAATTATAATTAGCCTAATTTGCATATCCATTTTACACAGAGCACAGGCCCTGGGACTGGTTAGCAGTACCCAGGGCACCATCAAAGTCAGGAAAACACCAGCAAAAAGAGGAAAATGGGTGCAAAAAGTTATGGGGCCTCTGCAATCAGCCCTGTTTTCTCACAGTACCACTTTCCCAAAGTTCCCCTGCTCCACATCAGAAATTCTCAGCAGGGCATTACCTTTCCTGAAGAAGGAACAGGCAATCGGATATGGAAAGTTTTGAAGCTCATATAGGAGTTTTGGCACGGCTACCATTTTAAAAATGGCCGAGTGCCCCATCACTGAATATGGCATAGTGGACCAATATTTTGTATCCTTTGCCAATCCCTGAATCAGGGAGTGTAGATTGGACTCATAGGCACTGGCTTTGTCTAATGTAAAAAAACACACCCAGACATTTAAAACCTCTTGAGAGCATCTTCAACCAAGGCGCCCAAGTTATGGATTGGGGATAAGGGGAAATGCAGTAGATGGCTGATTTGGTCTCATTCATGTGGAGACCTGAGTAAGTCCTGAAAGTTTTCAGTATTTGCAGGGCACGAGGCCCAGACCCCTCAAGTTTATATAGAAACAATACAACCCGCATAAAGGGACCTCCTATCACTCACTCACTCAGTCCACTGAAAACCACAGAACAGATCTTCCACTCACACCCATGCTGCCAACAGTTCAATGGCAAGTGCGAATAATGTAGAGGAGAGGGACCAACCCTGGTGAGTCCCTCTTTGGATTGGAAACCAATTGGACACCGTCTCCCGCCACACACACTCGTGCAGTCAGGCTGGTATACAGCAGGCGAATATAGCTGATGTAACGCAGGCCAAATCCATAGCGGCGGAGCAGCGCAAAGAGATCATCCGAACTGACTGTGTTGAAAGCTTTTTGAAAGTCACCCATCAGTAATGCTTGGTGACCCGACAGTGCCTGGCTCAGTTCCAAAGCATTGTAGACCCTCCTAATATTATGCCTGGTAGGCAGATGGGGCATAAATCCAGATTGATCTGGGTGAATTAACTGAGGAAACACATCAGCTACCCGCGTAGCCAGCATCTTAGCCCAGACGGTTACCTTGGTATTGAGTGGGGATATCGGCCTGTACTGTTCACATTTTGTGCCCGGAAGGCTTCGCTTCAAGATCACAGCACTCACTCCTGCCCATAAATCTCAGGGCAGCTTCCCTTGGTCCAGGGCCTCGTTGAACATACATAACAACATGGGGCCACTCTGGGGCCAAAGCAGGTGCCAACATTCATACAAGAATCTGTTGTGTCCCAGCACTTTTCCCCCATGGAATTGTACTAAGGCCACCCTAAGCTCCTCGCAGGTGACTTCAGCCTCCAGAGCTTTCCGCGTTCCTGGCGTCAAAATGGGTATAGGCACATCTGTTATGAATTGTTCTAGGTCTTCGGGGAGCCCAACGTTCCTTCCCCAAACAGATTGCCATAGTACAATGCAAACTCAGCTGCTATATTCACGCTACCAATGATGTATGTCCCCCCTCCAGGAATGCAACCGGGGCCCCGGACTGCTTGGGTGTGCAGAGCCAGTGCAGAGTTTTACTTGCTTTATCGCCCCATTGATATATGCAGCAATGAGTGTCCATTCAACTCTCCTGAGTGAGCTCCTGTTTGAGGATATTGGGTGTGAAGGAAATCCTGGAGTAGCTCCTCCTTCATCATGTCCAAGTACTGCCTCTCCAGGGTGAGAACTGGTGTCTCAAGGTCTTCTACTCTCTGGCGGGCACAGTTCAGCTTGCTCTTACAGAAGCTGATTATATCTCCGCTTGGACTTCTGAGTCTCCCACATTATAATAGTGGAGTCAACCGATCCGCGATTCACCTCGGAGAACCTCTTGCACATGGGCACACAAGACTTCCTGAATTTCTTCCCCCACAGGAGTCACCCACTTAATTGTCAACTCATCACGGCTCGGGGGAGTGCCCACACCACCTTAATATGTAAGGCAGAGTGGTCAGACAGGCCCCTTGCCATCAAGCTAAAATTCCAGACTCAGTGGTTCTCTCAGCAAGGCATCAGGAGGTAATCTATATAGGTGAAAGAGCAATGATCTCTGGAATAGAAGGTACACTCTTTTTCCATCAGGTGGTGTGCCTTCCATACATCCTCTACCAGCATATTATGCAGGAAACCTGACATCAGCGTAGGGCCTCCTCCAGCAACAGAGGTTGCACCAAGGACATTCTAGTCTAGGGTCTCAGACAGCATTAAAGCCCCCCCACAAACCATGGTGCCTTGGTAGGTCCCAGAGGAGAGCGCCCAGTACATTTAGAAGGGCTGTGGTGAAAGGAGGAGGGGCATAGACACTGACAATGGGGACTGGAGAACCCCCCAATGTGCTGGAGATCCCCACAAATCTGGCCAAACTGTCATGCCTTGTCTGTGTTACCATCAGAGATCCCACCTGTGCAGCAGAATTGCCACCCTCCAACCCCGGTGAAAGCCTGAGTTATAAACCCAGTTATAGCTTCAATGGTGCGTCTCTTGTAGAAAAAGGATATCAGCACCATAATGGTGAGCCACACTAACCACAGTGCCATGCTTGATTTCGTCTAGTGGTCCATTTACGTCCACAAGAGAAACAACAGCCCTTACAATGGCTTTAGATCACATCCCTCCCCCATGTGGTCCATTCTGGGTGGTGATGTAGTGTGTGGTCAATGTGTGAGGTGTAAACATCTCACTAAGCTGCCATCTCTGTGATGCATGAATTTAAATGTGGGATCAAGCACTCAAACAAGAACAAGAACCCTGCCCCCGCAACCCCTCCTTCATCGAACCCTCCCCATACATCGCAAACAAGAAGTATCTGTCATGTATCTCTAGGGGTGAAGCCAACTGGGTTGCCCAAAATGTCTCTGTCTCCCCTTAAGAAGCAACAGCCTATCCAAGTCCTGAAAACCCAACCCCTCAAATGAATAAGGAAGAACTTCCAGAGAATAGGAGCAGTAGGTAGATTGGGAGTGGTGAAGATAAACAGGTACCTAGTGCGGTTGCTCGCTCCATGTTTGTGCATGTGTCAGTGCTATATCTGTCTGTGACCCTGATGGCACTAAGGGATGTGCAAAGAGCTTGATGTAGTGTCAGCGGTTGAGCAAAGAAAGGGTGTACCATCTGTCACCCTGCAGCATCTTATCTCTCAAGGACTCTCTTGGGCCCTAGAGTCCGGACTCTTTGGTCTCCTCGCCATTGGCATTTTGTAGCAGCAAAGCACAACTCACCCACGGAGCTCCCAGTGCACCCCCTCGCCTTCCTCCCGTCCTCCCATTCCAGCCCACCTCGGTGCAAAAAGGTTTGCTGCCACGGAGTTTATACCCATAGCTCTCAGTTTTTGCTTAGCCTCCTGGAATGAACGCCACTGTTGTTGAACCTTTTGCTTATAGTCCAGAAAAACCATCACTGGATTGGAGTGTCAAGACAGAGCTTCTGCATTTCGCGCCATTCCAGTGACCACGTTGGTGTCCGCAAAGCTGAGGACATGAGCAATGAAAGGTCTAGGAAGGGCCCTCATAGTGGTTTGGCCATCAGGGTGTGGAGTGCTCGTTCCACAATAAAAAAGTTCAACAGATACTCCACCGGCACCCAGCTCTTAAGCCCATTGGAGATAAAAGAGGTGGGCGAGGACCCTTCTGCCCCTTCCAGGATGCCCACGATGCAAAGGCTGTTGCGCCTAGACCTGCCCTCCACATCCTCCATGCTTGCCTCCATTTGATTCACTTAATTCATGCAATTTGACAGAATTCTCAGTTTCAGAAACACTGCTTGCAACCTCTGTGACCCTGAGGGTCGATTTTGGCAAGTCTTGTCGAATCACATTTAGAACTGCAGAGTTTTGGGCCCCTCCTCATACTGGGTCCCTTCCCCAGCCACGCCAGTCTCTACTGCTGGGGGTAGGGGGGATTTGTTAAATTTGTCTATCTTTGATTGTGATAACGAAGACAAGGGTTTGTCTCTCACGATGATGCTCACGCGACCGAAGACCCAGTGGACTGCCCAGCAGGTTTCAACAGTTCCGCAGTTTGGAAGGTGTGCAAAAAGACTAAATCCAATGACCTCTTAGCTCCTACCGCAGCTCCGTCACTCTCATACACCTCAAGCAACAGTAGAGGGCCCGCCGGCTTAAGGCACCGAGGATCCTGGTCCTATCCATGGGTCCGCCTGGGCTCCTGTTGTCTCAGCTACCCTTGTGCTCTTGGGAAAGGCTGGCCACCACCTGACTCCATTGTGCCGCTTAGTGTGGTGGAACTCATAGAACTCTCCACTGCGCCATTCATGCCAGCGCAGCTATGCCGGAAGCTCCACTGTGGGGATGCTACTGAGTCCCAGAGGGGGTCCCATGCCAAATCTCCCACATTCATCATCCCTCAGTACATCGCAGATCTGCTTAGGCCAAGATCAGCGCCTCTGGGGCCTCTCCCCTAGAGTGCCTCCAAGTAGTCTCTTCAGAGGGCCCCCTTCCTACAATAGCTCATCTCGTGGGATCAGGTGAGCAGTTCCATCTTTTGAGGGCCCTCTTTCATCAGTGACCATATGCTGCTGTGTTGCACTGGGGTCGCGCATCCGGGCCCCAACTGTATCTGCAGGGCCTAGGCCAGCACCACCTCCTCTAGGCCTTTCAGCCCCTCAGAGTCTTTCCCAACTCAGCCTTCTCTTAGGGCCGTGTGGCAGGCCCATTGCCCCTGGAGGTATACGGGCAGGAGGCCATAGCAGGACAATCGCTCCTGGTGTGTGTGCCAAATCTAGAGCCGAGGGCTCTGGCCCACGGCACTACAGGCCTGGAAGGGCCTCCTTTTATTTTAGGATTAGAATGGGCCTCCTGTTGGCTCCACAAGCTCGGTGGATGGAGCTCGCAGGTATTTATTTATGGCAGTTGTCTCGACCAAGACCTGACCAAGTCTTACTGCCTCCTCCGCAGCCCAATATGATATAGCTGGATTGGCACCCCAATATGATATAGCTGGATTGGCACTACAGCATCTCCGGGGTTGCCGCCGTCAGCCCTCAATGGTAGCTACCTCTATGCACTCGATCTGGGCTAATCGCCCTGGGGAGCTGGCAGCTGGAGCAGGATTTTGCGCAATGCGAGGGAGCTCGTTAGAGCCCGACCACCATATTTAGCTGCTTGGCCACCTCTTTATCTTCATTTTGCATGTTCTTGTTCATGTAGGCACGAGTGTGGACTGGTTGTTCTCAGAAATTTTACTGCGTGAGGCCATCTATATCTAACTGAACCTCATCCCTGTAACCTTTTTGACCATTTTTGTGCTGAAGGATTTTGATAATTCTGAGCACACCTCTACATGAAAATAGTCGTGAATTTCAATCTCAAAACAGCCAAGGTGATATAAGATACCTTCGTATGTACCCTATTATGTGTGACTGGATGTAGGACAAGCATTCATTATTTATCTCACTGAACCATATTCCCATAAAGCTATCGAGATACTTTCAAATGGAAATAGCAGTCTATACACTAAGGTAAAATTCTGGAAAATCTAGGTCTTTCATAATCATAACATGTCTTTTCTTTTTTAATCATTAGTTTCATTGAGTCATTCAACCTTGCATATTTTTCCTTGGCAGTCTGAACAGTGCCAATGTGTACATGCCCATTTTTATCTTTTTTTTTAACATTTATCTGTTTTTATTTTTTAACTTCCATTTACCTCGCTATAGCCGAGAACGTACAGTGTTACAATCAGAATTACGTAAGAACTCTGCCTTGCTTCTCAGCCGAGCACAAGTATTTAAGGAACTTAATCTATATTTTTCAGTTTTTCAGTGTATTTCTGTTACTGTTCTTTTCTTGCTCCCTAATGTTACTACTCATTTATTTAACCTAAACATTGATTTGCAGTAACATCCTTCTGATGAGCTTAACGCTAGCATACACTGTGCACAGTCTCTCCCTGTATATTTCTTACATTGTTGATTACCTGTATCATCAGAAGAGTCGACATTAGGGATTTTAGAAAATGTAAACACATAGGATGAGTACTCAGATTGGGGTGCAGTACATCCTCGAGTAACTACTCACAAAGGTAAAATGACACATGAGTAAATCTACATGTGTAAATTTACTCTTACACTTTTGAGTAACTTTATTATGTTAGGCTATTCTCTATTTACAAGTGTAAATTACACCTAAGTGTAGACATCCATGTGCCAGCACCCTGAAATAATGGGCTACAGTCTAATTTATGAATGTAAAATCACTACATATAACTTTTCGCAGATAGGAGGAGGTTGCCGCGACTGGGGCAGATATATACCTATGTTAAAGGATAGAGAAATATTTAAACGTTTATTAAACTTAAAATTATATGAGAAAACATATTTTAACGTTGAATATTCAATGAAAATAAAATATGTACTTCAGATACAGAATGGAATAAAAAATGCTGCAGCATTTTTTACCTAATTGTTAATTAAATGCTTAATTCTTTTTGATATATTAATTACACCTTGTTTTAAGATTTAAATAATAAAACAATTCTGACCTAAGTATAACATTATTTATGTATTTATTATGTAGTAAAAAAAAAAAAATGGAAGTATAGAATTAGCTTGAATTATTGTAACTATTTTTTTTCAAAATGAAAGTTACATTATTTTTTTAATTTATAAACGGTAGTGATATATTTTACAAACAGATGTTTATTTCTTTATGCTTAGTCTAACACCAAATTACATGTATTTATATTTTAATATTTAAAATAAGTGAATTTAATTTAACAATAATTCCTACGGACTTTCATTTTAAGTTCCTGCCTCCATTCTTTTCTAGGGTAAGATGTTGCACTATCAGTGGTTGGCCTTGTTGCACTGGACTTAACTCCAGGGTTGAGCTGGAATACATTTCTAACAATTTTGGTTCATTTTTGCCTGTAGTAATTATAGAATTGCAGTTTGTGACTAGCAATGGGCTTACTCTTTTGTAGGTGAATGTATGTTCCTTCCTAAACCCCTCCCTAGCACTCCCTTAACTTCTCCCTAATCCTTCCTAAACCCTTTCCATTTATTTGTAAATGTTCCCCGTTTTCCAGCCACGTTCCCTGCCCCTCTTACATTTTCGACTAATTGTGTGGAGATCTTTGCAGTCAGGGCAGATATCTCTGTACATAAAAGATAGGGGCGATGGAGGTGTAGAGCTTTGCAGTTAGGTTAGTGGACAGTATTCTGTAGTATATTAGTTGTCCTATTATGATTAGGCCACTGTTGCATAAACTAAGACTCTGGTTTAGCTCTACAAGGTTTGACTTTACCACCCACAGCTACATGAACTTAGTTCAGTATACCATCACTTGAGTGTGAAAGTACAGGCTATTGTAGTCCCATACTACCCCATGAATACATAGTTAATTAACAGTCCCTTAAATAGGGGTCAGGCATGCAGTGATAATTCAAACCCAATATATCACACATAAGTACTGCACTAAGAAAAATAAAATTTATATTTAAAAGTGTTTTATTTCAACAACATTTTTTTAAGTTCATACGTGTTTTGAATATCAAGTTTCTCACTTTTTATGCTTTTCAGTGTCACACAATACTGCTGTTCATGCAATCACATAGGTTTTCCTCCCTAGAATGATCAAGCAACATTAACTGTGAATAATATCTGGTTGTAGAAACCAGATATGTCCTTACCTCAGAATGTTGTTTCTTTTTTAGCTGTAACCTTTTACTTTCTTTTAGCAATTCGCACTTGGGAAACATCTCACATAAGTCTTTTTCTTATCAGGCGCCTGCGCCTTAACTTAATTCTGGAAATTGCTCAGTTCTTACTTCTTGCTGTCTAAAATGTTTCAGCTGTCAAGGGGCACAGATCAATACAATTAAGATCCCATGCTGCTGGGAGAAAAGGAACAAAAGAACAAGTGAGTGAGTACAAAGGTCTGACACTCTTCAGATGGAACTCCTGCACCCTCAGAGATCAGGGAAACAAACACGGTTAATGGTTAGAGCTTGGCTTGCATAGAAGGGCCACAGCCAAGGTAACCTCATACTCCCCCGAGACCACAAAGTCTTGTGGCATGATTTCTTGATTCTGGTGACTTTTAAGGGTTACACAATGTGAGCGTGCTCGCTCTATAGCCCACTTGTGCTTTTTAACCCATGAGTTTTGCTTTCCAGTTAGAAACGTCCTACCATCTTACCTTTGCCCTCTGGCACAGGTGCACAATACATGGCTATCGGGCTTCAAGTCCCAGCACTCTTCTCCCTCTTCCATAAACCACTTTGCCATGGCACAGGGTGGGATACTCATTAATATTAAGGAAAATCTGCACACATGCCAAACGAAGTCTGAAATCTTTTATTTACAAAATAAAAATTATCTGTGACTCACAGATTCAATTGACTAGCAAGTCCTCCAGGAAACCGTGATTGAGTGTGCTCTGGAAGCAAGGGCAAGGTACAAGTACATATATTTCTGTATTCAGGCATCCAATGGAGATCCTGTCAGAAACTGGGTTATTGGTTGAGGGAAGCGTAAATCCTTCTCAAGTAACAACCACAACCACAAAGTCACCAAATCAACCTGTGCTTAACCCTCAGTAGCTTGGCACAAAAACATTCAGGCTTAACTTAGATGCACTTTAAACCAATTTAAACAAATAAAGAAAACTGTGATAAATAAAATGACGCCAAAACAGATCAAATCCATTAATTAGAACTGGAGTTACACATTGTTAACATTTTAAGTGTAAAATAATGCATAAAAGATCAAAGAGCCAACCATGTGAAGCTGGTCATCCAAGACAGGTGCTAAGTCAAAAGTTAAGTCTGACTGTGATAGAGCGCAGTTAGGCTACACAAGGTGGATCTGGCCCAGTCTCAGCTTACCATAGGACTTAGATGAAATTTGGGAGACAAATTCCTAAGAAGACAAAGTTGAGTGGGGCAAGGCACCCAGTAGTGTCCAAGGAGGATGTGTCTGAGGAGGGGAGCCACTGGATAGAGTTGCAGTGAAGATTTCTGTGTTCAGACTTTGTCACTTTTTTGGAAGTCAAAGATCTACAGCGGGACAAAGCTGCAGGCTGTAGCCGACCAAGGCTTCATGAGGTCAGATACTTTGGGTGAGAGGTCCCACTGAACAGGATGTATTTAAATAGAATGCACCCTATCCTGTAGAATGCTTGGGGCCTACATTAGGGGTGACATATCTATTAAAAAGGAAGATTTAGGCCTGGAAAAGAGTTATTTTGCCAGGACGAACAGGCAGTTTAAAACTGCACAAAGGCTGCAATGGCAGACCTGAGATTTTCTTTAAAGTGTTATTTAGGAGGGTAGCACAGTAAGTTCTTCAGGCCCACTGGTAGCATTTAATTTACAGGCTCTGGAGACATGTAATATCACTTTCTATGGACTTATAAATAAACTGAGTGTGCCAATTGGCTGTAAGCCAATTTGAACATGTTTAGAGGAAAGAGCACATACACTTTAGCAAGGATCAGTGGCGGTAAAGGGCACAGAGCCTAATGCCAACAAAATCAAATTTCAGAAAAAGGAGTGGCGAAGGCAAAATGTTTGGGGGTGATGATGCAGATGGGGCCAAGTTTAACAGAGCATCTGTATTTTTTTTTTTTTTAAAGAGGAGTACACCGGCGCCTAACTCTGAGATCATTAGAAAGAAAGATGACCTTCAGCTGTAACAATAATGTAAGCTTCTTTGTCTGAGCAATCTAATCAACACCCTTTTGTCTTGGTAGCTAAAATGTGAAAGAGATGCTCTGAAACTCCAGAGATGGGCACTTACTTACTTTAGGCATGGTGATGGAGATGGGCCTTCTTAAGGAATTTCACTGAAATTTTTAGCTTTTCCCTCCTGAGCTTTTGCTGACTCTGCGTGGACTCAGGTCTCTTGGTACTTTTCCACTGTACTGCAATGGGAAAGTGTGTGTGCCCTGCTGACACATGCTGGGAGGGGGCGCTTACATGATTGGTTCAAGTGCTGTACCCTGGAGTGCCTAGTAAAAGGTACACCACATACCTGGGCCGGGTACAGCCCTGGCTACTAGTGGGACGGTGCACTGAGTGTGCCACAGGCCTGTGTGCACACTTGCTTTTAAACATGTGTTCAGGCTTGTATGTGCACAAGGGCACGTATACCCAGAGAGTGAAGAATACCCATGTGTGTTTTCACTGCACAGGAGAGCTGCTCTGCCCATATGTTAACATAGGAGAAGTGTTCCAATTACTCCTAGCTGCAACAGTGGATTGTAGCAGAGCAGCCTCATGTTATTTACTATTATTTGATTCGTCACGACAAACCCCTTTCTGTGGTAAAGGTGGTTTTGTCAATAATCATGTTGAAATGCCACTTCTAGAAAATGGACCTTTCTCTGCCCTACAACGTTTTATGTGCCTTTTAACACTGGGGGATAGAGGAGCACATCTGTCAAGATACAGCTATAAAACTTGGGCACACAACTGGGATGAAGACCTCTGCTATTTGTGGGCCCGGCTGGATAGATTGGAGGGAGAGGTTCAGAAACTTGGCCTCTCGGAGCAATTTCATGGCCCCACTAAAGATTAAGATCTGCATTCCACAGCCCCATGGCAGACAGGACTGAAATTTAGGAGAGACATTGTGGTTTAAAGGGGAACCCACTGACCCTTGCCCAACTTCACATCACACTGCAGTATAAATACTGGTGCCCCACTGCAGCAAAGTAGAGACACACTTGCAGGAACGTGGTGCAAATTGCCAGAAGAATCTATTGTGCACAATGAGTAATTGCTGCCTTAGGAAGGGACTGCACACCATTCCTGGATTGTGGCTGGCCTGGGCAAACATGAATTCTGCCAACTGACCAGAACCTACTATCACCGATACCAATAAAGTACAAAGTGGAATTTCTGTTTACAGTGTTCTGATAGAGACTTTTAACCACAGATTCATCACGTGTTAATTTATTCAGGCTCCAGCCTGGATCTGGAATTCCGTCATGGATCAGCAGATGGCATTGTGTGGTTCTCTGTCAGTTGGGTACATCTCACTCCAGATGTGACTTTGCATACTCCATATGTGTGCAACCTATGCGTACTGACATCAGTTTCTTTCTTTCCACATCTTCTAATGCGGATCCACTGCTTTCAAGTTTTGTCATTCTGACAGAATTATTTCCCTCTATCACTAGTGTGTAGACATTTCTTCACCTAAGACTACAGTATTTAAACTGTGTTGAGATTGTCATTGACAAATGTCAGTGAGCAACACTCATGACACTGTGGTGTCTCAGATTGGAACACAACTCAGCATTGTGGGAGTGCTGTGCAAACATTAATCGCAAGGCCAAGTGAAACTCCCCAACTCTGCAAGATGTTGAAAAAAACGCCCTGGTCGAAGTCATGGATGCAGATGCATTCCCGCTCCCGAGGTCGCTCCTGTGACCTGTCTTCATTGAACTCATGAAGTTGAGGTAGGTCAAAAAAGTCACAAAAGCACAAAAGGCTCAAACATAAGTCTCCGTCATCCTGCGCTGTCACCGTTCAGAATCACCCTCTATGCCCCAGGCATGGAGCCGATTCTGATGCTGATCCTGATGCACCCAAACTTTCCTGGGCCATGGGCGACACCACATTAGATTCGATAGCTGAAGCAGGCCTTAGACACCATTTTCAGTGCCACACCAGATCCCATTATTGTGCGTTTGGCTATCAAGGTTGCAAAGTGGCCTTCTATCAGATTACTACCGATGGATCCACCTCTGAAACTGACTGTGTTTCGTGATGTAGGCAATGTCATTGAAGTCATCACTGTATTCGATGCTATTTGCTGAAGGACACAGTTGCAGTTTCACTCCACACATTCACGAAACACTATTGCCTGGACAGTCAGACCCGGCAGAATGAGCATTTCACCCAGTCTGTACTTCAAAATTTCCTGGTCTGAGTCATTCTGCAGATACTCCCCTTGAGGAGGTACTGCTTTGGTATCTATTCACAAGGTGAGGAATCAGTGGTTAGCAGTCTCTATCAGAAGAACAAGTTACATACACTTGTAAATCCCCTTTTCTGGTAGAGACAATATATAACGTCGGATTCCTCAAGGACCCACCCTCCTCCCCATCCTGTGGAATGGTCTCATTTAGTTCATTAATAAGATTCCAAACGTGAACGTCTGCACACTGCCATCCTCTGATTTCAAGGGCTCTGCTTCCTATGGCGTGGACAGGGATCATAAAGGAACTGACATCAAAGCATAGAGATGGCACATATGTGGGGGACTTGATGTGAAATGTGGGGTGGGATGTATGTGACACAGAGCCGCAAGATGCCACCTGCTGACATGCGAGGAAATTGCTAGAAAGTTTCAGTATTCAGTCAGTCTTCATCTTTATTCTGTTTGCATCTTTTTATCATGACCCATTAGTTTTCACAGAACATACATCAATAACCCATTCCATAGTGCATCTCTGGCAGCAATAAGAGCAGGTACATCAACAGTTGCTTATTGTGGCCAATTAGCCTTCTCTAATAAGTGATCCTTTCCTTCACTTGGCATAATAATGTGCAACAGTTACCATCAGTTCATTTAGATTCACAGGATTCAAGTACAGTTTGCAAGTATTCACTGAACGTTTAAGGGTTATCATGTGTTCTAGGGAACTGTTGTTTGATATTTACTAGATCAAAGGGGTGTAAGTACATGTATGGTAACTACGCCGCCACCCCAGGACATGGATAATCTTGCAGGGGGTAGTAAAGAGTCAGGCTAGATGTAGGCAATTGTAGGAAAGTACCATCTTGCCTGGCATGTTACCCCCATTTTTCACTGTATATATGTTGTTTTAGTTGTATGTGTCACTGGGACCCTGGTAACCCAGGGCCCCAGTGCTCATAAGTGTGCCTGAATGTGTTACCTGTGTAGTGACTAACTGTCTCACTGAGGCTCTGCTAATCAGAACCTCAGTGGTTATGCTCTCTCATTTCTTTCCAAATTGTCACTAACAGGCTAGTGACCATTTTTACCAATTTACATTGGCTTACTGGAACACCCTTATAATTCCCTAGTATATGGTACTGAGGTACCCAGGGTATTGGGGTTCCAGGAGATCCCTATGGGCTGCAGCATTTCTTTTGCCACCCATAGGGAGCTCTGACAATTCTTACACAGGCCTGCCACTGCAGCCTGAGTGAAATAACGTCCACGTTATTTCACAGCCATTTTACACTGCACTTAAGTAACTTATAAGTCACCTATATGTCTAACCTTTACCTGGTAAAGGTTAGGTGCAAAGTTACTTAGTGTGAGGGCACCCTGGCACTAGCCAAGGTGCCCCCACATTGTTCAGAGCCAATTCCCTGAACTTTGTGAGTGCGGGGACACCATTACACGCGTGCACTACATATAGGTCACTACCTATATGTAGCTTCACAATGGTAACTCCGAATATGGCCATGTAACATGTCTATGATCATGGAATTGCCCCCTCTATACCATCCTGGCATAGTTGGCACAATCCCATGATCCCAGTGGTCTGTAGCACAGACCCTGGTACTGCCAAACTGCCCTTCCTGGGGTTTCACTGCAGCTGCTGCTGCTGCCAACCCCTCAGACAGGCATCTGCCCTCCTGGGGTCCAGCCAGGCCTGGCCCAGGATGGCAGAACAAAGGACTTCCTCTGAGAGAGGGTGTTACACCCTCTCCCTTTGCAAAATGGTGTGAAGGCAGGGGAGGAGTAGCCTCCCCCAGCCTCTGGAAATGCTTTGTTGGGCACAGATGTGCCCAATTCTGCATAAGCCAGTCTACACCGGTTCAGGGGACCCCTTAGCCCTGCTCTGGCGCGAAACTGGACAAAGGAAAGGGGAGTGACCACTCCCCTGACCTGCACCTCCCCTGGGAGGTGTCCAGAGCTCCTCCAGTGTGCTCCAGACCTCTGCCATCTTGGAAACAGAGGTGCTGCTGGCACACTGGACTGCTCTGAGTGGCCAGTGCCACCAGGTGACGTCAGAGACTCCTTCTGATAGGCTCCTTCAGGTGTTAGTAGCCTATCCTCTCTCCTAGGTAGCCAAACCCTCTTTTCTGGCTATTTAGGGTCTCTGTCTCTGGGGAAACTTTAGATAACGAATGCAAGAGCTCAGCCGAGTTCCTCTGCATCTCTCTCTTCACCTTCTGATAAGGAATCGACTGCTGACCGCGCTGGAAGCCTGCAAACCTGCAACATAGTAGCAAAGACGACTACTGCAACTCTGTAACGCTGATCCTGCCGCCTTCTCGACTGTTTTCCTGTTTGTGCATGCTGTGGGGGTAGTCTGCCTCCTCTCTGCACCAGAAGCTCCGAAGAAATCTCCCGTGGGTCGACGGAATCTTCCCCCTGCAACCGCAGGCACCAAAAAGCTGCATTACCGGTCCCTTGGGTCTCCTCTCAGCACGACGAGCGAGGTCCCTCAAATCCAGCAACTCTGTCCAAGTGACCCCCATAGTCCAGTGACTCTTCAGTCCAAGTTTGGTGGAGGTAAGTCCTTGCCTCACCTCGCTGGGCTGCATTGCTGGGAACCGCGACTTTTGCAGCTACTCCGGCCCCTGTGCACTTCCGGCGGAAATCCTTTGTGCACAGCCAAGCCTGGGTCCACGGCACTCTAACCTGCATTGCACGACTTTCTAAGTTGGTCTCCGGTGAAGTGGGACTCCTTTGTGCGACTTCGGGTGAGCACCGTTTCACGCATCCTCGTAGTGCCTGTTTCTGGCACTTCTCCGGGTGCTACCTGCTGCTGAGAGGGCTCCTTGTCTTGCTCGACGTCCCCTCTCTCTTCTGGTCCAATTTGCGACCTCCTGGTCCCTCCAGGGCCACAGCAGCGTCCAAAAACGCTAACCGCACGATTTGCAGCTAGCAAGGCTTGTTGGCGTTCTTTCGGCGGGAAAACACTTCTGCACGACTCCCCACGGCGAGAGGGATCCGTCCACCAAAGGGGAAGTCTCTAGCCCTTTTCGTTCCTGCAGAAACCGCAGCTTCTTCTGTCCAGTAGAAGCTTCTTTGCACCCGCAGCTGGCATTTCCTGGGCATCTGCCCATCTCTGACTTGCTTGTGACTTTTGGACTTGGTCCCTTTGTTCCACAGGTACCCTAGATTGGAAATCCACAGTTGTTGCATTGTTGGTTTGTGTCTTTCCTGCATTATTCCTCTAACACGACTTCTTTGTCCTTAGGGGAACTTTAGTGCACTTTGCACTCACTTTTCAGGGTCTTGGGGAGGGTTATTTTTCTAACTCTCACTATTTTCTAATAGTCCCAGCGACCCTCTACAAGGTCACATAGGTTTGGGGTCCATTCGTGGTTCGCATTCCACTTTTGGAGTATATGGTTTGTGTTGCCCCTATCCCTATGTTTCCCCATTGCATCCTATTGTAACTATACATTGTTTGCACTGTTTTCTAAGACTATAGTGCATATTTTTGCTATTGTGTATATATATCTTGTGTATATTTCCTATCCTCTCACTGAGGGTACACTCTAAGATACTTTGGCATATTGTCATAAAAATAAAGTACCTTTATTTTTAGTATAACTGTGTATTGTGTTTTCTTATGATATTGTGCATAGGACACTAAGTGGTACTGTAGTAGCTTCACACGTCTCCTAGTTCAGCCTAAGCTGCTCTGCTAAGCTACCATTATCTATCAGCCTAAGCTGCTAGACACCCTATACACTAATAAGGGATAACTGGGCCTGGTGCAAGGTGTAAGTACCCCTTGGTACTCACTACAAGCCAGTCCAGCCTCCTACATTGGTTGTGCAGCGGTGGGATAAGTGCTTTGAGACTACTTACCACTCTTGTCATTGTACTTTTCATAAGAGAAAAATATACAAAACAAGGTCAGTGTATTTACACATAGCCAAAAAGTTTTGCATTTCCTCTTTTCACTCTTTTCTAAGTGCTGAAAAGTACTTCTAAACTTTCAAAAAGTTCTTAAAAGTTTAAAAAGTTTTTTTTCTGTCTTTCTAAAAAGTTCTGAAAACTTTTTTCTCTTTTTCTATCACTTTAACTCTCTCTAAAAATGTCTGGCACAGGCCAAAATGTTGATCTGTCCAAACTTGCATATGATCACCTTAGCTGGAAAGGAGCAAGGAGTCTCTGCATAGAGAGAGGTTTGAGTGTAGGGAAGAATCCTTCTTTGGAACTGTTACTTAACATGCTTAGAGAACAAGATAAGGCTATAGGTGCCCCATCTGTTGAAAAAGTACCTAATAGTTCCCAATCTGATTCAGGGACTCCCCCAGGAAAAGATTCAGGAAAGAAACTTCCTAGCCTGCCCATTACTAGACAGTCTAGCATAGTTGGTAATGATGATGAGCCACACCATACAAATAGTGTTGTCTCACATCATAGCAAAAGCATTTATTCTCACCATACAGGTAGTAATGTTTCTGTTAGCCAAGCTGTTAGGGTGGCTTCTGTAAGGGACAGGTCTCCTTCTGTTCATTCCCATCATACCTCTGTATCTAGGAATGTCCCTCCCACCAACCCTGATGACAGAATGTTAGAGAGGGAACTCAATAAGTTGAGGGTGGAACAAACCAGACTGAAGCTTAAAAAGCAACAGCTGGATTTGGATAGACAGTCTTTTGAACTAGAGAAGGAAAGACAGAAGTTGGGTTTAGATACCCATGGTGGCAGCAGCAGTATTCCCCATAGTCATCCTGTAAAAGAGCATGATTCCAGGAATCTGCACAAGATAGTTCCCCCTTATAAGGAGGGGGATGACATTAACAAGTGGTTTGCTGCACTTGAGAGGGCCTGTGTTGTACAGGATGTCCCTCAAAGGCAGTGGGCTGCTATCCTATGGCTATCATTTAGTGGAAAAGGTAGGGATAGGCTCCTTACTGTGAAAGAAAATGATGCTAATAATTTCCAAGTTCTTAAGAATGCACTCCTGGATGGTTATGGCTTAACCACTGAACAATACAGGATAAAGTTCAGAGAGACCAAAAAGGAGTCTTCACGAGACTGGGTTGATTTCATTGACCATTCAGTGAAGGCCTTGGAGGGGTGGTTACATGGCAGTAAAGTTACTGATTATGACAGCCTGTATAACTTGATCCTGAGAGAGCATATTCTTAATAATTGTGTGTCTGATTTGTTGCACCAGTACTTGGTGGACTCTGATCTGACCTCTCCCCAAGAATTGGGAAAGAAGGCAGACAAATGGGTCAGAACAAGGGTGAACAGAAAAGTTCATACAGGGGGTGACAAAGATGGCAACAAAAAGAAGGATGGTAAGTCTTCTGACAAGGGTGGGGACAAATCTAAAAATGAGTCTTCATCAGGCCCACAAAAACACTCTGGTGGGGGTGGTGGGCCCAAATCCTCTTTTAATCAGAACAAGGAAAAGAAACCATGGTGCTATTTATGTAAAATAAAAGGCCATTGGACAACAGATCCCAGTTGTCCAAAGAAAAGCACCAATGCTCCTACCACTACAACCCCTACTGCTACCCCTAGTGTCCCTACTAATAGCAGTGGTGGTGGGGGCAAACCTACTAATAGCCAATCCAAGGGAGTAGCTGGGCTCACTATTGGTAACTTAGTTGGGGTTGGCCTTGTTAGGGAGGCCACAGAGGGTGTGTTAGTCTCTGAGGGGGCTATTGATTTAGCCACCTTAGCTGCTTGTCCCCTTAATATGGATAAGTACAGGCAGCTACCCCTAATAAATGGTGTTGAGGTTCAGGCCTACAGGGACACTGGAGCCAGTGTGACTATGGTCATAGAGAAACTGGTCCACCCTGAACAACACCTACTTGGTCACCAGTACCAAGTAACCGATGCTCACAGCTCACAACAACACACTTAGCCACCCCATGGCTGTTGTTAATCTCAACTGGGGGGGGGGTTACTGGTCCAAAGAACGTTGTGGTAGCCACAGATTTACCTGTAGACTGTCTACTAGGAAATGATTTGGAAACATCAGCTTGGTCAGATGTGGAGTTAGAGGCACATGCAGCAATGCTGGGCATCCCAGGGCATATTTTTGCTTTGACAAGGGCTCAGGCCAAAAAGCAAAAAGGACAGGGAAGCTTGGATCCTGGAACAATGGACCAAGTGCTCCCTAAAGCTAGGGCTAGTAGAAGCAAACCACTTCCTACTATCCCTCCCTCTACAGTGGATTCTACTTCTGAGGAAGAAGAATTCCCTCCCTGTGCAGAACCTACACCAGAGGAGCTTCAAGCAGACACTGCTGAGCTTTTGGGTGAAGGGGGGCCTGCCAGAGAGGAGCTGAGTGTGGCACAGCAAACCTGTCCCACATTAGAGGGTCTCAGACAGCAAGCTGTCAAACAGGCTAATGGGGATGTCAGTGACTCTCACAGAGTTTACTGGGAGGACAACCTCTTGTACACTGAGCATAGGGATCCTAAACCTGGAGCTGCCAGGAGATTAGTGATTCCTCAGGAGTACAGAAAGTTCCTCCTAACCCTGGCACATGACATTCCCCTAGCTGGGCACCTGGGTCAAATGAAAACTTGGGACAGACTGGTTCCATTGTTTCATTGGCCTAGGATGTCTGAGGACACAAAGGAATTTTGTAAGTCCTGTGAAACCTGTCAAGCCAGTGGCAAGACAGGTGGCACCCCAAAGGCACCCCTTATTCCACTACCTGTGGTTGGGGTTCCCTTTGAAAGGGTAGGGGTTGACATAGTTGGCCCCCTTGACCCTCCTACTGCTTCAGGCAATAGGTTTATCTTGGTGGTAGTGGACCATGCCACAAGATATCCTGAAGCTATTCCTTTAAGGACCACTACAGCACCTGCAGTGGCAAAGGCCCTCCTGGGAATAGTTTCCAGGGTGGGCTTCCCAAAGGAAGTAGTATCAGACAGGGGAAGCAATTTCATGTCTGCATACTTAAAGGCCATGTGGAAGGAGTGTGGTGTAACGTACAAGTTCACAACACCCTATCATCCACAAACAAATGGACTGGTGGAGAGATTTAATAAAACTCTCAAAGGCATGATTATGGGTCTCCCTGAAAAACTCCGCAGGAGATGGGATATCCTTCTACCATGCCTCCTTTTTGCCTACAGGGAGGTACCCCAGAAAGGAGTGGGCTTCAGCCCCTTTGAACTTCTTTTTGGACACCCTGTTAGGGGTCCACTCACACTTGTAAAGGAGGGTTGGGAACAACCTTTAAAAGCTCCTAAGCAGGATATTGTGGATTATGTACTTGGCCTCAGATCAAGGATGGCTGAGTACATGAAAAAGGCCAGCAAAAACCTTCAGGCCAGCCAAGAGCTCCAGAAGCAATGGCATGATCAGAAGGCTGTTTTGGTTCAGTACCAACCAGGGCAGAAAGTGTGGGTCTTGGAGCCTGTGGCCCCAAGAGCACTCCAAGATAAATGGAGTGGACCCCACACAATTGTTGAAAAGAAGGGAGAAGTCACCTATTTAGTTGACTTAGGCACTGCCAGGAGTCCCCTTAGGGTGCTCCATGTCAACCGCCTGAAACCCTACTATGACAGGGCTGATCTCACCCTGCTCATGGCAACTGATGAGGGACAGGAAGAAGACAGTGATCCTCTACCTGATCTCTTCTCTTCCACAGAACAAGATGCTCTTGTGGAAGGTGTAGTTTTGGCTGATTGTCTTACTGCTAAGCAGAAAGACAATTGCATAAATCTCCTAGATCAATTCTCTGAACTCTTCTCTACTGTGCCAGGTACCACTTCTTCGTGTGAGCACACTATAGATACTGGAGACAGTTTACGTGTCAAAAGTAAGATCTATAGGCAGCCTGACCATGTCAGGGACTGCATAAAGCAAGAGGTCCAGAAAATGTTAGAACTAGGAGTGGTTGAGCACTCTGACAGTCCATGGGCTTCTCCTGTGGTACTGGTACCAAAACCCCATTCCAAAGATGGAAAGAAGGAAATGCGGTTTTGTGTAGACTATAGAGGTCTCAACTTGGTAACCAAAACTGATGCTCACCCTATACCCAGGGCAGATGAGCTCATAGATACACTGGCATCTGCCAAGTATCTAAGCACTTTTGATTTGACTGCAGGGTATTGGCAGATCAAATTGTCAGAAGATGCTAAACCTAAGACTGCATTTTCAACCATTGGAGGACATTACCAGTTTACTGTAAAGCCTTTTGGTTTGAAAAATGCACCTGCCACTTTTCAGAGGTTGGTGAACACAGTCCTGCAAGGGCTGGAAGCTTTCAGTGCAGCATATTTGGACGATATAGCTGTCTTTAGCTCCAGCTGGGATGATCACCCGGTCCACCTATGGAAAGTTTTGGAGGCCCTGCAAAAGGCAGGCCTCACTATCAAGGCTTCAAAGTGCCAGATAGGGCAGGGTAAGGTGGTTTATCTGGGACACCTTGTTGGTGGGGAACAGATTGCACCACTTCAGGGGAAAATCCAAACAATTATTGATTGGGTTCCCCCTACCACTCAGACTCAGGTGAGAGCCTTCCTAGGCCTCACTGGGTATTACAGAAGGTTCATTAAGAACTATGGCTCCATTGCAGCCCCTCTTAATGACCTCACATCCAAGAAAATGCCTAAAAAGGTATTATGGACAGCAAACTGTCAGAAAGCTTTTGAGGAGCTGAAGCAGGCCATGTGCTCTGCATCTGTCCTGAAAAGCCCTTGTTACTCTAAAAAATTCTATGTCCAAACTGATGCATCTGAATTAGGAGTAGGGGCAGTCCTATCACAACTTAATTCTGAGGGCCAGGATCAACCTGTTGCTTTTATTAGTAGGAGGTTGACCCCTAGAGAAAAGCGTTGGTCTGCCATTGAGAGGGAGGCCTTTGCTGTGGTCTGGGCTCTGAAGAAGTTGAGGCCATACCTGTTTGGCACTCACTTCATTGTTCAGACAGACCACAAACCTCTACTTTGGCTAAAACAAATGAAAGGTGAAAATCCTAAATGGTTGAGGTGGTCCATATCCCTACAGGGAATGGACTATACAGTGGAACATAGACCTGGGAGTAGCCACTCCAATGCAGATGGACTCTCCAGATATTTCCACTTAGACAATGAAGACTCATCAGGTCATGGCTAGTCTTATTGTCCTTCGTTTGGGGGGGGGGTTGTGTAGGAAAGTACCATCTTGCCTGGCATGTTACCCCCATTTTTCACTGTATATATGTTGTTTTAGTTGTATGTGTCACTGGGACCCTGGTAACCCAGGGCCCCAGTGCTCATAAGTGTGCCTGAATGTGTTACCTGTGTAGTGACTAACTGTCTCACTGAGGCTCTGCTAATCAGAACCTCAGTGGTTATGCTCTCTCATTTCTTTCCAAATTGTCACTAACAGGCTAGTGACCATTTTTACCAATTTACATTGGCTTACTGGAACACCCTTATAATTCCCTAGTATATGGTACTGAGGTACCCAGGGTATTGGGGTTCCAGGAGATCCCTATGGGCTGCAGCATTTCTTTTGCCACCCATAGGGAGCTCTGACAATTCTTACACAGGCCTGCCACTGCAGCCTGAGTGAAATAACGTCCACGTTATTTCACAGCCATTTTACACTGCACTTAAGTAACTTATAAGTCACCTATATGTCTAACCTTTACCTGGTAAAGGTTAGGTGCAAAGTTACTTAGTGTGAGGGCACCCTGGCACTAGCCAAGGTGCCCCCACATTGTTCAGAGCCAATTCCCTGAACTTTGTGAGTGCGGGGACACCATTACACGCGTGCACTACATATAGGTCACTACCTATATGTAGCTTCACAATGGTAACTCCGAATATGGCCATGTAACATGTCTATGATCATGGAATTGCCCCCTCTATACCATCCTGGCATAGTTGGCACAATCCAATGATCCCAGTGGTCTGTAGCACAGACCCTGGTACTGCCAAACTGCCCTTCCTGGGGTTTCACTGCAGCTGCTGCTGCTGCCAACCCCTCAGACAGGCATCTGCCCTCCTGGGGTCCAGCCAGGCCTGGCCCAGGATGGCAGAACAAAGGACTTCCTCTGAGAGAGGGTGTTACACCCTCTCCCTTTGCAAAATGGTGTGAAGGCAGGGGAGGAGTAGCCTCCCCCAGCCTCTGGAAATGCTTTGTTGGGCACAGATGTGCCCAATTCTGCATAAGCCAGTCTACACCGGTTCAGGGGACCCCTTAGCCCTGCTCTGGCGCGAAACTGGACAAAGGAAAGGGGAGTGACCACTCCCCTGACCTGCACCTCCCCTGGGAGGTGTCCAGAGCTCCTCCAGTGTGCTCCAGACCTCTGCCATCTTGGAAACAGAGGTGCTGCTGGCACACTGGACTGCTCTGAGTGGCCAGTGCCACCAGGTGACGTCAGAGACTCCTTCTGATAGGCTCCTTCAGGTGTTAGTAGCCTATCCTCTCTCCTAGGTAGCCAAACCCTCTTTTCTGGCTATTTAGGGTCTCTGTCTCTGGGGAAACTTTAGATAACGAATGCAAGAGCTCAGCCGAGTTCCTCTGCATCTCTCTCTTCACCTTCTGATAAGGAATCGACTGCTGACCGCGCTGGAAGCCTGCAAACCTGCAACATAGTAGCAAAGACGACTACTGCAACTCTGTAACGCTGATCCTGCCGCCTTCTCGACTGTTTTCCTGTTTGTGCATGCTGTGGGGGTAGTCTGCCTCCTCTCTGCACCAGAAGCTCCGAAGAAATCTCCCGTGGGTCGACGGAATCTTCCCCCTGCAACCGCAGGCACCAAAAAGCTGCATTACCGGTCCCTTGGGTCTCCTCTCAGCACGATGAGCGAGGTCCCTCGAATCCAGCAACTCTGTCCAAGTGACCCCCATAGTCCAGTGACTCTTCAGTCCAAGTTTGGTGGAGGTAAGTCCTTGCCTCACCTCGCTGGGCTGCATTGCTGGGAACCGCGACTTTTGCAGCTACTCCGGCCCCTGTGCACTTCCGGCGGAAATCCTTTGTGCACAGCCAAGCCTGGGTCCACGGCACTCTAACCTGCATTGCACGACTTTCTAAGTTGGTCTCCGGCGAAGTGGGACTCCTTTGTGCGACTTCGGGTGAGCACCGTTTCACGCATCCTCGTAGTGCCTGTTTCTGGCACTTCTCCGGGTGCTACCTGCTGCTGAGAGGGCTCCTTGTCTTGCTCGACGTCCCCTCTCTCTTCTGGTCCAATTTGCGACCTCCTGGTCCCTCCAGGGCCACAGCAGCGCCCAAAAATGCTAACTGCACGATTTGCAGCTAGCAAGGCTTGTTGGCGTTCTTTCGGCGGGAAAACACTTCTGCACGACTCCCCACGGCGAGAGGGATCCGTCCACCAAAGGGGAAGTCTCTAGCCCTTTTCGTTCCTGCAGAAACCGCAGCTTCTTCTGTCCAGTAGAAGCTTCTTTGCACCCGCAGCTGGCATTTCCTGGGCATCTGCCCATCTCTGACTTGCTTGTGACTTTTGGACTTGGTCCCCTTGTTCCACAGGTACCCTAGATTGGAAATCCACAGTTGTTGCATTGTTGGTTTGTGTCTTTCCTGCATTATTCCTCTAACACGACTTCTTTGTCCTTAGGGGAACTTTAGTGCACTTTGCACTCACTTTTCAGGGTCTTGGGGAGGGTTATTTTTCTAACTCTCACTATTTTCTAATAGTCCCAGCGACCCTCTACAAGGTCACATAGGTTTGGGGTCCATTTGTGGTTCGCATTCCACTTTTGGAGTATATGGTTTGTGTTGCCCCTATCCCTATGTTTCCCCATTGCATCCTATTGTAACTATACATTGTTTGCACTGTTTTCTAAGACTATAGTGCATATTTTTGCTATTGTGTATATATATCTTGTGTATATTTCCTATCCTCTCACTGAGGGTACACTCTAAGATACTTTGGCATATTGTCATAAAAATAAAGTACCTTTATTTTTAGTATAACTGTGTATTGTGTTTTCTTATGATATTGTGCATAGGACACTAAGTGGTACTGTAGTAGCTTCACACGTCTCCTAGTTCAGCCTAAGCTGCTCTGCTAAGCTACCATTATCTATCAGCCTAAGCTGCTAGACACCCTATACACTAATAAGGGATAACTGGGCCTGGTGCAAGGTGTAAGTACCCCTTGGTACTCACTACAAGCCAGTCCAGCCTCCTACAGCAATGTCATTGAAGTCATCACTGTATTCGATGCTATTTGCTGAAGGACACAGTTGCAGTTGGGCTGTTCTTTCAATCACCCTTGTTCGTTAGCCTGTGGTCTTAGACTTTATTGAGTGATAGTTAGATTGCGATGCATTGCTTCAGAGGGTGGCAAGTGGGGTGTTGTCATTCAAGATTCATGTCTTGCCCTTGCTCAAGTCTTGCTGTCACTTGACACAGCTGTGTTTCCTCTATCCCTTATTCTGACCCATTAACCAGAGATGCTCTGTCTCCAGGAGCGTCCTGTGGTGCACCCCATCATCTCCTGCTGTTATGGGGAAATTCAAAACCTCGAGCAAATCGTCCTCCATTTCTTCGTCTACTTATGAGATCTCGGTAATGATTTGTCAAACATGTAAACAGGAGGCAGCACACTGGGAGAACAAGCCCTGACTCGACCCAAGTGGCTAATTTGGTATCCCAGCTTCCTGTAGGTGTCTCTGTGCCCACAGATGAGGTTTGTGTGTACACTTCATGGTTTCGTCATACCAATTTAAAAAGCCTGCCCATTGCTCAGGACTGGATTTATACTGACATTTTTCCACCATTTAAGGTTATTAAGGCACTCTGTGTTAAACGTAACTTCTTCTGCTGGAGTTTTTATCCCTACCACCAGAGTACTCACCCCATTCTTCAATAGTGAGTCCCTTTTGCTGGAGCTCTTTCAATCTTAAATGTTATATGCACTCATTTCCTTACTACACCCTCATTCATAACCATGTTCACAATTGATTGTTTGCCAGCCTTGTACTGCAACTTATCCTGTGTAGGTGTGGAGTAGAAGGGTCAGAGTGATAACTGTGGGTCCAACAGCTCTTCCTGTCTGTTCTCTTGCAGGTAGAGGTAGGAGCGTTTTTTTCACATCGACTCCTTTGCATTTGAGTCCCCCGCCTAGAGCCTGTTGGGGCTTGCAAAGGTTCGAGACCTAATTGATCAGTGCACCTCTTTTGTGCACACAATCATCTGTTAGGAGATCTGCAAAGGGTTCTAGATATTCCTTACTCTCCCCTCTTCCAATCCTTTTAAAGCCTCCAGCTCTATATGGGAGATTGGATGCACAATTCTAACTCCTGATATCCCAGGACTCCCCCCTGCATCTACCTAAAACCAGTTTATCCTATTGTCAATTGTCCAGACTACAATTTCAATGTCAGGAGAAACCTCTATATAATCAATAAACACAATTAAGCTGCAACCGACATCGTCTTCCCCTGTTTGAATTTTGGTGTGGCGTGTACCTTGGAATTCCTGAATTTTGAAGGCTCTGCCAGACCTACAAAATACCACTTCTGGAATGTTGACTAATGCATTATGCGTCGAAAATCTAACACATGAACTGACTAGCTTTCACTGGGTGCTAGTGTCCCAAAAGAGTACAGTTTAAGAACCTGTTTGTGGCCCACAAAGCTTATTATTGTGCAAGCCTATTGGTCTGATCTAGATTCTCCAAGAACGCTTTGAATAAACACCTATGTAATGTCTGCGGATTTCCGCTCCGAGTCAAAACGTATCTGGAAATCTATGGTCCTTCAAGGCCCTCTCATATAGCAAACACCGCCTCTTATTTAGAAAACAAAAGCTTTCCTGTTCAAGCATTATGCAACATAAATTCTTGTTAGTAACCGAATCCGGTATTTTTCCCTCCACAAGAATGATGGGGGCTACTCTTTTGTTACTCTGTAGGATAAATATGCACACGGAGAAACGTAGTAATGGGAAACATGAAAAGAAAATACCCCCTATTTAACAAAAAAAAGTTGTTAAATTAAAATAGAACACACACATCCCACATATCTGATATACATTGAGGTAAGGTGTTGGACGACAATGTCCCCTTCTGATGTACAGTTGTGTCCCCTGCCCTGTGGACCCAAACTGCATAACCGTGCCCTGTTTTTTTTCCTATTTTTGGTCATGCCACACACTAATTTCGTGTGTGCGCCTTGACCTTGACCCGTTCTTTGACAATGCTAGGATGTGGACCTATTTCTGTATCGGGAGCAGAGCACCAAGTGCACCCTATTAGTTAAAGAGGGCTGCCTGATCCTGTCAAGGTTTGTATGAGTGGATGCTTGTGGTGGCAGCATACCGTGTTACAAGGACAGGTTTTTTACCTGCGAGTTACCAATGTGAGCCTACTGGCCCATTGATTTAAAAGTTCTGCTGCTCACAGTGAACCCGGAATCATGATTCTGACATCCCATGCATTTTGCATGTACCTGTGTGCTAGAAGTAGAAGTACACCATGGAAGAGTGCTACAGGCCTGTATGTTCCATTTTGGAAGCCCACAGCCTGGACCAGCGCACAATATGGAAGAGAGGTTGCTTTTCTCGAGACAGCATATGTGTATTTAGATGGGAGGAATAGCACCAGACAATATGGTGGGAAAAGAGGAGAGTGGCTTTCCTTGGAAGTGCCAGGGACATTCCTGAAATGGCTGGCTGTAAGTTACTCTGATTGCAGCTGCCATTTAGTGAATGACAGGAAGTGCAGGATGAGCCCTGCAATATTTGTTGATAAGGCAAAGAATCCCTTGAAAGTGCACATATTCTTGTCTCTGTTCCTGATCTCTGTGAGGGGGGATTGTAAGTAGCTGGGAGCAGTCTGCTCTGACCAGTTGGTACTGTTGTGGTGGGTACTCCAACTGGAGGCTGTCTTCCTGTGTAGAGATGTCCAGATCTGGGAAGTGGCCTGGCCAAGCCATATTAAATGGAACCAACCCAAAGCAGTTCCAAAGGCAGACCTGGAATACACATTACCGGTCTCCAAAAGCAAAATAAAGATGAAAGTCCAAGAGCCACAATGGTTTGTCATTGTGGTCTCTTTTACAGAGGAGAGAGTACTCTGTAGACTACTCAGGAATTACAAAGCAACCAATGGTTGGTGTAGCGCTGACTACCAACTCCCCAGATGTGAGGCACCATCGCCTGGTGACCAATCTGAAGGAAGAATTATTGGCTGTCATGGGAGCCACTGGATCCTGCTTGGGAGTGAGGGAAAGAATCCCCAACCCTGCAGCAGAGTGTGGGAGGACTTCTGTAATTCACCCTGGTGTAGGGTCCATCCAACAGAGACTTAAGAGCACCAAAGGAAACACAGTACTGCAGGGTCAGACAGTGCAATCATCATGACCAAGTTCCTGTAATGGTGTGCCTGTGTGGTGTGCCTGATTGAAGCTGGGAGTGGCTTCTGCTGGTGGCCCTTCTGCCATTGTAAGTAGACCATCTGGCTGCAGCACTTCCAAATGTGTTGTTGGCTCTGGACCAGTTTGGAAGCAAGTGGACTATGTGACTGCAGCACTTCTAAGTGTGTCATTGGATCAAGACCAGCCATAAAGACAAAGTGACTCTATATGAGCCCTGAGAGAGGGTGCCTCATAAAGATTCAAGGTTGACACCTCAAGACACTGCATGCCAAAGACAGTGCTTGCCTTGCCGAAGATGTTGTCATCTGGGGGCATGTGACCAATACGCCATAGAAGAATCACCAAATACTCACTGGAGGGCTGGAGGAAGCTGAGCTCTGCATTCACTGCCAAGAAGAAGGCCATCGTCAGAAGCCTCTGCTCCTGCCACCACCCTGAGAGCGATGTGCTGTGTGGCTTTCTGCTGCACTGCCCGAAGAGGGCTGCAGCATGTTGCCAGGAGGCCCCTGCCAGCCACCGGTGGGATCCTGCTACCACCAGAAGAGGGAAAAGAGTCTCACATCTGAATGAGCCACTGCATGCCCCTGAAGGCTTACACCACTACTGGTGAAGATCCTGCATCAAGAGAAAGGTCATCCATGGCCCCGCACAGCAACCACAGTTTAGTGACAAATTCAGAGGTCCCAGTGCAGCCTGGATCTGCCAACATAAACTTGATGAGAGACTGATCGGGTCTAGACCTGAGGGACTGTGTGCTAAACTAATTGCAAGAGTGGGGAGAGAAGTTCAACTGATAGACCCTGAACCTACTACGTAGGGGGAAATCCCAATACCAGAGTGGGGAATACCTACTAGAGCTTTGGACGGTGTGATCAGCAGAGACCCCTATGAACACCAAGCCTGCACTAGGGAATCAGGTATTCAAGTAAAATTTTATGTGTAGTGGATTTCTACCATTTTATGTGTAATAAAGTACTTGACTGTTCTACAATGACAAACACTGGGCTGGACACTGATTTTATCGAACTGCTGGGGAGGAGTGATAATGATTCTTGGGCCAGAGTATCCCCCACACTAGTCTCTTTGAGAAGCCTGTGACAGTTCTACCTATGCTACCACTGAGTCTCAACTGTGGAAAGGTTTGTACTTGTCCCAATTTTGAAATACCTAGTGATGCGGTAATCATGGGCTAGCAGAGGTAAAAGGCCTCAACACACACTGATGAGGTCCAGTAACCCCTGCCTCACCCTTTGCCCTCTGAACTAGGTCTAATGTAAGGGTGTGAGACAATAGATGGGGATTGATAAAGGTCAAGATAACACTATTAAGAGATAAAGGTGGAATGTTAACACTATGACAAACTTACAGATGAGGGCTAGTGACATATATTTGTAGTTGTGTTCTAGGTCACCGTGAATAGCTCCACAAGGTCACTACATTGTGAGTAAGCACTTTGGAAGAGATTTTCCACAAATATTTTTCACAGAAGGGGAGGAAGTATAGCTCTCTTAGTATGATCCTGTATTTCAAGATTAAAATCACAGTGGGCCCTAGTACAGAGCACGATGGTAGCTTTTGACAAGTTGTGTCTGCACCCACCATTAGCTGGAGGTTACTGCTCCATTAAAGAAGCTGTGACAGCTTCTAGGCAGGGAAAATTCAGTAACATATTTCCTTCAATGCAGTTGATTGGTGGACAGGGGGCTGTTTTTATGTATTTGTCCTCATCTGAATCAGTAACTGTCCCTTCATAATGCTAGATCTATACAACATACTGGTATTAGAGAGTTTGTTCATATAATTGTACCTAATGATGGAAATACATTTTTCCTAATGTATTGTGCTGTGCAGATTGACACCTTGTAAACAATGCTGTACTGGCCTCATATTATACATTGTGCCCCTGGGGAGCAATGGGCATGTGGGCCTGCAATGAACGCCTCTGGTGCACAATGGTATTGCAGAAGGGGTTGCAGAAGCTTGTCCGTCCCCTTCTATGAAACAGATAGTTCTTGTGCACATGTTTCACCAGTGCTATCAGGAGAGGGCATTCCCTCATTTTCATGGGGGCATGTCCTCATGCAAATGAGAGAATCACTTTGCCTCTGCGGTATATTGGGCGTAGAGACAAACATGCCTCCTAAAGGTGCACTGAAAGCACATCACAAAAGACTGGTGTACTTTTAGTATGTCTCCTAAAGGCAGCTCTCTGGTGGGGGAGAAACGGGGTCCAATGGACCCCTCATACATTCCCCTGCAGGTGGGTGCAGCCACTTACTGCACCCACCTTCAAGGGGATCTCTAACGTCTCTCAAAAGTGCAAGTGTGTTGCCATCTGCACAGTGAAACACTCTAGCGCAACGCAAGCTCGTGGCTGTCCTGGGGGCAGTGCATTAATTCTAATATGGTGCACTTTCCTTGTTTGCGCAGGGAGCACCTTTTGAAAAGTGCGCTGTGGCGCAAACAAGTAAAGTGAGCCATATTAGTAATATTGCCCCAGATCTCTCTTCACTTTTTACATTTAGACATCATATGGTTTTATGCAAGAATATTAGCAATGTTTTCAAAATTCTTTGATAATAGCACCTAACCAGTAATGTAGGGAGGACTAATACAGGCCCAGCATGGCTTGTTTCAAACCATTTTAAGCTATCTGCACAAGATAAGTATGCAGAGTCACTGGCTATCCTAAAAATATAGGGGCATATTTATTAAGAAATGACACAGTGTGGCATGTCACCTTGCTCAATCAATCAATCAATCAGGATTTACAAAGCTCGGCTAATCACCCGATAAGGTATCCAGGTGCTTGCAGGACCCGGAGGCTTAAACAAACAGCCAGGTCCTGTGGGCCCTTCAAAATTCCGGAAGTGAGGTGATGTTTCAGAGATGTGTGTGGAGGCTGTTCCAGTTTTTTACTGCAACGTGGGAGAAGGAGCATCCCCCACTTCTGCTTTGGTAAATGTGGGGAGTATGGGAAAGTGAAAGGGAGGCAGAGCGTAGGCTTCTTGGCAGTTAGTGGAAGTTCAGGTGGTGGTTAATGTACGCAGGTACTTGGCAGTGTAGAGCCTTGTGTGCGTGGGTCAGTAGCTTAAATTGGCATCTCTTCGGTACGGGGAGCCAGTGGAGTTGCATGATGTGGGGTGTGATGTGGGTTCATCGGGGAAGGCCGAGGATGAGTCTGGCTGCAGCGTTCTGTATGGTCTGAAGTCTCTGTAGGAGGTGTGTGGTGATTCCTACATTGAGGGCATTGCCGTAGTCCAGTCAGCTGGTGATGAGGACCTGTGTCATGGTGCGTCTTATGTGTCGAGGTAGACACTTGAAGATCTTATGTAGCATGCACAACGTGAGGAAGCAGGTGGAGGAGATGGCGTTGATCAATGATCAACGAGGATTCTGAGGTTTCTGGCATGGTCAGAGGGAGCGGGTGTGGGTCCTAGGTCTGATGGCCACCAGGAGTCATTCCATGTGTTGCTGCTGTTGCCAAAGATCAGTACTTCTGTCTTGTCTGTGCTCAGCTGCAGGCAGTTGTTCTCCATCAAATCAGTGACGCTTCTCATGCGTCTGTGGAAGCTGGTTCTGGTGGTGGAGAGGTCGTTGGTGAGTGAGAGGATGAGATGGGTGCCATCTGCGTAGGAAATTATGTACAGATCGTAGGATCTGACGATGTTGGCCAGCGGGGTCATAAGAGCGTGGGGCTGAGGTATGAGCCCTGTGGGACACCGCAGGTCATCTCCTTGAGTTCAGAGAGGAAAGGTGGGATGTAGATCTTCTGGGTTCTTCTAGTGAGGAAAGAGATGATGCATCTGAGTGCGTCCCCTTTGATGCCATTGTGGTGGAGTCTTTTGATCAGCATGTGGTGGGATACAGTGTTGATGGCTGCAGAGAGGTTGAGGAGGATCAAAGCTGCTGTTTATCCTCAGTCGATGAGGGTTTGGATATCATTGGTGACTGCAATCAGGGCGGTTTCTATGCTGTGATTGCTGCAGAAGCCTAATTTGGAGGCATTGAGAAGTTGGTTCTGCTCCAGGTATGTCATGAGTTGCTTGTTGATGATCTTTTCCATTACCTTCACTGGGAATTGGAGCAGGGAGATTGGCCCATAGTTTTTGGGTTCTCTGGGTCGGCAGAGGGTTTTTTGAGTAGTAGTCTGACTTTGGCATGTTTTCTGGCATTGGGAAATGTTGCGGTGTTGATAGAGGTGTTGAACAGGTTGGTGAGTTCCAGGCCAATCCTTTGGTTTCCAAGGTTGAAGATGTAGTGCGGGAATAGGCCTGTGGGAGCTCCTGAGTCGATCGATTTCATGGTGGAGGTGATGTCCTGGGTGGAGAGGATGTTCCAGGTGGTCAGTATATGGTTTGTGTTGATTATGGTGGTGGCATATCTGTCGAGGGAGTCCACAGGTGTGGATTGGAGTTTGAAGTTTCTGAATTTGGTTGCGATCTTGTCGTGGAAGAAGTGGGCAAGGTTGTCACACAACTCCTGTGAGGGTGTGATGTTGTTTTCCCTGGCAGCCGGGTTGGAGAATTCTTTAACGATGTTGAAAAGTTCCTTGGTGTTGTTGGTGCTGGTTTTAATGCGTGTGGCAAGGGCTGTCTTCTTTGATGACCTTAGCAGGCGATGGTACAGGTTAAGGGAGGTCTTGAAGACTGTTCAGTCAGAGGTGTCCTTGCTGGCGTGCCATTTCCTCTCCAGCTGTTTGCGGTCTTGTTTCACTGTTCTGAGTTCTTCGGTGTACCAGCTGGCCTTTTTGGAGGATTTTATCTTGGCTGTTGCTGGGGACGTTGCTGTTGGCGCAATTGGTGATCCAGGTGTTGAGGTTTTTCACTCCCTGCTCGAGGTTAGTGGCAGTAGCGGGGTTGGAGGTGTTGAGGACGTCTGTTCTGTCTCTGAGATTTTGTTCCACCTCTGGTGGCGGGTGCTGGTCATCTTGGGGGTGGAGGTGCTGGAGATGCTGAAGTGGACAATGGAGTGATCAGTTCATGTGAGTTCTGTAACATGGCTTTATTTGATGCAGTTGGTTGAGGTGAAAATGGGGTCCAGTGTGTGTCCTGCTGTGCGTGTAGTCGTGGATGATCTGGGTCAGCCCGAGGCTGCTCATACTGTTGAGGAAGTGTGCAGTGTTGTTGTCATTGGGGTGCTAGGAAAAGGACAGGAATACACCCTATTTAACATAATACAGCACATTCCTGTCTTTTCCCTGAGCTAGAGCATAATGTGCTGCCTGGCGCCAATGCAGGAACCCTTGCACCATGGTGCAAACGTGTCTGCGCTGTAAGCAGGATTGGTTTTGCGCAGTAAGATACATCTTCCTGCAAAAAAACAATCCTCTGAGGCATTTTCCTCTTTCTGTGTGTGCTGCAGACAAAGAAAGAGGAAGTAATGAGGAGAAATAAAGATATTTCTACTTGTTATGCCTCACCTGGGGAGGCGTAGCATTTTGACGCATTCCCAGGTCTACCCGCAATGGTAAATGTGGGAATGCGCCGAAATCCATTGGTGGATGCTTGGGAACAGCCATGCTCCACCCATGGAGTGACTTCCCGGGGCAAAGTAAAGCAACACAACAATTAGAGCTGTGTTGCATTACTCTAGATTTATCAAGCCACTCAGGGGCATAACAGGTGGACTTGTGTGCTTGATAAATCTAACTTAAGAGTTGCGTCGCTCCCCATTGTGTGGCGCAAGGGTGATGTAACTCTTTAACAAATATGCCCTTTAGCATTGTATAAGGCTCTAAAGGACCTTGGTTTCACAACCAGCAGTATTGTCACCAAAAGTAATGCGATCAGTATTTAATGACTGTATGAGGTAGTTCTGATTGATAATGCTCTTTTTTCACTAACTGTCAAAAACTTATTCAGAAATTCAGCATGCACCAGCATTGCTTCATTTGAGCCGCAGGTGGGGCCCACAGTAGTCATTTTTGTGACACGAGAGAGAAAGGCAGAAAAGCGGGAAACAAAAAGGAAGAAATAGACCGGTTAAACAGTGACAGAGGGAGAAAGAAGGGATGGAAAAAACCTGCAAAAGTGATATAAATGGGCAAGGAGGGTATGGAAGAGGATAAAAGAGGCATGAGTTGGAGTCAATGCTAGGTAGCCTTGGTATTCAGCAACCCCGACATTTAGCATCACCAGCACAGGCCTATAGTTATTCTTTTACCAATAAAGCACAGTCGCGGCAATATAGAATAAGAAGCAATCTGGCTCTGAACAAATGCCGATAAACAGTATGGCCATTTCAAAAAGATAACCAAAACTCAAGATGACTGCCTAAAGGTTCTATTTGTGCAATTAACTCTCAAATACCTCAGCGAACTGTTTGTTCCAAAGCAAATCAGGGGCACTAGAGCTTTGCAAATACAGAACTATTCTGTGCCAAGTAAGTAAAGCCCTTTATCTTGAAAAACTGGCTCCACAGAAATGCTTACACTGTTATCTTGACACAACTCGTGCTTTTGTAGCGAAAGAGGAACAACATTATAGAGTCGAATTTGACTTTGAACCTGTTGTAATGAGTTTGAATGCAATCACGCAGTGTACAGTTTTTGAAAAAAAAAAAAAAAATGTGGCCCGCAAATAGAAGCATTAAAGTTCCTTCCAAAGTGTTTTGATTCCATTTCTGCATACCAGAAAAAATGATGAGCATACTACTTTGGTTATTTTCAAATACGAAACAGCCGTGTTTTTGAAAAATGGCTGTAAGACCACCATATCCAAAAAGATCATCTTTATCGCATGTATAAAACCAATGAAAGAAATACATAAAATCTCGGAATTAAGCTTTTTCTTTGTTTTTAAAAGAAAACCTACAAACGAACCCTAAATATTAAGGACAAGTCAACGAAGATCCAACTGCTTACCCTAATACTGATCGCTTGTCAGCTTCAGAGAGGTTTGAAAAAAGGTTTTACAAAAACACAGTGGCACTTTCTGAAGAATTTCTCAGAAACAATAAAGGCCTAAATTTAGGATGAAAGCAATGAGGATGTCAGTGTCTCAGTTTCCCAAAGATGCCCGTTCCTCTTTGGCAGAGCCACTGGACTTGTGAGATTTTGCGGCCACTACTTTTTTCCTATAATTATGGATTTGCCGAATTTTCCACATAATGCATCATCTGCTGCATAGTCTGCAGATTTAAAAAAATGTGTTTCTAGCTAAAACAGATAAGAACTTATTATAAACGTTGCAAAGTGTTTGCACTCTGTGATAGGCCCTTCACTAAGGATGCCTGGCCAACTTTCCGGTGCTTATTTCTGTATTCGGATGTTAAACTGGTACTAATTAGGTGCAATATTCGTCCAAACTTTTAACATGTGTAAAAATTAGAAAACAATTTATACTATCACAAAATGTTCAGCGTTATGCCACATAACTTGCGTTTTTTTGCTGCATAGTTTAGTCAACCCTGATGCACAGTTTGCTGCTGCCCTGACACAGTATTCCAGTCTTCCTGCTTTATGCAAATAGTTTGATTAAAATCGTCAATAAAAATATATTTTTTTTTAAATGAATTCCTCTGTTATTATTGATACATTGATGGCATAATGAAAAATGTCCTAGCTATCGTAATGGAAAGTTTCAATTCTACTAACCCCTTCTGTGCCGCGGATGTAATGGTTACGTCCCACGGCACAGTGCTCCTCTGCCGAGGGCGTAACCATTACGTCCTCGGCCTGGAGCTCAGAGGAAGCGCTAGCGCTCCCTCCGTGGGCTTCCTTCCCACCCCCCCCCCCAAGGCAGGGATGGAAGGGGAAGCCCTTCCCCTTCCACCCCGTCCCCCCCAGTGACGTCTGATGACGCGTGCTGACCTCATCAAAGGCCACATCCCCAGCGCGATCGGAAGAGAAATGCACAGGATTTCTCTTCTGATCATGTGATGGTGGCCTGAAAGGCTCCAAAGGGAAGGAAAGGAATTGCCTTCCCTTTGAAGTCTCTCAGAGCATTTCAAAAGCCGGATCATAAAGCAATCCGGCTTTTGAAATGCCCACTAGACACCAGGGATTTATTTTTCTATGGAAACTGGCAAAAGGGGAGCGACCCCTTGGACTAGGCGCCAGGGATCATTGTTTTTTTTTTTTTTTTTTTGTGTTTTTTTTTTTTTTTTTTAGTTGGGGAGTGACCCCTTAGGCAAGGGTCGCTCCCTAGCGGGAAAATTATATTTAGGCCATTTCTGCCCCCTTGGGGGCAGATTGGCCTATTTTTATGAAACCACTAGACACCAGGGATTTTTTTTTTTTTTTTTTGCACCAAATTCACAGAAGGAGAGTGACCCCTTAGGCAAGGCGCTTTGCAAAAAACAGCTCTGTTTTCTTTGTGAAAATGTGATGTGTCTATGTTGTGATTTGGGGCTTTTCCTGTCGCAGGCGCTAGGCCTACCCCCACAAGTGAGGTACCATTTTTATTGAGAGACTTGGGGGAACGCTGGGTGGAAGGATATTTGTGGCTCCTCTCTTATTCCAGAACTTTCTGTCACCGAAATGAGAGGAAAAAGTGTTTTTGGGCCATATTTTGAGGTTTGCAAAAAATTCTGGGTAACAGAACCTGGTCAGTGCCTCACAAGTCACCCCATCTTGGATTCCCATAGGTGTGTAGTTTTCAAAACTGCGCAGGTTTGCTAGGTTTCCCTAGGTGCCGGCTGAGCTAGAGGCCAAAATCCACAGCTAGGCGCTTTGCAAAAAACAGCTCTGTTTTCTTGGTGAAAATGTGATGTGTCCATGTTGTGTTTTGTGGCTTTTCCTGTCGCGGGCGCTAGGTCTACCCCCACAAGTGAGGTACCATTTTTATCTGGAGACTTAGGGGAACGCTGGGTGGGAGGAAATTTGTGGATCCTCTCTGATTCCAGAATTTTCTGTCACCGAAATGAGAGGAAAAAGTGTTTTTGGGCCATATTTTGAGGTTTGCAAAAAGTTCTGGGTAACAGAACCTGGTCAGAGCCCCACAAGTCACCCCACCTTGGATTCCCCTAGGTGTCTAGTTTTCAAAACTGCGCAGGTTTGCAGGTTTCCCTTGGTGCCGGCTGAGCTAGAGGCCAAAATCCACAGCTAGGCGCTTTCCAAAAAACAGCCCTGTTTTCTTTGTGAAAATGTGATGTGTCCACGTTGAGTTTTGGGGCTTTTCTTGTCACGGGCGCTTGGCCTACCCCCACAAGTGAGGTACCATTTATATCGGGAGACTTGGGGGAACGCTGGGTGGAAGGAAATTTGTGGCTCCTCTCTGATTCCAGAACTTTCTGTCACTGAGATGAGAGAAAAAAGTGTTTTTTTGGGCCAAATTATGAGGTTTGCAAAGGATTCTGGGTAACAGAACCTGGTCAGAGCCCCACAAGTCACCCCATCTTGGATTCCCCTAGATGTCTAGTTTTTGAAACTGCGCAGGTGTGCTAGGTTACCCTAGGTGCCGGCTGAGCTAGAGGCCAAACTCCCCAGCTAGGCACTTTGCAAAAAATAGCTCTGTTTTCTTTGTGAAAATGTGATGTGTCCATGTTGTGTTTTGGGGCTTTTCCTGTTGCGGGTGCTAGGCCTACCTCCACAAGTGAGGTACCATTTTTATCGGCAGACATGGAGGAACATAGAATAGCAAAACAAGTTATTGCCCCTTGTCTTTGGCTACATTTTTTCCTTCCAAATGTAAGACAGTGTGTAAAAAAGACGTCTATTTGAGAAATGCCCTGTAATTCACAGGATAGTATGGGCACCCCGGAATTCAGAGATGTGCAAATAACCACTGCTTCTCAACACCTTATCTTGTGGCCATTTTGGAAATACAAAGGTTTTCTTGATACCTATTTTTCATTTTTTAGATTTCAGCAAATGAATTGCTGTATATCCGGTATAGAATGAAACCCCATTGCAAGGTGCAGCTCATTTATTGGCTCTGGGTACCTAGGGTTCTTGATAAACCTAGAAGCCCTATATATCCCCCCAACCTGAAGAGTCCCACTGACGTAACGGTATATTGCTTTCAAAAATCTGACATCGCAGGAAAAAGTTACAGAGTTTCTCACCCATTTCGGTCACTAACTGGAAGGAGGCTAAAAGCACAAAAAATTGTAAAAATGGGGTATGTCCCAGTAAAATGTCCAAATTGTGTTGAAAAATTGGGTTTTCTAAGTCAAGCCTGCCTGTTCCTGAAAGCTGGGAAGATGGTGATTTTACCACTGCAAACCCTTTGTTGATGCCATTTTCAGGGAAAAAACCACAAGCCTTCTTCTGCAGCTCTTTTTTCCATTTTATTAGAAAAAATTTCATTTTTGCTGTATTTTGGCTAATTTCTTGGTCTCCTTCAAGGGAACCCACAAAGTCTGGGTACCTCTAGAATCCCTAGGATGTTGGAAAAAAAGGACGCAAATTAGGCTTGGCTAGCTTATGTGAACAAAAAGTAATGAGGGCCTAAGGGCGAACTGCCCCAAATAGCCAAAAAAAGGCTCGGCACAGGAGGGGAAAAGGCCTGGCAGCGAAGGGGTTAAGGACTCAGAGGCGAGGATTATGCATACCTTTCTCCACTTTATTTAATAGCAGCCGAACATTTAACAATAAAACTACTACTCCCATGACAGCTTGGGAACTGGAGTATGTTAACAACCAATAAAAACATGTATTTAGAACCAATCAGGAACAGGCAGTCCATAACATAGTCCATTGTTTGTTTCTCCTCCTCCTCTTTCATCGCGCAAGCCAGGCTGAGAAATTATCATTAAGTATCTTGCTTCACTGTTTCACATCCTAAGAAAAAAGAGTACCATTTGAAAAGGAACAAGGTATTTGAAATTTTGAAAGGGATGTCTTATAGAAATGACTACCAAGTTAACAGTTTTATATAGCAGATCAATCAACAAAATATATTCAACAAATGAATACTGAAACATAATGAGAAATTACTTACTAAATACAGGGAGGGATTCTTTAAATTTGCAATATTTATAGGGTGATTAGGGTGGGATAATCCTCGCCTCTAAGTCCTTAATAGAATTGAAAATTTCCGTTACGATAGCTAGGACTTTTTCATTGTATGTCAGGACCGGTGGCGAGGATTATGCTAGTTCAAAGTTTGTCCACAACTAATTGAGCGATATCTAAAGCTGGTTTAAATTAAAACCGCTTAAAAGTAGAGTCCAAAGACGAGTCTGCTGCGTTCATGACATCTTCCAGACGTGCACCTAGACTAAATGCTTTGAAAGCCATAGCTCCTCGAGTGGAATGACCACCAAAGAGGGAAAAGCTAATGCCAGCTTCCTGCATGCTCCAACGAACCCACTGAGCAATGGTAGGAGAGGTAACTGCTTTATGCGGCTTAGTCAATGCAATAAGGAATTGTTGTTGACCCGGAGGGCGAATCTCTGAAGACATCTCCTCATATGCTTTGAGGTAGCACAAGACACACAATTTTGGGGCATCTGGGAAAGCAGGATAAGAGATTACTCTGGTATTGGTCTCTGTACATCTCCTTACCATAAAGGAGACTCTCGAAGGGGAAAAGGTCTGTTTGAGATATCTAAAGCACGGATGGCAGAAACTCTTCTGCAAGATATTAAACAAAGAAGGATCGCTAATTTAGTGGAAAGTTCCTTTCTGGAAAGATATTGATTAGGATGCCAAAACAAAAAGAGGTTCAGCACTTGATTGACATCCCATAGGGATGAATAGCAGGGTTCAGGAGGTAAAGAGAGCCTTATACCTCGAAGAAGATGACACACACGATTATGTTCTCCCATAGGGAAGCCATCCACCAAATTATGTCCAGCTGAAATAGCGGACCTGTACAAATTAATAGACCGATACGCGAGGCCTCTTGACGCGAGGTCCGCTAGAAATTTAAGAACATGGACTACATCTGCTTCCATGGGATTGAAATTCCTTTGCAAAGACCAACGGGCCCATTTGCCTCATGATGATCTGTAACGTTTAGAGGTACTGGGAGCCCAAGCTTTGTATAATAACTCTTCAGCCTGTTTGAAAAAGTCATCGACCCCGGAAACTCGCCACGCCATCAAAGATAGGGAGCCTTCTAAAACCATCTGATGAGGCATTCCATTTGGACTGAGAAGAAGCAAAGGAAACAGGGGGATTCTTATTGGAGGATCCCAAAAAAGTTCCAGAAGAACTGGAAACCAAACTTGAGAATTTCAAATTGGGGTGATCAATACTATGATTGCTGATGGTCGACATACCTGGGCAGACGTTTGAGTAATCATCGCAAAGGGAGGTAAAATGTAAGGTTTTTCTTGACTCCAATCCTGAAGGAAAGCATCCATGGCAGTTGCCAACGGATATGGTCTCCAACTGAAAATCTGGGTAGTTGGTATTCTAATCTGGATGCAAATAGATCCACTGTAAACGGACCCCATAGGTCAAGAAGACGAGAAAAAAAGTCTGGATGGAGTTTCCACATTCTGGAGTCCCTGAGGTGTCTGGAATGAAAATCTGCAATCTGATTCTGATCGCCCGAAAGTTATTGTGAGGTGACCGAAATGTGATGATCCATGCAGTATTGCCAAAAACTGGTCGCCAGATTGGAGAGTGCCTTGGATCGGGTGCCCCCGAGGTGATTGATATAGCGGACTGCATAGATATTGTCCACCTTTAGGAGAACACATGATTGAATTGAGTCTTTGGTCCAGCACGTGACTCCAAGTGAACCAGCTAAAAGCTCGAGACAATTTATATGTAGCCTTTGTTCCTCCGGGGACCATGTTCCCCTGGTGGAAAAATCTCCACATCGAGCACCCCAACCTGATCTGCTGGCATCTGATTCGATTATGAAATCTGGAGCGGAACTGAAGATTGCTCTGCCGTTCCAGGCTTCCATATGCGAAAGCCACCAATGAATTTCCTCTACAGCCTCTTGCGAGAGAAGTACTTTCTGAGAGTACGTTAGTCCTCTGCGAAGATGAGCTGCCTTCAGACGTTGAAGAGCTCGATGATGTAGAGGACCAGGAAAAATTGCCTGAATAGAAGAGGAGAGGAGTTACTACCAAGTGGGCAATTTGTCGATGGGAAAACTTTTGTTTAACTAGAGTACGACGCAACTCGTGACAAATTTTTGTCATTTTGCGAGATGGAAAGCTTAGTGTAGCCGAAACCGAATCTATGGTGAAACCTAGAAAGACTGTCTTTTGAGAAGGGGTTAAGAGAGATTTGGACTTGTTTATAACAAACCCTAGGTTTTGTAGCAAGTTTACTGTCACCTGTAGTTGGGCAGAGAGTTGTCTGGGACAGTGGGCTAACAGTACCAGGTCGTTGAGGTAGACGATTAGTAGTATCCCTTGCGCTCTAAGATGTTCCACGACAGGCTTGAGAACCTTTGTGAAGCACCAAGGCGCTGAGGATAGACCGAATGGAAGGGTAGTGAACTCGAATGTTCGATTTCGCCAAACGAATCAAAGAAAACACCTGTGTGGTGGAAAGATAGGTATGGTGAGATAAGCGTCTTTCAAGTCGAGACAAACTAACCAATCTAGAGGACATAGTACATCACGAACAAGGTGTATCCCTTCCATTTTGAAATGACGATAAACTAGCCATTCGTTGAATTCCTTGAGATTGATCACAGGTCGCCGACCTCCATCGGCTTTGGCTACCAGGAACAGATTGCTTATGAACCCCCAAGGATGCGGCACTGCTGGGCAAATAGCTCTTTTGTCCAGCAATGCTGCAACCTCCACGTCCACCAAAATGGTGTCCTGTAAAGAAAACATCAGAGGATTCGGGCATGATATTTGTCTGGGAGCCCTAACAAATTCTATATGGGATCCAATTACTGTCTGCAAGCCCCATGCATCTCTCGTTATTTGTCTCCATGTCTGGATAAAATTCACCAAACGTCCCCCTACTCTTAGAAGGGAAGAAGGGAAAACACTTACCGAAAAAGGATGCTTTTGAAGATCCTCTACCACCTCGATGCCTGAAGTGTCTGCCTCTAGTTGGGTAGAAATTGGCAAAGTGGGTTTGGTCCTGAATTTGTCCTTGTCTGGAACCTTGTCCTCTGAAAGAGGTGAGTGGTTGAGCGCAGCCGGCCGAACGGCTCCTGCCTCGACTGGCCCCGTGGAAAATTCGGAAGGGAAACATTCTCTTCATAGAAGACTGTGCCTTATCCAAGGAAGTGAAAGTGTTCACAAACTTCCCTAATTCCTTTATGGAGGGTTCTCCAAATAATACTCCTTGAACCACAGCACCCGCTTAAGAGTCAGCCAGATCTCTTATCTTAAAGTGCACTTTTATTAACAGTGAACAACGACGTTCTGTAGAAAGATCACAGTTTGCGTTCCCCAAAAGTAAAATTAGTGCGCTGTGCCCATCCTGAGAGGACTTCAGGAGAAATTATTGCACCACAAGACTTAATATCTTCAGCCATATCAATGATCTTTGTTAAAGGGCCTAGGACATCTAGAAGTTTACCTTGACATGCCCTCCATGATCTTTCCATTCCTTTTTTAGGATCCTTTATAAACTTTTGCAAGAAAGTGGACATCATGAGGTCCAACTCAGGAGTTATGGTGACTTTGTCTGCCAAGGAAGGAAAGGGGCATTCAGCTCTGAGGCAGTTACGGGATTCTTTCTCTAGTGGTTTCCGAATGCACCCTGCCACTTAAATCGCTACTTTCTCGGACGGGCCCCATTCGGAAGACCTAGGATGGACAATTTTATCTGGATCTAACATATCTGAAATTGTAGGAGAGGAAGTATTAAGAGCAGGCTGGGAATAGGAGGGAAGCCAAGGTCTGGATGAACTGGCATCGTCATCCTGATCCCGAGAAGAAGCGGTATGTTTCAGGGACGGGGAATGAGACCCTGTTGTATCTAAGGAAAGGGAAGGGTCAGCAAGGAAAATTAGGGAATTTTTGACATGATCAAAAACATTTTGATCAACACCTACTTCGCGAGGACGCCTACCTGGAGTCACGTCCGCGGAAGGGAAGGAATCATTGGAGGCAGGAGGGGCTGAGGGAGTGAGATTAAAGGTTGTGTATTTTGCACACTCACGTGCTATTTGTTGAGACAGCCTCTCCTCAAGAGGACCTATTGCTTCCGAAACTGCCCTATAGATAGACGCATCAACAGCATCAAAAAACTCCTCATCATCGTCATCATTAAGTTCCATAATATTATGAATGAGGGTTGAGTATAATCAAAATTAAGTTGACTTAAAATGGGGAGAAATGTAATAAAGAGGCTTGGTGTCAGCATATATCTTTAGGAGTGTAAATTCACTCAATACAGCAAGGGCTACAACTAGGGACCCTTCACTCTGGTGCACAATATTTTTAAGAGGGTCAAATATATAAATATATCCTTTGCCTGGGAGCGTGTCCCAAAATAGGCCAATAAGGCCAATACAGACCGAATGGGTGTAAGAAAATAAAGAAAATAGAGCCCTTATAATAAACACGGGGCATCCAGAATGTCAAAAATAAATACAGCGTCTCTCTAGGCAGGCTGAACAGAACGCACTTAGAGGAGGCGCAGAGCTTCGTGATGCTGAGGAAAACCGAAGCCACGCATTTCCCGCAGTGCGTCTGTTATTATGCAAGCGTTCTAAACGAGTGCCATCTGGCGGTTGCTAGACCCTCGCTAACAGTGCACCAAAAGGACAACGCTCGCGAAGGAGCGAGAACGTTCCCACAATATATTAAACAATTTTTCACACAACAATAATGGAAAAAAGATTAGAAAAAGACAAATAATGTAGAAGAATTAAAGCAGAAGGAAAATGTCAACTTATTTTGGATGTGAGCAGCGAAGAAAGAGGAGGAGGAGACACAAACAATGGGCTATGTCATGGACTGCCTGTTCCTGATTGGTTCTAAATACATGTTTTTATTGGTTATTAACGTATTCCAATTCCCAAGCTGTCATGGGAGTAGTAGTTTAATTGTTAAATATTCGGCTGCTATTAAATAAAATGGAGAAAGGTATTCATAATCCTCGCCTCTGGTCCTGACATAGAATTTACTAAACAAATGTGCATTTACGACGTTGAAAACCAAAGGCAGTAGCGAACTTTACCTTGCAAATAAATACAGGATATTGTTACTTCGTGTAGTTCCTTGTTTAAGAAGCTGTGGTAAATAACATGAATGGTGTTAAGTGTTGTACGGGGCAAAGCTATACCCCACTAAGAGCATTCAAGCCTAGGTTTAGGTTGCAGGTAGAACTACATGCACACACAAAGGCGTTATTTTCAACTCCCAACAACAATATAATACATTGGACTTTAAGCAGTTACAGTACTTACTGCTCAGTTTTTAATGGTGCCAAGATAGTGGTTATTGGTCAAAATGATAAATAACTGCTGTAAAACATAGATCTGCTGCCTGTCCTTGAATCTAGTTACTCCAGCTCGCAACATGAAAAATCTGACATGATATTCTACGCCGATATTATTCTCCAAGGGCAGAATAGGGTCATCGTCCGTAGCTCGATCTTTTGAAGTAAATGCACTGAAAGATTCTTACTCAGGGGACGTACATCAGCAGTAAATGTTTTCCTTGGCCATATTAATGCTTCTTTATGCTGGACTGTCTACATTTGTACTGAGCTAGCTATATGGGGTCCCTAATGCAGCTGTTGTCACTTACACATGTCTATGGCCATTGGAACATTTCACTGGCTTCTGGTGAGAGAGTTCGTGGCGTAACAAAGGCCCCCGCAACCCCACCATTGCTGGGGGGTGGAGCATTGTGCTCCAGGGGGCTCCCTCAGCAGAGTACCTGGGCGTGAGAGCTCTGGAGTAAGCCTGGAAGGGGGGGCCTCCTTGTACTTTGCATGGGGTCCTCCTCAAATTTCATTACGCCACTGGAGAGAATAATTTTACGATACCGTGCTTATTCAGCAGGTACCTTCACGTTGATGCACTTGGTTACTTGGCCTCTTCATTTGGATGGTTTAACTCTCCTCTAGGATTCTCCGAGAAGCTTCAGCGCTATACCACTTCTGTGCCTCCTTTCACACCAGCACGTATTTTTCCTCAATAGAGTTTGATCCATAGCCACTGAGAAAAAACAGAAAGGGGAGAAAGAAGGAGGAAGGGAAAGACGGAAAGGGCGAGAAAACAGGCATGAAAAAGAACGTGCAAGAATGAGAAAAAGAGGCAGGGGGCCCTAGTGATCTATTCAAGAGGCATGAAGTGGAATTAAGACAGCATGCCTCTTTAATCCACCCCAGATACGCCCTACATCTTTAGCTCACAGTTTCGGATAATTTTTCAACCCTGCTATTCCTCTTTTTCACTGTTTTTCAATTTTTCTCTTTCTCCTTTTTCTCCTCTGTTCATGTTTTTCTCTCTCGTGCACTGAGCCGAAGTCTGATGAGGAAAAATAAGTGCTAGCCCCCAATAGTTAGTGCCTGTGGGCCCCACCTGAAACCACTCGCTCATATTAAGAACTGAGGCTAGAAATGATTTGACTATCTTTAAATGCCTGATGACAGCACATAAATGCTGACATTTGGAGTTATTAGGTCACCAGTGCCTAGAATTCCATACTGGATATTAAAACATGGAATGCTGAAACCTCCTATGAAGACAATGAGATGATTAAGGGTGAGTAATGGGGGCACAAAACGTCTGCTCCAACATTTTAACAGATTGGGTTGTGTGATCTTAGGCAAAGCACTTTACTCCACTCTGGCTGATTTTTCATGATTGTTAAGTCTGAGAGCACCTTGAAGTAATTCTGTTCATAATGTGCGCTATGCATGTATCACACATGTATGGTTGAATAGACAATAATATTACTCCATTTACAACAATAATATTATGGATATGCAGAGTAGACAAAAAAAACTTCCTGTCTCTTTTTTCACTAATGGCATCATTGTGAGGACATGGAGGACTTTGTGAATGTTTCTAAGTGCATGTTTAGAAACTAATCATTTTAATAAATGTCATGCAACACAACATTGATCTAATGTACTCAGTGCTGTACTGGAAATCCCAAACAGCCCTGGGATTATATTTCTAATCAGCCTCAAATTTTACCAAGCGAACATAGTGAGTAAGCCTGGTATTCTTCAGGGGAGGAATGGGAAGGAATGATAGCTTCTCAGGAAAATTCTGGAAAAAGACATTATGCATTTTATAGCACTTTTGTAAATATATGGATTAAAAACAATAGATTTCACATGCAACTGTGTAGGGCGAGTAATGACATATTCCATTACTTTCAGAGCTGTCACAAAACCCAGCAGACATATATGTAGAAAAGTATACAACTGTAAAGGAATTGTTTGCCAAATACAACATAAGGGATGCACAATCAGGCATATTTTTAAAACAGTGCTTATTAGGCGAAGAGTGAGCCACTTTAGTAAAAAAAGATCTTCAAACATCCTATACCCGAAGAAGTGGTTTGAGTGTATAAGGACGTTACAATGATTGATGCCCCTATAGGCCAGTTTGCCTCACTGCGTTGGGAGGTTGTCTTCGCCAAGCGGTATTTTGTGTTGCTAATGGCTGTTGTTCAGAGTGATGTGGGTAATTCAGTACCCTGATCTTACTGGGCTTAACGCATTAAACACCACATGTAGAATTACCCTACATGATGCCGTTAGTTGCATGATACCAGTGTACACATTGTCCATTGTCATGCAAGTTTGTCCAGTGCATCCACATAATGCTCTGTAGCCAAACCAGTTTTCAAAACTTTCTAGTGTGTAAATCACCATAACAGTGACCATATTCACGCTGCCTCAGTATGGAAAGCATAACCAAAATCAAGCCAATTTTTGCAATGGACCTGAATGTACAACTCTGCAGTCAGGCCAGCACATCCCCATCCGGAAAGCGACACAACCAATTAAGTATCGAGCTGGTAGGTAAAGCAACACAGCTAGAATAGCTTCCAGCAAGTGTCCTCTATTTAAATCTGTATTTCATGGGCAGTAATACTCTAGAATATAAAAAACCAGGGCCAGACCACTACTGGCTCAACATTCAATGCACCATAACATGGCAAGTCTCACATTGCCCCATGTATTGAAAGCAGCGCAGTCAGGCCAGTACTGCTTCAGTATGACAGGCAAACACAGTCAGGCTAGCACTGTCCCAGGGTGCAAAATGTGATTGCCAGAACAAATACCCAAACTGCCCCTGGATATAAGGCACTATAGTCAAGCCAGGCTTAAACGTGCCACAGTACGTACAGAAACATAGCCAGTCTAAAAGTACATATGTGGTATGGAGTGATGAGATTCCATCCCTATTGGTAATCATTTAATCAGCCTAGGGAGGTTCAAAAGCTGAGGCAGCCCTGCAGGCATTCAAACCAGTGGGCGGCAAATTGTAAGCACATGTCTGCAGTACTCGCATTGCTAACCTCTGCAATCTACATAGCAGTATATGTCCACAGATAATACATGAACTGAAGCTGAGCATAACTAAGAATCTGTTTTTGAACTGTGCTCACCTTTTCCTACCCAGTTTGCGCCCTGAAGAAGCAGCACACTCTGTGGCTAAACACATGTTGGCTGAAAGTTGTCAAGTTGGCTTCCCAACAAAGGAGCTACACGGAATTAGCCTTATTTTGAAAATTGCTATCTTTATTAATGGCTGATTGTATATAATAAATTAGGGATGAGAAAATGCAGTGTATACAGTATAGATCTACATTTCCAATTAAAGAAGTGCACCTTATTAATGTAGTTTGGATTATTTGAATGTGCTCAATAAATACAGTTAATATTGTGCACTTGAAAACAAGTCTACAAATACTGAAACAGCCGGGCTAAATGTGCGGTGTACAGTACTGAAGTACAAGATGGCAGTATGCTTAAAATGTGTGTTAATGTGTAATACTGTAAATACTTTGGTAGTACTATGAGCAAGTATAAAATGGCTCCATAATCCATTCATTTTCACTGTAAAGTAAAAACGTCTAATATTAGTAGTGGTCAATTCAATAACTTCAATATGAAGTTCACCATCATTGCATTTTTCTTTTTCTGCATAACTGATAGCATCGTCCCTGATATCAAGTTGATAAGCAGGGGCAATACCGTTATTACTGCAAGCACTCTAAAGGAACATAGACATAAGTTTTCTTGTCAAAAACGAACTTAGTCCATCCCACTCAAAAATTCAGAATTACTTGCCTGTGGGAATGTGGTTTTTGAAAGGGATAACATAGTCAGGTATAATTGTTGTATTGTTTATGTTGTTGTCGGGCTCGCGCTAGTTAGCGCGAGCCGGAGAACAAAGGAATGTGAGGGAGGAATGTTGGGGAGTGCGAGGAGACGGTTGGAGAGCAGACCGGAGGCGAGGAAGTAACCGGTCTGTGTGCTGCGGCCGGGTTTTTTTTTATGTATTGGAATAAATTGAATTTACCAGTTGAGACCACGCTGCTGGAGTCCTTTATTTCACCTAAGAAGATTCTCAACAAATTTGGCGACGAGTTGCGCAGCCCCGGCTTCCACGCGTATTGATGTTTCCTCTCCGCCTTGCTGAACTTGACTGCTGCTTTAGGACCTATCGAGGAGTATGTTGCAGTAACTATTAATCGGATTTTTTTTTTCTCCGTGTTTCATTTTGTTTTGGTGGTTCCTTGGCGAGCGGAGCGGCGCGAGCAAGGCAGCGCGAGCGTCCTTTAATCTACGGACGTGCATGCTCAATGTGCGTTTCCTCGTCAACGTCACGGAAGCGGAGCACCATGACGCGAGCATCTCCAAGGAGACGGAGACGCTAGCCAGGTCATCTAGAGAGGTTCTCCGCACGCTGCGTAACACTGTGGATTTTGGTTGGTACAGCGCATTTTGTATATAAAGTAAGACTGTGCTACAGTGTCAGTGTAGAATCTCTGACAGCTATTCTGTCAAACTTCGTTTTTTTTGGATTTATACTTGTTTAAGTGACATAATATAATTACTTATGGCTTCAAGTAATTTGAATTTACCACCACCTCAACCTTTCATACCTGGATCTAGTGATACTTCCACAAAGTGGCAAGAATGGCGGGAATATTTTTTAAATTACATTTCTACGTGTGATGAAGAAAATGATTTTTCTGCTGATAAAAAGAAGAAAATTCTATTACATTGTCTGGGACCGCTTGGTTTGAAAACCTACAATAGAATTGAAAAGAAACATAGAGAGCATGGTGATGTTTTTTGTCATGCTTTAGAAGATTTAGATAGATACTATGCTCCTACTGTTTGCGTAGGTATTGATTGTTACAAATTTTACCATAGGAAACAGGAGAAGGAAGAAACCATTGAGGAATATGTTTCAGCCTTAAAGAATTTGGCTTTAACATGTAGGTTTGGTGTCTTGCACGATGAACTTATAAGGGATCAGATTGTTATGCATGCAGCAAATCGGCATATACAGGATTGTTTATGGACTAAAGGAGAGTCGTCTTTACAGGAATTCATCGATGTTGTTAAAAAAGCAGAACTGACTGGAAGATGTGCAAAAGCGGTTCTACAGGGGAGTAAAAAAAATGATGACACGTTTCCTGGATCTGACATTCTTGTAAACAATATTAGGGAGGTTAAGTATGGGTCTGACAAGTTTTCAAAGAAAGACTACACCAGTAAAAATAAAAAGCAAACCAAGAAGGATTTTAGTAAAAAGAATGTTACATGTTTTAGATGTGGTTTGATGGGTCATTATGCCAACGATAAAAACTGTCCTGCCAGGAACCAGAAATGTTCTGGTTGTGGCATCAGTGGTCATTTTGTTAAAGTTTGCAGGAGGAAAAAAGATTTGGCGATAAAACTTTTAGAGAGTGCAACAGAGTCAGCTTCTTCCTCTGACAGTGACAACAGGAATATGTGGGTACTCAATGTAAAGGATCATGAATCTTCGACACTAGATTTTCCGCGGAAAAAACCGAAATGCGACATTTCTATTGGGAATATCACTATCACTTTCACTGCTGACTCTGGTTCGCCTTATACTATTGTAAATGAACTGGTTTGGTTAAAAAAAATTGAACATGTTATTGGTGGGGTTCTAGACAGTCCTGATATCTCTCCTAGAAGTTTTACTGGAGAGCCAATCCAGTTGATAGGGTACAAGAAATTGTTATTTTCTTTCAAAGACCGTAAGGCAGAATGCAAATTGTATGTTTCTAAGACTGGACCTTCGGTTTTAGGCTGGTGGGATCAGGGAGCGCTTGGAATAGTCCTAGATCCAAACAGCTTGGAACCAGTGTCCGTTATACAGGGTGGTGAGATGAGTGATGCAACTATTAGGGATTTGTTTCCACGAGTATTTTCGGGGACTATAGGCATGTTAAAAAAATTCCAACACAAAATCATACTTAAGGATAACGCTGTACCGGTAATACACAAGGCCAGGAATATTCCCATAAGTATTAGAGACGGAGTGTCTGGAGAATTAGACAAATTATTGCAAGCTGGTATTATTGAGCAGGTGGAATCATCCGATTGGATTTCGCCATTGGTTGAAGCGAGACGTTCCAATGGCAAGTTAAGATTGTGTGAGGATCTTAGGGACCTCAATAAAAATATTTTGGTAGATCAATTTCCATTACCTAAGATCAGCGAAGTGTTAGCACTTACTAAAGGTAAAGAATGGTTTACCACAATCGACTTGACTTCAGCGTATCACCAAATTTCTTTGCATCCTGAAAGCCGTAGATTGACCGCGTTTATTACACCATTTGGGTGTTATCAATTTATTAGGGTGCCATTTGGGTTGGCATCTGCGGCTGCTATGTTTCAAAGGCTGATGTATAAATTATTTTGTAAGGTGCGTGATGTATTTTTTTTTCAAGATGACATATTAATTATGGGAGATACGAGAGATAATCACAATGCCAAAGTTAGAAAAGTTCTCCAGGTGTTGGAAGATAATGGACTTACTGCAGAATATAGCAAATGCAAAATTGCTAGGCGAAGTGTCACATATTTGGGACATGAAGTTAGTGGTAATGGCATCCAACCTAAAGCTAGTTTAATACAGGCCATTAAAAAATCACCTGCACCTACAAACAAGGATGAAGTTAGGGCGTTTTTAGGCTTGGCAGAGTATTATGCCAAGTTTGTCCATAATTTTTCGCAAAAAACTTTTCCCATTAGGCAATTGCTTAAGAATAGGTGTGTATTCAAGTGGTCTGTGGAGTGTGAAAGGGCTTTTGAAATAATTAAAAGAGACATTATTCAGGCACCTGCTCTACTAGGATTTGACCCAAACTTGCAAAGCATTGTTACTACGGATGCTAGTAGTAAGGGGTTGGGAGCTGTACTCTCACAAATGAATGAGAATAATGAGGAATGTGTAATTGCATTTGCTTCCCGTTCGGTAACTGATGCTGAAGCAAAATATTCGGTCATAGAGAGGGAAGCTCTTGCATGTGTGTGGGGCTTGGAACATTTCAGGGCATTTGTTTGGGGTACTAATGTCATTTTGCGGAGTGACCATAAACCACTCACCAAGGTCTTAACGACTAAAGGTTTGTTCAAGGCTTCACCACGAATAGCTCGGTTATCTATAAGATTACTAGATTATAAGTATGAGGTATGTTATGTGCCGGGGTCAAGAATAAAATTGCTGATTTCCTAAGTAGGATGCCCCTTGTTAATACGAATGATAGTGTGGCGGGTTTGGAAGATTGTTGGATAGCCGATATTGTACAAGATGTTCAGGGTATTACTGATGATGAATGGGATAAGGCTGTGGAGGGAGATCTAGTTTTAAACCATGTTCAAACAATGTTGTGTGAAGGATGGCCTCATAAAAAAAATTTGGATGAGAATTTCAGACGATTTTGGGAGGTGAAGGATGAATTGTCTGTTGAGGGGAACAAGTTAATGCATAATGGGAAATTAATACCTCCTGAAGTACTTAGAAATAAGGTTTTAGATTTATGTCATGACGGCCATCTAGGTATATCCAAAACAAAAAGTAAAATTAAACAATTGTATTGGTGGCCAGGAATAGATGTGGCTGTGGAAAGAATGGTAAGAGAATGTTTTTTATGCAATGATTCAGAGAAGACTTTATCAACATTTAGACCACCGCTAGTTCCTATTAGGTGTCCTGATATGCCTTGGGAAAAAATTGGTTTAGATATTGCTGGTCCTATACATGCAGATGGTGAGTGCAAATATATAGTGGTGATGTATGATCATTTTTCTAAATGGCCTGAAATCAGTATCATGACCAAGGTTGATTCTGGTTCCATTGTGAATTTTTTGGATATGGTTTTCCTAAGAGAAGGTTTCCCCAAAGCTGTAGTTACGGACAATGGACCGCAATTCATTTCTGATAAGTTTAAGAATTTTTTATCGAGGTGTGGCATTAAACACATTACTACGTCCAATTATCACCCGGCTGGTAACGGTGCTGTTGAGTGCTTTAACAGAGTGTTGAAGAACAGCATACAGCTGGCAGTAAATGCAAAACTAAGTTGGGAAAAAGAAGTTTGGAGAACTGTTTGGTCATACAGGACCACACCTTGTAATTCTACGGGGCACTGTCCTTTCGAGATTATGAGGGGAAGAATTCCGTTATGGAAGGATAACATTGGTTGGATGAAGGATGGTAGGAAGAGTGGTTGGACTGTGGAAGGTGTTAGGAACAACATTAAAATGGCGCAGACGCGTTCAAAAGGAAACTATGATATAAAACACAAGTGCAAAATGGTGAATATACAAATAGGTGATTTGGTTAGGGTGAAAGTTCCAGGTTTAAAAAAATATGGAGCGGGTAAATACTATCCTCCTTTGAAAGTTTTGAAAATTTTGTGTAATGCAGTGCTACTTGAGGATGGAAAAGTGTGGCATTTAAGCAGGGTTTCCCCATATAAAGGAGAGGGGAAGAAGAGTATGATTGGAACTAAATGGTTTGTGGATGATGAGGTTAGTAATGACATGTCCTCACAATGTGAATTTGGAGTTCCAGTTCGACATGCCAATGAGACGCAGGTGGTTGGAGGCAACGGAGTTCCTATGCAAAGTGATGAGGTAACAGAAAAAAGAAAAAGGAATGTTCAAGAAGAAGGTATGACAAGCTTAGAGAGTAGGTTTAGTAGGTGTGGCAGGGAAATCACAAGACCGCGAAAGTTAAGAGAATATGTATGCAACTAAGTCCAAATTCATTGTAAAATTAAATAGTTAAGATAGGATTTTGTAGTCATTAGACATTGTGGGGTATTGTTGGAATAAGTAATGATGCTGTTTATACTTGATATATATGGAAAAAAAAATATATATATTTTTAGTGTGAGGGGAAAGATGTGTTGTATTGTTTATGTTGTTGTCGGGCTCGCGCTAGTTAGCGCGAGCCGGAGAACAAAGGAATGTGAGGGAGGAATGTTGGGGAGTGCGAGGAGACGGTTGGAGAGCAGACCGGAGGCGAGGAAGTAACCGGTCTGTGTGCTGCGGCCGGGTTTTTTTAATGTATTGGAATAAATTGAATTTACCAGTTGAGACCACGCTGCTGGAGTCCTTTATTTCACCTAAGAAGATTCTCAACAATAATCTCTAAAACAGTGTCATGGGGGTGTTTCCAAGATGGTGCCCGTGAACTAGCCTTCTCACAGAGCTTTGCCACTCTTGTTAGGCCATGAGCGGCTTGGGGGCCTCTGATGTCATAATTTACAGCTTGAGGAGCGGGGGAACAGTCCTGCCGTCGGGCCGCACCCATTTGGGAGAGACCACCCATTTCCAAGCAGTGAGCGGACGTCTGACGGCTCTGTCCTGCAAGATGGCAGCTGCTCTGCACGGGCTTGCGGGGGCCCATCAGTAAGTACCCAGGTAATCATCACTGCAGCAAGGGCGAATCCCAGTCTGGTGACCAAAGGAGCCACCAGTCATCGGATGCGCCCGATTGAGCCTGTAACAGTGTGGATCCAGCCCTGCAAAATGAACTGCTGCCAGGCTGTGAGCCATCACAACTTCAAGAAAGCCTGGTGTCTAGCTTCGAGAGGTGGAACCAGGCACCCACATCCACCCTAGGCAGATTCCTCCTGTGCTGGCCATGAGACCAATGCTTTTATGAGACGGGGCCAGACCTACTTGGGAAGCCACCCCCTGCAAGACGGTGCCTGTGGTCAGCACAGGCTGGAGGCCCTCTTCCACGTGACCAAGCTTAGAGGCCAGTGAGGGTACAGCACACCATGGGTGATCCATGATGCTCCCCAGCCTTTGGGAGGGCTGAAGCTTAAACATGCCACAGGCAGACACAATCTGGTGACTGAGGGTGAGTGTGCAACAGCGCCTGGGGTCATCACATCCCCCCTGCCTCTATCTGAAACTGATCCAGACCCCCACCTGGGAGGCTGCCATCTGCTTTGGTGATACTGGAAGGGTGGATGTAAGCTACCTACAGGGTTGTGGAGTTGCACCTCCCCCTTCATTGTTCACTCTGTACTCCGCCAGCCCGAAGTGAGGGGCAGTTTGGCAGCCCTTGGACAGCACCTTCATTGACCCATTGAAGAAATGCAGGGCCTGTAGGTTGCGACTTGAAGGAGGCCCCTTACCCTATCTCTCAGTGAGAGTCCTCCCTGTCCTGAGCACAACACTGATCAGCAGACGGTGGCCCGGCTGGAGGACTCCCACTGCTGATGTGAACCTGGTGGTGTGGGCGTGGTGCTATCTACAGCCAGAGGTGTGCACCTGCCCAGCCGTTGGGTGAGCCTGTGAGGTGACTCCCTGTACTCCCGCCCCAGTTGGACTTAGTGCACCAGAGTGGCCTAGGAGGATCGTGCCATGAAGTAACCCCCTCAGAGATCGCCCACCACTGCAAGAGGTTTGCTTGCGGCCATGGTGACCAACCGGGGCAAGAGAGACAACATCATTAAGGACATGCTTTCTAAGTCTGTCTCTAGATGTACGGATCTAACCCAAGACCCTGTGACCCCTCCCTGATCCCTCTCTGCCACCTTGCAAGAGACTCACACAGATGAAGACTCCCCAATTACATGCAATTTCATGGAAACCCTCTTTCTCACACTGCGAGACAACATAGCAGCCCTGAAGCAGGAAGTAGCCCGAGATATCATGGAGGTTCATTGTGTGTTGGATGACATGGGCCAATGGGTCAATGCTCTGGAATTGGAGGTGTACCCATGCCAGCTCACTGAACTTCAAGCTTAGAATGCAGTTTCCATTGTCATTTCGAGGATTTAGAGAACAGGTCCTGCAGATCCAATATTAGAAATGGGATATTTAGTCGGCAGGTGTATGCACTTTGTCCAAGCTGGGACTCCAGTGATAGTCAGGGTAAGTCAGATACACACTTTAAATTAACTGTGCTCACCCTCTGGTAGCTTGGCACCGAGCAGGTAGGCATGACTTTAGCGACAATGTGTAAAGTGTTTGTGCAACACACACACACACACACAGTAACACAATGAAAACACTACAAAAAGACTTTACAGGGGTTTAGAAACATAGAGAATATTTATCTGAGTAAAACAAGACCAAAACAACAAAAATCCAATTAGTAAAAGTCGAGACATTCATTTTTAAAGAACAAAACATAAAGAGTTCTTTGAAGTCACTAGTGGTCAAAAGGTTACTAGTGCAAATCCAAATTTCAGGATGAACCCCAATGAAAGGAAGCCCGGCTACAGAACACACGCAGGTTCTGCGGAACAGTACTTTTGAAGGAGCAAAGCAGTGATGTCGAGGGCACTATGCGTCGGTTCTGATCTTTGCAGTGGGGTCCCGTGTCAACGTCGAACTCTGAACTCTGAATTCTGAAGTGAATGGGATGCAGTGTTGTTGAGCCGCATAGAGGATCATCATCGATGCAGGATGTCAATCTGTTGTCGCCAAACGGCCTCTGCATCAGCGTCGAGGGGGCGATGCACCAGAATTTCTCCCACACTCGAGGTGATGCATTGGTTTTTGCACAATTCTGCTGCAGAACCACTTCTGAGGCCTAGGACTGGATGAGAAACCTCAGACAAGAGTAGGACTCACAGCTGGCAGAGTCCAGCAGGCAAAGTTGCAGGCAAGCTTTAATGTACCTGGGACTGCAGAAGAATAGGCGGCAAGCCCCTGGAGTCACTCTGTGTTCAGCAACATGGGTCCGGTCCTAGTCTTCAGCTGGGTAGAGAAACAGTTCAAATGAACGGTCAGTCCAGGCAAAGTGGCATTCCTTACTACACAGCAGTCTTTAGTCCAGCAGAGACCTTCCCAAGTCCAGAAGTGTACCGATTTGCAAGGGTCAGAGCCATAGTACTTATACCAAGTGCTTTTAAAGGGGGGTGACTTCAAAGCAGCTCCTTGAAGTGCACAGGCCCACCTTTCATCCCAGCCCTGGGCCCAGGCTTTCAGTTGGGGGTAATCAGCCCTTTATGTGGGGCACAGGTCACTACCCTTTGAAGTGTAAGTGTGAGACCTTCCCATCCTCCCTGCCCAGGAGACCCATCAGTATGCAGATGAATGCAGATGCAGTTGAGTGTCCTGTATTGTGTCCTGTGCTGTCTGAAGGGAATACACAAATGTAGCTGTCCCCCAGCCCAGACGTATTGGAGACAGGCTGTCAGGCACACAGAGCAGTAAAAGCAGAGAAATGCCCACTTTCTAAAAGTGGCATTTCTAAAATAGTAATGTTAAATCCGACTTTACCAGTAAATAGGATTTATCATTACCATTCCAATGATATGGGACATGACACAGTTACTCCTTTCTGATCAGGAATTACAGCTTAAACATATATTAAGGAATGTTCAATGCTGGCCTATGAGAGGAGTACACCTTGCAGTAGTGAAAAGCGACTTTGGGAGTTCCTTCACTACCAGGACATGTAAAACTTAAAAGTACATGTCCTGCTTTTTACTTACACAGCACCCTGTCCTATGGGCTACCTATAGCCTACCTTAGGGGTGACATATATAATAAAAGGGGAGTTTATGGCTTGGTAAGAGGTTTTAAATGCCAAGTTGAAGAGGTAGTGAAACTGCACACAGGCTTTGCAATGGCAGGCCTGAGACATATTTAAGGGCTTTTGAAGTGAGTGGCACAATCAGGACTCCAGGCTCACTAGTAGCATTTAATTTACCAGCCCTGGGTATATAGTATACCACTTTAAAAGGGACTTACAAGTAAATAAAATATGACAATTTTGTATATTGCAATTGTATTTATATAGCGCTTACTACCCCTGATGAGTTATGAGGCGTTGAAGCACTTTTCGCCAAGTAGCACGCTACTCTGGAACCCAAAAGGATTAGTGGTAGATTAGAATAGGGAATATATAAGTACAGTATTAGTACTAGTTTGAGTTGATTTGAGCAGAGGATATGTGAGTTTGTTAGTAGGTTTGAATAGAATAATAGAGAACTAGAGGAGGGAAGAATCCAAAAGTGCTAATTGGGAGTTTGTAGTCATAGGATGTGGCTTTGGATGAGTAAAGGAGAGATGGAGGAGGGAAGAGTTTGTAGAAATGGGTTAGGGAGATCATAGTAGTAGAAGGGGTTTTGAATGAATCAAAGATGAGATACGTGAGAGGTAATTTAGTAGGGTTGTTTAGGAGATCATTGTAGCAAACTGAGGTTTGGGGTGAGCCAGGAACAGTAGGGGAGGGAAGAGCTTAGGCAGGGTTATTTTGGAGATCATAGAGGTAGAATGGGTTTGGGATGGGTCAGAAAGTAGAGATTAATAGAGGTATAGGGTGATGGGGAGACAGAGTAAAGCTTAAGATATATATATATGGATATTTTATTTTTTATTATATTTTATTATTTTTTACCCTCTTGTACAGTAGGACTAAAGGAATAAACAAATAGATATGTAAATACATAGTAAGGGAATATATGTGTAAGTAATATAAGGATGGATATAATATTCTGAGATTTAAAGTTGTGTTGTATAAACACAGACTTTCAAGATTAGCAGTATTTGAGGATAATTATTTGTGTACTTTTCTAACATTATTTTATATTTTCTAAATTTTCAGTTATGAAATGCTTGCTGATAAAATAGATAGGATCAAATTTGCTCATTAAGAAAGCTAAAATGAAACCTGGGATTCATAAATATCTAATCTAACAACTTGTCTAAGAACTATGCAATGACATATAAACACGTTAATCATAGAATAATATACACATGTATATGTATACATATAGATATACATGTACATTGTATACATACTTGTAGATACATATATGCACATATATATATGCACGCACACACATATATACATTTAACTGTGAGTAAATATACATTTGCTAAACAGGCTTAAAGTGTATGTACACATTTTATTATTATGGAATAGTAATTATACATATTTCTCAAAGAAATACACATATCTAAATATATGCATATAATCAGATTATAAATGTTTACCAACACTGGCATATGCAGTCCATTGCTGTTTGGATATGGTGGTTATGAAGGAAAGAGTCAACTCTTGAGTAATCTTCTGAAGACAAGATAGTTATCTGTGGATCTTCTATTTGGGGGCAATGAATTCCATAGTTTGGCTGCTTGAACAGAGAAGGATGTACCACCTATAGTCTTTTTCTTATATGGTCTTGTTTTAAAGCGGAGTGCCAATCTTGAGCTGAGGTTTCTTTCTGAATGTATTTGATGATTTTATTCCTGATGAAAAGCGGTCCTGTTCCATGTATTGCTTTGTGGGTGATACAAAGCAGCTTGAAGGTGGATCTTCTGGCACCTGGTAAACAAATGTAGTGCCTTCAAAGGCAGGGGAGATGTGGGCTTGTGGCTTTCATTTTAGTAGTAGTCTGGCAGCCGAGTTCTGAATGCGCTGTACTTTTTTCATAGGAGATAGAGATGATCCATGGTAGAAGCCATTGATGTAATCTAATTTATATAGTACAAAAGAGATAGTAGCCTGGCCGTTGTGTGAAAATCCAAGGTGGGGGACGATGCGTGAGAGTTTTCAAGGTGATGAAGCTTGATTGTGCTAATTAGTCCACTTGGGCATTCATTGTTAACTTGGAGTCCATTGTATTTCCAAGGTTTTTAACTTTCTTAGATACTTGAGGAGGTGGTCCCAGATTGTTAGGCCAGGCGCACAGTGGGTCATAATTTTTCTAGTCGCCACATGTGAGTATTTCTATTTTGGACGCATTCAGTTTGAGATGGCTATAAGTCATCTACTGGTCAATGACACTGAGCAACTGAAGATTTGTGAATTTCCAATGTCTTTGGGGCATTCCAATATAAGGAGAATTTGTGTGTCATCTGAATAGTTGTAGCATGTGAATTGAAATTCATTGATAGATTCTGGTAATGACATGATGTTGAAAAGCATAGGTTAGATGATTGATCCTTTAGGGACCCTGCTTTTGTAAAGTAGGGTTTGGACCAGAAAGGGGGAGAATAGATCACATTTGTTCTGTTTTGAAGGTAGGGTGTATTCCAGTTGAGGACAGTTCTTTCAATGCCAACTTAGTGGAGTCTTTGAATTAGGGTGTCATGGTCAACAGTGTCAAAGGCAGCTGAGAGGTTCAAGAGAAGTAGTGCAGCAACTCCATTGCGGTCAACTGTGTTTTTAAGATCATCCCAGATTGTGATGAGTGCAGATTCAGTGCCTGTTCCTGGGAGGAATACAGTTTGGTAGTCTGAAAGTATTTGGTTATCTTCAATGAATTGTGACATCTGGTTGAATGTTGCTCTTTCTATCAGTTTGCCCGGGAAAGGTCCATTTGTAATCAGTCTGTAATTGTTGGCGTCCTGTGGGTCCAGGTTTGCTTTCTTTAATAACAGGTGTATGAATGCCTTCTTAAGATCTTCAGGAAAGATTCCCAAATTATTGATGATTCTTCTTACAGGTCTGGAAGCAGAAGTAGAGAAAAGAATGTTCTTGAAGATGTGTGCTGGACAGGGCTCGGAAGGGCTCCAGGAAAACCTGCTTTGACCAAATCCATAAATTCACTTTGTGATATTTGTTTAAAGGAGTACAAATGCTGGGTTGGCTTACTCTTAGAGGGGATTTTAGGAAAAGGGTTGGTGCTGGTAGTTTTCCTTTGTTTTAAATAGCAATCCAATGTGTCTGCCTTAGTTGTGTAACAATATGCCAGTTTGTCTGTGAATTCTTGAATTATGGGATGAGCTCCTCCCACACTTTCAGGTTTTTGAAATTCATTAAGAATTTTATAAAATTCTTTATTAGCAGATTTAGCATTTTGAATGCTGGCTGAGTAGTACTCTTTTTAGCTTTTTTGATTGATGATTTATATATTCTGTTGCGTTTGTGTAGGTGAAGTTTGTCTTGCATGTTGTTTTTATTAGCCAGGTTTGTTGCAGCCTTATGATTTGTTGTTTTAATTTTGTATAGTTCTGTATTTCTCCAAGGTGTTCTTCTTCTTTTGTTCTGTTCAGTTTTTTTAGTGTATTAGGATATTGAAAGCTTCCTGTTGCTACTCATAAGATTTTGGAACAGAATTGATTGTGTCTTGATCTGTGTTGGCTGTTAGTTGTGTTTCTAAGTCTTCATAATTTAGCTTGTTCTGTTGTCGATAGATTGATGTTTGTATGGTGGTCTTGGGTGTGTTGGTTTATGGTATTTTATGTTGAAAAGTTACCAAATGTTGGTCTGACCATGTGACTGGCATGATGCTTTGAACGGTAACTAGTTCTGGGTTTGCAAAAATGACATCCAGGATGTGTCCAGCGATGTTTGTGGGATTGCGTACAATCTGATGTAGGTTCAATGTGACTAGGCCAGTGGTGATAGTTTTTGGATACAGCATATTGGGTTTGTCAAACCAAATGTTTAGGTCCCCAGGAATGCAGAGGTTGGAGTATAACCTTATAAGGTTTAAAACTGTGTGTAAAAATGTGTCTGGGAATGCTGAATTGTTAGGCAGAGGTCTGTAAAGGAGGAGAAAGTTACAGGAAGAAGTTGGTGTCGGGTTACATCTGGGAGTAAGGGCCTCACAACCTTGTATGGACATGTTTTCTGTTTTGCTGAGATGTATTGCTTGTTTGAATATAATAACTAGTCCATCTCCTCTTTTGCCCATACCATTTTGTGTGATGGTTTGATAGACTGGAGGAACAGCTTCATACAACACTGGGGCCATGTCATCTCTCAACCATGATTCTGTTATGAATAGTAAGTCTGGTTGTGTGTCAGTGAGCAGGTCGTAGATGTGAGAGTGATTGAGCATTTATGAGCAAGCAGTTTAGAAAATGTGTTTTGGTGGTGGTGTCATTTTGTTTTGGAGAATGGTGAGCTGTATATTTTGAGCTTGCAGCAGGTGCGTTATTAGTTGTTAAAGCTGTATGAGGGTCACAATAGTGTTGTTTTTCTATATTGTGTTTCATGTCCGGCAGGCTTAGGAGGCATTTTGTAGGGTCTGTGTGTGCTGGTGCTGGGCTTGGTGGCTGAGAATGACATGATGAGTTTAGTTATTTTTGTAGAATAGCCTTGTTGTGCAATAGACAGGGGTTGCGAAGTTGTTAGGACAGGTGGAAGGAAATTGGGTTAGGGATGGTGGAGGAGCATGTGGATCATAATGTAAGGCTCTAAATTGTGCAATGAATGAGAGGCCGGTGAATGAATGTTGCTGTGTTGGGATGTACGTGGTAGATGTTTGTGAGGAATGAGAATTTTGGAGTAAGGATTGGCCAGCATTTGTATTATTTGTGTAGTTATGAGGGTGGGAGTGGATGCGACAGAAAGTATTATGAACGTTTGTGTTATTTTGATGTGCTGATGTGTGTGGTTTGTTTAGTTTTTGTGGAGTAGTGAGAGGAGCTATTGATGTAGTAGTTTTAGGTGAAGGATTTGCATGTGAGTTACTGCAGGTGATTGGTGTTTGAATAGTACAAGGGGTGGTGATGTGTTTTCGAGAAGAGTGTATGAGGTATGTAGGAGGGTATGGACAAGAGTTAAGAATGTTTGTGTTAGATTTGATGGTTGTAAGTGTTAAAAAGATGAGGAGGGTGTTGGTAGATGTCGTGATGGAAGGCTGAGTATAGGTGTTGTAATGATGCAAAGGGGTCTGGTTGCAGCAAATAGAGAATAGTGTTGGGGTTTTGTATGAGCAGGGAGTTTGTGTCTGGATGGATAAATGTTATGTAGAATGTGGCTTTGTGTTGTGTGGGTGATGTGTGGATGTGTTAGTGGTAATGGACAGAGTTGTGTTTGTTGTGAGAATGAAAGTGTCTTAATGTTGTAGCTGTGGTGGATATGTGTATAGGTGTGGTATGGGGGGTTTTGTGGTTGCTGCTGAGACACTGAAATCTGTATGAGGTTTGTTTGTGGCGCATGAGTTGGCTGCCTTTGCTGATATTGTGTTTGGATGTTGGAGGATGTGGAGGGATTAAGGTAGTTACTGAAAAATGGAAAATTCGGCAGTGTCTCTGGCCCAAGGCCTGACCTGGGCAGAACAGGCCCAAACAGGCAACTGCCCTTGTCCTCTCTACCCTTAGCCTCGCCACCCGGGCTGAGACGCTCTGAGCCCTAAGTTTAAATAGCCCTATTAGCCAATGGAACCCTAACCTTAACCAATCAGATTTCTAAACCTAAACCCTAGAGCCAACGGGAGACCTGGACCTATTAATCAATCACAACCCTAGACCTGACAGCCAATCATAACATGAACCCTAAAATGCAAAGTCCAGTGCCAATCCCATACTCTGCAGTAGGATAGAGGTAAACATTCTTTACTATAGGAATTTGAGGCTTAACTGTCCAAAAAAACACAACATGCTACACAGGACTGAGGAACACACATACCAACTCTTAACTGTTTCTTATCCTGCCTCACTAATCGATAAGTTTCAGTATTTAGACATGCCTTGCCCTTCATCACACACCCTCCCGTTGGTCCCTGTACTACAAGACTCACTCCTGGCTCCTTAAATCTTCGCAATCTACAACTCACCCCCAACACCATCACTTATTAAGATTTGTCTATGCACCTACCAAGGTGATCCACAAATCTTTCTCTTGTGTCCTCCTTTCACAGACCTCAAAATGTCTCATAAAGCATCTGACACTGACTGGTGGTTCACTGGCCAATGTTAAATTCACCCAAAACTGACATTATTTACTTTCCTGCAGCCCCAGTACTTGCCTCCTTCCTACATCATGTCTACTTCCACCCAAACATTATGACCACACTATCTTCAGCCAGAAAACCCACAGGGTTGTTCTGATCCTTTGGTGATACATTAATGACCAACACAGTCAACGCAGCCATATTTCAATAAAAGAATAAATTGAACAAAGTACTTTACATTTCAACTCACATCCGACGTTCACTTGTCCTTGGCAAAATTCACACCTGTAACTGTCTACTGTTACATCGTCCCTCTATATTTTACCTCCACTAACATTCTCAGTTTGGCTGCAAGACCTTTCTTCCATCCCCCCAAGCACACACCTACTTTACACTGCCACCACAACCCAGCTGCTTGATCACTAAGAACAGGACTCCAAGCAAACTATTGATCCCTGACTTCAAAGCCATAAATCGCTCTTCCCCAGGCAACCTCTGTGTAATCCAGATCAGGACATGCCTGCTGCCAGCCCAAGCTCAGGCAACAAAACCCTCCTTGCTACAAACAAACCTGAATGTGCAGCACCAAGGTTTCATTCAGTACTTAATTTATAAATAAAAAACGGTGCCCAAAGCTCTCCTCTGTAACACACGGTTGCTGTAATTAAATGTGTGAAAACAGAATACTGAGGCCATGTAATCCTGAAGCTATCTCAGGCCTCTTTAATCCATTTACAGCCACTCCCTGCCCCTTCAGCTCACTCTTGCAGCTTTCTGCTTTCTACCTTTTTGGCGCTTTCTAGTTTTTCTCTTCCTCTGTCTTTCCCATATGTGTCTTTTGCTCGCAGTAAATGCTTAATGCAGAAAAATAAGTGTCGACCCTGTAAAATATACCAATGTTGCCATGCTTAAGGGAGATGCACATGCACTTTAGCACTGGTCAGTAGTGGTCCTAAGGCCAACAAAAACATACAGCCAAAACAGGAGGTAAAAAGGCAAAAGGTCTGGGGTAAGACCACCCTAAGGATGCCAGGACTCATTTCAATGAATGTGGGTTCAGTTGGTGTTTCATAATAAATCACAGTTGCAGAGGCTGCAATTGTTGATATTAGGGCATGAGGCTCACTTGTTGAAACTGGTACTTGTATTGCATCATTTGAGTCATCATTTCATGCAGCTGGCACTTTGTGTAAAGGTTGAGGCACAACAGTCTCATTGAGCTATATGATTAAAACATGTCTAGAATTATCTTGGAGCAGTTCCTCCTGAGTAGGGAGTATATGTTGATCTACTCAGGAGTCACCTTGTTGTTGATGTAGATCTGTTGAAAAGAATTGGCCACATATTGCTTTTGATTTTGTTGATTAACTTTCCTGTTTTTTGCCAAAGGAATTGGTGGCAAGATTACAGTTTGAGTGCCTTCCACATGATAAACCCGAACAATCTGTATAATGATACAAAGGCATCATTGTCAGGGATCTTTTCCTAAACCAGCTCTTCAAACATTTGGGAGCTACCCATCAGCAGCTTCAGTAATATTCTCTTTGGCGGTGGCAAATTCAGAGTTTTTCATAGTGAAGGAATGAGTCCTAGTTTCTTGAACAGTCTACAAACAATTCAAGCCTGAGAGAGGATCAGGTGATTTGATTTTTGACTCTGCCGCCTTTGTAGGGAAATTAAAACCAGAAAAATACATTAGTACTCCAAAGGCTAATTTGTATGGAGTGTGCCACCTAATACTCCTCTGAACAAATTACTTAGTGCTCTCTGAACCCTGTGTAGGCTACGGTGCCATGTCAGTCAGCATTTAATACCATAGCAGTTACATCCTGTTTAAGTGTACTGTTCGCTTGATTTACATTGCAATTTGATTCCATGCAGAATGGGTGCAAACTCAGCAACGTATTCTCAGAGAAGTCATAGCATCAGAACATGTCTTAGTGACAAATGCAGGGCCATTGTCTGAATGAGAGGTGTGAACTATTCCCATTGCTACTAGGCACTGCCAGTTTGTAATGACTGCTCAAGCAGTGGCAGTCTTATGTGGCCAAACTCTAAGCACTCTAGAGCAGAAATTGATCACAACCTATTATATACTTACATGGATGGAACTTGCAAAAGGACCAATATGGTCAAGGGAAATTCCCCCGAACAGTTTGCAAGAGCTAACAAGGGGGAGTAGAGATTCAACAGTTGAATGATATGATATATTAGTTGACAAATGTTGCATACTCTTTGTAAGGTTTGGTAAGTATGGTCAAGAATACAGTTACTATAGCGTTGATAAGGTAACACTAATGTTGGCTTGAGCAGAAGCTAACTATTCATGAGCTGCATGACTAAATCTAATTTAGCACGCTCATTGGGAATCTGCCTATCCCCAATCCCAGGCATAAAACGCATAGGATTGTTATCTTTAGTAAGAGTTTAAGAATATTTGAAAAGGAACTTTCAGGAGGCTTTTCTCCTTCCACTGTTGCCTGTATTGTCACTACAATGTCTGCATCATTCTTAGTTTGAGATTGAATTACAACAGCTGCCTTCAAGTGTTGCAGTGCCATTTTTGCAGCCATGTCTGTTGCACAGCCCCATGAGCATGGATTAATCTTCTTTTAAGTGCTATGGTGTGCTGTGCATGTACCAAAGAAACCTTGTCATGTAGAAGAGTTTCATAAAGTTGTTTGCCTTTATTGATTTTAACTTTGAAGCATCAAAGCAATGGATTTACATTGTAATCATATGCACAGAATGCCTAATCTGATGCAAAGAATGTGGGAGCTGATGGATCATCTTTCAGAGAGGCAAGTAGTAGGGCATGAATTTCTGCTAGTTGTACAGTGCAGTCACCTACAACTTTAGTGTGTGTGCATAGCACCTTGAAGTCGCCATCTTCAAAAGCTATCTGCACTACAGCACAAGCCACAGAGTTTTTCTATTTAGTACCAATTGCAGACTGTGCATAGCCATCAACATAGAACACACTCTTTTACTCGTGTATGGGTGTTAGGTGGTCAGTAGGTGTGAAGTTTGTTTAATATTTTGTGCTAATTGTACCTCTGAATCCTAAGCGTTGAATCATTTTCAGATTTTGCATCAGTTGCATTTAAAGAAGACCCACGCTGCACCCAAAGAAGATGGAGAGTGCATGGTTTGGCAATACTAGCTCCGTCAAATTTCTGCTTCCAGTGTAGGTAAGGGAGAAACTAAGCATAGCTCTCTGTACGTCACTGGGAAATTAAATTCTCAGGGGGGAGTAAATTGTTCACCTGCGTGGGAATACAAATGTGATTAGATGCTATGAGAGTCATCTTCCTCTCATTGAAAACTGCACATGTGCAGCACGAAGTGCTGGGAACATCCCTAATCACTAGTTTTACCTTGTTGTTCTGGGTCTGTAAATACTTGTCTCTAACATGTCTACTTACAGTCCACTTGGAATAGCTGTGTGCATTTTCTTTCAGTAAACGTGGAAGTAATTAATTAATACAACAGCTCGACACACTCAGTGTAATGTGGCAGATAAGCTCCTCCAAAGTTAAGAATACGCATTACGGTTTGTAACTTTCTTAAGTGTTTGGAGGTTTTAAAGTAGCACACTTCTACAAGACTTGGGGACCAAACCGTTACCCTCACTGGGTAATTCATATCCAAGGAAAATCATATTAAGAATATGCAATTTTAGATTTCTTAAAGTTTATTTTAAACCCATGTGGGGCCAGAAGTGTCACTGTTCTGTCTACCCCATCTACCGGGAGTTCTGTAACTGTTCCAGTATACAAAGTGAGGAGAACTGTATCTGCAGGAGACTGCTTGGTGTGAGCCCTGCTAGCCCTACTTTTTTTCCTGCACGAAGAGCTTAACTTGGGTTATGCTGATGATTTCATAAAATTAGCCCCTTTGCTTCTGTGGATGTTGGTTTGGAGTGGGGAACACACAGCCTTTAACAGGGATGTGATCCAAGATTGCCTGGATTGGGACCACGGCCACAAAATTCCATGGCTGGCTTATATTAAAGATATTTGTTTCGTTTTGGGATGCCCAGATCAGTTTCATGCCTCTCAGTAGTTAAACAAAGGTGATTGGGCAAAGGATAAGGAGCTATTCATAAGGCGTGCAGCTGAAGTTAGGGAGAACACTGCCCTGGATAAAGCAACCTCAAGAGCTGGATTGATTCTCCAAACCAGTGCAGGCCCTGAGCCATGTCTCTCCTGAGTTAGAAATCCATGGGAGAGAGTTTGCCCACAAAGTTTCGACTAGGTGCAATTCAATATAGACTTTGTTTCGTCCCTGGGCAATATAACCCTAACTCAATATTCCCTGTGATGATAGCGTGCCACAGACTCAGGAGTATCTCATTTTATTTTGTAAATTGAATGAATTCCATCGGCATAGATACCTGCTGTTGATCTTTAAATCTAGGGGTTTCTACCAGTACAAACTAGCGTTATGTTACCTTCAAATTCTCTCCGAGCCAACTGTTTTTTAAGTGCTATTGTGTCCTTTTAAAAAAATGCCTTGTACGTGAATGCATCAATGCATTCCTAAACAGCACCATTATAAAGTGCATGGATGAGTGTCTGTGGTCTATAGATGGGACGCAATAGATGCTCCTGATGCATCAGTTTTATACCCGGATGTTTTTGAACCATTTTAATATCTCTATTCTTTTCATTCCTGATGCATCAGTTTTATACCCGGATGTTTTTTGAACCATTTTAATATCTCTATTCTTTTCATTATTTGAATGATATTTTGTTGTATGTTACACACGTTAATTTTGAGCTGTAATTTCTTCTTTTGTAATTATTTATCAATAATCGAATAAAGATTTTTCAACCAATCACCCTATCTCGGTGTCTGTCAAGTAATAAAGATGTTATCAATATATGACTGCGCCTCAGAATATTCTTGTAAACTCTCCATAATCCTTACTGCGAATAATCTACAGCTATTTTTACACCCATAGAATATAGAGCTATTTTTAAACCCTAAGCAGTCTTACTGAATGAAAAAGCAGTTAGTTACTGGGATCCAGGCAGTATGTTTTGATTTAAAAAATCAATTAACTACATATAACATTATTTTGCATCTGTTCATGCCTAGATTATTCATTAGTCCGGTGTTATGAGCATTTTTCTATGCATGTGTGCATGCATGTGCATTTAAATGTCAATAATCGAAAACTATTCTATATGTCAAGTTTTCATTCTGGGAAATGAGACGTTTTCATAGTAAAAGCCAGGGCACTATTTTACCTTGGTATTGTAATTGATCTAAAATAGATTTTATATAGTGTTTAGCTTCTGAACTGAGGATATTGCATTTGGACCTTAGGCTCACTCCTTCAGGGAATCATATGTGGAACAGATTCTTTGTCGCTCCTGGCTTGGTTTCTATACAACACCAGAGCCTGCTTTAAAATCCACTTGCATGAATATTTTTCCCTGAGCTCTTAAGATACTAAGGAAGCAAACACTGGCCTTATTACCTACTCACGTCGAGGTACTTCCAGTCTGAAAATCGGAGGCCAGTCAGGCTTTACAAGGATTATGTGATAACACGTCCCGACCTAGGTACTTCACTTGCACGGGGACTCGTTTTAGGCCGATGAACCTTTTGACACTGATTGGAGACACCTCAAGACGAGATATCTATTCCGCATTTCAATCACTAGATCAATAACCTCATCAATATTCGCAATAACGAATCAACCAAATGTGTTAATTGCACTAATAAGAATTTAAACACAATATGACCTTTCAGTCATGAATAACCACACTCGATTTAGTAAGATTTATGAGATTTATTCCCTATTAGCTACAATCTACCAGCAAATTTACTAGTCTCAATACCAGAAAACACATCAATAACGTCACAATGTGGCAACTTGAATATGACTGAAGCAAAGCAAAGATCATGAACATTAGAACAAAGCACAACGTCAACATGAATTAACTTTTAGCAGAGCAGCATTAATACGTTATTCAACAAAGCAAAAATCCAGTCATTTGTCTATTTGCACTCAATGTCAGTGAACTCCTTAACTAACCTCAAATTAGCATCAGCATGTTGGGTTTCATGCAAAACAATTTGGTAACACAAATTTGGAAAACATCTAGCTATGGTCTCTATCAAAGAGCAGTTGGTACCTAGAAAGAAAAGGCAAACAGACAATTACAATTTCATTATCATATAGTTACCCTCCGTAACGAGTCAGCATACAGAATCAGTCTTCGTCCTCAGGACAGCAGTCGATTCGCCATCAGCCAGGGCAGAACAGCAAAGCCTCAACAAAATAGGGTAAGTAAAAATACTTCCCTCAGAAGGAGGAGAAGCAAGTATCGGGTAAGGAAAAAGGTGAGGATGGTTTAAAGTATCAGTAGCAAAGAATGTCAGAGCAACACTAAGAGTGTCCCTCTAATGTCTCAGTAAGAGACACGAAAATGGCTGAGTAAAGTGGCAGGATAAAGGCGCACAAATGGCTGATTTCTCCTTGTGATATGTCGTTAAATTGAATTCGCCAGACAAGTCTCCAATTTCCAATTAGTTCGTTTTTGGTGCACCATTATCTCTATCCAATAGTCCGTTGGTCACCTTACTAGAATTTTCACTTAAAACAGTTCTCATGCAGTTCATTGGCTCCTGTGATTTACGTCTTCAACGGGTAGAATGTCAAGTAGTAAAAGTAACACTCCTTGCTTTAGTCAGTAGCTCCATTGTCTTTACCAGTTTGAGCGACCTTGTACCTGTTGCGAATTACACTGTTGCAGTCAACAAGAATGTCTCCTTGAGCAAGTCGGGTCTCATGAGAAATAATTTACTACGGTTACACACATCTCTAGCTTCTGGAAAAGTACAGCTTTATGTCCTTTCAGGAAGACAGCACAGTGGACGTTAGAAAAACACATTTAATATGAGACCAGGCAACTATGCCCAGACCCTTGCTAACTAAGGCCTAATGATTAATTCGACAAAATCTTAACATATAACTCTTAATGCTAAAACAGAATCATACATTAGTACATTAATAATCCATTATTAGTCAATTTCACTTATCATCGTGTATATTGATGGCCACTCCTCGTGGGCACATTTCAAACGCATATGTTAATATTAGTCTGTCACGTTTTCTATGCAGCTTCATTACACATTATTTTGCAAGCAGTTCATATTAATTTTTTATTATAAAAGCTACACTCCAACAATCCATCCTCTGATGACTCTTGTCATCACACAAATTCTTTCTTCACAATTTGTTCATCTTCTTATCTCCTTCATTTCTGTTTCTTCCCTTGATTTTGTCTTTTCATGTTTTGCTCTGAACATTTTCTCCCTTTTCTTTTCTTCCCTCCTCGCATTATGTTTTGCCAATTTTCTTTAATCCTTTTGCTAATTTTGCATGATAACCAAAGCCCAAATAAACAAGTCAGAATAATCACTATTCCCTGCATTAGTTTTCCCAATATCCCATGCCAAATATTACTAAACCAGCTTCCCACATGAGCAAGTCCTTTTCCAACCTTTTCAAAACCTCCTGGTTCCTTCAATTCCTTCAAATCTGCACTATCTCTTGTTAGGTTAGTGAGCATACTTCTAATCTCATTACTATTGTCAGGTACGTAGGCACAGCAGTGACGCTCATTAAGCATCTTACAGACTCTGCCACTTTTCGCTAAAAGAATGTCTAAAGCAAGCCTATTTTGAAGAGTCATAGCCCTCTCCGCAGCAAGTTCAATATCCATCAGGAGTATCGCTCCTGTGAAATTTGACAGCATGTTATCCACAATAGTAGACAACTTCTGAATCTTTATGGAGTTTAAGACAACCCCTACCGAAGGAATTATCGCTCCAAATATGTCCCCTACTACACCGGCAGCAGTTTCTCTCTTTTGTCTAGCACGAAGTAATTCTGTCACTTTCGGGAATATCTTCAAATCCTCTAGCTGGTAAATCTTTGGGAAAACTATTCCCAAATAACATGTCCCATACCATCCCTATGGAAGGCAGTAATAAGCATTAAGCCCACAAATATAATAGACCCCTGGGATCCCCTGATCCATTCCGTTTAGCATGAACGTCCATTTATTCTGAAACAAAAACACATGCTTACATTCACTCGTTCCCACAAACACATTATCAAAATATGACTTTGGCCGTGTTATGCAAAGCTTACCTACATGTTGAGAATATAAAGCTAGTTTCCCTTGTTCCCTAATTCCATTGTAACTATTACTAAGAAAGGATCGTTGCTGCAAGCCTTTTCCTAATTTCTCCTTTAAAACCCTTCTTCTATCTTCAGTGTGATCTAAAAAGCTTTTCTCTACAGGTGTAAGCAAGCATGTCAATTTATTACGGTGTGCATATGACATACTAATTGTTACTCTAAGTTCAAAGAACTCTTTAATCAGCTTTATGGCATGATATTTAGCTACACTATTCATACCTTCTATGAAAGGCACATAAGAGAACACAAGATCATAGTTAGAGTAAAAATATTGCACTTCTTCTTGGTTATAGAAACACGTTAGTAGCAAACTACAACTTATCCCATAAGTTAGTGGCAAACTGTGATATTTAACCCCCTCTTGCACCGAAACAGGAATTTGTGTACACACAAGCCTTCGCATCCATAGTGTCAACATACTCACTTAGCAAGCAATGGAAAACATTAGTAGACAGCTCCCCCTTTGTGTTAGTTTCTACTTGTAGATACTTCGTATCTTGCTCAAACCTCTCCCAAGGTTTTAGTGTAGCAGTTTCAGAAACTGTGGCATTGTTAGCTTCATTCTCATCCACCAATCGCATCTCCACAAACAAAGCTATAATGAATATCACATACACAACACCCAAAGCAACACCCAAATATTTACAATGCTTACTCCCCTCAATGTCATCTCCCGTGCTAGGCATGATCTGTAAAGAATCAGAAAGTAAAGTGCTACAAACATAAACAACAAATCAACTGAGGATGGTTAAAAGCGTTCTCTTTATTTTCTTTTTCCCAGCAAGGCTAAGCAAAGTCTTTCTTTAGCAAGTATTTACAGCTTTCTCATTCGCTCCCAGGGTCCTTTGTCAATCCGGTTAGCAGCTTGTCACAATCAGTTTTCAAAAGTCAATTCAGGTTAACAGTGACACATCCGGTAATTTATCAGCTTCTTTTCTCAGGTTTCTCAGCTCAATTTCAACTTAACACAGTCTCTTTTCCTTGTGGCCAACTCAGGTACCATAGTATTGACCTGGAACTTCTCGATCAAAGCAGAATGCCAAGAATTCTTGTTGCCACTCAGCTGACGTTGCATAAGCCCATTCAGGACCTGCGTATCTTCTGTTTGCTATTCTCTTTCTTTTCAATTTGCGGTCACCTTGCAACTCTCCTTGGCTCAGATCTTCTTTCCTTGTTGTATCTATCTCCTCCTCAATTGTCTCATCGACAACCACTTTTCCTTTTGTTACTTGCTGTTCTGGCCACTTATCTCCTTTCAGTGTCCCTTCATAGTTTGGCTTTCCTGGTTGCTGTTCAACGCCCTCCTCTTGTGCTATGGTGTTCTCTCTTGCTGGACCTGCAACCGGCTCAGGAGGAGTACGGGCACTCTGACTTCCTTCCGCCTCAACCCCTTCGCCTTCTGGGTCTGTCAGGGGCTCAACTTCAAACCTGTATCTGTCTGCTTCTGGGAGAACCTCTTTTTGTGTCGGTCCTCCTGGTGCCTCAGTTGAGATAGGCTCACTGTCACCCCTCTGGATACCTGTTGCTGTTTGAGTGACCAAGCCGCCCTCAACGGGCTCTCCTGTAGTCTCAGTTCCCCTTTGATTACTCTCCGGCCCTGAGACTTCCTTTTCTGTAGCTGTTATTTTCGACAACTCAATTTCCTCATGGGTGGACACGTCACCTTCTTTGTGTGACTGGCATGGATCCAGTTTGGAATTCCCGCACACTTCACAACAGTAGTAGTTGTCAGTATCACTTGATATGGCCCCTTCCAACGTGGCTCCAAACACGACTTCCTCACGTGTTTCTTGACAACAACCCAGTCACCAGATTTCAGGTTGTGACCTGGATCAATTATCAGTGGCAATGTGGTTGCTTCCACCTGGTGAGAGAAAGAGCGAACCACGTCAGCCAGACCCTTGCAGTAGTCCAACACCATATCATCTGTGATATTCACAAGAACATTCGCAGGCACTGCAAGCAATCTCATAGCTCGGCCCATGAGAATTTCATGAGGAGACAGTCCTGTTTTCTTGTTAGGTGTGTTTCTCATTGACAATAGCACTAAGGGCAAGGCATCAGGCCATTTCAAATTCGTGGCTGCACACATTTTTGCCATTCTTGACTTTAGAGTACCATTCATTTGCTTAACTAGTCCTGAGGCTTCAGGGCGGTAACTGCGATGCAACTTCTGTTTAATGTTCAGTGCGGCACACAAGAGCTTAACCACCTCATTGTTGAAGTGACTTCTTCTATCTGATTCTAAAGAGATCGGAAACCCAAAACGTGGTATCAATTCCCTAAGCAACAACTTCGCTACTGTGAGACTGTCATCTCTACGTGTGGGGTAAGCTTCAATCCAATGACTAAAGATGCGCACAATCACCAATGTGTATCTCAGACCTCCACACACAGGCATCTCAATAAAATCCAATTGCATTCTGCTAAATTGACCTCCTGCTCTCCCAATGTGGCTCAAATTCACCACTGTTCCTTTCCCTGCATTCATCTGTTGACAGATGATGCACTGGTGACAAATCACTTCTGCGGCTTGTCTGAATTTCGGATTGAGCCAATCAATTTTGAACAACCTGATCATGGCGTCTCTCCCAATATGTGCTTGGCCATGGGAAAACCTTGCAAATTGTGACAGAAGACTGTTCGGCAAAACCATTTTCCCCTCATCTGAAACCCACAGATCATCTGGTCTTTGAACACACTGCATTTTTAGCAAAGAGTGTTTCTCCTCTCTGCTGGCACGACCCTGCAACAATTTTAATTCTTCCATTGTGTCAACCACCCTCAATGTGTAACCTGTGCATGTCTCATTTTCAGTTTCAGGTAACAATTCCCACTGATCCTTGAACAATATACAGTTCAATGTGCAAAATCTTGCGACTTGATCCGCATATCCATTTACCATTGACACAAAGTCTTGTGATTTCATATGAGCACTGCATTTCACCACGGCAATTTCAAGAGGTAACTGAATTGCGTGCAACAACTCCTTAATTCTTTCACCATTTTTCACTAGAGAACCAGAAGAGGTCTTGAAACCCCTCTGGGACCACAGCTGACCAAAATCATGGACAATTCCAAATCCATATCTGCTATCAGTATAGATAGTCACTTTCAGCTAGTCAGCGGCATGGTATGCCCTAGTAAGAGCAACCAATTCAGCCACTTGAGCAGAGAATACTCTTTCAAGCCAAGATGCTTCTAGGATACCAGTGATTGTACACACAGCGTATCCGGTTCTCAGTACTCCTCCTGAGTCTCTCAAGCACGAGCCATAAACAAAGATAATGTAATCGTTCTCTTCCAATTGGGTATCTTTAATGTCAGGTCTTGGTTTGGTGCACAGTTCTGTTACCTCAAGACAATCATGTTCTACCTCTTCAGCCTCATCAACCTCTGTATTCTCATTTGGAAGCAAAGTTGCCGGGTTTAATACAGTACACCGTTTCAGTGACACATTTGGTGACCCCAATATAATTGTCTCATATTTTGTTAGTCAGGCATTTGTCATGTGCTGAGTTTTCGTTCTAGTCAACAAGATTTCAACTGAGTGTGGGACCATAACTGTTAAGAGGTGTCCCATCACTATGCCTTCGCACTGTGTGAGGCTTTGACCAACTGCTGCAACTGCACACAAACAACCTGGCAAGGCTGCTGCGACTGGGTCCAAGGTAGCTGAAAAATATGCTACTGGTCGGTTTGCACCTCCATGGACCTGTGTCATGGAACAACGAACAAGCATCACGTTCATGACAAAACAGGACAAAAGGCTTCGTGTAATCAGGCATACCTAAAGCTGGAGCCCTGCACATGCATTCCCTCAGCTCAATGAACGCCCTCATCTCTTTCTTGGACATGGTTAGAGTATCAGGGCCATCCTTAATCTCCTTAACTGTCAGTCTCACCAAAGGCTTGGAGATAACTGAGAAATTTGGGATCCACTGACGACAGTAACCCACCATTCCCAGAAACATCCTAACATCTCTCCGAGATGCCGGGGGATTCATCTGCAATATGGCAGTCACTCTTTCCCTGGATATTTTCCTCGACCCCTTCTCAATCAAATGGCCTAAATATTTCACCTCTTTCTGACAATACTGCAATTTCTTTGGGGACACCTTATGCCCATTCTTTCCCAAGTGATTCAATAAGGCAATAGTATCGTACTTGCAGTCATCTCTTGTTTTGGAAGCAATCAACAAATCGTCAATGTACTGCGCTAGAGTCGATTGGAAAGGCAATTCCAATGACTCCAAATCCTTCTTCAAAATTTGATTGAAGATAGATGGTGATTCCGAAAACCCCTGAGGGATTCGACACCAACTGTAAACCTTATCCAGGAACTTAAAACTGAAAAGAAACTGGCTGTCCTCATGAAGAGGCAGGGAAAAGAACGCTTGTGACAAATCGACAACTGAGAACCATTCTGCGTTGCATGGAACTTGAAACATAATCACAGCTGGATTTGGCACTATTGGGCAACACTTCACCACTATGTCATTAATCTTTCGTAAGTCTTGAACAATTCGAACTTTTCCACAGGGCTTTCTCAGACCCATTATAGGTGAGTTACATGGGCTGCTCATCACTTCTTTCAGAACTCCCTGCTTCACAAAGTCTGCAATTATCTGCGTCACCTGTATGAGGACATCTTGTGCCATGTGGTACTGCGGTACCTGAGGAAACACAGCATTTGGCTTCACATCGACTTTGACTGGTTCTACTCCTTTTATCAATCCTACTTCCTTTCCTGTCAAGTCCCACACTTTTTCTGTGACTGTCCCCTGCAGGTCTGCGGGCAAATCAGTCATTCTGAACATCGGGAAGAAGCTTATCAAGGGGTACTCTTCATCTGTAGTCTCTGTTTCTGGCTATGAGATCTGACCACCATCCCCCTCATCATCACTGTTTGTCTGCACCTCAATTCTTTCATTGGAACAGGTAACTGAACACCTCGTCTTGCACAGTAAGTCTCTTCCTAGTAGGGACACGGGACTTGAATCACAGACAAAAACCTGTGCAATCCCTGAAAGGTACCAATCTCAACTTGGCCCGGATCTGTAATCGGATTAGTCAGGAGCTGATTTGCTACTCCTACCACCTTTATGGTACGCCCTGAAAGAGGCAATTTCGGAACCTCTGCACTTCTGACTGTAGAGCGTGTAGCTCCTGTGTCTACCAGAAATGAAACCTTGTGACCCATCACTTTCCCTTGCACATAAGGTCCCCTCTGATCTACTTCTAGGGATGCTGCAAGCCTGCACTCCTCACTATCTGAACAGTCATCCGACCATTCATCGTTTATTCCATTCTCACCACGCAATGGGAACTGTTGTACTGCATTATTTTGACTCATTGTTTGACCTGTGACCTGTTGAGAAAGCATCACCTGTTGTTGTCCCATCGGAGCTAGAGGCAACTGCATTTGCTGTCTAGGTACCACGGGACTCTTCTGTTGCACCTGCTGCACCTGCACTGGTTGTACACGTGGCATTTGCACTTGTTGCATGGGCTGGAGACCTTGCATCTGAACCATGTTATTCAGAAAGTTCGGATTAGGACCCCTCATTCTTGGTCCTTTAACATTTTGAAATGCACCAACATCATTGCTTTGATGAACAACACCTTTGTGCACCATCATCGGGCATTCCCGCTTCCAATGTCCCACACCCCCGCATGCATGGCATGGTAACACCTTCTTCATCCCTTGCACGTCATTTTGTACCACAACAGTATTCAAGTCTGCACCACGGTTCACAAAACCTCCTCGACCTCTGCCTCTCGTTTGCATCTGAAACATTCAGTTTCCTTGCGGCTGTTGCACCATCTGTTGTACTCCATTTCCCTGCATCCCTGCTTGCGCTGCCTTAATTTGCATCACCATCACCTTCTCTTTCAGCTTTCTCTGCTTCAATTCAATCTCATCACTACAGTATTTTGCATACTGCAACACCTCATCAATTGGCTTTGCTTGCCAGCAGATCAAATGATTCTTAATCATCTGGCAAATCTCTGGTCTTAGCCCTTCAAAAACCTGAACACAAGGTGATTCATATCTTTCGGCTCTATGACCTCTGTACCACTGTAATGCTTGAATGCTTTCAGCAACCTCTCATAGTAAGCATGTATCGATTCTTTGCCTTCCTGTGCCGTTCGATCAATCTTTTGCCAATCAATATTTTGCGGCGACACTTTCTGCTTCAAAAACTCAATTACCTTATGGTAATACTTCATTACCTCCAGAGTGGGTGCTCCGGTAACCCTATCCCTTGCCGGTTCTGCGGTTGGCCAGTCAACACTCCTCTTGCATTCGAGCCACAAATCAGCAGGGACAATGATCTCAAACAGGGTATTCAGGTCTTCCCAGAGACACTTCGCAAGCTTCACAAATCTGTCTGTCTGCTGGTACCACTCTATCGGCTTTTCCCTCAGCCTGGGGAAGTCATTTGTGAATGAGAAAATGTCACCTCTAGACCACGGTACATGGACAAGAAGCCCTCCAGCCGTCTCTCTCATGGGTAGCATTTTAATTGTACCGGTGTCTGGCGCTGGTTTCGGCTGCTGCTGCTCCAAGTAGTCATTTTTCCTTTTATCTCTCTTCTTTGCCCATCTGCCTTCCCACTTCTCTAAAGCTCCCCAAACCTGTGCACTGTGTAGTATCTCCTTAAGGTGGGCCTTCATTCCAGTAGACCTCATGTGATCAAAATCTTTAGGCTCAAAGTCTAATCTGTAACTCCTCTTCAGATGCTTAGTATTGTCTATCTCTATGCCATATTTGTCTGCTAGGTTTGCCAACCTTTGATGCACCTTGTTCACTTCTTTAGTTATTTTCGGGCACAGATACCTCAATTCTGCTTCAGTGTATGACTCTAACCTGTTCACTCCCATGCTCCCTTCAACTAACTCGGCTGCTTCCATGCCCAACCTCACAAAATTAAAGTATTCCTCTCTCTCTGACCGCTCGGCTGTCGCAGGAGTAGTCTGTGGTGAATTCAGCTTGTCTAACCATTCATTCAATTGTGGCACAGTTAAACCTTGCCACAAGATATTTCCAGCCTGTATCGTTGGTTGCTGCGACGCATTCACACCTGAGACCTGAGGAGTCAGTAATCCCAACCCTGAGTGTCTCAGGGCATCTGGAGGAACCCCTATCGGACTGAAGTCTAACAGAGACCTCGATCTTTCTACCATCTGTCCCACTGGGCTCATTCCTTGAGAGTTCCCTATGAACCCTCCTCTTGTCACACATGCTAGGCTTATCCTGCACGTACAGTGGTACTGGTGGACCAACCGTAATAGGTAGGGATATGGCGGCTGGTGTTGGCTTATTACCCACAATCTGTGGATCATTGGCCCCCATATTCTGATTCATTATCCGTGCTGTAGCTATCTGCAGTCCTGTGACCGGAGTGCAACTTGGAACCATCTGTAACTGTGGCTGGGGCAGTAAAAGTGGAGTTGGCTCAATCTGCACTAATTTTGATCTCGCAGATGCCTAGTCAGGTGGCACCATCAAACTCGTAGTGGCTTCTAATACTGGGACATCAGGGTAGAGCCTCTGAATTGGTGGTGGTTGCAACTGTGTCTGCATCTCTGGAGCAGTGGACACACTGACACTATTCTGTACTAGAGCTGGTGTTGCGACTGCATTTACCTTTGCTGTATTCGCTGTTCCCTGGTTCTGTGTTGAATTTACAGGACCTGCACTAGTACTTGGTCTATTGTCATCCATGGCATACGGCGGTGGACGATCAGGTAACAACTGATTAAGGAACTCATCATCATCTGAGTCATCTGCATCTGCCCAAGACTTGTTATTCTGTTTTCCTTTACTAGAGCCCTTGTCTGTTTTGCAAGTGGCCTTTCTTCCCTGCGTCTCAGCTTCCTGGGTTATCGCCGGAAACATCCTAACACCGTCTATTATTTCTCTTCTCCACATTCTGTTTTCACTATCCCATCTAGTCTCCGCCAGTGTCTTTTCTGCCTTTCTCATCCTCCTCTCAAATTTCTGTTGCTGTTGCCCTATGGCCGTCAATTCCCAAATTGCTAACGCCTCAAACTGTTCTGGCCTTGGAGGCGGCTTTTGCTCATTCAGCGCCTTCCGCAAATCCTCTAAAACCCCTATGTTGAATGTCCCATTCTTTGGAAACGCCAAGCACCCAACTTTCTCTGTTAATTTGCACCATTGCTTTAGCCAAAGACATGGCGCGGCTCCCTTCTCCTCCATTACGGCACAATCCGGAGTATCCTCTGGCGGTGTAGGCTCCCCCACACTAGCGGTAATGTACACATCTCCCCTCAAAGTGCTCTTTAAAGCCTTGAAGAACTTCATTTTTGCATCTTTTATTTCATTTATGACTGAATCAGGAAGTGACTTTAATTCCCAGAACACCCTTCGCCTACCTTCTCACCCAATCGCCTCTCACGGACGGCTGCCATTCTGTGCGCGACCCTTCTCACTAACCGACCTATCCCAGCACAGCTCCAATGACGTCACACTTACACACACTGCGGCTGACAAAGTCTTGCGGCTTGTCTCCCTCACTCTCGATTCACACAACTAATGCAATATATTGGGAGCACTAACAAAACTCAAATTTGCCGGTTTACTACAGGAAGTGTAACACAATCGCTTTAGAACTTTACAGAGATTTCACTTGAAGCCTCGGCCGCTACTCTCTCCTTCTCAGATCCTGCACTCGCAAGCAGAATTTGACCCGCAAATTGAACTCTTGACTTGTCAATGGTTCGTCCTAGTTCACTTTAGAACTTACCAAATCTCCATCGAAGTTTTCATTCACTCACTTGACTCAAACTCGACTCGTCAACCACGCCTGAATGACCTATTAAACCATGCAAATTACAACATAAACCAAGTGTCTCATACACTTATCAATATACTCCGGAGTCTTAGACCACGCAGGGTCCGTACATCACCAACAACCACGTGGACAATTTTTTAGCACAAAGCGCCACACTCGCATGAAGTTCGCTGACTTCCCTACTCTCATACCGCGGAGTACGCACACTCCTACTAAAACATCACCTGGCCTAAAATTCTCACAAGCCTCGCAATTCACCTGCAATATGCATAAGCTGTGCAAGCGCAAACCCTACTTCACTCATACCATCACTAGAACGCCGAGCACATACCTATCTCACTTTGGCAAGCTCCGGGGTCCCGGGAAAGTCATTGGGGACTTAGGGGAACATCATCCTTTCAATTTGCATTATTTCAAAATCAATTCTAAAACAATGGTCCTTCGTCTTAGGGCCCCAAAGGGCCGAAACCGTCCTCTGCTACCAGAACTGATAACGCGTCCGACCTAGGTACTTTACTTGCACGGGGACTAGTTTTAGGCCGATTAACCTTTTGACCCTGATTGGAGACACCTGAAGACGAGAAATCTATTCCGCATTTCAATCACTAGATCAGTAACTTCATCAATATTCGCAATAATGAATCAACCAAATGTGTTAATTGCACTAATAAGAATTTAAACACAATATGACCTTTCAGTCATGAATAACCACACTTGATTTAGTAAGATTTATGAGATTTATTCCCTATTAGTTACAATCTACCAGCAAATTTATTAGTCTCAATACCAGAAAACACAATAACGTCACAATGTGGCAACTTGAATATGACTTAAGCAAAGCAAAGATCATGAACATTAGAACAAAGCACAACGTCAACATGAATTAACTTTTAGCAGAGCAGCATTAATACGTTGTTCAACAAAGCAAAAATCCAGTCATTTGTCTATTTGCACCCAATGTCAGTGAACTCCTTAACTAACCTCAAATTAGCATCAGCATGTTGGGCTTCATGCAAAACAATTTGTTAACACAAATTTGGAAAACATCTAGCTATGGTCTCTATCAAAGAGCAGTTGGTACCTAGAAAGAAAAGGCAAACAGACAATTACAATTTCATTATCATACCCTCCGTAATGGGTCAGCATACAGAATCAGTCTTCGTCCTCAGGACAGCAGTCGATTCGCCATCAGCCAGGGCAGAACAGCAAAGCCTCAACAAAATAGGGTAAGTAAGAATACTTCCCTCAGAAGGAGGAGAAGCAAGTATCGGGTAAGGAAAAAGGTGAGGATGGTTTAAAGTATCAGTAGCAAAGAATGTCAGAGCAACACTAAGAGTGTCCCTCTAATGTCTCAGTAAGAGACATGAAAATGGCTGAGTAAAGTGGCAGGATAAAGGCGCGCAAATGGCTGATTTCTCCTTGTGATATGTCGTTAAATTGAATTCGCCAGACAAGTCTCCAATTTCCAATTGGTCCGTTTTTGGTGCACCATTATCTCTATCCAATAGTCCGTTGGTCACCTTACTAGAATTTTAACTTAAAACAGTTCTCATGCAATTCATTGGCTCCTGTGATTTACGTCTTCAACGGGTAGAATGTCAAGTAGAAAAAGTAACACTCCTTGCTTTAGTCAGTAGCTCCATTGTCTTTACCAGTTTGAGCGACCTTGTACCTGTTGCGAATTACACTGTTGCATTCAACAAGAATGTCTCCTTGAGCAAGTCGGGTCTCATGAGAAATAATTTACTACGGTTACACACATCTCTAGCTTCTGGAAAAGTACAGCTTTATGTCCTTCAGGCAGACAACACAGTGCACATTAGAAAAACACATTTAATATGAGACCAGGCAACTAGGCCCAGACCCTTGCTAACTAAGGCCTAATGATTAATTCGACAAAATCTTAACATATAACTCTTAATGCTAAAACAGAATCATACATTAGTACATTAATAATCCATTATTAGTCAATTTCATTTATCATCGTATAAATTAGTGGCCACTCCCCGTGGGCACATTTCAAACGCGTATGTTAATATTAGTCTGTAACGTTTCCTATGCAGCTTCATTACACATTATTTTGCAAGCAGTTCATATTAATTTTTGATTATAAAAGCTACACTCCAACAGATGTCATGGACATCCTATAAGTAAGACAGGAATATAGCTTTAATTTTGCACACCATATCAGCTTCAACTTGTATTTATAAATCATATTCCCTTTCTGGAGGGCTACGTGTCTACCCAGTCCCAGGTCTCAACCTGTCTATATACTTTAGGTGAAGTCACCATCAGATGCTCCTTGAGAGTCTGGCAAAGAATGTTACTTTGGCTACATTGCTACAAGTGCTACTGCCCACGTCCCATTCGACAGATGTATTTGTAATCTCCAAGGCAAGCATTTTTGTGAAACCAACTACTTTCATTTTCTTAAAATAAGCCTGTAAATCTCAACATTTCTTTTCTTTCTTTATACTAATATTGATTTTACGCACTAGTTCACCTTTATGGTTGACGTCTTTGTCCTTTCTGTGTTACTCAGACGCCCACTCGTCTCTGTCTTTTTACTGACCCCAGAGTCCTGCAAAGAACAGGAAGAAAGGTCATCAGAGTGCTGATACCGATCTGGTTTGTGATGTTATCCTGATCCCTCAAAGGAATATCTATCCCTACTGGACACCTGTTATAGAGGAGATCCAGTCCTGATTTACCTTTTGATTTCTGCTTTTTCTTCACCTCTGGTGCAGCTTGTTTTTTTAATGGAGCCTCTAGTCTCATTTTTGAATTTTGAGTTGTCTTTTTTGCGGATCGAGAACCTAAAGTATCAGGGCCTACAGAGGTGTAAGCTTCCAAAATAATTTTGGGAAGCTAACATTCAGTATCTAGGACAGAAACCACAGACAACTTCCAACATATTGCTAGAACTGTGGCTTCTCTTCAAATGTTACTCAGAACTACGAACAAACTTTTTTAAAAATCCCTATTAATTTAATTCATACCAGAAGCAGATACAGTTCTATGTCTATTCTGCATTTGTTATAACACCTCTGATAACATCACGAATGCGGGTGTGCAGTGTAGAGTTGAATAAGTACTCACAGAGATTTTGTTCCCCATGTAGTACACTGTACAATAGGTGGTATTTACCAAGTGGAACACAAATAATTAGCATCCTTTGCTTATCTGGTAGTGTTGAAAATAGATTGCCTAGTTTTACAAGCAATCCAAAATAGAGTCTTGCATATCTTAGTAAGAGCCTTGTCCATGTTAGCATTATTAGCCTGTAGACTAATTGCCTGCACTACAAGATGCACTTATTGTGTGGAACCAGGAACCAATACCCCCATCGAAGTTGATTGTAGAACAAACTGTTGAAGTTGCTTCTAAATCACGACTAACTGATTTAGCAGGTGCCTTAAATCTAAAGCTAGGGCAACATAAATCTAGAGTAGGTATAACTGCATTGTCCGGATATGGTGTACACCTGGCTATTAAGGGCCAGATACCACCTTCATTACTTAAGAGACCCTGTGTCTACAATTTTGGTGTTCTTGAGATTATAAATGGATAAAATGTGGAAAAACGCCCCTGACAAACTCACAGCAGTGAGTTATCACCTATCTTATCCGAAGCAAGGGACCAATATTAAAATACGGCTTCTCCGCTATTACTATCGATTGGCAGAGCCTTGTGTGTATTATCTAAGGTTACTCAAAAGATCAGGCCCATGATTGTGTGCCAATGATACATTTTCTGGATTTCTCTCCAGAACATGGTCAGTGAAAGAGTTTTATAGATCCTTTAGCTCTAAAGGCTTAGTCCATGGGCCATACAAGACGTAGAACCCGGAGAGCTGCAACTTCTGGGCAACCCATAGAGCATTACTTGAATAAGCTGTTTTGGGGGTAAGTATCAGTCATGTGAGAGTCACAGGAATAGTTGAATCTAAACTCTATTTCATCATGAATAGACACACTCAAGAAGAATAGGAAACTAGGAAGATATTTTCAAGACTTATTAAAATTAAAATCCTCTTCTAGTGCACACAATATGTATAGTATCATGCCTCCTTTCAAATAAATAATGATTTGCACATTGTGGAAGTAAAGGCAAATTCTTTAATCCAAGCATGGTTCTACCAACCAACATGCAGGGCAGCTCTACACACTCAGTCCCTCTAAGGATCCCCCACAGTGTTATGCAGTAACATTCCAAATCACCTCAGCAACATACCAACATTCCTGCCTGAGTGTCCCTACAGGGTTCAAACTCTCACACCACCCCAGGCAGAGAAGTGACAGTCCACTAAGGACATTATTTGAAGAAGGACTTCTACATTTTGCCATTTGTCAGTGGGGAATTATATAAAGTACTCTGATGTCTTTGCCTGTTTCAAGGAGGAATGACTTATTTGGCAAAACTGGGAATTCCATCATCATAATACAAAGACGAGTACTTGCCAGTTGGAAAGATTTTGTATTTACCACGTTATTATGGTGACCAAATGAATTGTATTGGAACTGAGATGGCAGCATTCGCCCTCTGATTGGCCACTTTGAATCCTCCAAGGGGAGCATGACATGAAAATGTAAAATAAAAAAAATCCTTTATAAGGTGTCAGCCCCGCTGGGACATAAGCATTGATATAGAGGCATGTTGCTGTAACGCGTCTGCTCCTAATAAATATTATACCCTGTGAGTGCTCCATGCTGTTTCTTGGAAGTTGTGTGTGTGTATATATATATATATATATATATATATATATATATATATATATATACATACGTATATATATATATATACATATATATATATATATATATATATATAAATATATACATAGGGCTCCCATCCACTTTTACAACTTTTGCTGGGCCCTGGTAGATGGGGTCCTGGGGCCAAAATTAGTGCAGGGAGGGAGCTATGCCACCACCCTCCCCCTTGCAATAATTGGCTGGGCCCCGGTGGGGGCTGGGTCTCCGGGACCAAACTTTGCTCAGGGAGGGGGTTACACCATCCCTCTCCCCTTTTAGTAATCAGCTGGGCCCCAGGGATTTGGTTCCTGGGGCTAATGTTGCCCCGGGGAGAGCAGCTGTGTGGCCCCTCTCTCCTTTTAGTAATTTGGTGGCCCTGGGCCTAATTGGCCAACACCAGCTGCACACGGCCAAAGGCCGTGCATGGGGGGGTTTGGTTTAACTTAAGATAAATAAATATTACTTAACGTTTAAAAAACCCTAGAAATTCACTGAAAAAAACAAAGGTTACAGAGATGTTATAGTTAGGAAATAGAACTGAAAAACTACACTCACAAAACCATAGATAATGAGCAATTAAAGTTACCTGAGCTAACTATAAATTATGTCCTCCGCAATGCACTGCTCATGACCTCACATATGACATCACTCATGACATGATCAGTGACATCACTAACATCTCAAATGACATCACTGATTACATTTCTGATGATACCATCCAGCAAAGTATATATACTGCATAAAATTCCATTTTAATGTTTTTTTAAATAAGGAAAGCAGACAGGTGAGAGACCTACAGCGGAGAGGTCACTGTAGCCTGGTCTAGACTTTTGGAGTTTTATTTTTATCTTGTCTTCGACTATATGCAGCATAATCTAGAGCCGGTTGTTGTGAAACACTGTAATCCGCTCGATAATGATTTTAGCCCTCGTAGTTAAAAGTGTTTGAAAACGTTCTATAAGTGCCTCTGGGTGATCTTCCATAGGTTCATACGTAGTGGCAATTGTAATTATTCCACCTCCTACTAAACCATTAACCCAGGCCAATATACATTCTGTATACATTTGCCAGTTCTTTATTTCATTCTGTACATGGTTACTCCTCGATGTGTGTCCCCTTCGAGAAATAGCATTCAAAACTCGACCAATTATTAAACACTGAAAAAATGGCAATTTTTTAAAGCAACATGTGCATCTCTTTCAAGAGAATAATATCTGAGCTATGACTTAAGATCCATGTTTCTATTGCTTTTATTATGCGTTTATTGTTAAACCCGTTTACATTAAATGATACTACCTTCAAATTGTCTGTTACAATGAATACTTCACTCCGATGTCTAGATTATAACGCATCCTGTTTCTATTATTCCATAGAAGCATCATTTTAATACAACCTAATAATCACGGAAATACCATGAATGGTCAAAGTGAAAGCTGTGCTTCAATATGAATGAACATCTGAGAATATGCAACACAGCCTGTCCATGAAAAAACATTTCCAACTAATCAGGAACACAAGCCTATAGGCATATATGCATCAAGCACGTACAAAATGGGCAGATAAGTGAATTGAATCCTATTGATCATGTTGACACGCTGGGCCACGTGAAAGATTTTTCTCTTAGCTTCTGGTTCATAAACCACCCACGCGCTGGTGAGACATCATAACTTTACTCCCCTCTCTAGGCCAACTAGATTTTTGTACTTGAGGAAGAGCGTAGTAGTCAGAATCGCTCAATCACAAATCAATGACTAACCATAAACAATACTAAACACCATGAACAATTTCACACTAAATCAAATTCCAAACTGAATACAATTTCAAAGCTTTTTACAATCCCAAAATCAATGTCACATATATGGTACGCAAAACTAAGTTACAAACATAAATGAAAACCATAGGCTGTCTGAAACATCTCAAAAGATTTAACCTACTAATCAATACTGTTGAACACTCCAAATAAATGATATAGATTAGTAACAGCACAATATCCACATTATTATTAAATTTCAATACAGATGATGGTCACATCAGTGAATCATCAAAATACAGTTTTTAATAATCAATTTCAGATTTCAAGTTTCAGAGCTGGGCCATTCTTGTCACTAAAATGAATTTAGACTTGCATGTGTGGGACTGGACTAACATATGTGAACAAAAGCAAAAACAAAAGAAAGTCAAAAATAATTAGAAAAACATCTAAACTAGGGCAACTCACTATAAAAATTACGCTGGTGTTCTTATCTTACTAAAAAAAGAAACAAGAAACCACATTTAGTTATACCTCTCCTCAATGAACAGAGACAAGAGCAGTTAGGCAGGATGGTCACCTTCTTCTGATGTCAGTTGGCAGCAGCATCAGGACAGTGCAGAACATGGGCTGCACGTAGAACAATTCAGATATTCAGAATTAGTTGGGGTTATTAGTACTGAAACACATAACAGGAATAGGGCAATGAGACTAAGATGAGTAAACTAATCTGGGGAAATAGAGAATAGGAGGGTGACAGCAGACGTAAGCAGACTCCACATAGATCTGAACAGCATCGAAACAGGAGTAGGACAAGACAAACTGAAGACTGACATGTTCAAAGGTTCTCACTAGTTAAAATAGGCACAATCCATTCATTGGTCCTTCAGGTGGGCACACTTCGGACGTCAGATTCAGCATTAAAAGGCTGCAGATGGCACCACCAATTCTGCTACTATTCCAACTGTTCTCAGCAAAAGTGCATTGTTCATCCCATAACTTCACACATTTCAGACAAAATCTTATGTTTTCTAGTTATTTGTAACTTGAGAGCTTTCTCTCACTGAACTAAACCTGTTTCATATAAGAATCATGAATTTCCTGTTCTATTCGACAGCTAGAACAAATAAAGCAACATTGTTATTGTCAAAATATTTCTTGCCTGCAATAGAATAGGACATTCAACATCACATTAACCTCTTAGTTGCTGGGCCTTTCCCCCCTCAGTGCTGAGCCCTTTTTTTTGCTATTTGAGGTAGTTCGCGCTTAGGGCTTCATAACTTTTTGCCCACATAAGCTATCCACGCCAAATTTCCGTCCTTTTTTTCCACCATCCTCGGGATTCTAAAAGTACCCAGAGTTTCTGGGTTCCGCTGGAGGAGACCAAGAAATTAGCCAATTACACCTAAAATTTAGTTTTTTTCAAAAAAATGAGAAAACAGGGCTGCTGAAGATGACTTGTGGTTTTTACCCTGAAAATGGCATCAACAAAGGGTTTGCGGTGCTAAAATCACCATCTTCCCAGCTTTCAGGAACAGACAGAGTTGAATCAGAAAACCACATTTCTCAACACAATTTTGGCATTTTACTGGGACATACTTCATTTTTACTAGTTTTGGTGCTTTCATCCTCCTTCCAGTTAGTGACAGGAATGGTGTGAAACCAACACTGGATCCCGGAAAGCTAAGTGTTTCTGGAAAGTAGACAACATTCTGAATTCAGCAAGGGGTAATTTGTGTAGATCCTACAAGGTTTTCCTACAGAAAATAACAGCTAAAAAATAATAATATTGAAATTGAGCTAAAAAAACAGCCATTTTTCTCAGCGTTTTACTCTCTAACGTTTTCCTGCAATGTCAGATTTTTTAAAGCAATATACCGTTACATGTGCTGGACTCTTCTGGTTGCAGGGATATATAGGGCTTGTAGGTTCATCAAGATCCCTATGTACCCAGAGCCAATAAATGAGCTGCACCTTGCAATGGGTTTTCATTCTATACCGGGTATACAGCAATTCATTTGCTCAAATATAAAGAGTGAAAAATAGGGATCAAGAAAACCTTTGTATTTCCAAAATGGGCATAAGATAAGGTGTTGAGAAGCAGTGGTTATTTGCCCATCTCTGAATTCCGGGGTGCCCATACTAGCATGTGAATTACAGGCCATTTCTCAAATAGACATCTTTTTTACACACTGTCTTACATTTGTGTTCCCCCAAGTCTCCTGATAAAAATGGTACATCACTTGCGTGGGTAGGCCTAATGCTCGCGACAGGAAAGGCAATATGGACACATCACATTTTTACATTGAAATCTGATGTGTTTTTTGCAAAGTGCCTAGCTGTGTATTTTGGCCTCTAGCTCCGCCGGCACCTAGGGAAACCTACCATACCTGCACATTTATGAAAACTAGACTCCTAGGGGAATCCAGGATGGGCTGACTTGTGGGGCTCTGATCAGGTTCTGTTACCCAGAATCCTTTGCAGACCTCAAAATGTGGCCAAAAAAACACTTTTTCCTCACATTTCGGTGACAGAAAGTTCTGGAATCTGAGAGGAGCCACAAATTTCCTTCCAACCAGCGTTCCCCCAAGCCTCCCGATAAAAATGATACCTCACTTGTGTGGGTAGGCCTAGTGTCCGTGACAGGAAATGCCCCAAAACACAACGTGGACATATCACATTTTCACAAAGAAAACATAGCTGTTTTTTGTAAAGTGCCTAGCTGTGGATTTTGGCCTCTAGCTCAGCTGGCACCTAGGGAAACCTAGGAAACCTGCACAGTTTTGAAAACTAGACACCTAGGGGAATCCAAGATGGGGTGACTTGTGGGGCTCTGATCAGGTTCTGTTACCCAGAATTCTTTGCAAACCTCAAAATGTGGCCAAAAAAACACTTTTTCCTCATATTTCGGTGACAGAACGTTCTGGAATCTGAGAGGAGCCACACATTCCCTTCCACCCAGCGTTCCCCCAAGTCTCCCGATAAAAATGATACCTCACTTGTGGGGGTAGGCCTAGTGCCCGCGACAGGAAATGCCCCAAAACACAACGATGGACATATCACATTTTCACAAAGAAAACATAGCTGTTTTTTGCAAAGTGCCTAGCGGTGGATTTTGGCCTCTAGCTCAGTCGGCACCTAGGGAAACCTAGCAAACCTGCACAGTTTTGAAAACTAGACACCTAGGGGAATCCAAGATGGGGTGACTTGTGCGGCTCTGATCAGGTTCTGATACCCAGAATCCTTTGCAAACCTCAAAATGTGGCCAAAAAAACACTTTTTTCTCAAATTTCGGTGACAGAAAGTTCTGGAATCTGAGAGGAGCCACAAATTTACTTCCACCCAGCGTTCCCCCAAGTCTCCCGATAAAAATGATACCTCACTTGTGGGGGTAAGCCTAGTGCCCGCGACAGGAAATGCCCCAAAACACAACGTGGACATATCACATTTTCCCAAAGAAAACATAGCTGTTTTTTGTAAAGTACCTAGCTGTGGATTTTGGCCTCTAGCTCAGCTGGCACCTAGGGAAACCTAGCAAACCTGCACAGTTTTGAAAACTAGACACCTAGGGGAATCCAAGATGGGGTGACTTGTGGGGCTCTGATCAGGTTCTGTTACCCAGAATCCTTTGCAAACCTCAAAATGTGGCCAAAAAACACTTCTTCCTCACATTTCGGTGACAGAAAGTTCTGGAATCTGAGAGGAGCCACAAATTTCCTTCCACCCAGCGTTCCCCCAAGTCTCCCATTAAAAATGATACCTCACTTGTGGGGGTAGGCCTAGTGCCCGCGACAGGAAATGCCCCAAAACACAACGTGGACATATCACATTTTCACAAAGAAAACATAGCTGTTTTTTGCAATGTGCCTAGCTGTGGATTTTGGCCTTTAGCTCATCTGGCACCTACGGAAACCTAGCAAACCTGCACAGTTTTGAAAACTAGACACCTAGGAGAATCCAAGATAGGGTGATTTGTGGGGCTCTGATCAAGTTCTGTTACCCAGAATTCTTTGCTAACCTCAATATGAGATAGAAAGTTCTGGAATTTGAGAGGAGCCACAAATGTCCTTCCACCCAGCATTCCCTGACGTCTCCCGATAAAAATGGTACCTCACTTGTGTGGGTAGGCCTAGTGCCCGCAACAGGAATAGATCACACAACGGTCAATGTTGGTACTTACATGAGGCAACTGTTGACCCTGGGGTGATCCATTCCTTACGCAGACACTAGGTATAGGCACTCAAGTCGGGTAGTGTTTTTATCAGGACGAGTGAGGAATCACTGGGTGGTAGGAATTTTGTGGATCGCAGCATATTCCTGTAGTTTATGTGAGAGAAATGCAAGAAAAATAGAGTTTTTATTCAACATTTCAGCTTTGCAGGGTATTCTGGGTAAGAAAACTTTGAGGAATCCACATATGTCACACCTCTGTGGACTCCCCCGGATATCTAGTTTCCAGAAATGTTTGGGTTTAGTATGTTTCCCTATATAGCTGCTGAACCCAGGACCAAAAACACAGGTGCCTGCCTCACAAAACCAGTTTGTTTTGTGATAGATAATTTTGATGTCTCCACAATACAATTTGGGCAGTGGAATTCGGGGCTGAACTAAATTGGGGAGCTCCCAAGAGAGCACCCTCTCTGTGCTTGCCCCCGCATTCACCTGCTCTCCGGGTTGGGCTAACCCACTATTGCCCTGTTGCACAGACTGTGCTTGCGAAGGGACAACAAGACTGCCCTCATCACCTCCCTCACTATTTACTGGAAGGAGTTATCCAATGGGACTCCTCCAACTGAAAAATCACTCCCAGAGTCTGTGCCATTGTCCTATCCCTCAGATGGTGTCTCAGTATCTGCTGTCTCAGTCTCTGATCCTATGTCAGATCTGTCCTCTATAACCAGAGTGATGTCAGCAGCAGTCATCCATCAAGATGCCATCTCTGCTATTGGCTAAACTGTTGCTCTAAAACACTAGCCTACATAGACAGTCACAAAATTGCTGGTGTGTGTGTGATACATGCAACAGTAGAAGCCACCTTACGTGCGCTTCTTCCCTCAATCAGCACGTTCTTTCAAGACAGTCAAACACCTTGTCACATACCATTCGTCACAGTCTTTAGCACCTCCTGCGCCCAGTCCAACAATCATCATTGGTGCTCCCACTCCCATGTCCTCCTCCTTGGATTCCCTCATTACCACCCAGCAAACGTGCTCTTCATCTCTCCATAGCCACCCCCTACCCCGCACATGCATTTCATTTGTATTATAGCACAGGTAGTGGCTGACTTTACTAACGTACTCAGCTATTTACATAAAATACAGATTTGCTCTTTGCAGCAGTCCTATAAACCTTCTGCGCTTCTTTATGGCAATAAAACTGCCACTAGACAAACGTCTGATCCTTTTGTAGCAGAAACATCATCACAAGACTTACTTGACTTCTTTATTGCTGCCTAAAAGCTACAGTTGAAATGCGTCAGTTGAAGTATGTGCACTGCTTTGAAGACGCAAGCTGCAACTGCAAGACAACTGGTGGCAAATAAATATATATATATATATATATACATATATATGAGATATATCTCTATATATATATATATATCTATCTACATATATATATATATATATATATATATATATATAGATCACTTTTATATGTGGGTCTGGTTTTCCTGGGGGCCGATTGCAGCCCCCAGGGAAACCACACATGCACTGACAAAATGGATATATTTATATATAGATCTCTAAATAGATATATCTATCTACATGGACATATCTATAGATATATATATATATATATATATATATATATATATATATATATACATATATATATATATATATATATACATATATATATATATATAGATCTATATCTATCAATCTATCTACATGGATTGATATATCTATATATATAAATATATATATATAGATCTGTATTTTTTTTGGTAGTTGTAGGGTTTCCTTGGGGGCCAAAATGGCCCCCAGGGAAACCCTACAACTAGTAAAAAGAAAATTGCCCCCACAGGGGGTCGCCCTGCCTATGGGCGACCCCCTGTCAATTTCTTTATATTTATTCATTTTTAAATTAGCCCCTGGGGGTGGCGCGATCGTGCCCCCCCCAGGGGGCCCCAATATTGATATTTAAAAATATGGCCCCCGGGGGGTGGCCCGTTTTCCTAGGGGGGTCGGCCCCCCCAAGTGAAATCCCTGGTGTCTAGTGGCATTTCCTGGCCCTCGATCGCAGCTGTGCTGCGATCAACGGCCAGGAAACGCATTCAGGAAGGCCTCGTATGAAAGGGGAGAGTATCCCCTTTCATACGAGGCCTTCCCGACGTGGGGAAGGCCGTTTGGGGACGTTTTCCCCATCGGAGCAGGAAGCGGCCCTACGGCCGCATCCTGCTCCGATGGGGAAAACAGCACTGTGACGCGCTGACGTCACAAAGGGGCGGGTAGGGGGTGGGGGAAGACACGGAAACTCTGCTGTGTCTCCCAGGGTTTAAAAAAAAAAAAAAACATCCTCGGGTGCGACGCACCTGAAGATTTTCTAACACCCTCTGTAAGGAAATGCCTCCTTGGCATGGTTACCCCCTGACTTTTTGCCTTTGCTGATGCTATGTTTTGATTTGAAAGTGTGCTGAGGCCTGCTAACCAGGCCCCAGCACCAGTGTTCTTTCCCTAACCTGTACTTTTGTTTTACATAATTGGCACACCCTGGCATCCAGGTAAGTCCCTTGTAACTGGTACCCCTGGTACCAAGGGCCCTGATGCCAGGCAAGGTCTCTAAGGGCTGCAGCATATCTTATGCCACCCTGGGGACCCCTCACTCAGCACAGACACACTGCTTGCCAGCTTGTGTGTGCTGGTGAGGACAAAACGAGTAAGTCGACATGGCACTCCCCTCAGGGTGCCATGCCAACCTCACACTGCCTATCCAGTATAGATAAGTCACCCCTCTAGCAGGCCTTACAGCCCTAAGGCAGGGTGCACTATACCATAGGTGAGGGCACCAGTGCATGAGCACTGTGCCCCTACAGTGTCTAAGCAAAACCTTAGACATTGTAAGTGCAGGGTAGCCATAAGAGTATATGGTCTGGGAGTCTGTCAAACACGAACTCCACAGCACCATAATGGCTACACTGAAAACTGGGAAGTTTGGTATCAAACTTCTCAGCACAATAAATGCACACTGATGCCAGTGTACATTTTATTGTAAAATACACCCCATAGGGCACCTTAGAGGTGCCCCCTGAAACTTTAACCAACTACCTGTGTAGGCTGACTGGTTCTAGCAGCCTGCCACACTCGAGACATGTTGCTGGCCCCATGGGGAGAGTGCCTTTGTCACTCTGAGGCCAGTAACAAAGCCTGCACTGGGTGGAGATGCTAACACCTCCCCCAGGCAGGAGCTGTAACACCTGGCGGTGAGCCTCAAAGGCTCACCCCCTTTGTTCCAGCACCGCAGGGCACTCCAGCTAGTGGAGTTGCCCGCCCCCTCCGGTCACAGCCCCACTTTTGGCGGCAAGGCCAGAGGAAATAATGAGAATAACAAGGAGGAGTCACTGGCCAGTCAGGACAGCCCCTAAGGTGTCCTGAGCTGAAGTGACTCTAACTTTTAGAAATCCTCCATCTTGCAGATGGAGGATTCCCCCAATAGGGATAGGATTGTGACCCCCTCCCCTTGGGAGGAGGCACAAAGAGGGTGTACCCACCCTCAGGGCTAGTAGCCAGTGGCTACTAACCCCCCAGACCTAAACACGCCCTTACATTTAGTATTTAAGGGCTCCCCTGAACCTAAGAATTTAGATTCCTGCAACTTACAGAAGAAGAGGACTGCTGAGCTGAAAAACCCCTGCAGAAGAAGAAAGAAGACACCAACTGCTTTGGCCCCAGTCTCCTGCCTTCTCCTGCCTTCTAAAGAAACCTGCTCCAGCGACGCTTTCCCCAGGACCAGCGACCTCTGAATCCTCAGAGGACTGCCCTGCTTCAAGAGGAACAAGAAACTCCCGAGGACAGCGGCCCTGTTTCAAAAAGACTGCAACTTTGTTTCAGAGGAGCAGATTTAAAGACCCCTGCAATCCCCGCAAGAAGCGTGAGACTTGCAACACTGCACCCGGCGACCCCGACTCGACTGGTGGAGAACCAACACCTCAGGGAGGACCCTCCGGCGACTCCGAGACTGTGAGTAACCAAAGTTGCCCCCCCTGAGCCCCCACAGCGACGCCTGCAGAGGGAATCCCCAGGCTCCCCCTGACCGCGACTGCTTGACTCTAAAATCCCGACGGCTGGAAAAGACCATGCACCCGCAGCCCCCAGCACCTGAAGGATCGGAACTCCAGTGCAAAAGTGACCCCCAGGAGGCCCTCTCCCTTGCCCAGGTGGTGGCTACCCCGAGGAGCCCCCCCTTGCCTGCCTGCATCGCTGAAGAGACCCCTTGGTCTCCCATTGAAACCTATTGAAAACCCGACGCGTGTTTGCACACTGCACCCGGCCGCCCCCGTGCTGCTGAGGGTGTACTTTTTGTGTGGACTTGTGTCCCCCCCGGTGCCCTACAAAACCCCCCTGGTCTGCCCTCCGAAGACGCGGGTACTTACCTGCTGGCAGACCGGAACCGGGGCACCCCCTTCTCTCCATTGAAGCCTATGCGTTTTGGGCACCACTTTGAACTCTGCATCTGATCGGCCCTGAGCTGCTGGTGTGGTGACTTTGGGGTTGCTCTGAACCCCCAACGGTGGGCTACCTTGGACCCCAATCTCAACCCCGTAGGTGGTTTACTTACCTGCAAAAACTAACATTACTTTACCTCCCCCAGGAACTGTGAAAATTGCACTGTGTCCACTTTTAAAACAGCTAAATGTGTTTTATGTAAAAAGTATATATGCTACTGTAATTATTCAAAGTTCCTAAAGTACTTACCTGCAATACCTTACAAATTAGATATTACATGTAGAATTTGAACCTGTGGTTCTTAAAATAAACTAAGAAAATATATTTTTCTATAACAAAAACCTATTGGCCTGGAATTGTTTCTGAGTGTGTGTTCCTCATTTATTGCCTGTGTGTATGTACAACAAATGCTTAACACTACTCCTTTGATAAGCCTACTGCTCGACCACACTACCACAAAATAGAGCATTAGTATTATCTCTTTTTGCCACTATCTTACCTCTAAGGGGAACCCTTGGACTCTGTGCATACTATTCCTTAGTTTGAAATAGTGCATACAGAGCCAACTTCCTACATTGGTGGATCAGCGGTGGAGTACAAGACTTTGCATTTGCTGGACTACTCAGCCAATACCTGATCACACGACAAATTCCCAAAATTGTCATTAGAAAATGATTTTTGCAATTTTAACTATTTTTCTAAATTCTTAAAAGTCCTGCTAGGGCCTTGTGTTAGTCCCTGTTTAGCATTTCCTTTTAGAGTTTAAAAGTTTTGTGAAAGTTTGAATTAGAACCTAGAACTAGTTTTAGATTCTTAAAAAGTATTCCAACTTTTAGAAGCATAATGTCTAGTACAGAGATGAATGTGGTGGAACTCGACACCACCCCTTACCTCCATCTTAAGATGAGGGAGCTAAGGTCACTCTGTAAAATAAAGAAAATAACAATGGGCCCCAGACCTTCCAAACTACAGCTCCAGGAGCTTTTGGCAGAGTTTGAAAAGGCCAACCCCTCTGAGGATGGCAACACAGAGGATGAAGATAGTGACTTGGAGGGAAATTCCCCCTTACCAGTCCTAACTAGGGAGAACAGGGCCTCTCAAGCTCTGTCTCCAAACATAATAGTCAGAGATGCTGGTTCCCTCACAGGAGGGACCAACCTCTCTGAAATCACTGAGGATAATCCCAGTGAAGAGGACATCCAGTTAGCCAGGATGGCCAAAAGATTGGCTTTGGAAAGACAGATCCTAGCCATAGAAAGGGAAAGACAAGAGATGGGCCTAGGACCCATCAATGGTGGCAGCAACATAACAAGGGTCAGAGATTCTCCTGACATGTTGGAAATCCCTAAAGGGATTGTAACTAAATATGAAGATGGTGATGACATCACCAAATGGTTCACAGCTTTTGAGAGGGCTTGTGTAACCGGAAAAGTGAACAAATCTCACTGGGGTGCTCTCCTTTGGGAAATGTTCACTGGAAAGTGTAGGGATAGACTCCTCACACTCTCTGGAAAAGATGCAGAATCTTATGACCTCATGAAGGGTACCCTGATTGAGGGCTTTGGATTCTCCACTGAGGAGTATAGGATTAGATTCAGCGGGGCTCAAAAATCCTAGAGCCAGACCTGGGTTGATTTTGTAGACTACTCAGTAAAAACACTGGATGGTTGGATTCAAGGCAGTGGTGTTAATAATTATGATGGGCTGTACAATTTATTTGTGAAAGAACACCTGTTAAGTAATTGTTCAAATGATAAACTGCATCAGCATCTGGTAGACCTAGGACCAATTTCTCCCCAAGAATTGGGAAAGAAGGCGGACCATTGGGTCAAGACTAGGGTGACCAAGACTACCACAGGGGGTGACCAAAATAAAGGGGTCACAAAGCCTCCCCAGGGGAAGAGTGTTGAGACATCCAAAAACAAAAACAGTAAAGAGTCTTCTTCAGGCCCCCAAAAACCTGCACAGGAGGGTGGGCCCAGAGCCTCTTCACAAAACAATTTTGGGTACAAGGGTAAAAACTTTGATCCCAAAAAGGCCTGGTGTCGTAGCTGTAATCAGCCTGGACACCAAACTGGAGACAAGGCCTGTCCCAAGAAAACAACCACTTCTAACTCCACTCCAGCTAACACTGGAATGGCTAGTCTCCAAGTGGGATCAACAGTGTGCCCAGAGCAAATCAGGTGCCACACTGAAGCTACATTAGTCTCTGAGGGTGGGGTGGATTTAGCCACACTGGCTGCCTGGCCTCCTAACATGCAAAAATACAGGCAGCAGCTCTTAATTAATGGGACAAGTGTAGAAGGCCTGAGGGATACAGGTGCCAGTGTCACCATGGTGACAGAGAAACTGGTTTCCCCTGGTCAATACCTGGCTGGACAAACTTATCCAGTCACCAACGCTGACAATCAGACTAAAGTACATCCCATGGCTATGGTTACTTTAGAGTGGGGAGGGGTCAATGGCCTGAAACAGGTGGTGGTCTCCGAAAATATCCCAGTAGACTGTTTGCTTGGAAATGACCTGGAGTCCTCAGCATGGGCTGAGGTAGAACTGAAAACCCATGCAGCCATGCTGGGTATCCCTGAACTGGTGTGTGTCAAGACAAGGGCACAGTGCAAGGCACAGGGTGAAAAAGTAGAGCTGGAGTCTGGAAAAAGGGCCCAGCCTACCAAGAGAAAAGGAAAGTCAGCTGGGAAACCAGCTGCAACACAACAACAAAAAGAGAACCTCTCTTCTCAGGAAGAAGTTCTGCCCTCTAAGGGAACTGAGCCTATGGAGCTGGAACCTTATCAGGTTGAGCTCTTGGGCCCAGGGGGACCCTCAAGGGAGCAGTTGTGTAAGGGGCAAGAAACCTGTCCCTCTCTTGAAGGCCTTAGGCAGCAAGCTGCTGAAGAGTCCAATGGCAAGAAAACTGGAACACATAGGGTCTATTGGGAAGATGGACTCCTGTACACTGAGGCGAGAGATCCCAAATCTGGTGCCACTAGGAGAGTGGTAGTGCCTCAGGCATTCAGAGAGTTCATACTGACCTTAGCCCATGATATTCCCCTTGCTGGGCATTTGGGACAAACCAAGACGTGGGAGAGACTAGTCAACCACTTCTACTGGCCCCACATGTCCCAGAAAAGTTAAGGAGTTTTGTGTCTCCTGTACCACCTGTCAAGCCAGTGGTAAGACAGGTGGACATCCAAAGGCCCCCCTCATTCCACTTCCAGTGGTGAGGGTCCCCTTTGAAAGAGTGGGTGTGGACATAGTGGGTCCACTTGAACCTCCCACAGCCTCAGGAAATATGTACATCCTAGTAGTAGTGGATCATGCTACTAGGTATCCTGAAGCTATTCCCCTTAGGTCGACTACTGCCCCTGCAGTAGCCAAGGCCCTCATTGGTATCTTTACCAGAGTGGGCTTCCCTAAGGAGGTGGTGTCTGACAGAGGTACCAACTTCATGTCAGCATACCTGAAACATATGTGGAATGAGTGTGGAGTGACTTATAAATTCACTACACCCTATCATCCACAAAATAATGGCCTTGTTGAGAGATTCAACAAGACACTAAAGGGCATGATCATGGGGCTCCCAGAAAAACTCAAAAGGAGATGGGATGTCCTCTTGCCATGCCTGCTTTTCGCTTACAGAGAGGTGCCTCAGAAGGGAGTAGGGTTCTCACCCTTTGAACTTCTGTTTGGCCACACTGTAAGGGGACCACTAGCTCTTGTGAAAGAAGGCTGGGAGAGACCTCTTCATGAGCCTAAACAAGACATAGTGGACTATGTACTTGGCCTTCGCTCAAGGATGGTAGAGTACATGGAAAAGGCAAGTAAAAACCTTGAGGCCAGCCAACAGCTCCAGAAGTTTTGGTATGACCAAAAGGCTGCACTGGTTGAATTTCAACCAGGGCAGAAAGTCTGGGTTTTGGAGCCTGTGGCTCCCAGGGCACTCCAGGACAGATGGAGTGGCCCTTACCCAGTGCTAGAGAAGAAGAGTCAGGTCACCTACCTGGTGGACCTGGGCACTAGCAGGAGCCCCAAGAGGTTGATCCATGTGAACCGCCTTAAGCTCTTCCATGACAGGGCTGATGTGAATCTGTTGATGGTAACAGATGAGGATCAGGAAGCTGAGAGTGAACCTCTCCCTGATCTTCTCTCATCAAACCCTAAAGATGGCTCAGTTGATGGAGTGATCTACTCAGACACCCTCTCTGGCCAACAGCAATCTGATTGTAGGAGGGTCCTGCAACAGTTTGCTGAGCTCTTTTCCCTAACCCCTGGTCAGACACACCTGTGTACCCATGATGTGGACACAGGAGACAGCATGCCTGTCAAAAACAAAAATATTCAGACAGTCTGACCAAGTTAAGGAAAGCATCAAGGTGGAAGTCCACAAGATGCTGGAATTGGGAGTAATTGAGCACTCTGACAGCCCCTGGGCTAGCCCAGTGGTCTTAGTCCCCAAACCTCACACCCAAGATGGAAAGAGAGAGATGAGGTTTTGTGTGGATTACAGAGGACTTAATTCTGTCACCAAGAGAGATGCCCATCCCATTCCTAGAGCTGATGAACTGATTGATAAATTTGGTGCTGCCAAATTCTTAAGTACCTTTGACTTAACAGCAGGGTAGTGGCAAATAAAAATGGCACCTGGAGCAAAAGAAAAGACAGCATTCTCCACACCTGATGGGCATTATCAGTTTACTGTTATGCCCTTTGGTTTAAAGAATGCCCCTGCCACCTTCCAAAGGTTGGTGAATCAAGTCCTTGCTGGTTTGGAGTCCTTCAGTGCAGCTTATCTTGATGATATTGCTGTCTTTAGCTCCAGCTGGCAGGATCACCTGGTCCACCTGAAGAAGGTTTTGAAGGCTCGGCAATCAGCAGGCCTCTCTATCAAGGCATCCAAATGCCAGATATGGCAGGGAACTGTGGTTTACTTGGGACACCTTGTAGGTGGAGGCCAAGTTCAGCCACTCCCGCCTAAGATCCAGACTATTCTGGACTGGGCAGCTCCAAAAACCCAGACTCAAGTCAGGGCATTCCTTGTCTTGACTGGGTACTATAGGAGGTTTGTGAAGGGATATGGATCCATAGTGACAGCCCTCACAGAACTCACCTCCAAGAAAATGCCCAAGAAGGTAAACTGGACTGTAGAATGCCAACAGGCCTTTGACACCCTGAAACAAAATATGTGCACAGCACCAGTTCTAAAAGCTCCAGATTACTCCAAGCAGTTCATTGTGCAGACAGATGCATCTGAACATGAGATAGGGGCAGTTTTGTCCCAAACAAATGATGATGGCCTTGACCAGCCTGTTGCTTTCATTAGCAGGAGGTTACTCCCCAGGGAGCAGCGTTGGAGTGCCATTGAGAGGGAGGCCTTTGCTGTGGTTTGGTCCCTGAAGAAGCTGAGACCATACCTCTTTGGTACTCACTTTGTAGTTCAAACTGACCACAGACCTCTCAGATGGCTGATGCAAATGAAAGGTGAAAATCCAAAACTGTTGAGGTGGTCCATCTCCCTACAGGGAATGGACTTTATAGTGGAACACAGACCTGGGACTGCCCATGCCAATGCAGATGGCCTTTCCAGGTTCTTCCACTTAGAAAATGAAGACTCTCTTGGGAAAGGTTAGTCTCATCCTCTTTTGTTTGGGGGGGGGTTGTGTAAGGAAATGCCTCCTTGGCATGGTTACCCCCTGACGTTTTGCCTTTGCTGATGCTATGTTTTGATTTGAAAGTGTGCTGAGGCCTGCTAACCAGGCCCCAGCACCAGTGTTCTTTCCCTAACCTGTACTTTTGTTTTACACAATTGGCACACCCTGGCATCCAGGTAAGTCCCTTGTAACTGATACCCCTGGTACCAAGGGCCGTGATGCCAGGGAAGGTCTCTAAGGGCTGCAGCATATCTTATGCCACCCTGGGGACCCCTCACTCAGCACAGACACACTGCTTGCCAGCTTGTGTGTGCTGGTGAGGACAAAACGAGTAAGTCGACATGGCACTCCCCTCAGGGTGCCATGCCAACCTCACACTGCCTATGCAGTATAGATAAGTCACCCCTCTAGCAGGCCTTACAGCCCTAAGTCAGGATGCACTATACCATAGGTGAGGGCACCAGTGCATGAGCACTGTGCCCCTACAGTGTCTAAGCAAAACCTTAGACATTGTAAGTGCAGGGTAGCCATAAGAGTATATGGTCTGGGAGTCTGTCAAACACGAACTCCACAGCACCATAATGGCTACACTGAAAACTGGGAAGTTTGGTATCAAACTTCTCAGCACAATAAATGCACACTGATGCCAGTGTACATTTTATTGTAAAATACACCCCAGAGGGCACCTTAGAGGTGCCCCCTGAAACTTTAACCAACTACCTGTGTAGGCTGACTGGTTCTAGCAGCCTGCCACACTCGAGACATGTTGCTGGCCCCATGGGGAGAGTGCCTTTGTCACTCTGAGGCCAGTAACAAAGCCTGCACTGGGTGGAGATGCTAACACCTCCCCCAGGCAGGAGCTGTAACACCTGGCGGTGAGCCTCAAAGGCTCACCCCCTTTGTTCCAGCACCGCAGGGCACTCCAGCTAGTGGAGTTGCCCGCCCCCTCCGGTCACGGCCCCACTTTTGGCGGCAAGGCCGGAGGAAATAATGAGAATAACAAGGAGGAGTCACTGGCCAGTCAGGACAGCCCCTAAGGTGTCCTGAGCTGAAGTGACTCTAACTTTTAGAAATCCTCCATCTTGCAGATGGAGGATTCCCCCAATAGGGATAGGATTGTGACCCCCTCCCCTTCGGAGGAGGCACAAAGAGGGTGTACCCACCCACAGGGCTAGTAGCCATTGGCTACTAACCCCCCAGACCTAAACACGCCCTTAAATTTAGTATTTAAGGGCTCCCCTGAACCTAAGAATTTAGATTCCTGCAACTTACAGAAGAAGAGGACTGCTGAGCTGAAAAACCCCTGCAGAAGAAGAAAGAAGACACCAACTGCTTTGGCCCCAGTCCTACCGGCCTGTCTCCTGCCTTCTAAAGAAACCTGCTCCAGCGACGCTTTCCCCAGGACCAGCGACCTCTGAATCCTCAGAGGACTGCCCTGCTTCAAGAGGAACAAGAAACTCCCGAAGACAGCGGCCCTGTTCCAAAAAGACTGCAACTTTGTTTCAGAGGAGCAGATTTAAAGACCCCTGCAATCCCCGCAAGAAGCGTGAGACTTGCAACACTGCACCCGGCGACCCCGACTCGACTGGTGGAGAACCAAAACCTCAGGGAGGACCCTCCGGCGACTCTGAGACTGTGAGTAACCAAAGTTGCCCCCCCTGAGCCCCCACAGCGACGCCTGCAGAGGGAATCCCCAGGCTCCCCCTGACCGCGACTGCCTGACTCTAAAATCCTGACGGCTGGAAAAGACCCTGCACCCGCAGCCCCCAGCACTTGAAGGATCGGAACTCCAGTGCAGGAGTGACCCCCAGGAGGCCCTCTCCCTTGCCCAGGTGGTGGCTACCCCGAGGAGCCCCCCCCCTTGCCTGCCTGCATCGCTGAAGAGACCCCTTGGTCTCCCATTGAAACCTATTGAAAACCCGACGCGTGTTTGCACACTGCACCCGGCCGCCCCCGTGCTACTGAGGGTGTACTTTTTGTGTGGACTTGTGTCCCCCCCGGTGCCCTACAAAACCCCCCTGGTCTGCCCTCCGAAGACGCGGGTACTTACCTGCTGGCAGACCGGAACCGGGGCACCCCCTTCTCTCCATTGAAGCCTATGCGTTTTGGGCACCACTTTGAACTCTGCACCTGACCGGCCCTGAGCTGCTGGTGTGGTGACTTTGGGGTTGCTCTGAACCCCCAACGGTGGGCTACCTTGGACCCCAATCTCAACCCCGTAGGTGGTTTACTTACCTGCAAAAACTAACATTACTTTACCTCCCCCAGGAACTGTGAAAATTGCACTGTGTCCACTTTTAAAACAGCTAAATGTGTTTTATGTAAAAAGTATATATGCTACTGTAATTATTCAAAGTTCCTAAAGTACTTACCTGCAATACCTTTCAAATGAGATATTACATGTAGAATATGAACCTGTGGTTCTTAAAATAAACTAAGAAAATATATGTTTCTATAACAAAAACCTATTGGCCTGGAATTGTTTCTGAGTGTGTGTTTCTCATTTATTGCCTGTGTGTATGTACAACAAATGCTTAACACTACTCCTTTGATAAGCCTACTGCTCGACCACACTACCACAAAATAGAGCATTAGTATTATCTCTTTTTGCCACTATCTTACCTCTAAGGGGAACCCTTGGACTCTGTGCATACTATTCCTTACTTTGAAATAGTGCATACAGAGCCAACTTCCTACACCCTCCCTGGTCGTGACCCGCACCAGGGAGGTAGTGCGGGCGTCGGCCTGTGGCCGACGCCCGCATTAAAGGGGTTAACATCCTAGGAAAATAATTAATGTCAGAGAGGACAGAACAAACAAATTATTTTCCATTACTGCTGCAAAATTAATCTTTCAGGCTTAGTCAAGATAAGACGTCTTAAGGCATATTACTACAATTAATACATTAATAAACCTCTTGCACACTTAACATTTCAATTTATATATTCAAAGCAACTTATTTAATTGCAAACATTATTTATGACGTTAGAACATATTTTAAACATGCAGTTATTTTTCTGCACACATGCAACTCACATTAATAAAATCCATCCAGTTAAATATAAGTATGTTTAATTTATATTCATTTAGTACTCTCAATTCTTAATCTACATTTTAATAAAACAGTCTTTAACGTTAACTCATTTTAGTACTTTCATTTAATAAAATGCAAAGCTGTCATCTTAAAACATGGTGCACAATACGAATGGCGACCACATGGTTCACCATATTCAAACGGGCACAATTTAAAAATTCCACATTCATTTCTGTTAAACTTTTAAATGTAGGTTAATTAGTTACTGTATGCTAACTTCTTTGCCATTGCTATATTAAGGAAATATGCTCTCTCTCAATGATAAACGCTGCAAACTAATCAAAAGTACTTGCAAATAACCTAATGAGCAAATACGCATCACATATTGGTGCAACAGCCGCAGGCGTGCAAATATAACTAAACAAATTGCTAGCTGATCAATAATATGTGCAAATGTGTAAATATACACGGGAATAGGTGAATAAACAAGCAAAATAAGCAAGTATGAAAAACATACAACTGTTGCCAGTGATGTAATAAAACTTGAGGGGGGCCACCTGCAAAGGGCCTTCACCCCCAGGACCAGTCAGGGGCCTGCTGCCCGTGTATAGTGTAATGTGTTGAGGGTCTCCCCCCGCACCTCAGGGCTGTGGTGGCCTTTGTTACATCACTGTCTGTTGCAAATCTCACACAACAATATTTAGATATGAATTTCACAACAATCAACAACAAAGTAGAACTATGTGTTATGACAAGACATGGATTGCCAATCTCCTGTGATAATATACCAAATTAGAATTTGTCCAAGCCTTGACATCTAATTCTCCCTTTTTTATCCGGTCACACCCCTTGTTCTCATCTCAAGCCCACTTGTTCTGGTCCCCCACTTTCCCTACCCATCTGTTCTTACGGGTCGTCCCAGCACTGACCCTGGAATAGACTCTTTTTATATCCTCACGGGCACACAGACACAGTGCCAAAGAAATCTCTCAGTGTTTCCCTAAGTCCTCCTCTAGCTTCCCCTATCTCTAAGCTCTCCAATCAAAAGTCTAGACCTCATTATCAGGCATCAATTCAGCAGATTTCCTTGACACAGTTAGTCCTTATTGAAAAACTGAAAGAGACACTTGCAGGAGATTTTGCAAAATGATTAATTGTATCATCTTCCTCACCAGCTGGGGCACCTTTGTCTTTTTACCAAAGAAATATCAAGACTTTCCATCATGTATTGATTATGAAGGTTTAAATCAAATTAAAATCAAAGATTGATGTAATTTACTTCTCATAAAACACATTCTAGAATCAGTCCGAGGAGCACATGTATTCAGTAAACTTGACTTGTGAGGTGTGACTGACTGGTCCTGTGTATAAAAGAAGTCTATCAGTGGAAAATAGCTTTCTACAACCCAGTAGAGCATTTTGAATACTGTGTAATACTTGTGCAATTCCTCTGCTATTTTGGTGCCGGTTGTCTCCACTACTTTTTGCCTTGGCAATCAAACTATTGGCGGCTAGGGTGCGCCAGCACTATGAGTCCAGCCCTGCAATACCCTAATTGTCATCTGTTGATCCCCTTTTATGCAGATGATATGACTCTCTATCTCCCCAATCCTCATATTATTCTAAATGATATTTTGCGAGAGTGTGTCCGGTTTGGGGGCCTATCAGGAGTTCATATCAACTGGGGAAAAATGCACCTTTTTCCCTTCACACAGGCCAGGGTGCCATTCACTCTGGACTTTCCACTCCAATGGTGCTGGTCCGAACTGAAATACTTGGGTATTGTGATTTCCCATGACAGGTAAGAGCTGATATGCCTCAATTATGGCACAACCCTCTCTGTGCTCACTAACCACATCACTCTGTGGAAATCTCTCCCACTATCACTCACAGGCTTCATCACTCTGCTAAAAATGGTCCTTCTGCCTAAGCTCCTATGCCTTTTCTTGAACATCCCCATACCATTGAATTGTACTTTTTTCAGGCACTAAAAACTTAGTTGATATGTTTAACTTGGGGGGAGGGCCAAATACGCATCCCCTGGGGCACTCTCACCTTGCCCTTTTCTGATGGGGGTTCAAAGCCCCTGACATGGAGCTTTACTATTTCTGTGCTCAGGCCCATCAGGCTGTTCACTGGTATGGACCCACTCCATTTCTCTCACATTTGGCATTAGAGCAGGGTTATATGGCTCCAATCCCCCCATTCTCCTTTCAGGGCATGGAGCCTGGTTCTTCTTCTAATGATGTATCCACAGTGACCCGCAACTCAAATGCCTGGTGCCAACTATGTTGCAGAGTGAGTAAGACACTCCTGTATTCCCCACTGATCTCACTCGCCTACCACTAGTTTCTCCCAGTCACCCATGAGTCTCTGTGCCAGCTACACCTCAAAAGGCGTGGCATCAAGGTCTGGGATGACTTGTACCGTGGCTGCCTTTTCATATCACGGACTGATTTTGGGGGTGAGTTGGGCTCCCCACTGGAGGTTTTAACATACATTTGTGTGAAGCAAATCGTCCAGGCTATAACCTCAGAATTTCCTGCTGAGGCTTCCCATCTTTAATACTCTACATACCCTACTTCAAGCTGCAAATGCTCAACATCTGGTTTCTGTGTTGTACTGCTTTGCACAGGCTGAATCCCCTGGTGATCAAGGCAGTACACATTCTTAATGACAGCTGGATCAGGGGGAGCCCCTTTCAGAAGGATAGTGGACGTATTGTGGTGCACAGACAGGACATATAGCCTCTAGTAGCCAGCTCTGCATAATCCATTATAAGCTCCTTCACAAGGCGAACTATACTCCTGCCCGCCTTCATAAATTTGGACTTAGGTCAAATGATACTTGCGATAGATGCAGAATGGCTGGGGCTGACTTTCTACACTAGGTTTGGCCTTGTGACCCGGTTCACTCATACTGGCAAAAGGTGCAAGCTGCACTCTTCCTCATGATAGAAGCGGACCTCTTGCTGACTCCTCTGATGGCTTTTCTTGGACATATGCTACAGCTGGACGTTGCTTACCAACGATATGTAGCGCTGTCCCTATTGCCAGATAAATAACAATTATCTGTAGCTGGGATTGTGGTCAGGCACCCGAATATATCAGGAGTGGCTCACAGACCTTATTTACTGTAATGAACAATTGACTCTCTATACTGAAATGTAACTGTCCCAGCCTTGAGAAATCTTGGATCTTTTTCGTGAGTATTTGTTGACCACTGCTCCCCCTTGACCTCCCAGTCTGAGCCTTTTATAGCTGCAGGAGGAGACTGCTGGTCAAAAGGACATGTAGCTGGAACTCTGCAAGCAGGCACATGAATGCAACATGCAATCCAGGTCATTGAGTATATTGCTGCTTTTATGGATATTGACACTGCGTCCTTCAATTTTAGCATGTGATGTGGGAGTATTTACGTTTGGGACTGGAATGAGGGAAGGGTTGGGGCAGTTGATTGCATTGTGTACCTCATATATTTATGCCACAGCTTTTGAAGTTCTTGTTTTAAATTAAATGGAATTTTAAAAGTTGAGTGCCAGAACCTAGAAATCTACTGAGAGCTACTATTTGAGATAAATATATCTTCCAGAACTTTCTCTGCCATCATGCTAGCAGATTGAAGCCTTTGGAAAAAAGAAAAGATGTCTACTGTGACCATGATCACTCAGTTACCTGCTGAAGGGAGTAAGTCTACAATTAAGTTGGTGGAATTCATGTTCTATGGATAGTGCAGCACCGGCAAAGACTGGAACAAGCCAAAAAGCTTATCATTGACTGGCGTGGATTGTGCGTAAATAGGACAAGATTTGCTATAAAAGCTCGGCTTCCTTGAGAAGAGCAGGCCATCAGAAGGAACGTAGGACTAACTCTAAGACTGATTTAATTCGTAGGTGACCTGCTACTGCAGTGTTGTGACACATTTCCAGAACCTCTGTTTGGAGGACCTTATTAGGGATCAATAAATACTGCTGGAAAAAAATATTGTTTCTGATGGTAGGTCAAGGAATCTTGACTCTGCGAAGCATCAAGGTGAAATGTCAGTATGAGAACCTCTCACACGTTGTATAAAGGACGTTGCCCTACAGAAATCTTTCATAGTAAGCAAAATCATGGGAGTCTCAGAATCCTCAACCAAATGTCCTGTGCAGACAGGGCATTAACAAGAATGTTCTCTGTGTCAGAGATCTGAATAACATTAACATAACAATCAAACTGAGAAAAGAAACAGACCCAGCAAGGTTGTCTGTTGTTTCTACATTGAATGCTCTGCAGAAACGGAAGGTTTGGATAGTCTGGGAAAACAGCAAAACGTTTAACTATTCTGATTAGAAGATGCCACCACTCCATATAAACATGTTTGAGGAACAAGAGCTTAGATTCCAGAACTGAATACAGTTGCTCACATGAATTCAGTGCATGGAGAGGAACAAATTGGATGCCCCAGGTTGCTGCCCTCCTGGAGTGGAAGTAGCACTGCTCCAACAGAAAATCTGAAGCATTAGTAACCACAATAAACATTTTGAATGGATGTGAGTGTCTGAGAATAGGAGCTTGGGTGAAAGCCTTCTTGAGACTGACAGAGGCCTCTTGGGCTTTACTAGTCCACGAAAAATCTTTAGTTAGCTTCTCCTTTATCCAAATGGCAGATATATAGCTACATCATTTCATTCTGGTCACAGTATTGCACCTTTAGATAAGTAAAATACCATTCAAGCCAACTTGGAATGAATAAAAGCAGCACCTGACGTGTTTCACTCTAATTTGAGCTTGTCAGAGAGGTATAGCTTTGTCCAGACCTGAGGGAGCAATCAATACAGTCTCTGTTCTTTTTTTGTTTAATTTATGCAGCACTCTAGGCCTGAAAGGACACTTTTTTAATGATCTTTACAGTAGTCAAAGATGGCACATTTTTCTGCTTAGTTTATGTTACCTAGAGCAAACAAAATGGCTCAATGATTTTGACAATATTTATCTTCTTCATGCCTTACATCTTACCATTATTTCTGATACAGGAAATCAATATCTTTCATAGTTTTAAATGGCTCTTTGTAGTGCACTATGGTTCGAAAACACTCTTTTCTAAGGTTATCTTCATCGGTAGAAAATGCGCAAACAGAGCAAACAAACTAAAGCTTGGAACAGTATCTGAGAAAGTTTTGCTGTCCCATTCAAGATAACTGGGGTATTTATGAATTGTGGATTATTTTTGAATAATGCAGCTGATAGTTACATTAACGTTTCACCATTTTCTAGATGTTCCCTACTAAGTGTTTTTAAATTTTCGACTTGTATTGACCCTTTGATAACAACAGCTACAGAATATTTGGACCATCGAAAAACAGAAAACTGCTATCAGAATGTGTATGTCATTCTAACATAGATGAAGGAACATGCTGATTAACTTCTTCTCTATTTGTCCCTGGAACAAAGTTTGGTTGCCTTCTCGTTTTCTTACTGTTCATACATTGACAGTTCTGTTTGGGCCATAATATTTTGGTTGATTTGAAAAAAACTGTCAGATTAATCCTCTGGTGTTTTGTTTGAAGTTGCCTCTCACTTGGAAGATTCTACCTTTCACTCTTCTCAAGTTAAACCATATGGTCCCACCTTATTTTCAGCTTCTGTCTGAACCTCCACCAATCACTGTACAAGGAGAACCAGAATACGAGATTCAAGAAATCTGTCAGTGTCAATTTTTTCGAGGTAACCTTCAGTTCTTATTTCACTGGAAACAATATCCATATTGTTAGCGTATTTAGCAAGATGCTTCCTCAGTTCCTACTTCCTTTTTGTTTTGTTGTTTTAACCAGCGGCACCCTGGAAAACTTGACCTTATGGAGGTGGCACACTGTTACATCCACAGCAACAAGTATTTAAAAGAAGACAGTGTGTTTATAGTCTCGTTATGCAGAGTGTCTCTTTACTTTGAGCTTGGTGCACACCTGGGTGTCCTTGCTGCATAAACAGCGCCAATGTTTCATAGTTACGGTAACCAATTAGTCAAGTTGGATCACTGTTTTGCAACTGTAGTACGTATATCTCTTTATAGTATGTCTTTATGTTGTTTTGCAAGTCAAGGGTGTAAAGTTAGTAGGTCGGTGTTTTCAGAATTGTTCCCCTACTTAGTGCAAAGATAATGTACAGCGCTTACTTTGAGCTGGTGGTTTCCGGTTTGGGGCACCGGCACTTTCTTTTGAGGGCGGCACTTATTTTTCTGCCTCAAGCATTTACTGCGAGCAGAAACCTCATACGGAAAAGGCGGAGGAAGAGAAAAACGAAAAAGAATCACAAAGGGAGCAAGCAGAAAGCTGCAATAGTGAGCTGACGGGGCAGGGAGTGGTTGTAAATGGATCAAAAAGGCCAGAGATCATTTCAGGATTACGCTGCCTCAGTATTCCCTGCTCGCATTTTTAATTGCAGCAGCTGTGAGTTTCAGAGGAGAACTTTAGGCACCTGCATGTTTTTATTTACAAATTAAGCACTGGTAATGTTGCTTTGGATACACCCATACTGACAAGCATAAGCACCTAAGTGGGAGCACTGACACCAAAGCAAACCAGTGAAGCCGTGCCAGCTATCAGACCACTGTTGGTTTCTGGAGCATGCTTAACGATGTTACACCCTCTCCCCCCATTCTACATTTTTAGAGTTTCTCTGATCGCTAAATGTTTAATTATCATATTCTGTCCTAAAAATAGACTATTCTAACAGCTTTGCAGTCTTTCAGCTGCGGGCTAAACTATTGATAGTACACACACTCCTTTGTTACAGACCTGCGCATTAGAGAAGAGCGCATATATAGAGCCTTAGTGGCAGACTATGGGAAGTATGTGATTCTGTGACCACCACAAATTGCACATAATTATGGAATTACAATTATCACATAATCCATCATCTGCTGAATAGCGGCGGCTTCTCTGCTATGGTGGAGGAGCGTCAACCCCCCCACCCCCCACCACCACCAGCCGCTGCAAACCTTTATCAACGAAACGATAATAAACTATGTTTATTATCATTTCATTGTTAAAGGGGTGGGGCCATAGGGAATGACGGGGTTGAGGGGGGAGTGCACAGCACTCCCCCTCAGTGTGCATATCTGTTTGGCTGGCTGTCTCGGGCCGCCCAAACACACATGCGCACTGTGCTCTATCCAGCCCGGAGCTGTGTTGCCAGGCTGGAGAGAATAGACATGAGCTCCCAGTTTGCCTGGGAGTGCCCAGCCAGGGCACTCCAGCCAGTTCTAACGCTGCTTTCATGCAACGTTAGGATTGGCCACATAGCAGGCTGGGAGCTTGTGCCTTCCGTGACCTGGAAGATGGAGCAGTGTCGCGCAGAAGTGAGGCAGGTACTTTATTTTTTATTTTTTTTATTTAATGTTTATTTTGTTCCCCCTGTGTACCCCCGTCTCATCATCGCGCAGCGAGCCGCGACTGCTGCTGAACAATCTATAGATTTCGCCAGCACATGTTTTTTAGCTTGCATTGAGCATGTTAGAAAAAGCAATGAATAAGAAACTCAACACAAATTCAAACACTTTCTGTTAGAAATGGGGTTTCTGGTTGTCTAGGGTATGCACCTAAGATAGGCAGAACCCACCAATCAAGTCAGGGCAAGTAAGTTACACACCGATGATAACCTGTGCTAAATCTCTGGGAGCTTGGTGCAGAGAAGGCAGGCTTATCATGAGGCAATGTGTAAAGCTTTTGTGTAACACACTCACGCAGAAACCCAATGAATACACCAGAAAAGAGAGTCCACACAGGATTATATAAAAAATATATATGGTATATTCTACATAACTCAAGATTAAACTGACATGAATCATAAATACTGTGCATCCAATGCCATTTCACAGACAGAACTTGTTATCCTGACAATGCAAGAATAAAAAAAAACAAAATACATCATAACATCAGTGTATGTAATGCAGAATGTCCAGGGTTAATCACTTAAACTTGTAATGAACACTTAAGCGTGGCGCACCTGTGCTTCTGCGCTTATAATACGTTACACAGTCATTTCAGTGAGTTCTAAAATATCTATTACATTCAAAATAGAATGTGGGGTGCTGGAGCACCTGTGCACCTGCTCGGTGTGATACAGTAAATTGGTATCGCTCCTGGCCAAATGGGGAAAATAATCTTTCATGTATATTCTGGGTATTACGGTGAGCTCTGGTCAGGATCCCCTTCAAGGATCAACTGCCAGATTCCTTTGGCGTGGAAACGGGGAAAGCAAAGCACCCAAAGGTTCCGGTGAGGTTTCCCTATCTTTTTGCACCAATGCTGGTATCCAACTGCAGCGCGAGAGACCTTTCTCGGTCTCGCCTGGCCGCTCCGCATCTTGAGGCAAGTGATTATGGCCAAATGCGGGCACAGGGGATCTCTCCCGATCTCTCCAGACTGCGCCACCTTTTAGGCCAAGCACCCGCAGGGGTGAAGTGCGGCAACACCGCTCCTCACAGTACCTGGAATGCCAGGGGGATGCCGGCCACATTGCTCTCTCCTTGGTGGTCATGGGGCACAGTACTTGTCAACGTGGGGCTCTACTCTTGGTTGCGGAGCTAGTCGGCTGGGCACACCGGCCTGGAAGATGATTGCTTGGCAGAATCTCCAATTCACGCAGACTGGAGCCTCCTCGTGCCAGCTCCTGAATTAGCGCACACTGCCTGTGTGAACACTAAATGAGGGGAGCACTGAGGGCTCGGCATGCACTGCTGGTGGGGCAGGAACCACAAAAAGGGGCACATCGATCCCTGGGGAAGCACTCTCTCTTCTTCTCACAGCACACGCTCAGTCTTGGCCGCAGGCAGCATAGAGCACCGGGTTGGGGCTCAGCTCAACGTTGGGCAGCCTTGTGCTGACATAGCACAAAGCCTCCTGCCGGACTCACCAGGGGTAGAGTCCCACGGCAAAGCAGAGTGGGTAATCTTTGCTGGTCCTGAGAGTCCCAGAGAACAGGGGACAAGCCAACAAGCCCTTTGGAGAGCACTGGGCACAGACAGGCAGACCAGCAAACAAGACAGGTAGTCCAATTGGCAGTTCCTCCTGACAAAACAGCAGTTCTATTGCAGCCAAAGTCAGGGAGCAGCTGGCAGCAGTGCAACAAGCAGAAAAGCAATCCAGTAAGTTCTTTCTGTTGTCCACCAAGCAGTAGACAGCGGGGCAACAACAGAAGAGCAGTCCAGATGAGTCTGTTGTGCAGTACAGCAGTCTTTCAGACAGAGGTTCAGTCCCAGTTCCAAAAGTGCTTTCAAAACAAGGGGTCAGGACCCCTGTACTTATACTCAAACATTAATTTTTTCAAGGCGTGACTTCACAGGGACACTTTGAAGTGTAACACAACCCCTTTCAACCCAGTCCTGGCACCAGACATCAGTAGGGGGTTTATCAGCCCTTTGTGTGAGGGCAGGACACAGCCTATTGACATGTAAGATGTGAACAACCTCTCCCTCTCCTAGCACAGGGAGACTATCAGTATGCAGATGAATGCAGATGCCTCTCCTGTCACACCCAGCCATTCCTGGGTTGTAGCTGTCTGGAAAGTATGCACAAAGTGTAACTGTCACTCTGCCCCAGACATGGATTGGAGTCGGTCTACAAAGCACACAGAGATATAAGCACTGAGAAATGCACCCTTTCTAAAAGTGGCATTTTTTAAATAGTAATTGTTGGACCTGGCCCTTTTTGCAAGGTTATCTCTAAACATTTTGCCTTCTTCCTCCTATTTTTTCTGAGTTGTTTTTGTTGGCTTTAGGACTCTGGGCAATTTACCACTGCTAATCAGTGCAAAAGTGCATGTGCTACCTGTCCAGATTGCATTGGTGATTGGTTCATCCATGATTGGCATATTTGATTTACTAGTAAGTCCCTAGCATAGTGCACCAATTGGGCTGTTTGTGCATTCACTCTAGACAGTCACACAAAGGACGTTGAGGTGTGCCCTGCATTTCCCAAAACCCATCACCAGGATGATGGATCTTTCTAAGCTAGAGTGGTGGGAGGAGCTGACACTTCCACCTGAATAGGGCTGTGCGTGCCCTCACATAAAGCAGTCCCTAACCCCCTGGAATGTGCTTGGGGCCAGGGCAGGGAAAGGCAGGGTCTTGTGCACTACAAAGCCTTCTCTTTGAAGTTTGCCTACTTCAAAGACAGAAATGGGTATAAGTACTGGATCTCTGACACCGCATAGTTGCAATCCTTCTGGACTGAGGAAATTCTGTCAGGAAGAAGAGCTGGATGCTGTAGGAGGGACCCCCCACTCTGCCTGTTGCTTTGTTGTGCTGGCCTGTTGCATGCTGCTTCTGTCCTGGGAGTGAAAGATCTGGACTTGGCTTTGTACATCCTGCTTCCAAAGATTCTCCAAGAGCTTGGACTGAGCTTGCCTCCTGTAACAAAGTCTCAGGGACATCAAAACCTTCACCTTCCAGAGCCTGGTCTCTCTTGCCAAGTGGTGCAAAATACAGTTCCTGGGCCCTTGGGAGTGTGTTCTGGTGCAACATGAAAGAATCTAGTGCATCGCCTTTCAGAATGACTTCAGAACTAGTGCCGCTCCCTGACACCACACAGCTGCCTGCACCAGAGCTGTGGTCCCCGCTGAGTAATATGGCAATGACCTACAATGCAGGTCCAATGCTACTGAGTGCCTCCAAAGTCCTGCCACAGCATGAGCCCGGAGGGCTGTGTCACTGACATCGGTGGCACAAAACTCCAACTTCGCTGAATCACCTGTGGCCACATGGTGTGATTGTGACACCGCAAAGTTGACACCTCGTATTTTGACCTGCTGGATTCATCGAACCCGCCTTGTCATAAGGAACCGACCACTCACCCCCAACGCTGCATCAACTCCTTGGCAACCATAAGGAACAAACACCTCACCTCCCAGCCTAGCAGTAAGGAACCAACGCCTCACCTCCCTGGTGACAGTAAGAAACCAATGTCACACCTTCTCCAGTGACGCATCACCTCCCCGATTCTGTGCAACATCTTTGTTTCCTCAACGTTTTCCAAGGTACTGTAAATGGGGTCTGTACAACTCTGTGGCTGACTGCGCTGGACTGTTGAAAGCGACTCTGTCAAGCCATTTTGATAGCCCCAGTTGGAGCTATTGTGTTTCTAATTGCTATATTACATTTAATCTTTGAAAAATTGTATCTTTACTTGTGTATGTTGGATGTTTGTCATTCAGTCTTGTTTTACTCAGATAGATATTAGCTACTTATCCAAACTGGTGTGAAGTACTTTTTTGGTGTTGTCACAGTGTTACTGTGTGTGTGTACAAATCCTTTACACATTACCTTTGAGATCAGCCAGACTGCTGATGCCAAGCTACCAAACAGGTGAGTGAGGTTATCTTAGCTGTGTGACTCCCTTACCCGGACTAGAGTGAGGTCCCTACATGGACAGGGTGCAAACCTCTGCCAACTAGAGACTCCATTTCTAACAGTAATGGAAAATCCAACACCGGTTGCAGGATTTTTCACTACCACTCCCAACATGCTAAACATTAATTGACTATCTTTCACTTATTAATTACAGTTTGTACGCATTATGGAGATGATTGTTTCTCCAAGATAGTCTTAATATTCCTGATCAACTCAAAAAGAAAAGCTAAAATAAATATTGACATATATTTTAAACAGAGGGGTAAAATTAGTTTATTCTCATGATTAAATGTTTTCTTCACGGTTGCTATTATTTCATGTTTATACTGTAATGGTGTCAAAGCTGCAATTATTTCAAGACAATAGTTGGAATTTAGAAGAAACTCATACGGTTTGATTCTTTTTAGTTTTGATACCATGAATTTTAAATTTTCTCTGAGCGAAGCATTGGTTAATAAACGCATAATCTTGTCTGTAAGACACTTTCACAAGCCCCATAGTGTGAAATCTGAGTAAACTCTATACTGTGTATCAAGGGCATGGTAGAACTGCATATCATATTCAGACACTGAGATGGTCCAGAAGAATTTGTGACAAAGTATGTGTGATTAAATGTGCATATAGCTGAGAACATCATCACATTACACCAGTGGTTGATTTGAGCTGGCAGTTTCCAGTGCTCGGCAGCAGCACTTAATTGTCAACAGTGGCACTTATGACAGTCTGCTACATGGTGGCACTGTTTGTCTGATTTAGAGATGAGCACAACATCCATTGTTTATCCCTCGATATACATTAAAAATGACCATTACCTGCCTCCCAAGCTATAGTGTTTTTGATCTGGAGCAGTCTGGTTTGTCACATTTGAAGGAGTGTGTTATTCAGTAGTTGTGTTGGTTGGCACTGGCAGGGGCATTGGGTAGTGCAAGCTACAGTGGCCTCCTGATGAGAGTCCTGGCACTTATGTTTTTTACAAATTAAGAACTGCCTTACCCCACATAGTGTGGGCATAGTCAGAGACGTAGAGGGGCTTCTGGGTCAACACTACTCACAGATATGAAATATCTTCTATGTGAAGATGCAACTCACCTTAAGGATCTGCTTGTTTTAAGATGCTATTTTAATGGACTCGGGGATAAATCCTACTTCTATTTTTGATTAGGAACCGCTTTCACCTCTGATGCAGCTCTTCCTCTGTTTTCAAAAAGGAGCAGAAGGCAGCACATCCAGTGAAGAGCGACGTGTGCTTCGGCAGCTGCATGCCAGTGTCTGCTTTTCCATCACAATCCAACACTGTTATTTGGAGCTAAGCTGATTGCCTGGAGGGGCCTAGTTGGATTCTGCTGAGTTGATTTTCCTGTAGTGGGTTGAGGAAGCGACCTGCTCCTTAGGGATTCCTAATTTCCAGGCATATTATTAGTAAGGCCCATTTATGGGGATTGAGTTCCTGTTTTCTAAAGAGCACTTCCCTTTTTTGCCATATAGTGCTGAGAGTTTACAAATGATATAACTTGTTTCCTGGAAGTGTGTCGAGTTAAATTGTATTTGTTTGTTTATTGGGTGAGAATAGCTTCATGGCTGGGCGTATTTATGGTATGGTTATCCCTTAGGAACTCCATAGCCATGGTCATTGTTCTGACAGAAGTCGTGAACACACGCTTTTCGGCATCATCCAGAACCCATACCAGATGGAATTATTTGCAATCTGTTGTCTAGAGGAAAAGATAAAAAGTGATCTAAATACAATTTCTGTTTGTATTTTGAGATGTGATGAAATGTTGTAAAGGACTGCACAGCAATGCCCAGAACTGAGAAATTAAATCAGCAGGGAAGCAACTTAGTTCCACAGGTGAGTATGAACTATGGAGAACGCTGCATAGAATGCCACGATGTATGTGAGAGAATACCAAGTAAACAGCAATATATCATTTGTTCCTGACAATAAATATGACCTATGAGGATTAACGTTGGGTATATATGTCTTAGTTAGTTGATGCAGAGGTGCCGTGAATTGTTTGGAAACATAGCTTATGGCAAAGTGATAAGGTTCCCAGCAGTAGCCAATGTTAGAGAAGAGGCAGTATGCTCCCCTGATGGTCTGTTACATTGGGACATAGTTATGAGCCCCGAGCGCCACCGGAGTGTCACTTTTCATGATGCTCCGGTGACGCAATGCCCTGCGCCGTATTTACAAGGTGCCGTTAAGCCACTTTTTGTGGCGGAACACCACCTTGTAAATACAGCCCCTTCACATGCAGCACTTTGCGTGGAAGGGGCATGCAATGGGTGTTGCTGTGGGCATTCTACAACAACACCCACTGAATTTTGACGTGCCTCAGATTTACGAGTTTTCAGGGTTGTGTTAGCAAGGCGCAACGAGGAGGAATACTTTTATTCCACCTAATTTTTTGCTTTTTCTATGTGTGTTCCATTCTACAGCACGCATAGAAAGAGCAAAATGCCAGACATTATTGTTTATGTGCGGGAAGGTGTCCCTTCTTGCACATAAACAATCATTTCAAAATAATACTTTGGTACTTCTGTGTATGCTGCAGAATGCTGCACAAACAGAAGTGCCAAATCGCCATTAGTGATTGTTTATGTGCAGGAAGGGACACCTTCCCACACATAAACAATCAACCCCCTCAACGCAGACATCCTTGCACGATGGTGTAAGGATGCCTGCACTGGCACTAGGCAGCTCAATTTAGCGCCAGTGCAGGGGACAACACAGGGGTGCGTCGTATTCAAATAAATACAGCGCATCCCTGCATTGTGAAAATGACAGAACACGGCGCTGCCAATTTTGGTGCAGCATTGTGCTTTGTCATTTTCAGTCCCTAATGGGTCCCCGGCAGATGTTATGGCACCAGCCCATGGGGGCTCCCTTCGGGGGCGGCCTCTGGTAGGGTTGTTGATTTCTTTGAAAACATTATGCATCCTTTCCCCAATTCTGGCCAAAAACGAGGTACTGCATCAAATGGCATTTTTTTGTAAGACTTGTGTTACTATGTAAGCAATATTGTATGGTAAGCTGGTACTGACACTGATTGTGCTAGAGCTGATTCTTGAACAACATCAATGGGATATCAGATAAACATCAGTCTATCCTTACATTGCTTCCAGAAGCATCCAACTCTCAACATATTCTACTGCCTTGAATAATTGTTCAAAGACTGAAATTAAAGACTGAGCTGACAAGGCTTCATGGATTCTTATCCTTAGTGCTAACAGAGAGCTAGAATATGCTTTCTTAATGAAGAATACACTTTTTGTATGCTGAGTCTTTCAAAATGTCATCCACTGATGGTGAAGTAGATCTCAATAACAAGTAACCAGAGAGTCTTGAAGTTTATTGTTAATATTGTGTGGTTAATCAAAATTATTGCAGTCCATAAAAACATGCTAAAATAAACACCACACACATCAGTGCAGTCTCCATTTAGACAAGCAGATCACAGTCTTATGCAGCAATTAAAAAACAACATTTAAGGCAGTCAAAGTCCTTGCTTGCTGCCAAATTAGGATGGGTTAGTGTCCAAAACGTGCAACAACGCATAAGTAAAAAAAAATCTATAAGAACAAAATCAACAATTGGGGAGCGGTCTCATTATTAAAAAGACAAACTGCATACATCATTAACCAGGAAATGCGAGAGTGCAAAGATAAATAAAAACAATATGTACAAAATAAGCAGAAGAAAAGTTAATACAATTGTCAATCAGGATTCCAAGACCTTGCCCAGCCCCAAAATGTGCGAGAACACAGAAGAAAATAGAAGACAATATGTGTAGCATCTACAATTAAAAGGCAATAAGATAGATAAAGCGCATTTATCAAGCAGGTCTCCAAAACCGTGCCCGACCGCAGTTGGAGGTAAATTGGTTTGAAAAAGCTGTATTTCGATGGAAGTGGGAGCAACCATCAGTCCGTGTGAGTGCCATGTTACTCAGCTGTGTAGGCAGTTCTAAACAGCAGAGTCCTTGGCGCCGACCCTCCTAGGACCTCTCACTTGTCCTCAAGATAGGTTCTGGCTGCTAGTTTCCTTTCAACCTTGTTCAAATATCTCACTAGGTGGCACTTAAGCTGTAGATCCTCTGTGGCGAAACATGTCATAACTGCTTGCCTGCAGGAAAGAATGCCTCTTTGATTAAAGAGTGGGTGTAGCATAGCTCTACGTTCACCCAAGAGCGCTTTACATATGCATAGTAAATGCAGAATATCTTCTCTCCCTGTCCCACATAGGCGGAAGCAAGACTTGACTGGGTTGAGTTTCCAAGGTGGTAGATGAAACAGTGATAGCAGTACAACGAGGCAGTAATGCAGGTATTTCTCTTTTGCTGCTTTGGTGAACCCTGAACGAAGGTAGGGCTGGGGTGCTGCGTTTGTATAGCTGTACAGAGCAAACCAGCACTGTGCTCTTCCTGTCAGCACTGCCTTATCCTCCAGTAATGAGATATGTTTGATGGTTTTGTTTACCAGACATTCAAAACTTACATGAGTTCCTGGTGCCTCCCACAAGTCCTGTAGGCCCAGCGGTTTAATTGACTCGTAAAGGTAGGCCCTTGCTGGAGAGTATTCCCTGGTCATCAGTTCCACCCAAAGATGAGCGTTTAGGTTCTTTGGCTGTGCGCACTTAATCTTGTACCAGAAATTTATATATGCACTTCTAGCCAATGTCTGTTTCAGAAGGCCAACTTTAGTTTTATTTGGGCTCGTGATGTATACTTAGGAAGGCTGAAGATCTTTCTAGATGCACCAGGTATTATTCCATCCAGAGTGCAGCGTCTCTGCCCCTCATTGACTCGCTCCTGTAAGCTATTGTTGGAAAGAGCTTTGCCTCTCAAAGTAATGGAGCAAAACTTTAACTAGCTACTTTGTTCTTCCGTTTTGTTAGCGCAAAAGCTAGTGCATTGCGTCTTTTCCTCTGGACATCTTTCTGGAGAGTAAATGAGCCTTTACTGTCTATTGTTACTCCTAAATACTTATATTCCCCTACTGTCTCCAGCGGTTGATTTTCCAGATACCAGTGTGGGGCCACCTTTGTCTTTTTTGATTTAGGACTATGGTCTTCGTTTTTTCTAAATTGATCCTAACGCTGTTTCGATCTGAGTAGGATTGAGTGACATCTTGCAAATGCTGTAGGCCGACAGGGATGTGGCTTATGAGTACCAAGCCATCAGAGTATAATAAATTTGAGAGGACCAGGCTCCCAAGCTTTGGGGCATGAGAGTTGCAGCTGTCTAACCTCGATGTTGAATCCACCATAAAGAGGTTAAACAAAGTGGATGCTAAGGCGCATCCCTGCTTCAGGCCTTTGGTAGTTGGGATGCGTCTAGAGAAATGGGTTTCTGTCTCCAACTTAATTTGTACCCAGGTATCTGTATGTAGCAGGATCAGCTGTTTCAAAAGGGCAGGCGGGATCTTCCTGTTATTCAATTTGCACCAAAATTTGCCCCCGTTTATATGATCGAAAGCCAACCGGTAGTCAATGAAACAAAGGAACTGGGGTATCTTGGCCCCCTTCATAGCATCAATTAATATGTAGAGGGTCAGAATGTTGGTAGTAGTACCTGTGACCCAAGACGTTAACTCCTCTAAGATGACCCAGCAAAATATTGGTATCATTATCAATGAGAGCTACCAGCCTATAATTGTTCACATTGTTCTTATCCCCGACTTTGTAGATGGATGAAATAATGGATTCCCTCAGTGAGGCTGGTATTCCCTCCTCAGTTAGAATTTGACGATAGCAAGGCAACAAGCCTTCTGCCCAATAATTCGGATCAAGTTTAAATAAGTCAGGAGGTATACCATGTGTGCCAGGGCCCCCTCTCCTCTTCCTCTGGATATTTGTCTCATGATTTGCTGTGCTGGTACCGCAAGTGTTAATGTTAAAGTCACGATGTGATTCATGATTCAGAACTGCGTCGCTTGCTCGGGTGCTTGCTTCACCTTTACAATTGAAATGTTCCCACAAGAACTTTACCCAGGCCTCCTCTGTTAAATGTGAACTGACACAACAATGCATTGGGGCTTTGAAGTGTATTAATCATGCGCCAAAAACGTGTGCGGTTGTTGCTTTTTGCATTGAAAACCAGCTTGGCCCAGAGAGATTCTTCATCTTCCTTTTTAAGTACCCAGTTTAACTTTTTAGACCCCTTTTAAATTGTCTCAGCTCCCACTGCAAGTTGATATCTGATGCGCAAAAGCGGAGCATTCTTAGTGTTTTATTTATTGATTTCTTAAAGAGCCTAATTTGCTCGTGCTGATCAGCCATGCGCCTCCCCTGTCGAATCCCTTCCCTTCTTATTTCTGTGCTTCACCAAGGTTGCATAAGTTTCTCCTAGTGCCTTTGTGAAAGCGTCCCATCCAGCCACAGGGTTGGAATTTGTTCCTTTGAGGACCGGGGATTGTATTTGATTATTTTATTGTTCACAGTGTAGATGCAGCAAGGAGCTTCAACTAGTTGGTTAGGGGATAAGGCAGTCACTTTGAGCACAGCTTGTTGTGGGAAATAGTCACTGTTTTCCTTCTGCCCTAGATAGGAAGCAGAGATTTTGTGGAACTAAGGGAGGGTCACAAACATCACAAACATCTAATCTATTGTTAAGATGCTCGCTGCTGTATGAAATGTTGCTGCTGGCGGGCAGTCTTCAGGAAACCGACCAATCAAGGACCGAAAGCTGATGCTCAAATTCCCACAATTGCCTCTTGACTGATTTATTTTGCCTGCCCCTTTTGTTGCCTTCCTGAAAGGGGATGTGCCATTGAAGCGATTGGGCTGCCAAAAAGTCATCATCCTCTGTTAATCCCATTAACTGCAACTTGAAATCTCCCTTAAGTATGAAGTTTGATGTTTGCTCCTCTTCTAGGACCCTTGTTATCTCGCTTACCAGTGGGTTGGCACCCTTGGCCCTGTCGCTTGGATGCAGGTATGCATTTATTATCACCAGCTGCAAATCAATTTTTCACATCTGACTGTTTTTCTAATGGCATTTATTGCATTTGTTTTTGATGACTTTACATGTAACGCTTTGACTTTGCTAATACTTGCTATTTATGAGTATATTGCAAGACCTCCTTTGAGGTGGCTGAATCTGGCTCCATTGCAGGCAGGGCGATGATGAACCATAAAGCCCTGCAGGTGGAATGGTTGATCTAGCCAGGTGTCCTGTAGAAGAACAAAGTCAAAGGATTGTAAATAGAGTAACAACTGAGGGTCAGATGTTTCATTTCCTAGTCCCTTTATATTCCAAGAGCAGAAGTGTAGGAATTTCTCCTGGCTTGTGAATGGTTCTTGTTTTGTAGGGTTTGTCAATAGTTGGTTCTTCCGCTGTTTTTTAGTGTGCGCTAATGAGATCCAATCTTGGGTTGCTGCATCTCCTGTCGTGGATGTGTGGCCATCTGGGAGTTTGGTTTGGTTCTGCACGGACGGATGCACTCCGAGTGCCTTTAAGTGTAGAGTGTGTGATTTTCATGGTTTTGTTACAGAGGGGTCCCAACTTTGTTTGGCTTGTGGCTAACAATGGCACAGGGTAGCTCGGGTTGTAATAAGGTGATAGTTTTATTTCCCAGAGCCTAAGTTGTGCATGTTCATTCAAAACCTGCCTGGCTATCTCAGGAGTTATCCATGTGTCTTTAGTTGCTTCAATTCCTAGAGGATTGTTGACTTCAGCAAATTCTATGGCAAGCTAATCAGATGATTTTAAGTCTTCTGGGCTATTGATGGATGTTAGTAGCCGCAATATATCCCTCTGTTTAAGATGTCTCCTCATCCTTTTGACTTGTATTCAGGTAGAAAGTTGGTAGTGCTAATTTCAGCTTGATCATACAGCGGGTTAAGCAGATTTGGTTGGTGAGATTTTAGCTGGGACTGTAGCTGTGTCAATGTAACAGGCTAACTTGAGGACCCACTGGCGGCTGGGTCTGGCAGTGTGACTAGTGCTAATAGCACCTCCGATGAGGTTGTTTGACTTACTTGGTTCGCTAAGTGTGTTTCCACCTTTGTTGTTAGGCTGACGTTTAGTTTAACCACCCCCTTTTGACTGGATCCTGTTTCTGTTGAAATCCTTCTTGTCCCTTGTCTGACAACTGAGTCAAAGCCCCCCAATGAGATAGCTGCCTCACCAGTCAGAGATGATGGGCTGTGCCCTACGTGTAGCTCAGTAGACTGAGAGAATGCATCCCCAGGAAGCAATACCCCGGTAGCTTGAGGGTGGAACAACTCTGTGTCCCGACGTGGAACTCCTCCACTGAGCACCGCTTCCACTCCTGTTGCCTCAGAGGCATGGCTGGGTGTGCTTCATAAACATGGCACTGTTGGGGTAGGGGAATGCTGGGTAGGTCTTACACATGTTTGTGTTGTGGAGCAATTTGGAAGTAAGTTACAATATCAGCCTTCCTTTTCCTGCCTTTCCCTCCCTGTTTCGGTTGCGGCTGAATGCCTTTTTCCTGCTCAATTGTTTGGCACTCCTTCGTTTGGGCTTGGAGCTGGCTTCCTTGTTGATGCTTGCTCTCTCAAAGGAGAAGCAAGCTGTGCGGAGGTCGCAATCTCCTTAATTTCCACATTAGCCTGAGAATGCTTGACTTGGCATTGGGCACATTTTGTGCTTAGCCCTGCCCCTTGAGTCTCTTGCAAGGTTGAATCAGAGACAGACAGTTGCCTCTCTTCCTGAGGCTAGAGCATAGAGCACCTTGGGGGGGCGGCCATTATGGGATTGGTTGATTGCTTGATGTCCACCAGAAGGCCGCCCAGCATTGAGGGCAGAGTAGATAATTTCTCCACACCTGGGGCGCAAGTGCAGCCTAGTTGCGTTGGCTGTGTGTCAGATTAAGCCAGCTTGATGAGAATATTTAAATCAGCAAGTTTCCCATCAATGCTGGAAACAAAAACTGCTAAGAAGTTGAGGAGTCATTGATACTGTATGGCGTTGAGAGAAAGTTGCATGATGTTCAAGAGCAATGCCCATATTGTGCCTGATGTTGTTTCTCCTGTTTGAGATCGCTATTAGAAGTTTGTCTGCTTTTCTCCAAGGGAGAGTTTGGTGTATATGAAGCTACAAGCTTCTCCCATTCGTGCATTGTAAAGTAGGAGATGTCTCAGTTAGGGCCCTGTTTTTCAGCCTTGTTTTCATAAAGATAGTTGTTGTACTGCTGTAAGCGTCAGATCTTGGTCCCTGAAAAGTGGTCTTGTATTGTAGTTTTTCTTGGATGCTAGCAAAGGAGACTTCTCTGGAACTCGTGTATGAGGTGACAAATTTGGTGTGCTTTGGCAACATTTGGGGGATTCCACGCTAAGGGCCTGATTACAACCTTGGCAGATGAGATACTCTGTCACAAACGTGACAGATTTCCCGTCCGCTGTATTACAAGTTCCATTATATCCTATGGAACTTGAAAATCGGCGGACGGGATATCCGTCACGTTTGTGATGAAGTATCCAATCCACAAAGGTCGTAATCACACCATTGGTTGTTGGTTGTCATGAGTGTATAGATCACTTCCTGCACACAGCATTTGGAGATTCCCTCCTCGTTGGTATGTTGGCTAAAGGAGCAGGGACGCCAGTTGCTGAGTCTGTTGTAGTTGCCAACCCAGTACTAATGGTTAAGGGGCCCAAGCTGGAATGAACTCTTCTTACCTCAATCTCAGCAAGCAACCCTCCCCTAGTTGGGCTGTTGTCTCCAACAATGACAGCCATACAATCCATGCCACCAGTTTCTTCATTGTGCCACGCTTCATCTACAAGTGCGGCTACATTTTCAATGTTCTTAGCATCTGTCTTCCTTGTAGACACTGCCATTCCTGCTTGCTCATTGTTTCCTACAGATGGAACCAGGACAATTGAAGTTTCAATATTTGTTGGTCTTTTGGTATCTTCAAACTTCTACTTGGAAAAATCCATGACCACCAGTTGTAGTGGAGATGGAAGGCAGTTAACCCCATCATTACCTGAACAAAGCACCAACCCGGCATCTTTTAAGAAAGCAAATTTGATGTATATTTTTGGCTGAAAGTTTTGTGTTTTAGCCTTTGGAACAGTTGCCAAAGCAGGAGGTGAGACCCCACGGAGACATGCAGATGTCTCTTGCAGGGTTGGAACCAGGAGAATCTCCCCTTTCTGTGCCCTTTTTTGCTAGTGCCACTTGCATCATGGTGGTTTCTTTTCCTTTTATTGGCAGTTGTGGGGGCCTGCTGCCTTACTCTGCCCGATCTCATTGTGCCCGGACTAAATGGACTGTGGGGTATGCTGTATGGACCTATAACTTAGGGCCAGATGTATCAAACATTTTTGCAATCGCAAACAGCCTAATGGGTCGTTTGAGATCACAAAAATGCGTTTTGGTATGTAACAAGTCCAATTTGCGATTCAGTAACGTGTTACCGAATCGCAAATTGGATTTGCGACTACATACCGATTTGGTAGTAGGAAGGGACGTGTCAAGAGCGTCCCTCCCTAATACCAAATCGCAGAGGTATGTATGATTGTTTTGTGACTGTGACTGCGGTCGCAAAACAATCGCAGTTACCACCTACTTAAAGAAGGTGGTAACCCCTTCACAAAGGGGAAGGGGTCCCCAAGGGACCCCTTCCCCTTTGTGAATGCATGCAAAAACGTTTTTTAAGAACAGGCAGAGGTCCCACGGACCACTGCCTACTCTTAAAAAAGGAAAAGAAAACTTTTCATTTTTAAACGCATCCCGTTTTACTTTAAAGAAAACGGGCTACATTTAAAAAAAAAAGATTGCTTTATTGAAAAACAATCACAGACATGGTGGTCTGCTGAGCTCCGCAGGCTACCATCCCTGTAATTGTAGGCATTCGCAATGGCTCGCAAAATGCGACCTACCTCATGAATAATAATGAGGTAGGTCCATTTCCGAGCCCTTGCGAATCACAGTATGAAACACCTCGAGTTTCATACATTCCAATAGCGATTACGTAATTGTGATTAGCTGAAAATCACAATTAGGTAATCGCTATTGTGAAAAATGATACATCTGGCCCTTAGTCTTTTGCTCAAGGCTAGTGTACCCGGTGGTGCCATTTTCGAAATCGTTTGAGAGACTGGAAAGCACTGGATGGCACAAACAATTAGATGACAGTGCCCCAGGTCACTGTCAATTTATTACATACTACTTAGCACAACTGATCCTGCTAACCCGCTATTCCTCGTAGTAAGACAGTGTTCAGCACAGGCGCGAGGGAGTACAGCGCCATGTGTGTTATGTCCTGCATGTTATGTTGGAAGTTGCAGGCAGTTATTGTAAGACCTGGTCTTTTGCTGACACTACTGGGGGCACCTGGGGCCTGTTGCTATTCTTATAGGTCAATTTTCCCCTTTGTTTTCACTGCACAGTGCCCGACAGTGCCCAGGTGTAGCTCTTCCATTAATTACGCGTCTGTTGAGGCATTAATTGTGCTGCCGTGCCTCAGCCAGAAAGGAGCTGAGTTGACAAGTGCACACCCTTTTGCTACATGTAAGTCACCCCTACAGTAGGCCAATGCAGCCCCATGGGCAGGGTGCAGTATATTTAAAAGGTAGGACATGTCCTGGTAGTGAAATACTGCTACATTTGTTTTTCACTATTGCAAGACCTGTCTCTCACATAGGCTAACATGGGATTTGCCTTGAAATATCTTTTAAGTGTAATTTTCCATTGGGAACTGTTAGAGATATGTGTTTGGAGTCTTGGAACTCACAATTTAAAAACACAACTTTTAGTGAAGTTGTTTTTTGAATTGTAAGTTTGAAAATGCCACTTTTAGAAAGTGGGCATTTTCTAGCTTAACCATTCTGTGCCTTTGCCTTTCTGTGGAATACCTGTCTGGGTCAGGGTGACAGGTGAGCTGTTTGTACATTCACTCTAGACAGTCACACAACAGGAGTTGAGGTGTTCCTTGCATATCCTGATGGGTCTTCCTGTGCTGGAGCGATGGGAGGAGCTGACACTTGCATCTGAATAGGGATGTGCCTAGCCTCACACAAAGCAATCTCCAATCCACTGAGGTGTGTCTGGGGCCAGAGCAGGAAAAGGCAGGGTCTTGTGCAATACAAAGACATATCTTTGAAGTTTGCCTACCTCAAAGACAGAAATGGGTACACGTACTGGACCTCTGACACTGTATGGTTAGATTCTGCCAGGAAGAAGAGCTGGGTGCTGTAGGAGGGATTGCCACTCTGCCTGTTGCTTTGTTTTGCTGGCCTCCTACTTGCTGCTTCTGTCCTGGGAGTGAAAAGACTGGACTTGGCTTTCTCATCCTGCTTTCCAAAGTTCTCCAAGGACTTGAACTTAGCTTGTCTCCTGTTAAGAGGTCTAAGAGCCACCAAAGAATTTACTTGCCAGTGCCTGGGCTCTCTTGTTAAGAGTCCTGACTTGCCAAGTGGTGCCAAATCCATGTCCTGGGCCCTTGGAAGTGAGCTCTGGTGCAACGACGAAGAAACTAAGCACATTGACTCCAGAGCAACTTGGGAAACCGGCACCGCTCTCCGACTCCGCACTGATGCCTGCTCAGAGCCATGGTGCCCACTGAGTACAATGACCATGACCCACAATGCAGGCCTGATGCCACCACAGCGCCTCCAAAGTCCTGCCACAGCCTGAGTCCTGAGTGCTGTGTCACTGACGTCCATGACACCTCATTCTGACTCTGCTGCAGCACCTTTGGCCCTGTGGTGTCATCAAAACACTGCAAAGTTGAAACCTCACATCCTGACCTGCTGGATTAATCGATCATGCCTTGTTGTATTGAACCGACGCCTCACTACCGAAGCTGCATCACCTCCCCTGCAACCGTAAGGAACCGACGCCTCGCCTCCCTTGCCTAGCACAAACAATGCCTCAGCTCTCCGGTAGCAAAAAGGCACCGACACTGCACCTGCTCCAGCAATGCCTCACCTTCCGGACTCCGCGCAACATCTTTGTTTCCTCCTCGTTTTCCAAGGTACTGTACCTGGAGTCCATGCGACTCCATGACCGGCCCACACTCCCTCACGAGTGGTATTGGACTGTTGGAAGTGACTGCGTCAAGACGCTGTGATAGCCCCTGTTGCAATTATTGTGTTTCTAAGCACTATACTAAGATTTAATTTTGAAATGTTGTATCCTTTCTTGTGTGTGTTGGATTTTTGTCGTTTTGGGCTTGTTTTACTCAGATAAATATTGGCTATTTTTCTAAACTGGTGTGGAGTACTTTATGGTGTATTCACTGTGTTACTGTGTGTGTACAAATACTTTACACAGTGCCTCTGAGATAAGCCAGCCTGTGATTGCCAAGGTACCAAGGGGGTGAGCATTGGTTATCTTAGCTGGGTGGCTCCCTTACCCTGGCTAGAGTGAGGGTCCCTACTTGGACAGGGTGCAAACAACTGCCAACTAGAGACTCCATTTCTAACAGCCCCCCTATATGCTGCGCTGCAAGAGATTCCGCTGTGGTGCGGTGTGGCCGCGCCTCTTCCTCACCTCTTTCTGTGTGGCGAACCTTCCACTCCTCAGGCTTCCTTACTCTGGACTGCTCAGGTTGACCCAATTGAACTGCAGTCTGGTGGGTGCAGGCACAAGCACCCTGCACAGGAGTAGTAGCAGTGCCCAGTGCAGGTGCAAAAACAGATGCCTGATAGCCGAGGGTCCTGTAGAATCGGGTTCCAGTTGGGTTCTTGGCTCAGGCGCAGCCCCTGGGACAGTGGGGTGGCGGGGCAGCTGAGAGTGAGGCCTCAAGCTCCAGCAACAGGCTGCAGGACAATGAGGCAGTGACGCAGCAAGCTCCAGCAGCGACATGGGCAGTGGCATCGGCTGCGTTAGCAGTGTCCTCAGGGCATTCAGCTGTCTGGGGAATTGTGAATAAGTAGGCTTCCGTCTAAGAGTGAACAATAAAAGAATCTGGTAATCCAGTGTGCCTGATGCTAGAATTTGTTTATGAATCTAGGCGGAGTAATAATGTCAGGATCTTTCCACATTCTTTTTAAATAACATCCAGAACATACACTAGAATGATCACCTGGGGAGGGTCCTGAAACTGGTGCAACAATGTTTCAGTAGAGGGACCCGGAACCTCATGAGCCAGAAATCCTATTATCTGGCTTATGTGAGACAAAACCCCACATCACATGTCTCTCCTGATATACATCCCTCTATTGGAGTGATGTAGCTTATACTTCTTGCTCTGAAATTCACCAATCCAACTTTGCAGTAATGGGCTTAGTGACAATCCCCTTATCATCATTCCCTTTTGTTTCTCCTTTTTTTTCACGGTGAAAAAGACCAAATGTAAACACAATGTGACCACAGCACACAAATGTACAGTCTAATCACAATGCAAGGATTTGTATCCCTGGTAGGACACTGAAGTTGAAGAAGGAATACGTAAATGTCCCAAGTCCGTAGGAGAAGGTGTCTTTATTTGGAGGCACAGTTTGCCTCAAAACAGATAACGCGTTCTTCAAAATACAGCCAACACGTGTTTTGTCACTCAGGTGACTTCATCAAGGCTGCAAAACAATGATATAGACAAACTTGTATGTAACGATACCCATAATTAATGAAAAACAATTTGTGCCAAAAGGTAACCTATTAAATGTGTACAAAAAAGAAGGTAGCAAGAAATGTGCAACCCAAGTGAGCAGAGAAAAGAGAGGGTAGGCATGGCACGGTAAGCAATTAGAGAGAAACCTGGTTGTTGTGCAATTAGAGGGACACCCCAAGTGAAAAATCCTGAAAGCATATACAAAGTGTCCGTGGTCCAAGTGCTAGGCAAGTGGGGAACGTGTTCCAAGTTAGCAGTATGAGCCCGTATAGGAGCTAAAACGTGTTTGAGAGGTGAAAGGATTAAAACATTAAAATATAAATGTACCTAGACCATCCAGCCAGCTAGGAAAAGTTGGAGAGCCTACGGTTAGGCAAGTGGGTGTAGTTCTGGAAAGATAGATAATAATTGAGAAATGGCAGTGATTGGCCACCGTAAAGACTAAGGAAGCCACAAAATGGAAAGATAATGTATACCTTGGTACTACAATACCTTGAAAAATCTGTTAATGGTAGTGTCTCCCGAACTTAGGGTGCATGGAGTCGCAGTAGTGACCATGAAGACTGAAAACGGCCCTGATAAACCTCAAGCCACAATATCTGCATGGAGGTGAAAAAGGAGTAGAAACGGAAAGAGTTTGTCCAGCATTGGGTAGGTAAGCAGAAACAAAATGTTTCTCTATTGGTAGCAATACATTGACAAAACAAATGCAATGTAATAAAATCACGGACTAATCCAGAAATGGACCATTAGTGGCACTAAATGCTAAAGACACACACGTTACACAAAGAATACATTAACATTATAAAGTGTTGTAACAGTAGTACCAATTGGGAAGAATCCCAAGTCTTACAACGTAAGGAATAATCCAAACTAGTAATCATTGGAAAAATGTGACCTAGTACCATAACAGTAACATTAAGAATTAATGGAATGTCAGAATCGTATAAAGCGGTCACACGGCATCGGTGAGCATGCCTATTCCGGGATGCAGACGCCAGTCTGAAACATTATTAACAGTTGAAACTACCCAAAAAATAACCGAGCGATGAACGCCAGCAGTAACGTTGGGTAGATAAGAGACGACACAGACACAAAGTCTTACTGTGTCACAATGTGGAGCCGGAAAAGTCGTCCGGCCGATCCATGAACGAGTGTGCAAGTCTGGGAGCGTGGCACTTGTTGCCCGTTTGTATTGGTGATGGTGAAAATTAAAAAAGGACTAATTGCTGATCGGAAACGTCTGTAAACGCTCACGAACTAGTGAAACAAAACGGCGGCCATCTTGGAGTAATAAAATAGAAATTAGTAGTGCATAAGTGAAGGGGAGGTTGAAAAAGTCGTGCCAGTGAGTACAAAGACCCATAGTATGGTCATAGTAAGCTATACTCATCGGTCCCAGTCGGTGAAAGGAAGGGCTCAATATACTTACAGTGTGAAAGATAGAGATGGGACCAGATGCAAACTCAGAATGTTGTGTTGATGAAATGACATATCACACGTATAGATATGCATGTACTTTCAAGAAACAAACAATCACAAAGAAATATAAGTACAGAAGTAAACATAATTAACAACAGCAGTATAGACCAATATGAATCCAGTAGTCAACAAAAGAAGGAGAAAATAGTTGACAAAGAGGGAAATAGCCAATGTAACATGGGCCATATACCCACCAGTGAGGGCTACACGTATATGTCAAGTGAAGTACTGGTCATTCAATAATACAGAGTAACGAGTTACATAGTCAACAAATAAAGGACAAGGTAGTTTAACAATAGGGGAACACGTGTGATTCAAGCAAAATGCTGGTCGTTCAGTAGTACAGAGTCATAACAAGAAAATGAGGTGTTGGACAGTGATGAAACACGAAAAGTTACGTAAGGAAAACATGTAATTCCCGGTCAGTGTTAGCCCCTGTTCAACTGCACAAAGTTTCAGGATCCATTTCGCCTCACATTTGCAAAGGTCTTACCCCATCTGGGTGAATTGGACATCTGAGTTATGCCATGAAATCTTACATTAAGAAGATCTTTCTCCCCGTGTTGTGAATTTAAGTGAACAGCAAGGGGATAAGTTGTGTTATGATTCCTAAAAGCTCTAACGTGTTCCTGGATGCGTTCCTTCAGTGGACGTATTGTACTACCCACGTAAATCAGACCACATACACAAATTACACAATAAACCGTATACCTGGTGTTGCAATTCATGAACTCTCTGATATGATAAATGTTCTTCGTGTTGTAAGAGAAAGATACAGTTCTGTTAATGGCTATGTTACGTGGGTCGGTGACAAAAGGACTCATAGACTCAGGTAAGTGATAAGGTGTTTATTTACAAGTTATTATTGGGGTGACAGTATCTTGGTGTTATCTCAGTCCAGTTTCTCCCTTTGTCCTTTTCACAGCTTCCTGCTTGACTGGCGAAGATCCTTGGCTGTGTCTCCCGACGTACCGAAAAAGAAGGAAAGGGAAGGTAAGTCGGGGTGGTTATACTCTACAGGAATCGTATAGAACGATAGGGACAAAAAGGAAAGAGAGAGAGAGAGAGAGAGAGTGAGAGAGAGAGAGAGAGAGAGAGATCCCGGGTGCGTATGTGGGAAGTAATGAGCGGTAGAATGTGAGCTGGTCACCCTCGGTGATGGATCAGATTTTATTATGGCGCCAGTTCTAGTGTTGTTTTGCTCACCAACAGTGCTGTCCTTTTATTTAAACTGCTCTCTGGTGTCTTGCCTTTTTGCCCGTTCCCCTTTTCCTCCTCCTCAATTCCCTTTCCCTTTCCTCTGCCCTCCTCCCTCCTTTCGTCCCTCCCTAGGTGAAACAATTGTTTGTCCCTCAGAAGGGACCGTACCTTGGAGAGCCACGCCCCTCCTGGGACGTGGCGGGGCTTTGGTGCTTCTTCACTCGGTTCCTGGGTTCTCCGGCCTCCCGTGTCCCTGACGCGGTCAGGATTCTCTGGTTCCGCCTTGGGCTGCTCCGGTATGTTCTCCTCTGTGTCTCGCTCCGTGATCCAGCGTCCTCGCTCGTCACCGTCCTCTTCCTCGTTTAGTCCGTCTTCCCCATTCATCAGCTCCAGAGCCCGGAAGTCCAGGTTCGCATTGCTGAGGCCGGCCCCCCGGTCGTCAAGGCAACCAGAGACATGGGGGCCGCGTAGCCGGATAGCCGGCTACAGGCTAGACAAGATACACAACAGCCGCACTTGAAAAAACCCTTTGGTTTGCCAGGAATCCATGACGGTGGATGTGCCTGTAAGGAAGGAGCAAGAAAACTAGGGCACAAAATATTCCTAAGGGTACGACCCCTACTGTGTGTAATAGCTGGCGAACTTCCAATAGAATCTTTCAAACTAGAGTCCAGAAGTAACACATGCCAGTGCTTTTTGAGGACGCGTAGCACTGTCTTGCTGGCAGGGCTGTACTGGGTGACAAAAGAAACAGGCCACTTTTTGGACCTATCTGTGCGAGCTTTTTTATGGCCTCTAATCAATAATGAGTGCTGGTCTTTGGAGGAAATGCGTCTACTCGCCACCGAGATGAGATCTTCTGTGTACCCACTATCTCGGAAACGTTGTGCCAAGTTTTCAAGCTCATGTTTGAAAATCCCAGTGTCACTGCAATTGCGGCGTACTCTTACCATTTCCCCATAAGGGATAGCCTTTATTTGTGTTAGGGGATGTGCGCTATGTGCGTGAAGAATAGAGTTACATGCCGTTGGTTTCCTGTACAGTCTGGAAGAAATCTTGTTTCCGGTAATATACAGAAGTAGGTCTAGAAACTCAATTTGGGCACAATCCACTTTGTGTATGAACACTAAGCTAAATTAATTGGAATTTAAGTGGTCTACGAGTGCACTGAGGTCCTCGCTGCTGCCAGTCCAGATGGCCAATATATCGTCAATGTATCTCCCCCAATACAAAATGCGTTGGGTGATATGAGTAGGGCATCTAGCCCAAAGGTGTAGCTTCTCAAATTGTCCCATATAGAGATTCGCATATGAGGGAGAGAATTTAGCTCCCATAGCTACTCCCTGGTGCTGTTGGTACCAGCTTTCTTCATGTAGGAATACATTGTTCTCAAGTACCAGACGTGTTAAGTCAAGAAGCATAAGGTTGTGTTCGTACAGTGTAGCATCGCGATCAGCGAGAGCTGCCGAGAGCATCTCTAGACCGATCTCAAGGTGAATGGAAGTGTAAAGAGAACTTACATCAAAGCTGACAAACATGCACTCATCTGACCATTCAATATCTTCCAGTTGACATAACAAATCCCTGGTGTCCTGAATGTATGAAGTTAGGTTGTGTACTAATGGCTGGAGGAAAGAATCAATATATTCTGAGATGTGTTCTGTTGGTGAACCAATGCCAGGAATGATGGATCTACCTGGCAGAAAACTCCCTGATTTATGGACCTTGGGTAAGATGTATATGCAGGGTGCCCGGGGTGTACCATTGTATAAGTACTTGTATTCCAAATCTGACAGGAGGCATAGATTCTTCCAATATGTCAACTTGTTATCTATCATATTGGTGATCCCAGGTTGGGGGTTGTCCTGCAGCTGTGTGTATGCCTGTTTGTCAATAAGTTGTCTATTGATTTCAGACACATAATCAGATCTGTTCATTACCACAACATTCCCCCCTTTATCGGCCTCCCTGATGACTATGTCAGTGCATGTGGAGAGTCTCTGCAAGGCCAAGAGTTCACCACGGTTGAGGTTGTTATTTGTTCTGGGTGTACAGGTCTTGAGTTTATCCTCAAGGTGAAACAATTCTGTACTAACTGCTTTGTAAAAAACATCAATGTAGTTGTCCGGTGGTAATACTGGTACAAATGTGGATTTGGGTTTAAACCCGCTATCAAGATCCAGATTTGGTGGAATGTCCAGATGGGATAGTAGTTCACCAAGAGAAGGGGTCGGTAGAGTGGTAGTGTCAAGTGAAAGGATCATGTGAATGTCTAGCAAGTCCTTAATTGATTGAGTGCAAGCTTGTGAGAGAATGTGGGAAGTTTTGTTAGTCACAGGTTTATTAAGAAAAAACTTTTTGAGTTTGAGATGCAGTATGAATTTGAAAAGATCAATATGTATGGTGGTAAAATCAGGTTTGGAAGTAAGACAGAAGCCCAGACCCTTTTTCAAAACATTTATTTCATATGTAGACAAATCAAGAGTAGACAGATTGATAACCTGTACGGAGTCCCCTAGCGGGGTGGGGGGATCTGGATTGGTATTGCTGTTCATGTTCTTTGGGTTTTTGAGGTAGAGCGAGTTGTTACACCCTCCCTGTTGTTTGTTATTATGTTTCCCCCCCCCGCGGGTGGGTTTGGATTTGTACTTGGTCTGTTGAAATTTTGGCGTACACCCCTTCTGTATCGGCCCAGTTCCTCTAAAAAAGATGATTGTTGGCGGGCACTCTGTAGGGGTAAGTTACTGGTGGACCCCTCTATAGATGAATCCAAACCATTGCTAGATAGATTAGAAATGTCTGATAAACTACTGGTGGCTGACCCAACTGGGGTAGTAATCTTTGTTGTTTTACTGCTGGTATCTTTGTTGACCTGATCGAATCTACGTGCAAAGGTGTATATTCGACCATTGCTATAGTCGTTCTCATCCCTGATTAGTTTCCTCATTTTCTTGTCCTTAATATACAGTTGGTACCCATTCAGTATCTCCTTCAGAATGGTATAATTCTTGTTGGTTGCCTCTGTGAGATTGAGATTCTTAATCTCATCCTCAAGTGAAGCGATGTCAAGTAATAATTTGTTCCTCTTTCTGTCAGCATGTTTGATAAGTATGTTGATCATGCCAAACGAGGTGGAAGAGATTAAGTGTTCCCATTCCCCTAAGAGATCAGGGACGAGATCTTCAAATGAGGGAAAGATTATTACTTGTAATCCCCTAGGTACCTGTTTCAGTTCCAAGTAGCGTTTAAGGGTTGTAATGTCTCACCATTGCGCTAATTCCTGTTTTTTAAGTCTCTCTAGTTTGATAAATTTGTGTCTAAGTCCTTCTCTTGTAGGTGCATTATTTACTGTATGTAGAGATGAGGGTTTCTTAGAAAAGAGTTCTGCTGCTAAGGTGTCCCGATTGTCATCAAATGAGGACATGCCCAGTAAATTGATACAAATTAATTAATAAATACGGAAACAGTTATCAAGCAGTATTGTAACCCAGAGTGCAGCTCACCACAACCGGACAAAGCTAAGCCTAGGACAATGATGAGGGGTAGTAAGGGTGAGAATTGCTGCACATCCAGGGAGTAAATACAATATAAGTTACGAATGTAAACACAGTCCAAAGTAGGTGCCAAGTGGTCAGGTGCCTTACTACCCAGTAGACACAAAAATGTGTACCGATGTACACAATAACAATAAACACAATGTGACCACAGCACACAAATCTACAGTCTAATCACAATGCAAGGATTTGTATCCCTGGTAGGACACTGAATTTGAAGAAGGAATACGTAAATGTCCCAAGTCCGTTGGAAAAGGTGTCTTTATTTGGAGGCACAGTTTGCCTCAAAACAGATAACGCGTTCTTCAAAATACAGCCAACACGTGTTTCGTCACTCAGGTGACTTCATCAAGGCTGCAAAACAATGATATAGACAAACTTGTATGTAACGATACCCATAATTAATGAAACACAATTTGTGCCAAAAGGTAACCTATTAAATGTGTACAAAAAAGAAGGTAGCAAGAAATGTGCAACCCAAGTGAGCAGAGAAAAGAGAGGGTAGGCATGGCACGGTAAGCAATTAGAGAGAAACCTGGTTGCTGTGCAATTAGAGGGACACCCCAAGTGAAAAATCCTGAAAGCATATACAAAGTGTCTGTGGTCCAAGTGCTAGGCAAGTGAGGAACGTGTTCCAGGTTAGCAGTATGAGCCCGTATAGGAGCTAAAACGTGCTTGAGAGGTGAAAGGATTAAAAACATTTAAATATAAATGTACCTAGACCATCCGGCCAGGTAGGAAAAGTTGGAGAGCCTACGGTTAGGCAAGTGGGTGTAGTTCTGGAAAGATAGATAATAATTGATAAATGGCAGTGATTGGCCACTGTAAAGACTAAGGAAGTGACAAAATGGAAAGATAATGTATACCTTGGTACTACAATACCTTGATAAAATCTGTTAATGGTAGTGACTCCCGAACTTAGGGTGCATGGAGTCCCAGTAGTGACCATGGAGACTGAAAACAGCCCTGATAAGCCTCAAGCCACAATATCTGCATGGAGGTGAAAAAGGAGTAGAAACGGAAGGTGTTTGTCCAGCATTGGGTAGGTAAGCAGAAACTAAATGTTTCCCTATTGGTAGCAATACATTGACAAAACAAATGCAATGTAATGAAATCACGGACTAATCCAGAAACGGACCATTAGTGGCACTAAATGCTAAAGACACACATGTTACACAAAGAATACGTTAACATTATAAAGTGTTGTAACAGTAGTACCAATTGGGAAGAATCCCAAGTCTTACAACGTAAGGAATAATCCAAACTAGTAATCATTGGAAAAATGTGACCTAAGTACCATGACAGTAACATTAAGAATTAATGGAATGTCAGAATCGTATAAAGCGGTCACACGTCATCGGTGAGCATGCCTATTCCGCGATGCAGACGCCAGTCTGAAACATTAATAACAGTTGAAACTACCCAAAAACTAACCGAGCGATCAACGCCAGCAGTAACGTTGGGTGGATAAGAGACGACACAGACACAAAGTCTTACTGTGTCACAATGTGGAGCCGGAAAAGTCGTCTGGCCGATCCATGAACGAGTGTGCAAGTCTGTGAGCGCGGCCCTTGTTGCCCGTTTGTATTGGTGATGGTGAAAATTAAAAAGGGACTAATCGCTGATCGGAAAAGTCTGTAAACGCTCACGAACTAGTGAAACAAAACGGCAGCCATCTTGGAGTAATGAAATAGAAATTAGTAGTGCATAAGTGAAGGGGAGGTTGAAAAAGTCGTGCCAGTGAGTACAAAGACCCATAGTATGGTCATAGTAAGCTATACTCATCGGTCCCAGTCGTAAAAGGAAGGGCTCAATACACTTACAGTGTGAAAGATAGAGATGGGACCAGATGCAAACTCAGAATGTTGTGTTGATGAAATGACATATCACACATATAGATATGCATGTACTTTCAAGAAACAAACAATCACAAAGAAATATAAGTACAGAAGTAAACATAATTAACAACAGCATTATAGACCAATATGAATCCAGTATTCAACAAAAGAAGGACAAAATAGTTGACAAAGAGGGAAATAGCCAATGTAACATGGGCCATATACCCACCAGTGAGGGCTACACGTATATGTCAAAGACCAAATGTGTGAGGCAGGGGAGGGAGAACACTCTGTATAGTATCACTTTCTGTTATTTCCCCACGGCTGTGGATCATGAGGAATAAATAACAAGAAACCAAACTTCTAATCTTGCCCGCAGTCTCAGGATGTCCATGTTCCACACTTACCAGACAGCTAGCTACTTGGTGCTAAGATTCAATAAACATCCCTCCTGGGAAAACTGGTGAAAAAACAAGAGAGGCATTGGGCTCCACCTGCGCACGGAATCGCCACCACGTCTCCATGCTCAATGCAGTGTCTTTTTGATTTTCCAATCTCTTCTCTCGATGCAAAAAAAGCATATATGCACAAGGAAGAATCCACTTCTGCTGATGCTACAGAAGAAGACAAAAACAGTCAATTTGTTTGTTTTGATATTTAATCTACGTTTACAGCTATCTTGCCACTGTTCTTTCTCATATCTTTATAGGGGTATTTTCGTAAATCCCTCTTAACAGTTTTTATACGATGGGCCACCTCTTGTTCTCAGCCTCGCAGGAGAAAAGCCATGAAGTCCAGTGTCGGAGGCCCAAGTCCAGCACAGGCTTCTGCATACATTATAGGGTTCACATCTCATCAGTAAAAGGAGAAAAGTGGAGGATCCAGGGAATGCCAGCCTATTTGAGGTGCTCAGCTGTGGATGGGGCGGCTGCCATCCGACACCATTTTCCTGCTTTTCTTTCCTGCTTTGAGATAACTTCTTCTCGCAATTATTAACCTGGACCAGGACATACATAGGTGTTCAAACTATCATGTTTTTGTATATCTCAGTGAGCTGCACCAAGTGTGACAGGTATACTCAGACATGGATTTAGTGTTTGCTGTGGCTTGGAACTCGAACTGCAAGTTACTTATTTGTTTTTGTTTACATGCACCCGCCTCCTTCACACATGATGTAAATGACTGTCTAAATGGGTACTCTATATTGCACTTTATGACCAGTTTAAGCCAATTCCGTTTGGGCGTAACGTTAGGGGCCGTGACAGTCTAAGTGAATTCCTAAACTTCTGTGAAGTCACGAAAGTTCGACTAGGTTGGTGAACATAAAATGTCCACTGTAATTATGTGACCACCTGTCGGTACACGCTCATGGTAGATTCAGTTTTTACACAGCCATTCAGAAAGTGCGTGTGGTTGAGGTAAGCATGTGTGGCATACTGTATGCCCAGATAATTTACGTAAATCATATTTTCATGGAAACATGACAAGGAGATTTTGTAAACAAAGATATTACCTCGATGACATTACTCCCACTCTTTTCAAATATCGAATTTTCCGGCTGGGTCGTATCACAATGTACAGTGTACAAAATTCTTTAAAAATGCGACATCCGAGAGAGGATAGCTTGAGGTCCTTTACAATGCCCAATATTGTCAATGAGGAAGCATCCGCACACCTGCCCGTTCAGCAGCACGCGCTCTGCTTGTACGTACTTCGTGCTTTTGCTGCAGTGTGACGGTTACACGTCAGAGGAAGACGCAGGCATTAGACCTAAGGACAATACTATTATGATGCTAGTTTTAGCCATCAAGTTAATCTCACTTCATTACGAGAAATGAAGTTTATTTGTTTTTACATTTTATTGCTATGCGTTTAAAAAACTTAGCTGGAATTTGTCGGTACAGATATCTACTGCCATGTCCTTGTAAAAAAACGTGCAGTAGGTGTTACTAGCTGAGAAAATCGAAACTGCAAGGAGTGGCCTAGTCCCATCGTATGTTCTATTCACAAAGTCAACATAAAGTGTTTTTTTAGGCGTATGAGTTGTTGTGGGGAATTTTAATTAGGTGCCCTCATCAAATAAAGTACGGGGTACGCATTATACCAGCTGTTCTGAAGAACAAGATGGCACCGTCGGTAAGAAAGGGGTTTGTTCCACTTTAGCGTGTTGGCAAACACCATGCGTATGGACTTCTCTTTCCTTCAGCCTTTGAGCGCTTTTCTTTACCATTTATCTTCTCGTGCGGCACTTAGAGCAAGAAACACAAAAATATGTTCTGCCATTTCCGTGCGTCTGTTTTCGTAGCTGCTGCGGAGATTCTACCTGCCTCGTGCCGCCAGGTAATGGCCTCAACCCGCTAGCTGTTCAGGCGGGAGGAGGCTGCTGCGCGTTCCGTTAACCCGCCTCCCCCCACTGGACAAGCGGTTCATTTTGCCCGCTGCGTGGAGCGCCTCAATCCCCGATCAGGTTTCAAGCACACACAGGTGAAGAGGTGTCTGGTGTGCGAACAGACACCGCCCCCTGCTCGGGGGCACCTCACCCCAGACAGGCAGTCCTGGCTCCAGACCCCGGAATGATGGGGGGCAGGGTGTGCCCCCGGGGAGAGGTGGGGGCAGCTTCACAAGGCACCCCCGCCACAAGGTAGAGCCGATCTTTGTAAATGCACACAAGTTTACGTGTTGAGCTGTGTGGCAACTCTGGGAGCTTTGTCTCTCACAGCAGCATACAATTTCTGAAAGAAGGGGTGGGACGCCTTCTCCGCTTTCTTTCAACACTACTTTCATCGTTTAACAGCCTGGATTCCTTAATATGTTTCTTAGTAATGCAATTTCTGCTTCGTTTCTGATTCAAAAATGGGGGTGCTCTAATCATCTCGCTCCAGGTGTTAGTGCAAAAAAGGTCATCTATCCTCGCCTGCTCTAGCCTGACTTGACACGCTGGTTATCAACTTTATTTGTTTTATGCGTAAAATACGCACTTGCGTGCATTGAATCCTGAGCCAAGACTTCCCTGTGTCCAATCAGCGAAAGCTGTCGCTCTATATGGAATGTCCTTGCCGTATTTTGCACGGGCACAGATCGCTGTACAGTAAGAACATGTAAACTGAATTATTGTGATGGATTCTGGTCACACTTTCAACTAATTGAACGGTCTGCTGGAAATAAATATAGCTCAAACTGACTTCATGCACTACAGGGTACTCAGTAGTCGCTCCTGCTATTTTGAGTTGGGTGGATATGCCCCTAGTCTTGTTCCAGATATTTCAAAGGTGGGATCTATATAAACCGTTAATCTTTGCCCCGCTTGGATGTATGTACCAAAAAGTGAACCATACGGTATATTGAACATGAAGCATGTAGACAATTTCATGTTTATTTTTTTAGCGGGCTGGGTGTAGGGCTATATAACGTATATATGGATACAATTCGGTTCTTACATTTTATTTTAAAAACCGTTGTATCTAGTTGGGGAAATAATAGTGGAGGTGTATTTATTGAAAGTTGGATGATATTACAAAACTTAACCAAGTCATTGTGGCGGCAGGAGAACGTGATCACACACCTAAGCTCTTTCGTTTTGCCATCCGTTTTCAGACGTTGCATTCTTTTTCAATCATGTCGTGCCTAAGGATGGGCTAGGGAGGAACCTGAGCCGCCCCAACCGGTCGAACAGGTAAGGAAGAAACAGCTTGTTGACACCGTTATATTTGCTGCACGCATGCTCCCTGCTAGGTTTCCTGGTGTGCAGCCGCTATCCCACCTCAGGGAAGTTTTCTTTTCTTCTCGAGTCTTCCTGGGATCTTGAAGGACAGTGTGCGAAGACCTGGGCCAGGGACGTGGCGAGGAGGCAAAGTGCCGCAAACTGCTGGTTTTGCCCTGGGCGAGGCAGGGACAGGAGAGGGGTGAGCTAAGGAAGTAAGGCGACGCCAGGTGAAAAGCAGCCATTGGCCCGCTTACCCCTTACCATCCTCCAGCCCGGGCGGCGCAGCCATGCCCAGAGCCTTCCTGGTAAAGCGGCGCAGCCCGCCGCCCTCCGCCCGTAGCTGGCACGAACTTCCCGACGAAGAGAGGGGGGACAACTACATCCCTGGTGAGTAACCCGCGTTGCCTCTGCGCATAACTAGGGGCTGCGAAGTCTGCAGGAGAGACTGGCAGATAAACGGAAGTGGTTAAACGGAATATGACCTCCTATGTACAACATTTTTACGAATACAAATCGCCTTTCTTAAGAATGACTTATCACCTTAACATTTTGGCGAAAGTAAATTTGAAACGACGCGGGTGTACAAGTTAAAGAGGTGTTTTGTTGTGGGAGACGGCTTGAACACTCGTTATTTGGTGGGCTGGGCTTACTTTATTTCCTTGTGGAAGGTACACTAAATAAGTAATCCAAATAAAATTTCGAATAGATTACTGGGGGTCGACGAGCTTACTGTATCTGTAAAACGATATAATGTAACACACGCATCAATGATGTTTCACGCTAGAAAACTGATTAAATCACAGTTTCAAACTTTAGTTTTTGCATAAAGTGGGTGAGGCGATAACTTCAAATGTGCAGGTACTGCCAGGACGCGCGAAGTGCTGGGTCATGGTGCGTGTGGACGTCTGGGCTTGGCTGTGGGCTGGAGGCCGCAGGTGGAAGGCTGGGTGGCCGCGGAGAGGCAGGCAGACCTGCTGGGCAGATCCGCTAGGTCTCGCTTTGCCACCGGCTCCCTCACCCTGACGAGATTAGGCTACGTGGAGCTCTTTTGTCCCAAGAAACCGCTGCCTTTGAGCACAACGGTTTCTCAGCCGACAACCCGGCCCTTATGTCGGAGGGGACACCCTGTGGTCTGTAGGGGTACAGTGGAGCCGGCAGGTGAGCCTGCGGACTCTTGGGGAGCTACGAGGGAGTTTGTAGGGAGCGCGCAGACGGCCTCTGGGTAATTGGTGGGGGATATCTAATGTGAGGAACCAGGAGAAGGCTTCCAGAGTAGTAAGAAACGTGTGAAGATAGCATTCAGTTAAAGGGTACCTGTGGTGGCTGAGAGGGTATCACCATGCGCTGGTGGCAGAGCGAAGGTGAACGTATTCATACTAGTAGTAATTCGGGGGTGACGTGAAGGTTTGAGGGGTTTGGTCTTGTGGAAATGGTGTGGTAACCCTTGTCTATAGTGAATAATCCATAGAACATCGGTAGCATTAATTAGAGGGGGTGGGATTTATTTTGTACGGCCTCCCGCTCCTCGTCCTCCTCTTCTCTCAGTCTAACGGAAACTCGGCTCCATCCCGCTGCTTACCAGGTAGACGGACTCCATGTCCTTCTATCGCTAGATCAGTTTGACCCTCCCCCATCCAACTGTAACTGAAACCTCCTCTGCCTCAGCAGCTACGCCCTAAATTCAAACACAACCTCTCACCTGCCGCTTTCCGGCTACCGCGGCTCCCCCTTGCCGGGAACTTGGACCCGGCCCATAAAAGGCTGCTTGAGATAACGCGCGGCTCAGTCCATCCTCGTTCCGGGGTTGGCCAGTCTACCACAAGGGTGCAGCTGAGCAGCCAGCGCCGAATAACCGAAAGCCACGGGAGAGGTCCGGGGACAGACATCCTGGTAAATGTTCGGTCGGAGGGGGTTCTTTATAAACATGAAACCGTGTAACAGAAGAAGAAGGAGGAAGCAGGGTGCTAGACACATACTTCTGAAACAGACACATCTTGGTAAAAAGTAAACAATCAAATGGGAGAATATGGGGCTAAATATTCTGCTTGGTTTCACTTAGTGATACGGAAGCCTTGCACATACACTAGAAGAAAGTGGGGCTTGAACCTTAGGACACAGAACAACTGGTCAGAGTAAGCGACGATAACAAAATAGTCTAGACTACTATAAATAGTAAAAATAGGGTTGCCACCAAGACGTGTATTTTCGAAACAGGTCGATATGTCTATGTCTGACCTACAAAAAAGGCGAAAGTCAGCACGGCAGGTATTTTTCCATTTTAACATTCAAAACTGAAACGGCAAACTCGTGCGGAAACCGCATAAGTGCCATGCTGAAGTAAACGAAGAAGGTTTGGTTGGAATATTAACGTACCAACTGTTAGAACGTTCAAGATGTCAAACATGAAAGAATGGCCAGTATATATATTTTTTTAAATGGCAATCCTACAGACGGCCTCAGAATGCAAGCCTGACATAGGATTTTAGCATTTAAATGAGTTAGGTAAGCGCAGCAATACGGAAAGCTGGCACCCCCACTGCTTTGTATGCGACACATCCCAACAGTGTTTTAAGAAGAGTAAATAATTTAATATATCTGTGTCCCTCCTTCTTCTCCCAGGCACAACTTGTGAGGAGAATTTTAAGCCCCGCCCACCTATACTGGATGCCATAAAGAGGCTGGCATTCTCAGCAGCCTCCTCTTTTAGCTCACTAAGTATGTAATGGCCTTTAGGAAGAGTATGTGCCCCCGGCTGGCTTTGGGTCTCCACCGTCAAATCCATCTCTCTCTCCCTGTTTGGTTTGACAAGAGAAAACTGTACATTGGGGGAATCTTACCCAGGGGAGAAATATGAGTGATCCCTGAGGTGTTTGATGACCAGGGTGCTGTGGTTAAGTTTACCAATTTGGTGTGCTGACCTTTTTTGGGCTGACCAGTTTGTACTTGGTCTGTTGGGTTTATCTGGACCTCCTGGGTTTTTTGGATTGGCGGTAGTGTTTTGGCTTTCCTGAAATTCACCAACTACAGGAAGGATCTGAGGAGAAGTAGTGTCCTGCCTCTGCTCAATAGGATGGCCGATCTGCATATGTATGAGGTTTCACTTCGGGCTACCTCATAGCTGGCACTGAATTTTTCCCTAAAGCAGTATTAGGAAGCATGTCAGGAAAAGTTGCCACCATCTTCTTCTTTTAGTTCAATTCGAGATTTCCTACTCCAGTTAAAAGAAGGAGGCGATTTGCTAGAGATCTGAACGATGAAATGATGAAGAAACAATAGCTGCTTTTAAAGAGATGTCCACCCAAGAGTGTTACAATCCAAGGGAGCAACAAACCTGTCACTGAGGTGTCTTACGGAGAAAGTGGTGTAATGTATTTAATCCATGAGGACTAAAGAGAGGACTATACTGTGAAAGATATGCTCATACCAACTTTGTAACACCAACTTGAAACAATAGCTGCTTTTAAAGAGATGTCCACCCAAGAGTGTTACAATCCAAGGGAGCAACAAACCTGTCACTGAGGTGTCTTACGGAGAAAGTGGTGTAATGTATTTAATCCATGAGGACTAAAGAGAGGACTATACTGTGAAAGATATGCTCATACCAACTTTGTAACACGTTGAGGAGAAGCTGGGTTTCCCTGCAAGTGAAGAACCAAGGACTTCTCCAGAAATGCAGCTGCATCACTGTCAGCCTTCTCCTCAGTTAGGGTTGGCTCTTTCATCATCATGGGGGCTAGATGTTCTTAGAGAGTGGAAGGACCCTGACAGAATGAACATGCCTAGATTTATGCCACACCCCAGTCCACTTAATGCAATGGAGTCAAATTTCTTGATGTGGTTCTTGTGTAATCCATTGTGGGTACCTTAGTGGGCTGAACTTCAGTCTCAAAGAAGGCTATTATTGGAGAGTTTATGGACAAAAATACAGACTGTGTCCTACAAGGTGTATTCCGATTCCTACTTGGCCTTGAAAACTGGAATATGTGGGACCCCTTGCAGTCCTTTATATCTGATTTTAGGAAGTTATCTAAAGCAGGAGAGGAGGAGGCTGAATGTTCTGTAATACTGGACGGCATGCGAGTGTCACATCATGTTTAACTGGGAGAAAAGTCAGACAGGGGCTACTGGGAGCCAACTATGGTGAACTGCTACCATTGTGCCTTTGCCTCAATTCACCAGGGCTAGAATCTCTGATTCCCAAGCCAGACAGGGATCCCTTACATTGATACTACTGGCCTGTATCCCTCATAAATGTGGATGTGAAGATTTTGGCAAATAACCTAGCCCCATGGTTAGTCACCTGTATCCACTTTTTAATTCATTCCTCTCAAGTAGAGTTTGTGCTGGGCCGATCGTTGGCGATTCATTGGGGGGATGCTCTCTCAAATCCTGTGGCGAGTTAGACAGGACATGGATGAGAAGATTCTTATCTCCCTAAATGCTGGAAAGGCTTTTTGACCATGTTGACTAGTTGTACCTGTTCACGGTCAAGACACACATGGGTCTGGGACCCTCATTCATTGACAAAGTGAAATGGTTATAAATGTTGCCTACCGCTTCAATGTCTTTTAGAGGCTTCTTCTCTCTCTTCTTTGAGATTGGTTGTGGGATAAGACAAGGCTTTACCCTATCTCCCCTAATATTTTTGATTGCTCTGAAACCCCTAACAGCGAACATGCATACAAAACGCATACCATTTGAGGGGTGTATACAGCTATAGATGAACAGAAGGTGTTTTATTATGCAGATGATACATTGTCAAATCCTCAAGAGTTTGCACCGGCACTCATAGCAGTTATTGAATCCTTTTCAACATCCTCAGGCTACAAAATAAACTGTTTCAAATGTGAAGCTATGCCCCTGACACCATTTACCACTAAAGCTTCCCTGAGGATCTTGCCATTTACTTGGCAACCCAACCACCTTAAGTACTTAGGAATTTATCTAAATCCAGATCTTGCTAATATAGACAATATCATCCTTATCATGATAACATTTCTATTGACCACCTATTCCAAGCCCCAGCTTTCCTTGTGGGGCAAAGTGCAGATTGTACAAATGAACTTGATACCATGGTTCAATTATGTTCTCTGTATGTTACCATCGTGGGTACCGTAATTTATGCTGCTGGGAACTGACTGCCTCATTAGAGGTTTTCATAATGGAAGGTCACAAATCCCATCTCAAGGCCTCAAAGCTCTATGCTAAAACCACACCTGAGGGTCTAAGTCTTACACATGCGGAATCTTATTGGTTTGTGTCTCACCTGGCTCACATGTGTATGTTGAAAACACATAGAAAGACACCTGCATGGGTGTGTCTAGAACACCACATACTATGCGCACCAGGGGATCTTGCGGTCTACTACACATCACATGCCCAAACAGGCCCCAAAGGTAATCTTGTACTCCATGCCACTTACTGCGCATGGGAACGGGCGCACAAGTTACTCTGACCCCCCCTGCACTGTACACCTGCATGCACCCATCTGGAGGAATTAAACCATCACAATAGGTGGGATGGAGCTGGAATAGTCCCTGTGGAGGGACAAAAGCATAGAACGCCAGAAGGGAGAATCCCTTACTTTTGCATCCCTTGTGAAGGAGTATGGGCTCCTGCTCTCACATCATTGGAAGTACTTGCAACTCCTCCAATGTTTACCCGCTGTGTTGGGTAGGGGACCTTACACACTAGAGACTGACCCGGTATTGCAATATATTATAACATGGAAAATTTTAAGGGATCTATATTGGGGCTTTATGCTAGCTTGACTGACATTCTTTTCTCTCAATGGGCTACAGGGAACTTGCGTCAATGGTAGGAATCTAGACTGCACCTCCCCATACCAGAAGACAAGTGGCTTCCGCTGCTGGAGGATCATGACGACGTTACATGAAGCTCTGTTAAAATTTAGTTATTTCAAGATCCTCCACAGGGGGCAATAGTTTCCCGGCCAAGTTCATGGGGCACAAATGTTGCCAGACCCCTAATATTTTAGAAGCCCAGCTGTTGTGTGTGACAGGGTACATGTGCTGTGGGGATGCCCCATCCTCTCTTACTAATGGCGCTCCATGCAGGACTTACTTTAAAATGAGTAATGCACACTGACACTGTTGGCTAACCAGTTAGTCTTGTTGCATGACATGTCCACCCTCCCACCTATGCCCCACTATGCTAATAAATGGCTCTCACCAGCTCTGGCAGTGGCAAAGGTGGAGATCTTGCATCATTGGAAAACCACTACTCCACCTTCCTACCCCACATGGTTGGGAGACATGTACGATATGGCCTCATATGAGAAAAATATCTGCAAACTCAAAGACCAACTGCAAACTCTGAACTAAGGGTTCTCTACTACAGTGTCAGTCTGGCTTGCACCACAATGGGCTGACTAACTCAGCTAGGCACTCACTGCCTGCCACTTACTCACTTGGAGTTACATTACTGAACTCGGGGCTACACAGGGATGATGGAATGGGCTCTGTGAGAAGTGTGATACCTACTACCACCAAGGATAAGGGAATCACGGTGGGAGACCTGGTTTGTTTGATTGTCTGATTGAGTAATTGTCCTATAGCCTACTGCTTCTGGTACTTATCACACACAGGATAGGTTACTTTCTTTCTTCTCTGTTGTCACCCCTGCTGATGAAGTAAGGGACCTGTGAACTTTGAACTTGGGTTTGATTGAGAAGACTTTTTGTACCTTCTTCTTTATGTTCTTCACTTCCATGGTGTAACAGTTTCTTTCTAGACTGTTACCTGTTGCTACCCGTGCACAGGCAGTACGGTATTTGTTTAACTTCTGTGAAAAATCAATGAAGCATTGTGATACAGAAAAAAAGAAACTTATACAAGACAAAACATTGTTTTAGAACCCACCTAAACTATCTTGGTGCAGCAGACTGGAAGCTCACCAGTAACCCTATATTCACTCTCCCATCTATTTCCCTCCCTCCATGTTTTTGAGATATTAGTTTCATCCTGATCTCTTGCCTGTGGAATGGGAAACACTCTAGAATTGCCACTCACAAACTGCGGTTTCCTGAGTAAAAGGGCAGAGTTGATTTTCCGAACTATAACATTTACCAAAGTGCACCTACACTAGCATATGCATTTTTGTGGTACTCTCCAGGTAGCAACCTGACTCACTCCAGTAAATCTACATCCTCACTAATCGATCCCCATACCCATATATGCAGATACTGATGTTGAAATGCTGACCAAAATCTAATCTCCTCAACGCTTTCTCTACTGATAAACAGACTGGAGTGGGAATTGTAAATAATACACCTCTGAAATCTAACACTTTCCCTACAGATGTATAGATTGGAGTTAGAAGCGAAAATGTAACCCCTTCAAAGTTTAACACATTCCCTACTGTTGCACAGATTGGAATGGGAATAGTAATTTGAATCCCTCTGAAGTCCAGCTCTTTCTCTGCTATTGTACAGATCCCTCCAAAGTCCAACGCTTTCCCTTATGTTGCACCAACTGGAGTGGGAAAAATAAATGTAATCCCTCAAAGTCCAGCGCTTTCCCTACTGTTGCACATACTGGAGTGCGAATAGTGTATGCGTTATTCCAAAACTTAAGTCCCTTTTCTTAATATTATTTAAATATATTTCTTACATTATTATTAACATTTGTTTATAATGTTAATTTCATAGTATTTGTTCGTAATTAATTTTGAATTATAAAATATCTTTAAAATCTACACAAAAAACAGGTTGCAGAGACATTATACTTAGTTTTGGATTTTCACACACTCAACCATAGAAATTCCCCAGTTATGGATATACTTATCTCAAGAAACTATAACTCGTGCCTTGCCATGTTCACTTTTGTAATCAATAATTTTATTGCAAATGTTGCAGTTATATCAATGATTACATAGATGTCAGGTCTGTTGTAATATGTGGGGTAATCAGCAGTGCATGGTGAAGATGCGGGTTATAGTTACCTTAGGGCACGAGTTATAGTTTCTTGAGACAAGTATACCTATTACCAATGAATTTCCATGGTTCTCTGTGTGTAAAATCTGAACCTATGACGTTCCTGCAACCTTTTTTTTTTTTTTTTTTAGTGAATTTCTAAGGTTTTTCAAATTCTATTATCTAACTATAACATTCCTGTAACTTTTGGCTTTTTCAGTGAATTTATATGTTTTTTAATGTAAAGTAATAATGAATTACCATACGTTAGCCATCTGCCGCTGTGTACAGCTTTGGTCGTGAGTGGTGGCCGGTTGGCAGCAGGGCCTGGCGGCATGCACCCAACACCATGCCGTGCATGACTGTCTAGGCCCTGCAGCCAACCCCGCATGCAGCCAACCTGGATGATAGGTGCACGTTGTCCCCATCCCCGGGCTGATTTCGGCCCTGGGAACCCCATCCCCGGGGTCCACCACATTTTTGTAGGGGAGTGGGTATGTGGCCCCATCCCCAGGCTGTAATTGGCCCCAGGGACCCATTCCCTGGGGTCCACTGCTTAATGTATAGGAGAGAAGGGCACACAGCCACCCTCCTGGGGCCGATTATGACCCCACGGACACCATCTCCGAGGGCTCGTGCCAGTTCTAGGTGAGGAAGAGGCACTCAGCTCCCACCCCCTCCCAGGACCAATTATGCTTCACAGCAGGCAGGGAAAGTCCGCTCCCAGTGGGTGGGAGCATTTGCCTGCTTTTTCTCAATGAGAGCGGACTTAGTGTTTGCTCTTGCTTGACAGGAGTTTTAAAATTGCTCCTGGCAAACGAAAGCAAACACAGGTTTCCCTGCCCGCACTAGTGTAGGCAGGGAAACAGCTATGTACCAGGGGCACCTGTGACATAGCTGGAGCTGGTCCTGGGGGAGGTGTCTTCAGGTCCATTAACGGCCCCAGGAATGGGGCCATGTGGCCTTCCTCCCTTTTCTGTGCATGACTGGGCCCCACGAGTTGGGGTACCCGGGGCAGAAAGCGGCCCAAGGAGGGGGGCCGCGAAGCCCCATTCCCCTTTTTTTTCACACCAGCCCCCTGGGTTTGAGGTCACTAAGCCGAAAGCGGCCTGTGAGGGGGTTGCGTATGCTGCCCTCACCCTCATCATTCACAACCAGGCCCAGGGGGGTGGTGGTCCCTGGAGCTAAAAACGGTCAAGAAATGGGGCTGTGTGCCCCATCAATTTCATTGTTCACTGCCAGGCCCCATGGGTGGCAGTCCCCAGGGCTGTAATTGGCCTGGGGAGGCAAACCATGTGTGCCCCCCCTTAATGTATATTACATATTCCCCCAGTGACCTTGCCCACCGTGAGGACTAAAAAAAAGCAGCCTAGGGTAACCGCGCTTGCTGTTTCTTAAAAAATGTTTCCACGGATCCACCATGGTTTTGTGGGAAAATCTAAAAAAAAATTCTTCAACAATGCCAAAACTACTGAATGAACTTACACCATATCAGAATACGCATTCTTTCTGGACCAAGATCTAGGTTTCTGCCAAATTTAGTGTAATTACCTTCAGTGGTTCGGGCGGTAGTCGTGTTCAAAATCCATGTGGTAAAGTGCATGGGGAAAACACGTTTTGGGTCTCCTCATTTGTCCCTGCTGCCACTTGTTGATTCACCCCAAAACTTTCAAGACAGCAGCTAAAGTGAGTGGCAAACTGGTTTTGAAAATTTCATGAAGATTCGTTACACAGCACCAAAGTTATAGGCAAAGCAAAGAATGCTTTTTTATGATAAGTAGTTCCATACTATATATAAATATATATATTACCTAGTGGCAGTCGCCACTAGGTAGTTGTCGTTTTTTGATTTGCCTATATCTTTGGCATCGTTTGACGAATCTTCACAAAATTTTCCATAAAAGTGCCCTGTTGCTTGTTGCTGTGCACAGTAAGTTTTGCGGTGACTCATCAAGTGGTGGCCGAGAAAAAGGGGTGGTCAATAAAGTCATGTTACCCATGTTAATTCCCATAGGACCTTTAGACATGCCTACAGCACAAACCGCTGGAGAGAATATCATGAAATTTGGCAGAAAGTTAGCTTTTGCTACGCAGATTACACTTTCCCTTATTTGGTGTAAATCTGTTCAGTAGTTTAGGAGATATTAAAAGGAAAACAAATCTGTTTCCCTGCACGCAAATATGCATGCAGGGGAACAGATGAAAACATTGCTCCCACAAGCAGGGAGCTAACAGATCCTCACACTAAAAGTTGAGGGATCTAGTCTAGGTTTGTCAGTGGTGACAAAATTTTTGGTACACAGTGAAAGGTGATCTCAGTATATAATTCATCAAAGCCTAAAAAACTCTTTTCTCTTTATCCTGCTCCCTCACAGCCTCTTTCTCCCTCAATTTCTCTTTTTGAATCTCTTCAGCCCACCCACACACCCACTCAGACCCTTAAGCATCCACTCATGCACCCACTCACAGCTCTCCTCAGACCCTCGTGCACCCACTCACAGACCCACTGAAACCCTCATGCACCTACTCACAGACCTACACTGACGCACTTACTAAGACACTGACGCACGCACTCTCAAACCAAGAGACTGTCACAGCCACTGTGTGCCCCAGATACACCCTCTCACACCTATTCTCACACCCAGAAAGACAGGCTGCGGCCAACTCCCGCTGTGCGTGGCAAAAGGTCTGTGCGCACCATGGGGTTGGGTGGTTAGGAGGGTTGGCCACAGGGTCTGGCTGCAGGCCAGACCTTGCAGGCACCCCCTGGTGCACACGGGGGAAGGCCGTGCCAAGCAATGTTGGGTGCTTATAGGGGATTGGCCTCAGGGCTAGGTCTCATGGCCTGGCCATAGGCCAGGCCCTGTGGCCAACCGCTGCTGCGCGTGGCAATGAGATTAACGTATAGTAATGAAGAGTACTATACATTAAAAAACATAGAAATTCACCTTAAAAAACCAAAGGTTACAGGGACGTTATAGTTAGGCTCACATTTTAAACGTTCAAAACCATAGAAATTCAACTGTTGTAGTTAGAGTTGCCTCGAGTAACTGTAACTCCTGCCCTAAGGTAACTATAACTCCCACCCTTGCCATGCACTGCTAGTTACCCCACAAATTACTATCCCTGATTGGCATATTTGATTTACTAGTAAGTCCCTAGTAAAGTGCACTAGAGGTGCCCAGGGTCCGTAAATCAAATGCTACTAGTGGGCCTGAAGCACAGATTGTGCCATCCACATGTGTAGCCCTGTATACATGCCTCAGACCTGACACTGCAGGGTTTGTGTGTGCAGTTTTGAACTGCCAATTCGACTTGGCAAGTGTACCCACTTGCCAGGCCCAAACCTTCCCTTTTCGTACATGTAAGGCACCCCTGAGGTAGGCCCTAGGTAGCCCCAAGGGCAGGGTGCAGTGTATGTTAAAGGTGGGACATGTACCGATGTGGTTTACGTGTCCTAACAGTGAACAGTGAAATACTGCCAAATTCGTTTTTCACTGACACAAGGCCTATCTCTCTCACAGGTTAACATGCGGGCTGCCTTTAAATATATTTTAAGTGCATTTACCCTTTAGGAACAGATAGAGATATGGAGCATCGGGATCTCTAAACTGACAATTTAAAAACACATCTTTTGGTAAAGTTAGTATTAAAATTGTCAGTTTGAAAATGCCATTTTTAGAAAGTGGGCATTTTCTTGCTTACACCATTCTGTGACTCTGCCTGCTTGTGTATTCCCTGTCTGGGGCAGACTGACAGTTGGGCTGTTTGTAAATCTCCACTAGACAGTGACACAAAGGGAGCTGGGTTGTGCCCTGCATAATAACCTGATAGGTCATCTGGGCTAGAGTGGAAGGAGAAACTGACACTTACACCTGAATGGGCTGTGCCTGCCCTCACACAATGCAGTCTCCAACCTCGTGGTGTGTGTCTGGGGCCAGGCCTGCTGGGCATGGCAGGATCTTGTGAACAACAGAGACTTTCCTTTGAAGTTTGCCTACTTCAAAGGCAGAAAGGGGTGTAAGTAGTGGACCCAAAACCCCTGATTTTTCAGATTACTCCTGGACTCAAGAGGAACCCCTGCCAAGGACAAGAGCTGGAGGAGGAGTACAGCCCCTTTGCCTGTGACTGTGCTTTGCTGGGTTTGCCTGCAGTTGCTGCTTTTGCCTGAAAGAGGACAAAGACTGGACTTTGCAGTATATTCCTGCTTGTGAAGTGTCTCCAAGGGCTTGGACAGAGCTTGCCTCCTGTTTTGAAGTCTCTGGGCCATCAAATACTTCTTCTGCCACCACCTGGATTATCTGCTGAGGCTCTTACCCTGCCAAGTGGTGCCCTATCCAATCCCTGGGCCCTTGAAAGGCAAAGCTAGTGGAACCAAGGTGGAAATCCATGTACAGGAGCTGTGCAGGGAAAAGTTTGATGCATCACCTGCAACTCAGCTGCAAAAGTGACAAGCCACCTGCATTGCAGCTGAGAAATCGATGCACCACCTGCATCGCGGCTGGGGAATCGATTCATCACCTGCATCGTGGCTGGAGAAATGATGCAACGCCTGCTTGCGGCTGCTAAAATTGATGCAAACCCCACCAGCTCAGTGCAGATTCTCATCCTCATGAGGCCGGATTTCGCGCACATCATCGCTGGGTGTCAAAATCAACGTGAACTTGCGCGGATCCAGGGTGCCCCATCCGGAAGTGGACGCATCCCTCTCTTGAGGGAGAGAAAAACTACACATCGCCCACCCGACCAGAGAAGAAATAACGCTCAGCCTCACTTCTGAGTAAGGAATCAACGCAACTCTGACCTTTCCGATGCACACTCGCCCATGTGGCTTTATTTTTTACACAAACTAGGTACTTTTGTAGCAACAACGTTTCCATTGTTTTCTATGGAGTAAGATTCTATTATTTTAAAAATTCATAACTTTACTTGTATATGTTGGATATTTGTTATTTTTATCTTGTTTGGGTAAGATAAATATTGGCTATTTTTCCTGTTGTGGTGTCCATTTTGTAGTGTTTTCACTATATTGCTGTGTGTGTGTTGGTACAAGTACTTTACACATTGCCTTTGAGATAAGCCTGACTGCTTGTGCCAAGATACCAAGGGAGTGAGTATGGGTTATCTTAAGAGTGCATCTCCAGTGCCCTGACTAGAGTAAGGGTCCCTTGCTGGACAGAGTGCAAACTGACTGCCACCCAGAGACCCCATTTCTAACATCATTGATATTATCAATGTAATATTTGCAGTAAAAACTTTAATAAAAACACTGTGCGTGGCGGGGGGACGAGGTATAGTTACCTTAGGGTACAAGTTATAGTTACTTGAGATAACTAACTATAACAGTCGAATTTCTATGGTTATGTATGTTTAAAATTTGAGCCTAACTATAACATCCCGGTAACTTTTGTTTTCTTAAGTGAATTTTCTAAGGTTTTTTAATTCTATTACCTAACTATATATATATGTATATATATATACAGTGAGACCAACAGTAAAACAGAGGATTCAAAGCACTCTGCTGACATGCATAGTATTGGTATGGTGTCCTCACTGACCTCATTCATTTTTCCTTCTTTTTATCTTGTTCTCAGGTTGTGCAGTGAGTCTGAGCTGCTTCATGCAGTATGAGTCTGAGGACAGCAGCAGTTGCAGCAGTGCAGGGAGTGCAGAACCTGGTGGGGCCCTGAGAGAGCAGTCTCAGCTCCCAGAAGAAGAGGAAAGCAGTGAAGTCAGCAGTATCTGTAGTACTGGGGTTGGTGACACAGATACAGTAGAGGCCAGGCCACTTTCCCCAAGAGAGCAAGAAGAGGAGAGTGCTGGAGAGTGTCCAATGACCATCAGATCGAAAATTAAGGTATTTAATTGTTTTAAGCTGAGTCTATTTTTGGTGTGTCCTTTGACTAAACAGTGTATTCTGAAGTAACTTTAATACGCTATCAGAACTGTCACGCTTGAGAAAAAATCACTGTGAGGCGGAGCCTTACTGAGAGGTAGGTTCTGGATAGGGATGTAGGCCTTTGAATCAATTACTGGAGACCTATGGGCGGTGGAGCATCATAGTGGGGGCAGAGCTTTGTGCCCAGCACTGCTTGAGCAGCCAATTCTACCTTATCTAAACACACACAAACAAAGGTGTCTGACTTAACCTTCCTTGACCAGAGTTTGCTAAACTCTTCATGGATCTCAGCTCTGCAGAGCTTCCCTAAACCAGCTGGAAATCTATTCTGTGTAAGGTTTTCCAGCTCACCTAGTGTTAAGTGTGTGATATCAGCTCTTTACCAGGTGAGCATGTGAACAGTACTGATAGTGTATGACACAAGGTGGCACTGACTTAATTGGCAGATCTGTGATAGCTGTATTTCATATTTTGAGACCACAGAGAGGGATAACATGCACAGACGTCAGTACACTGATGGAGTCAAACTAATTTAGGGACATATTGTCCCCCTAACCAAACATTCACAGATGTGTCAGCTGAGCTAACCATGTTGCACCCTACTTTGAATTTTGCATTTCAAGAATAATTTTCAATTTATAGCATGTGGTTTTATGGAATAGCAAAAACATACGTCAACTAGTCAGTCCTTGCAAGAGATGCAGACCGAATTACTAACGTGATGGCACAAATACCAATCCTACCAATGTCTCTCTTATGATTCAGGATATATTTTAAAGGGGGATGAAATATGGATGCAGAGACTTAATTTAGAAGAAAAAAAAACAATAGTTACATTTACAATTAAGGCAGTTTCTGAAAGACCAAAAGTACATAATTGAAGATACTTTACTTTTTTATTTTATTTAACAAAACAGAGCATGTGAGTAAAACACTTTTTGGCAGAGTTACCAAAGCGATTAAAGACAGTAGCCAGTAAATTGGGGGGCATATGGAAGGGAGATGCACCACTTACCTAAAAGAAATGAAGGACCAATATCAAGTTGCGCAGTCAGAAACCTACAAATATATCCAGCTCAAACATGTCCGAGCTACACATACCAAGGGGTACAACAATTGAAGAATCTTCACCGTTGGAGGATCCCATACTATCAAAACCACAATGCCCCTGACACTCTACAACCACTTACAGGTAAACGGGAATCAGGTTTGGGGAATTTTGAGGAGAGGGAGTGGGAAGAGGCCTTGGGAGTGTTCAGGGATATTGCCATCAAGTCAGGCTTCCAATTAGTTCAACTCTGCATACTCTACCATTCCTACTACTTTCAGGCAGCCATTCATGCCATGGGCAGATGCCCTACAACAGACTGCATGAGGGGTGTGGTGGGGTGGAGACTTTCTTGCATGTGGTGTAGAGCTGCCATAGGATAAAAACATACTGGGCATCGATTAGGTAAATATTGAGAGTGGCAAAAGGATGTACCATATAAGACAACTAAAAGATGTATACTGAACATCTGAGGAGATGATTCTCTGCCCACATAGAACAAGCTGAGTCTTGAAGTAGCAAAGCGTAATATTGCACAAAAGTGGGGGGAGGTGGAAGTCTCGGTATTACAAGACTGGGAGAATTATCTGGATTGGTGCATGCTCACAGAAAAGATGATCTACCAAAGCAGAGGATGCCTTAAGAAATGGGAGACAGTATGATCCCCTTGGAAGTTCTACAGAGGGGATGTGAGAAGGAGAAGGGAGCCCAAAGGTACCAGTGGGACCGACAGTGCACTCAGTGGGGCTAATTCCTCATTATCTAATACTCTGAACTGCTAGTATTAATGACGACTTCATGAATACTATGACGTCATGCCTCTATTATGCCTGCTGTTATTTATTTTTCGATTTTCTGTTTCAAACAAATAAAAAGATTTAAAAAAAAAAAAAATTAGCCAGTTGCTTGCAGTCTAATGAACCCCCCTTAGGAGAACAGTAATATATTATTGGTTCAACGGTTATATAAAATTAATTGTCACTTCTTACTTCTGTACAGATTTTTCTGACTTAATCCGTTGTATAATCACCTTTCAATATGGTACCGTGTTTCCTCTCTGTACCAAAGATGTGTTTGTTGGTTAGGAAATGGGATACCCTCAAAACCGATCTTTTTCCCTGTGGAGGAAAAAGTGACCCATAATTCCTGGGGGTATTCCCTTTCCCATAACAACTTGGTAAGGGATTTACTCCTGCCTTTGGCAGGAGTGAATCACAAACCTTTTTCATGATGGGAATGGGTTGGAGAGAAGTTTAGGCATAAAGCCCTGCCCTGGAATGACGTGTACTCAATTAACTCATTTAGAACACCAATCCCTCATTAAACTTTGTTTCTCGGATTCCGAATATATTAAACTAAATATGAGGGGAGGTTTTTCAATCACTGTAGCAAGAGGGCCAGGAATTTCTTCAAATTTTTATTTTTCTTACTACAAAAATTTCAAAAACAATCTTTAGACAAAAACATATATATTAACCCTGTTCTGATAGCTAATTACACAAGACTCGTCTGTATATTATGTGCTGTCTGTAGTCCTTATACCTAAAGCTTGTAGTCCCTTTCATACAGTCCCAAATTGATTTTCGAGAGGGGGAGTCAGCATCCCTTGGGGGTCCTTTATCTGTTCTTTATTGTAAAAACCTAAGGGTCAACAGTTCTTCTACTTGTAAGAGGCAGTTTCCCGTCAAATATGAAATCAGCTTTGCTTACAAAGTTCTGGAAGAGTTCAATTCCTTGCCTTCATCTGGGGGTTTCATTACTGACCTCTGTTAATATCATTTTTTAAATATTCTGCATAGTCTTTTATGACATGATGTATCTTTGTTATTCGAGTCAATCATATATACCTTATTTCATACACTGAATACCTTTTCCTGATTTGTTTGTATTACTTTATAGTAACTCATTTGATTTGTAAAGTTTCCATCATCCTTAATTCTGACTTTGGTTTACAATTACTGGGAATGTTCTATTTACTCTGTGAGTTATCTCTTTTATATCACTTCAGTTACCGCAGAATCTTAAAGTTACGTTTGATCTTCTGGCTAATGTAGTTTTTTCGAAAATCTATCAAGGACATTTTAGGGAGTATGGGGCCCCAGGCCAAACATAATTTGGGGCTCCCTGCTTGGGGCAAGGCTGAATTCACTAGTCAGCTCATTCAAGCCCTCTGCAACTATGCTCTGATCATTGACCGTCTTCTTTGTTGGCCCCAAACCATTAAGGGGGTCTCATTCCTCAGATGGCCCCCATTCAGTGCAGATCCTTTGAATATTTATGAGATATTTGAGACCTGGGAGCGCCTTTTCATATTGTGCAAGGAGACCCATCATGTTTGTGTTATGCCACTATCTGGGACTGTCCTCCAAGCTTTAATTATGGGACCCTGAGCCACAGCCCACCTTGCCCATACCTTTAAAACGTCTTTGAATCATATGGGATCTTGATGTACTCAGTTTATTTATTTCACATTACCTCTGTCCTTTTACTGCAAATTACTCTCATAATTTCAGGTGTCAGCCTCGGATGGGATTTATTTGTGAAGTATTACACAAATACAGGGTAATATTGTGCATGCGTAAATAGATTTTTAAGAGAAAGGTCACCTTTTGCGATTATCTTCCACTTGTAAATTGACCTGTTTGTGGTGTAAATTGATTTTGGGGTCTAGTATTTTGATTGCCTCTGGCATCCAGGCCTGGTTTTTCATCTGAATGGTTTGTTGTGCAGTAATCGCTGTTATGTTTTTGTCTTCTAGAGTAACTTTAAAGATCATGTTAAAAAAGAATCATGTAAAAAATAATATACATCAGGGTGTGCCCGAAATAGAACAGAAAGTATCTGTCCAGTTAAACACGTGACATCGCCAGGAAACCGTTAAACTGGTGTAATTCGGTTGCAAAACACCAGTCCTACTTGTGGCAAATTCCAATGTAGGCAATGAAAGCACAAATGAGGAACGGCAGAACCAGCCCAGTCAGTTTTCATATCCAGCGAACGTCTTCTCTCTCACATGAAATAAATATGGCTTTCGTCAAAAGATATGCTTTTTTCACCTGAGCTTAAACTTTTTCTTTATGCATGACCGGTCTGCAAAGTGCAAACACACATTTATTACTGAGAACATGTGAAGCATTATGGTTCTTCAAAACGATTACCCTTGAGGAGAGGATGCTTTTGTTGGGGGAGCTCCGGGAATCAGTCATCCTGATTTATTAAAAATGGATTCTAGGTGGGGGTGTGCTTTTACTGACGTCTTTTCACAAAAGCCTACTAAAAACGTAAGAATTGTGGTGTACTAGCATTGCTCTCACTTTTTTTAAGCAATTTTGTGACTTTTACGTGTTCCAATGAGAAGCCTAGGACTGTTCCTAAATATTTACACTGTCAGTTATAAATTGACAGGTAGCTAAACACCTGCAACATTTAAGCATGCAAAATTTGAACCGGCACGAAATTGCTGCATGAGTAACCATGACGTAAAGTGCATTTCCACATTTATGTTTCATTTTGTATATAGGGAACATAATTACCCACTTCTCCCTCACAACCCGTAAAAATGTAGGTACTTCCAATCCATTCCCACCTTGAAAATACTTAGGGTCCTATTACGAGTTTGGCGGACGGGAACACCCGTCTGCCAAACTCCTGACGGGGTGGTCGCCATCATGCTGGTGACCTCCCCGCCAGCTACATTAAGACTTTCCCACTGGACTGTCCGGCTGAAACCAAGGTTTCTGCCATTCAGCTCAGCAGGAAAGTGGAGGCAGCATTGTTGTCGACTCATAATAGAGCTGGCAGAAATGCTGCCGCACGCATGGGACACCAGAACACTGGAAATACCGCACTGTCTGCACAGCAGACAGGGTGCATTTCTAGGGAGCTGGGCAGGGGGACCCGTGCACTGCCCATGCAGGGGCCCTGCTGTGGCCCCCTGCACCTGTTCTCCACCAGCCTTTTCTTTACAGTGGTACTGCCAGGAAAAGGCTGGCAGAGACCAAGGTTGCAATCAGGTCGACGCGTTCAGCGCCGCCCTGGCTGATTGCAACCTGCAGCCACCTTCAGCTTGTCTGGATCGAAGATTCTTGCTGGGGCGGCGGTAGGTTAGACCTGCCATTGACAGGAGTAAATGTGCACACATTTCCAGGTGGACAACTGAACGCACTTCATACGTGTATACCCGGGAAAGAGGTGGGGAGGCAGTTGTTAGAGGCAGTAAAAGCTGCGCGCTTGGGGCATACCACTATATTGTTTATTTGTACATAGGTAACTAAAATCATCGAAGGCATCAACCTTAAACTTCTTAACTCTATAGTGCCGCGTATTATGCATTAAAACGAAGCGTCTGGATAGAATTATCAACCAACCCTCAAGATTTAAGTGTACGTTTACCTTTCCAGAATATAGTGATTGCAATCATTTGTACCTGAAGCAAGCAGACACGCTCGCATTTATAAGACCTTTTAGTAGAACAGAAAGATGTTTGGATGATGAACTGGAAGGCAGAGGACATTACCCTTCGACGAAATGAAAAAGCGATGTTAACCTTTTTTATGAAGCATAGTAAAGTCAGTGGGAATTTACGAATTATGAAATGAAAAGTACATTTTGACATTTTTTTCATGGTAAGTGGGACTGAAAGATCGAAATAGTTTTAAGAAAAGTGGGTGCCTTCACCAATCGTGCTTTATTTAAGTCTGTCGCTGTTTTTGCAGGCAAGCCTTCTTACAAACATTAAACGATTAAAACTGTGAGTCGGGATTGAAAATTTACGATTTCTTTCATGTATTTTCTCTGTAATTAGCATGACCAACAGTCTAGAGAATACCTACAAATGTGTATACATTAAGGCACAATATGTATCCCCTCATTCCTTCTATACAAATATAGGTCACAACCGGCAACGAGGACGTTCTGTACAGCTGTGAAATCTGTGCCAAGGGCTTCCGCCTGCAGCGGATGCTGAATCGCCACCTGAAGTGCCACAGCCAGGTGAAGCGGCACCTCTGCACGTTCTGCGGGAAAGGCTTCAATGACACGTTTGATTTGAAGAGGCACGTCAGGACTCACACAGGTAAGACGAGCCCCCTGCCGGCCATATATAGGTATTGCACATGTTTAGGAAATCAGTGCAGCCTATAAAAAGATGTTTGGAAAAAACTGTTTGCCAAACCTATCCTTGAATGACATCTTTGGCGATTTGTGTGTAGTTTGATCAAACTAAAACGAAAGTTACATTATTTTACTGAAAAATGTTACGACCTTTAAGAAATAAATACACGCAATGACATACTAAAGGTGTTGCAATCTTGCAGGGAAGTGTTAGTAACACCTTTTTAACTTGCATTAGGACAGTCCGGACTGATACTCAAATAGTTATCCCTACATTGGTGAAGAGAACTTCAAAATTAAATTATTTATTGTAGAAATCCGTAAAAATTAGGATGGTTATCATTACAAACAGAGATATTGGTGCTATTTGATAGCTAAACAGGTTGAGAGGGGGTGGAATACCATCTTACTTGCTGACAAAAATAGAGTAAGACGGTCCAAGGACAAGCAAAGAATACAATCAAGTAAACCAGTGTAAATAGAGGATCACAGGTTTGATTTCTAAAAGGTTTTGCCCGAAATCATATTTTCTATGGGTTGATAAAGGGAGCATTGTTCTGTTGGGTAATGGTCACACTTATTTGTGGTACTACACAATTCTGGTCCAACCTACATGAACAGTCCCCTTCAATCAGCTACCCAGGCATCTCTCCTCCACAGGACTCCTACTTAAACACATCCTAGTCATAGACAGAATGAGATCAGGAGGACAGGCAGTCTCTTACATTGCTCCTAAAGAGTGGTACAACCTCCCACTCCATATCAGAGCCTCCAGCTCTTTTATTGAATTTCGCAAGAAGCTGAAGACCTGGCTTTTCAATTAACCAACCTACCATAGGCAAGGCTAGGTGCGCACACCTGCTCAATGCCAGGATATCCACATGGGTAACAGTGTGCTTTAATAGTACACATATCCTGACATTTGCCACACTCTGAATAGGGTAAATCTTTGGTAGCACATGCTACAAAAAAGTGCAAATTACTCATATAAAAATAAGTTATTAAGTATTTCATACAGCCCGGCACATACCAAACCATTACACACAAGTCATAATTCCAAGGCCCTGATTATGAGTAGGGCATATAACTTCTAATTCCTGCACAAACAGAAGTTGACACAAGGGTCAGAATTCAGAAACGGAAAAAAATATGCATGAAAAAGGCGATGCACATAAAGTTTGGTGTAGTATAGCGTTTTGTCTATTCCCATCTGTAAAATTCAGAATTAGAGGAATTTATCTCATCAGTTAAATCCCCCCTCCCCCCATGGTGCTTTCCAGGTGCTGTAACTTTGCCTCTCTGTGTTTTTTTAGATCTTTTGGAAGCTTATGCAGTAGGTCCACCCTCACTGATGAATTAGTTGCTATCAGTAGCTTTAGTTTCCATCATTTTTCCAAAATGATTTCCAAGTTTCTTAGATGGCAGACCGCTGAAGGTACTGTCAGGATAATGCAGCCAAATTGCCCTATCCTCCATAAAGGAATACCACTTTACAGCATTACCCCCCATTGTGTTCCATAATCAGCTAAACTTGAACCTACTAATAATGAAAAATAACTTCTGCATCCGGGAAGTGTGTCTCGAAGATATCAAATGATGGGTGGAAAAGAACCCCTTTTAAATTGAAACTTTTTGGTTCCAACGTGGTAATTCAAATATATGTGTTACCAGGAAATAGCAGAAGTTTGTTTTTAAAACTTCTAATTGCATCTCTTTGAAATTGTGTTATGTTTTTCTAATTGCATCTCTTTAAAATTGTGTTGTGTTACACTGAAATCAGTTAAGTGTAGTGATACTGTGAAAGGCAACGCGTTGGATTTTTTTTAACAGACTAAAATAACTATCATAACTGCACTTCAAATTAAACATGTTTCCAAAGGGGGTGACACTAAACAAATGTAATCATAGTAGTTTACCCTTAATCACAAATTCTTAAATGTATGCCACAAAGCCTCATATTTTTCACCTCATGACTTAATCATTTAGCCTTAACATATACCTGTACCCTTATATCTGTAACCCCTATATCCCAAACCCTCAGCCATATACCCCAAACCCTCAACCCTTTAACCAACCCCCTTAACCCTATACCATTAATCCTATGCCCAATTCTCATAACCCCAACGCCTCCCTCTTAACCTGAATACCATATGCCCTGTACTTTGAACTGTATACTTCTTGCCCTCTATCCCTTACCTATAACACCAATACCGTATCCCATAATAACTCTTTAGTTTAACTCCATATCCTTAACCCTTTAACACTTAACCCATAGCCCTATACTCTTTCCCTTCTACCCCAAACACCCAATCCCATTATAAATATCCCTAACCTCATACCCTAAAGCCCTTTAGTTTTTATCCCTAATCCCATATCTTCAACCCTACACATATCCCTGTAACACTAAAGGTATACCCTTAATCCCTATATGTTATACCCAACAATCTTATCCCTTAGCCCTTTACCCCTTAAATACTGTCCTTTAATATATTTTGAAGTAAATAGGTTGGGAAGTGTTCCTTTTTCGAAGTATTCATTTTTGGAACTAATAATTGGAAAATGTTATTTTTGGAAATGTTACTTTCAAAATATTGAAGCAGTACCAACTTTTTCAAATTTGAACAACTGATCTTTGCACTCAGGCCAAAAAGCTAACCACCCCTTCCTTGTACATATTCTGAATATAACCATAACTGTGCTAGGATGTGAGGTATCACCTTCAATGACAATTTCACACTGGACAACTAGATTTTCAACACGGTCCGTTCCAATTCTACTTAAACCTCCTTGCATTCTTCCACATTTTAGTCTCTGACTAGCTTGAAAATGTCTCAAAATTGACATTTGCTCTAATGTTGCTTGATTGAGCATCATTGCTCTATTACCAATGTGTTAACTGTGCTTAACACGGTCTCAGAGTACATTATAGCTTGTCCATGCCGACCCTGCAATTATGTTCCCAGGCGTGTGCACATAGTGAGGGAAGGGGTAAATAACAACTGTTAACGCTCGGCATCATGTGACTGTGAGGGTCATACTCCCACCACCGTAATCTTACTCAGGTCAGCCAAATAAACATTGCCAGGGCATGTTTCATGTCTCTGCCACTGAATTTAGAATACAGGCAAATTACAGTGACCAGTGCAAGCATTACATTGTGATTGGATGCGCCAGTCTGAGCATTCCATAAAGAGTTCCTGTATCAATTCCAAATTGCCGTTATCAGTTTTTCTCATTATTTTACAGGCATCCGCCCCTACAAGTGTGATATTTGCAACAAAGCCTTCACTCAGCGCTGCTCGCTCGAGTCCCACCTTAAGAAGATCCATGGCGTTCAACAGGGATTTGCCTACAAGCAAAGGCGAGATAAGCTTTTCGTCTGCGAGGACTGTGGCTATACTGGCCCATCTCAAGAGGATTTGTACCTACATGTGAACAGCGTTCATCCCGGCAGCGCTTTCTTGAAAAAGACCACTAAAAAACTGGCAGCCATTTTACAAACCAAACAAAGCAACAATCTACAGACGAGCTCTTCACCTGATGATGAAGCAGAATGAAAAAAGACTTGAGATCTTAACCCATGCAGTGAAGTTTACAGATCACTATAGACTATGTTTTTAATACGAAGCAGATCAGGCAATGGGATGTGAAAAAGGAACTCTATTAAATGTGTTTTGCCTTTAACTGCATAGACTTATTATGCTCGATGAGAAGGGGCATCTATGACCACATTTTTCAGTGCAGTGAAAATAATGTTCCATACAAAAACTTCAGAGTAGGAATCAAATGTTCTGTTCCTTTTATTATACTTTGGATTTACAGCATCATTTTCATAAATTAGAATTTGAGTATACTATGAAACGTTAGCACTTTAGTAGCATCTGTACAGGATGTCAGGTACATGAGAAAGATTTCTAGAAGTAGGGGAGAACCAGGACCAATTAACCATCTCACTGCTTTTTGATCCAGGTGGCCTTTTGGTACATGAATTTATACATACCAGATGGAAAGATACGAGAAATACAACTTCAATGCTTTCCGTTCATGCTTCAATTCACTGACTGTCAGACTCAGAAGAGGCGTTCAAAATGCTGCTACTGAGTTTTCGGTGCTCCCAGAATTTCCACAAAGGGTAGAAAACTGTCAGAACACAAATTATCCCATGGCATGTGGATGTTCACATATAGTTATGAACTACATCATGTCTACAGTGATTGTCGTTTCAATCCAATTAGTTTCTGAACTTTGAAATAATCTTTTTTTATATGTGTGTGTGTGTGTGTGTGTATACACATACATGCAAACAAACCAGATTTATCTCCAACCCTCCAAAAGCAACCAATACTGTTCATAAGTAGATGCAAACGTTATTTGGAGACAGCAACTAAGTTCAAAACACAAGGCAATTCATAGAATATTCTTAGGAACCACGGCAATTGCTGCTTTTCCAGGTAGCCATCATCTACGCCTGGTGTAAACATAACTTCTAACATTTGAACAGACATTATTGAATTTGTATGGGATCCAAAAATGAACTCACTTTCTGAATGTTCTGTTGCCAATTGCATATGTGTGCAAACCCATCTTTTAATTCAGTTACAGTGAATTCCTGATTTATATTTATGCCCTTGACTTAAAAAGATATTTATAATGGTTTCAGGTATTTTTCTTCTATATTTAAATGCACGTGCTGAGGTATTTGGGAGTACGGGTGCTGATGCTGGAAGGGTGGGTGTATTGTAGGTTGGGTGCTTTTCAGTACTTTACACAAATGAGTAAAATATGGTTATATTCAGCCACTGTTAATGTAATATTTCTGTATGATTGATAAGCAACTAGGATTCATTCAAGAACTAAAATTGAAGCCCTAAGTGTCATTGCCCTAGGAAGAACAAATGTACTCTTCAGAACAAACACACAACACTCGGATTCCCGTCAGCACCTAGAACGCCAAGTTAGATCTCCTTGTCCCTGTACTTCATGAGCCCCACTATAGATACTTGATGCTGCAGACCAGCCTCGCTGGTTTATACCATGGATCAAAATGTAGCTCCAGTTCCCTAGGGTCCCCTCCTTGGCTCTCTATATATATGCTTTCATTGCTAATAGCAAGGTCCACTGGAATCATGTGTTTAGGAGGGCACATATTTTCCACATAATTACATAATTATAGGTCTTGGGCACTTGCACATAACCCATCGCCCATAGATAAATTGCAAGTTTTAACCCCCCAAAAAAATGTTTCCTGCTCAAACGGATTAAAAGTTACTAAAAACACACGTTGCGTGCAGTGGCAGACCTTTTGCTGCACGGTGGCAGGTCATCTTTGAATCGCTGATTGCTGCATTTAGGTTTTAAGGCGATATAAATTAGGTGAAACCTTTACCCAGATAGTATAATTAATATAATAGTGCTGTAGTACTGCCACAAAATGTATAGCATTATGCCATGTAATTTGCCTTTTCTAACCGCATAACATGGTCGCCCCTCAAACATAAATTGGTGCTCCCTTACTGCATAATTCCAGTGGCCTTGGTGATAGACTGTATAGAGGACAGTAATTGGGATCCATGCTAGCTTAATCTTGGAGGTTACGACCCAGTGGGAAGATTTGCAAGGCAGGATCGTTTCCATTCCAAGATGGTGTGAAGGCTGCTAGGTCTAGAAGTTTAACGGAATATACAGCAGATAATCCCAAAAAGATAGTCCTTCCTGCCACAAGCTGAGCCTGGATAATCTAACTGATGAAAAACAAACTCAGTTTCCAACACTGTAAAAATCATACAATTAGGGCACATTGCCAGGGTGTCTGGGAGTTTCCCTGACATTCCACTGTCTAAAAATCACAATGAACTGAAAACAAATAAGTGGATAAAAAGATTATGAAAATTAATGTACAGGCCATTCTTTACCATGAGCCTTACGAAAAACGTTTTGCCAAAGCTGGGTCATCTCGGATATGTGGCAGGTAAAATTGCGGACTATTGCCCTGTCAATTAGATCTTTCTGCAAGCTGGAGTTCGCAATTTTATCTGACAGGTCCACTCAGCCTTTCATACTTGCCAAGTTGATAATGTGAGCACCATTGAGAAAGCACATCTCCTTTAAGTGGCACTTCATAGATGCGAGCCCGGTGCCGTAAGTGCCATTTTCACGCATAAGTAATTTACTCACACATAAAAGGAAGTTACAGTTTGATTATTAAAGATCTTTTTTTTATTTCCAGAGTAAGGGCTATTAATATTGAAAAAGACCCAAATGTTTTTTAAACAAATTTTAAATTGAGCATGCTTCCTATTTTTGTGGTTGAGGGTAACTGGTTCCACTAGAAAATTTGACAGCTGCGCAATTAAGTAGTGCACACTCTATTTTTTTAATCCGGTTGCATCAGATCATCTAGAAACTACTTTAAATAACTGTTCTATTGAGAAATGTATGGAAAACAACAACTGTTCTGTGTTTATTGTATATAATAGAAACTAGTAGCTTTTGGTATACATTTCAATCTTTTAAAGAATGGTAAAAATGTGTATGGTATGTTCATAATAATGGCCTTCATTGAGGATGCCCAACAAATAAACTTCTATTTGATATGAATTTGAAAGGATGGTTAGTGAGATGGAAAAATAACATGGTATAAAATCCCTGCTGGTTGAATTGTTATTAGAACATTTGACTGCTGAGATCTCCATTGGAGACAATGGAGTGCTCGGGGCTTTTACTGGCTGGTAAAAGCCCGGAGCGTCTACATTCCAATGTTTTTTAAAAGGCCTCACTGAGCCCGAGAGGATTTCAATCCCCTCGGGCTCCCTGAGTCCTTTGTTTTATTTATTAGAACGTTCTGCCCTCTAGTGGCAGAATGTTCTAATAGCCTATAAGCCCTTGTAGCTGGGCTATACTAGCAATTAAAGTCCCGCTTCCTTGTTAAAGGCCCTTGGCTTCCGCTCGAGCCTTTAACGCTGGAGCGGGCCTTTAGGAGCAGGAATAGCCCGCTGTGGCAGACTCTAAGGCTGTACAATAAAATTATGTTTTCAGATTAAAAACACTAGCTCTGTAGGAACGTTGCATGACAGGATTGGTGTGTATAAGGATATGGACAGGATTTTGCAATCCAGGAGAAGACATGACATGATTACAAGTAGTCCGACATTCTAAGAGTTGCATCCATCTTGCAGAATTATCATAGTTATCTTATCCTTTGAGCCAGAATATTTACTTCTCTTGCCACAAGAAGAAACTGTACTCAGTTGTTGCTTGAATGAAGCTCAACTTGCAGTCATAAAGGATGGCACCAAAGGACCTTGTGCTGTTTACGGGACTCCAGAATGTAAATGGCATTCTAAAATCAACTCCGATAGGTTCACCAGCAGTGGTGTTGCCAAATGGCCGTTTTTACTTGTGTCAGTGGCAAAGTAAACCTGCTTTGTTCAGGAAGATGATTGAGTTCCTTAGCCATGCAGCACATCCCCACTGCATGAGAAAGAGGGGATTGTTTTCTCTTTTGATAGAAGCTTTTAGCTTCACAGAAACAGTTGGTGGGGACAGCAGCACTATAAGCTGCCTTTGTTGTTGTAAATAAATGCATTATTGTAAATCCAAACAGACTGTCCTCTGGCCCTCCCATAGATGATTGCAGTACACTAAGGGATTCTTATTAATAATCCATCATTGTGTTTGTAAAAATGCATCCACAAATTTGACCGTAGAGCACCACAGATTTATAAGACAACTACTAAAGCAAACCATCCATCTAATTTTGTCTATTTGGTTCAATTAGTATTTCCGTTCATTATCACTCAGGGCAGCATAGTATCTAGACTAAACAGTAAGCCTTGCACCATTTTCCTCCAGTCATTCAAATTATCCTTTAGTTTTCCATTCTTTATAGTAACAGCCATATGTATTTCTTTCACCTGTGTCTACTTCAGAATGTCTTTACATCAGTGTTTGAGTTTAGCTTGTTAAAGTGACTCATTCAATATAAAGTTTTTTGCCAGAAGTCTGCAAAATGCCTTTAGCTTATGTTAACTTTTGGCCCCTTTGGTTTAGGATGGAAGCCCAACAAATATGTTTTAGGATCATCAAATACCATCTAGCATAAAACGTTTCGTAGTTTAGTAGTAACATCCTTTTAACATTCAAAAATGATTGTGCAAACCTAAATTATATGGCAAAAACTCCAGTTCTTCTTTGTTATATCAACTGGACACCGTAAGTCTCTCAGTCTTTAGGGGTTATTTTTTAGAACCTCTTGAGTTAAGTGTGTTTTGCTTAGAAGGTTAACTAGGATAATTTGAATTGAGCATTACTCAAAGCCATTATCTGCAGAGGCTCTGCACCATTCTGTCAAGAGCATCTGGCCAGGGCAAGAGGCATTGCACTTGTCTTGTAGGATGATGTTTTTCTGCTTGCAGTGCTCTAAACAATGCGCTCTACTCTACCGTGTTAGACAAAGAATGCCCATTAAAAAGCCAGAGTTTTCTTATCGCTTATGGAAATTATCACAGGTTGTTCAAAGTGTACAGCAGGAATTGAATCAAGTTCTCCTCAAACTTGATTTGTGCTTCCTCAAAAATTAGGGGCTTGCCACAGATCTTCAATCACCCTCCTTCAACTCAACACAACGGGGTATGTTTTGTATGAATTGTTTTTATGTCATTATTTTACCACCCTCTCCCAACTGTGTCTGTCTTGTTACACCAGGTATGGCATCTTTGTAGGGAGGGCCCTACCAGACATCGGGACTTATTCCAGTGCCTCCAGGCATTATGGGACTTTTAGTACGACTTTTTTCATGTGTTGTTCTAACAGCCTGCCACAATTGTCAAATAATAACCCTACTATAAATCAAACAGACGAATTCCATGGGCTTAGGTGGGATTTAGAGTGGACTCAGCTTCACCGTGCTCTGACGTTGTGTTCATATTATCATCAGTAGATCCAGTTCTCCAAAAATGCTCCCGGGCAAAAGACACATTTATTTAAACGATTTTATGTAGTACAAACAGATGTTAGAGCGTTTTACAATACCTGACATAATTGCCGTGGTAAAGGAGTCAGTGCAGTAACGAAAGGAAAATGCAGATATCGAGTTGGCCTCAAGACAATCTCGAAGGGGAGAAAAACTTCACATAGAATCTTTACATTTGATAGGAATCAGCAACTGAACGCTTAAAATCTATAAACAGGGCATCGGAAAAGATTGGAAAATTACCAGTGAATGGAAATCCTCTTCCAGTGGCAGCCGACATCAAAAACATCAAAAACATCAGGTGTGAAGAGGAGGACATGGACAACGAGTCTCCACTCGGAAGCAGAACAACTACATCAAAGAGGAGGAACTTGACGAATACCGTCGAGAGCTACTTGAACTGAGAGTTAAAAATGCAGATCTACAACTCCACCTGGAAGAGCTAGAGGACAGAACCAACAGGTCCAATATTATTAGAATTAAAGGTGTCCAGAAGAAGCCATTATGGCAGCAATGAGAGACCAAGGCTCGGTCACTTTTGAGGGGACGAAGATCTGACTTGACCAGAACCTGTCTGTCACTCTCCAACGTCGCAGAGCACTGAAACCAGCCGCAACATTTCTCGGACAGAATGGGGGTCAGATATAAATGGGGTCACCCCTTCCGACTTATCTTCATCCGGAATAACAAGACACATATGGTTTGGGACCTGAAGGAGGCATGATCGAGCTTGGGGCTGGAGACTACATAAGAAGGATCCCCCCTGCCTTTGACGCCATGGAAACTGCATCAGTCCCCGGTGTGGATGGGTGTACTCGCCACCCACCACAGAAGAGAAACAGCAAACCTTCAGCAGCCAAGAGCCGTAGAGAAAGATCAGCCCTGCCAGAGCAACTCTACCAGCGGGGGCCCTCCTCGGACCAAGACTCCACCTAGGGTGATGAAGAACAGAATGAGGCCACTTTAAAATGAAGCACAGGAGAGAGCGCCTGCTATTGTTGAGGCCCCCACGACCGTTTCTCTTGTAAGACCGGACGGGGAGCAACTTTGTCCACCCCTCTACTGTGAAATCATCAGGCCTGGACATGGTGGAGCTCTGCCACCACACCCCACACCTACCTGCACCCTCACAATGGAGTCATGGATCCCGACTACATAAATTGTTTGGCTTTCTAAAAGAGGGCTTTTGTCCCCGGTTCTCTTTTCCTGCCATGGACTCAGTGCTTGTGTCACTAAATTGCCACTTCTACAATGTAATGGACTTTCTAGCATATCGCTGGGAGATCGCTCGCTGCCACCTGCTCTTCTTGGTTGCTAATGTAACATATAACATGAACCGATGGTCAAGAACCTGAGCCTGAACTTCCATGGACTTAACGCCCCAGTGAAACGGCTCGCACTCTTCACCATGCTGAAAGCCTCTAATTGCGATATCTACCTCCTACGGGAGAACCACTTTCTTAAGAAAGACTGGGGACGCATGAAGTCCCGCTGGTTTGATCAACAGTATTTTTGCCCATGCCTGGGGAAAAAGGCAGGAGTGGCAATTCTGCTGGCAACACACTTCCAAGGCCCGGTCCTTCAAACACAATTGGAACTCACAGATAGACTCCTTTCCCTATGACACTCAATGCATGCCCATGCCTTCACTGCTACAAACATTTATGCTCCTAATGAACATCAAGAAGACTTTGTAATGCAAGCAGTAGGGCATGTACTGACCACTCCAAGTATCCTCAAAGGGCTGACTTCAACTTGGTTCATGACAGGCTTCCAGATTGATCGGCCCACAGAACGGGCCAAACAAGGGCTTATACAACAGGCCTTAAATGGCTGAAGGAGGCGGGTTGGAGGATGTGCGGTGACTGCAAAACCTTACCACAAAGGACTGTACATTTTTCTTAGCAGCCCATCAAACCTATGCCTTAGTGGATTACTTTCTAGCAACTCCCCACTTTGTTACCACAGCCACACACACAAATTGGAGCAGCCGGCTTTCAGTCCATTCCCCGGTCTCGATTATTTCGCACACCCCAGGATCACTCCAGCTTCCACACATATGTCGACTCAGCACCAAATTACTAACGTACGAGTCCACCCTAACAGACATTAGGGACACTATATACACTTATCTCAACACAAACGACACCCCTGATACCTCCATGACACTACTCAGGGACACCCTCAAGGCAGTGTTTAAAGGCACTTATATAGTTATTTCCACATGACTCAAAAACAGTAGGGACAAACGCACTGCATTGGAGGGCCAGGTGAAAGAACAAAAAGACAGTCACAAACAGTTGGGCTCTCATAGGACAAGGAGACAACCAGCACTGGGCAGGAAGCAACTGAAAGCGCTTGATATGGACAAAGCGAAGTATGCCATTCTTCGCACTAAACAAAAGTACTACACAGGGGTCAATAAAGCAAGAGGGCCTACTCACCCATCGCTTGAGAGCCCAAACTGATCAACACAGAATTGCTGAGAGTCAGGGTTTCCACGGTCGACAAGCATGCCAAGATGCCGCTATAGTGCCAGAGTTTGAATGCTTCTACACTGACTTATACTCAGCTGAACAGTTAAGTCAAGCGGTTGCCACTGACTATGTGTTCCAGGCACCCATTCCATGATTGTCTGCTGGGGATTCACTCAGTTTGAAGCAGGACATAAAGGAGGAGGAGGAGGTTCAAGTGACCATAGCAAGGCTTCAAATAGATTAGACAACATGGACTCACCCTCACTCATGTATACAACTCTTTTGCTGAGCAGGGCACCTTCACAGATACAATGAAGGCCACTATTATCACAGTAATTCCTAAACTCAGGAAAGACCCCAACTTATGCTCATTATACAGACCCATCTTCCTCCTTAACGTGGATGCTAAAATCTTTAGAAGCGTACTGGTCGCCCGGCTGGGCCCATACATGCAGGACCTGGTAGACCAAGATCAAGCGGGTTTATACCCACGAAAAAATGTAGCAATAACACCAAATGTCTCAGACACCTTATAGAGAAAACAAACCGCTCCCGAGTCCCAGCACTGTTGTTATCGATCGACACTGAAAAAGCGTTTGACCATGTGCACTGGCTCTTCTTCCAGCTTGTCCTAGTCCGGGTGGGACAATGCAACTGCTTCCAAAAATGGATTTGGTGCAGCTACTCAGGTCCCACTTCATCAGTAAGGGTCAATGGCCTGCTGTCCAGACCCTTTAACATAGTGAGGGCAACGAGGTAGGAGTGCCCACTGCCCCCACTTTTATTTGCTCTCTATATGGAGCTGCTAAAGGAGTGGATTTGCACATCCCCCCTCGCAAGGGCATTAATAGGGACACTAGGTACACAAAATCGCCCTTTATGCATATTATGTTATGATTGCGATTACACAACCCCACTCTTCTCTGACTACTACTGCTAGAGTTGGAAGCCTTTGGCAGGGTCTCCAGCTTTAAAGTTAACATGCACAAATCCCAGGCCCTCAACCTCACTATACCCCAAGCCGATAGAACCCAACTGGAGACTCTCTTCCTATTCCCATGAGTAACTCAAGAGGTTCAATACTTAGGCCTTCAAATTCATCCCACCATAGAAAAGACGGTATAACATAACTATGCAGCCTTGATAGCGAATGCTCATTTGGACACACAATCCTGGTGGCGTGGTACCATATCTTCGCTGGATAGGATAGCAGCAGTCAAGATAACTCCTCTTCTGAAGATTGTCTGTTTCATGCAAAACCTTCCCCTGCAGCTACTCTCTGACATACTTGAGAAACTCTAACAGCTGACTGAAACTTACATTTGGGGTGTGCATAGCCAGAAAACGTGCCTACCTGCCCATGGCAGAGGGAGGCCTGGATGTTCCCCATCTACTACACTACTATCAAGTGGTGCAGTTAACATATATGGTGGACTGGAATAGGACACACACAGAAAAGCACTGGTGCTTTATAGACCAACCGATCGCTGGGCTATACATATGGAAAATACCATGGCAGCCCAAAAAGCACCGCCTGCCAGGAATATATATCCCCCCAGTCATAAGACCTACTATTGGGACATGGGACAGGGCTAAAATGGGCAAGAAGCGCTCCACACCTATCTCACCACAAACGGCTATTATAGGGAACCCAGATTTCCTCCCTGCTATGCATTGTACGTCATTTCTGCCATGGCAAGAAGATAACTGTAAAAGGATAGGAGATCTATTTGACCAACAAGGCCTTTTAGACTTTCCACAAATTTAATCTGACTGTGGCATACTGGGGGATGAATACTGGCAATACACTGCTATCAAGCTCTGGGTGACACATTCTCTAGTGTGCCCCTCGGCTAGCAGACTCCTTGCGACTTTGTAGAAGTGGCTTCTCACCAGTCACAATGATAAGGGCCTCCTCTCAGATGTCTACTCCTTCCTCAACACCCCCAAACCCTAACAAAACCCCAGTCCAACAGAGATGGGAACTGGAATGGAAACGCCTTTTCACTGCAAAAGAATAGTTGGACATTCTATACCGATTGGGCACCTCAGCGCATAGCGCCTCTGAGAAGGAAACCCCACTTAAAATAACACACTATTCATATTATATGCCAGTCAGTGCTGCCAAGTGGAAATGGGAAGATGATAACAAATGCTGGCTTAAATTTAGTCAGTCAGGCACAGTCAGGGACAGCAGAACCCCATCAAAGCTATCGGAACGGGGGTGGGGATCGCAATATACACATATCCTATAGCCAGCCACCACAGCTCTCACCCATTCTCCCCAACAACCTGGTCCTCTAAGGGATCTCCCTCCCAACCTGCCAGGCTCAGTCTGTCCGTCTGGATCACCATTCACGTTGCCATCAGTATGTTCCTACGTTTCTAGCACCTTAGTCCACAACTCAGCTACCGGATGTCTCCTCACCCCTTGGACATCCTCTTAGCAGCGCCCTCTCCTCAGCTCTTGCACACATGTAGCCACCAACAGGGCCGACTTAAATTTCCAGGCTCTTGCTATTCTCCTCTTGGCTAGTGCAAAGGCTAAGTCCAAGAAATAAGAACCCACCTTACTCTTCTTGAGCCTAGGGAATAATTTCAAAAGACAAACCTCTGGAATACAGGCTAGGGTGCAGAGTATAGTGGTGTTTAATGTGTGAATCACTGTGTCCCAAAACAGCCGCAAGTGGGGACAACTCCAGGTCATATGGCGGAAGTTCGCATCCAATAGCTTACACTTGGGGCAATCCCTCAGTTCACTGCCATAAATGACCTGGAGCTTGTGATGTGTGAGATTTGTCATGTGGACATAGTTAAATTGGGTGTATTTCAACCTTGTATTTCTGGAGACCTTCTTAGGATATACCAAAAATGTGCACCACTCAGGGTCTGTGAGGTCTTGCCCCAGTATCTCCCAGACCTGCGCCTAAGGGTCAACAGAGGTTTGCGGACCATCTCAGACAGGGACCTATAAAACCATTCCACCAAGTATCTCGCCATAGACACCAGCAGTTGTAGTACCATGTGTGTCACTCGATCATCCGGCCCACAGGTTGCGAAATGTCCTTGTCAAAGTCTCATAAGTTAAGAATTGTCCAGGAGGTAGGCCATACTGGGTCACTAAATTCTCTAGGGGCAGCAGGGCTCCCAGCTGGTAGCAGTCTCCTACTGTCACCAAGCCAAGCCTAATTCTGTCCAGGTCGATAATTGTCCCGCTGAGCAGCAGAGCAGGGGCAAAAAGTGGGGTTCCCAGCCATCATCAGGATGCAGCACCTCCAGCATTTCAGTGCCACCGTCAGTAGCACTCCTGGTCTTGGGATAGTAATCGCTGGGCACAGTAACTTACCCAGCAGTGCAGTTTGATTTGGTACAATACCTATCAGGCCTAGTTTTACCTTTCTAATCCCATTCAAGCCATTGGGTGACCTACTGGTGTTGCGCTGCCAAAAAATACAGTTCAAAGTCCAGGGCGTCCAGGCCCCCCTCATGGGTCGGGCACCTGAGAATCTCCATCGACACTCAATTGCAGCCTCCTTCCCAAATCAGTTCCCTAAGCAGGGTGTCAAACTGTCTAAACCAAGGGGCCGGTACCCCAACTGGAAGGTTGCAGAAATAATACAGTAATCTAGGGAGCATGACCATTTTTAACACGCAGATCCTAACTATAATAGGCAACTTCAGGGATCTTCAAAATGGGACACAGGTCTTTAGAACAGTGCAGCAGGAAGCTGCTCTTTGCTCTTGTCATTTCCCCTGCAGCGGCTTCCTGGCTACACTTACCTGTTGATGTGCGTTTTGTTCTGACGTCTCTCCTTCTCCCAGGCTCCCTGGCATCTTTGTGGACTCCTTCTTCTTCACTCGTCTTCGTCCGTCATGTCAGGTGATTCTTCAGGTCTTTTAGGCATCGGAGGTTCATCCATTTCCTGAGGACAATAGAAGAGAGACATCAGAAAAGCAACAGACACTCTCTATTTGGAGTAACGCGCGGCATGCGCTACAAATGCTGAAATTAAGGGCACTGTGACGGGGCACAGGTATCGTGGCTACTGGGGGTTGACATGGAGTGCCCCTGGGGCACTTTTGGGAGCGCCTTCCTGCATTTCCTTCCTGGGTGGGACGACGTCAGCGGAATCGTCGATGTCCAGAAAAAAGAAAGCACGGACCTGAAGAAGGAGGAAGAGACACTGGGAGAACAGAGGAGGAGACGCAAAGACTACGGCGGAGGAGTAGTACCAAAGGTGGAGGCAGAAGGAAGAGGGCCGTATGCCGAGTCGCCAGGCCGTGATGAGGAAGAGGTAGGACGAGCTGAGAGAGAGAGACGGACAAAGAAGCCAGCCACTTTCCTTGAAGAGCGTGGCTTTCTCAGGTACGGGGACGGATGGGAGAAGAGATAACAACTGTAATGGGGAGGACGGAGGGAGGACCAGAGTGTGGAAAGGGTAGGCATGACACGGACGCCATCAATTAAACACAGTGAAAAAGAAAAACCCTCTATTGCTGGATATCAGGTTCTCGAGCGAATGCGAATGTGTTTTTATGTCCAGTTGCTAGAAAAAGTGTTTTTTATGCAGGCACCATAGGAATTTGCAGGGAAGCACGGCACAGAGAACACAGAGGGGTGAAGTATTAACCCAGAAGATAAAACGAATGAAACAAAAATGAAAAACTTGTAACTAATGAATGACGCATTCTAATCAACACTTAAGACAACCCCAAGAGGGAAAGAGCACCACATATAAATCACGGGAAGATGGTGAAACATGTTTTGGGTGTGGGAAGAAGTAAGGATAGTACAGACCCTTACACTTACCTAATAAGGCTTCATATTTTCTTTCCTCTTTCTTTCTCTCTCGGACTTTATACGAGATTAACCTGGAGCCACCAACACACTTAGGAGGGAAAACACAAAAAACATAAATAAGGAAAAAAGGACATTAAAATAAGGATAACAAGACGCAAGAGGACAGATATAAAGACTTTACATTTTTGTTTTGTTTTTGGATACTTTAATGAAGAGACTTATTTGGATACCTTAATAAAGTGAAAAATAAAGCCTTATACTACCTGAGCTTCCCTAACCGGTGTAAAGAACTATTACTAGAATACATAAAAGGGATCAAATTATTCCTTCACATTACTGTAACTGTCACAGTGGTGTCAGAAGTGGGATCCTATAAATATAAAACAACCAACAGGAAGATAATATGGAGGAACAGCCAACCCTGGCAGATATGGTAGCCCAGTTGGCCGAAGGCCAGAGACACCTTCAGCTGGTATGGGAGGAGCAAGTGAAGGAAGCTAAACAAGACCAAGAGGCTGTCCAGACTGCGCTAAAGAACCAGGCTGCGATTATCGTGAACAATCAACTAGTACATGAAACAGCTCTTGGGAAACTCATTGATACCATTGCCACCACACGAGTACACCCCACGGTGCCTAGCACTGTTTTACAGAAATATCAGGAAGGTGATGACCCTGATGCATTTATTACGAACTTTGAGAGGGTAGCAAGCTCTGCTACTTGGCCACAGGAGCGATGGGGTCAATATATCGCTCCTCTTCTTACTGGTCCTTTGCAAGCAGCCTACTGAGCAGTTAATCCAGGGGGAATAACCCCATACAGTGACATAAAAAAGGCAATACTAGAAAGGGTTGGCCTAGACCAAGCAACATGACCAGAAACATACCATTGACAATCAAAAATACTTCCCGGATGTCCACTATAAAACCTATGGTGTGTACCACCTCGGAAAAAAACCCTCCTGTATGGTTACCCCTTAAAGGGGAAACATCCTTTTTTACGACTTTTATTTTCCGAAAGTCGTGGTTAACGAAAGCGCAACAATGCTTTTTTTAACCACGACTCCGTTTTTTTGTGCCTTAACTACGTATGTTCTGAACAACGAACATGCGTGGTTAAGGTACAAAGAAGGGAGTTGGCGAAGGTAAGTGGTGGTTTTAGGTTTTGGGGAGGGGTTGGGGGGTTTTAGGTTTTGGGGTGGGGCGTTTTTGGTTTTGGGGAGAGGGTGGGGGGTTAGGGGGTTTTAGGTTTTGGGGTGTGGTTGGGGGGTGGGGTGTTTTTGGTTTTGGGGAGGGGGTGGGGGGTCAGGGGGTTTTAGGTTGTGGGGTGGGGTTGGGGGGGTGGGGCGTTTTGGTTTTGGGGAGGGGGTGGGGGGTCAGGGGGTTTTAGGTTTTGGGGTGGGGTTGGGGTTGGGGGGTGAGGCATTTTTGGTTTTGGGGAGGGGGTGGGGGGTCAGGGGGTTTTAGGTTTTGGGGTGGGGTTGGGGGGGTGGGGTGAGGGATATAGGGTGAATGGTGCCTATTACTAATGCTTTTATCAGGAATGCCTTTACAATGAAATATCGTTGTTAAGGCATTCATGGTAAAATCATTAGTAGTAGCAACGAGGTCGTTGTTCCGACCTCATTGTTAAGACAGTAGTTGTTTTTGAAGTCGTTGTTTCGTCGTACAATCCCTTAAAGAACCCATGACAGCACCACAGTGTTACCAGTGTGCGGAGTGGGGTCATGTAGCTCGATATTGTCCTCAAAAGCGGAATCCGGTGGAACCGATAGAAATAGGAATGGCCAACGGAAGTATCTTGTGGCTAGATAACACGGCTCTTAGATATACCACCAACCTTACCATAAATAAACAAACAAGACGGCTGCACTCAGAGTGTGGTAAACAAAAAATATGTTCGACCAGACCAGTGGGTGTCTGGAGAGTTCGTAGTCATCACCTGTGTACATGGGGACAGTAAAATGTACCCAGTGGCAGAAATCTATGTAAACTGGTGGGGTAAAGAAAAACCATCACAGAAGAAGGAAGCCCTGAACTAGTGGAGGATGTCATTATAGGGACTGATTATGTCGCATTTCAAAGTCTTCTAGATAGCTTGGAAAAGGAGACATCTAGAGAGTCCTGATGGGAGGAAGCTCCTTTCAGTAATGACGAGATAGAACAGACACAGTGCACAACACAACTGACAAAACTCCAGAAACGACTACAGAAGAAAGTGTATCAGCAAGGGAACAGGAAAACGGAGGGAGACTTGGAAAACAAAGTAAAGAGGGTACTATCTGTCTCCGGGGAGTTCCGGCAATGCCAGAGAGATGATCCTACTCTCAAACACGCATGGCATACAGCCCTTGCAGTTCCTGCAAACCAGGTGGGACCCCATTTCCTTATTAAGAATGAGTTATTTATAGGAGTTTCCAACGCCAAGGGAGTGAGAGAACTCAAATAGTGGTTCCTAAGGCATATAGGGAACAAGTGTTACACTTAGCACATGGACAGGTGGGGTCGGAAATTTTGGATGACAGAAGACTGAGGAGTATCTAATGATACTGTTTTATTGTCCGGGGGTCTATGGGGGGATATTCGGAGACATTGTCAACAGTGTCCCAAATGTCAGTTACTCAATCCCAATACAGAGACAAAGGCTCCCCTTCTTCCTCTACCAATAATTGAAACACCATTTACTCGAGTAGGGATGGATTTGATGGGTCCACTGATACCTTCCTCCAAGGGCCACCAGTATGTCTTAGTGCTGGTAGATTATGCTACCAGATACCCTGAGGCTATTCCTCTTTCCAGCATGTCGACCAAAAATGTGGCTCAGGCAATGATCGGGTTCTTTTCCAGGGTGGGATTTCCCAAAGAACTATTGACAGACCAAGGAACACCATTCATGTCATGACTAATGGCCGAGGTATGCCGGATTTTAGGCGTTCGACAGATACGAACATCTGTTTTTATCATTCCCAAACTGATGGTCTCGTAGAACGATACAACAAAACAATCAAGAATTTGTTAAGAAAGTCCATAAATGAAACCGGGAAAGATTGGGATAAGAAATTACCCTTTAGTTTTAATACGCTGTACGAACCCATGTACAATCATCAACTGGACATAGCCCTTACGAGTTGTTATCTGGAAGACAGCCCAGGACCATATTAGACATGACGTTAGAACAGTGGGAGGAAACCGAGGAAGAAGCTAAGAACATTATTACACACACCAGAGAACTGAAAGAGAATTTACTCTCGATTTGGGAAGAAGTACATTCCCAACTGGAAGAGACCCAAAAGAGACAAAAGTCTCTTTACGATGTAGGAAAGAAGTTACATGATTTACCCATAGGGAAGAAAGTCCTAATCCTATTACCCACTACTGAGAAAAAACTACTAGCCAGATGGCAAGGACCATATAAAATTATAGACAAAATTACTCCAGTGACATACAAAATCGAAATCCCAGCAGGAACTAATAAGAGTCAGATTTATCACATTAACTTATTGAAAGAATGGTATGAGGATGAGGAACAAAGTGGGGCTGGTAGTACAGACTTATATATTATCATGACTCAACCCCTAGAAATTTCAGTTCTTCCTGCCTCGGAAGAACTTGACTAAGGAGTCCAATTAGAAAAAGTAGTACAGGAAAACAAAGGAGTATCCTCTAAGCACCCTGGTAAAACACACCGAATACAACATCACATCCGTACTATGGAAGGGAAAGTGGCAACACAACGACCCTATCGCATACCCGAAGCTAGGAGACAACTTGTAGAGAAAGAAATAAAAGAGATGCTGGAAGCTGGTTTCATTGAGCCCTCCTCCAGCCCGTGGTGTTCCCCTGTAGTACTGGTCCCCAAACCGAACTGAACAATTCGGTTTTGCATAGATTTTCGACAATTTAATTCACTATCTTATTTTGATACGTATCCAATGCCTAGAAATGATGACTTGATAGAACGACTAGGGCAAGCTCGTTATCTAACAACCCTAGACCAAACCAAGGGATATTGGCAAATTCCGTTACGGAGCTCAGATGAGGAAAAAACTGCCTTTGCCACTCCCTCAGGACTATATCAGTTCACTGTCTTACCCTTTGGCTTACATGGGGCCCCGGCTACATTTCAGAAGTTGGTAGATCTCATTCTCAAACCCCATCAGGAGTATGCAGCAGCCTACCTAGATGATATTATTGTCTACAGCGCTACCTGGGAACTGCATTTAAAGCAGCTTACTGGAGTTCTACAGGCCTTACAAAAAGCTGGACTCACTGCCAACCCCCAAAAGTGGCATTTAGGTAAAACCTCGATTAATTATCTTGGCTATGTGATAGAAAAGGGGTTAATAAAACCCCAATTCAATAAGGTTGAAGCTATCCAACAGATACCTGTCCCAAAACGCAAAAACAGACATAAGAGCTTTCCTACGGATGGTCAGGTATTTTAGACGTTTCATTCCACATTTTTCTACCATGGCAGCTCCCCTCACATCCTTACTGGAGAAAGGGTGACCAAATAAAATAGCCAATCTGTCGTATGCACAGCATCAAAGCTTTCTGGCCCTCAAAACTCTCCTTACAACGGGTCCTCTGTTACATTGTCCCGATTTCCAAAAACCCTTCCAGGGGATAGGGGCTGTGTTGTCACAGGAAGGAGAGGAAAAACAATTTCATCCGATTCTTTTCATTAGTAGGAAACTATTACCGAGGGAAAAACATTATCCCACTGTGGAGAAAGAATGTCTAGCCATCAAATAGGCTATTCAGTCCTTACAGTACTACCTGTTAGGGAGGCCGTTCACTCTCCTCACTGATCACGCTCCTCTAATCTGGTTGGCCAAACATAAGGATGCGAATGCCAGGGTTCTTTTAAACACAGTGAAAAAGAAAAATCCTGGATATCTGGTTCTCGGGGTGAATGCGAGTGTGTTTTTTTTTTTCCAGTTGCTAGAAAATATGGTTTCTATGCAGGCACCATAGGAAGTAGCAGGGAAGCACGGCACAGAGAGCACAGAGGGGTGAAATATTATCCCAGAAGATAAAACGAAAGAAACAAAAATGAAAAACTTGTCACTAATGAATGACGCATACTAACCAACACTTAAGACGACCCCAAGAGGGAAAGGGCGTCACATATAAATCACGCGAAGGTGGTGAAACACGTTTTGGGTGTGGGAAGAAGAAGTAAGGAAAGTACAGACCCATACACTTACCTAACAAGGCTGCATATTTTCTTTTATCTTTCTCTCTCTCTCAGACTTCATACGAGATTACCTTGGAGCCACCAACACACTTAGGAGGGAAAACAGAAGAAACATAAATAAGTAAGAAAGGACAAAAAAAGAAGGATAACAAGACACAAGAGGACAGACATAAAGACTTTACTGTTTTGTTCTGTTTTTGGATACTTTAATGAAGAGACTTATTTGGATACCTTAATAAAGTGAAACATAAAGCCTATACCACATGAGCTTCCCTAACCTGTGTAAAGAACTATTACAAGAATAAGTAAAAGGGAACAATTTATTCCTTCATATTACTGTAACTGTCACAGGCACTTATCTGACTTTGAATTGATGTTGGTAGCCTAGTACAATGTTCTGATGATGATGAATTTCTGTAACAAAAAGACACATAGCTTCAGTGAATAAAGGATTTAGTTTCAAGGTATGGAAACATATTGCGCACATTCATATGTTCCTGGAATGCCCCAAGGTCAGTAAATTGTGGGCAGAGGTTGGTGACGCTATCAGTGAAATGCTGTCTATAAGACTCAAGGTAAGCACCTCACTTGTGATTTTTGGATGTTTGACAGGACCTCAGCTGATTAGCAGGGATAGCTCCAAACTGTTATTTTATATGATGCTTGTGGCAAGAAGAGAGATCTGTAAAAAATGGATTGATGTCATATCTCCAACTTTTACGGATTGGAAAGATGCTTTAATGTATAACTTGAAGCTGGATACAAGTAAGAATAGTAAAGAAAATAGATTCTGGAATCAATTGAAGCAATGGTGGGGTCTGGGAGAGGATGGGGAGGATAAGGGAGTACATTTGGTGTGGCACGGTCCAATGATTAAACATGCCTCTAATATACCACCACCGGCCGTTATTGGTAAGTGGAGTGGGTATAGTGAGGCCATATCCTTGGGCAGGTAAGGTCTGGCAGAGTTGGGCAGCGGTTAATCATAGTACACTCTGCATTGAATGACCTTCCCGCCTTATATCCTCTCGTGGTGAGAAAGGATGGTATGCAAATGAGGACCAAAAAAAAAGAAACATATTGCGCACTACAAATATTTGATAACTAAAGTAATGACTTGTTGAGCTGCATATAGGTTGAGTTTTATAACACAATGTTTGAATATTAATTTACTAGAAGCTTGAAGGAATGCATTGATCCTGCAGATATTTAGATGTTTATTTTTTTTTCTTCTTATAATCTTATATCTATATTTGGTATTTGCAAGTTCATGAACTGTTCCACGAAGCAAATTTACAACAATATAGGTATGTAACTCATTAGGAGTTATTACATTTAGGCCCGAATTTAAGAAAAGTGACACTGTATCTAATGCAGCGCCACTGTTCTTGCAACCCTTAGTGCCCCACAACTACCACCATGTGTGCGCCGTATTTAATATACGGCGCACCATGGCACAGGGTGGGGGCAACAGCATCAACATTTTGACGCTATTGATGTACTGTGCAGGATTAGCACCAACATTTTGGCGCTAATCCTGCAGAGTACATAGTGGCCCATTGAAAACAATGGTATGCACCCTTTTAATGGCTGCTCTGTGCAGGCATTAAAAAAGCTGCTAAATATGGTGCAGTGGAATCACTTAGATTCCACTGTGCCTTTTTTGCGGTTCCCCTAATGCGGGAACGCCCCCCCTTGCATACATTATGCCTGGTGCAAGCATAATGTGGGACAAGGGGCTACAAAGTGGCACAATCCATGCATTGCGCCACTTTGTAAATATGGCGCGGCAAATTTGGGCTTGTTAATAAATTACGCTAATGTGGCGCAAAGACGCGCTAGGCCCTCTTGAATCTGGGCCTTAGTTCTATAATTTACTGTGACATGTTTAGACTTACAATATGTTTCTATGCTTTAGATAGGAAAATAAAATTGTTGAGCAGCTCTATACTACCTCATAGACGGAGGAGGGGGTTACCAGGTACATCACTATATCTGGGTTCTGTATCGCACAGAGGATATACACACTCATACACCAATACATAGTAAATATTGTTTGTTTATTTACAGGAGGAGATTGCGACTAATCTTGGTGACTCAGACGCAGCAATCCTTGCATGATGACTACCAATGCTCTTCCTTCACCTCTTCCTGGTAGGACAGGATAGACTTTGAATCTGTTGGGGCCTCTTGTCCAACACGGAAGTTGTGGCTATTCCCCATGGCCGTGTTTCACTCAATACCAGGTGAGATCCTGACAGAACAACAAGCCCATGTGGAGTTTTCACCTGATTGAAATGGAGGCACGGGAGATTACCTTGGCAGTCTTGACCCATATGATTGGCAACTTGCAGAAAAAAAACTCAGGCATCAGCACAAAGAGTGGATGTCTTACAGGGTGTGGAAAATGCGTGGCCCAACGATCAGGGAACTGGAAATGGAGGTAAACCATCTGATGATACCTTTACTTAATTTGCAATAATGGGAACAAGTCAAGGTTCTGGGGCTCCCGTAATTAATGTTACTACCCCTCCTTTGGCTCGTCCTGAACGATTTACTGGGGATCCAATGAAATTTGCTACCTTCGTAAATCAGTGTCAATTATACTTCATGTGTAAAACAGTTTGTTTTCCAAATGAGAAATCAAAAGTTGCATTTATGTTATCGTACCTGAGGGATACAGCAGCTGCCTAGTCCTTTCCATTAGTTAAAAGATATGACCCATTATTGTATAATTACTCAGCCTTCAAAGCTGAATTAAAGAGGCTATTTGATTGCCATTCTTTTATTCAATCAGTAGATACTGAATTACTCAATCTGCGTTAAGGTAATAAAGATCTTTTGACATATATAACCACATTCAATTGGCTAGTGGTGGAAGCGAGTTGGCCAGAAACTAAAAGGTGTTCTCTGTTTTACAGAGGGCTTAGAGATGAATTAAAGGATTTCCTGGCTCTAGTCGTAGACCCTCCTGAGAACTGTAGGGACCTGATAGAGTTAGTGGTATAACAAGATCATCACCTTTTAGAACAATGTCGTGATAGAGGAATGGCAGAAACCAAAAATCTTAGGCCCATATTTGTGTCAAAAGTGTTACCGCCGGCTAACGCCATTCCTACGCGCCATGCGGGCGCCTTATTTAAGGAATGATGTTAGCCGGCGCTGCGGACTGGTCAGAGTAAAAATAAAATGACTCAAACCAGGCAGCGCGGGCGTAGGAGAAAATGGGGGTTGTGCGTCAAAAAATGGTGCAAGTCAGGTTTGAGACAAAAATCATGCCTCAAACCGGACTTGCGCCATTTTTTGATGCACTACCCCCATTGAAATGACTCCTGTCTTAGCAAAGACAGGAGTCATGCCCCCTTGCCCAATGGCCATGCCCAGGGGTCTTCTGTCCCCTGGGCATGTTCATTGGGCACAGTGGCATGTAGGGGGGGGCAAATTAGGCCCCCCTATGCCACTTTAAAAAAATAATAAAAAATACTTACCTCAACTTACCTGTACTTACCTGGGATGGGTCCCCCCATCCATGGGTGTCCTCCAGGGCTGGGCGAGGTGGTAGGGGGTGTCCCTGGGGGCAGGGAAGGGCACCTCTGGACTCCTTCCATGGTTAGAGACCATGGAAGTGAGCCCACAGGTCCCTTAACGCCTGCCCTGACCCAGGTGTTAAAAAACGGCGCACATCAGGCTGTGCGCTGTATTTTAAGGCCCGCCCCCTCCTGTGCATCAAAATGACGCTGGAGTATAAATAAGGCGCACAGGCCTTAAAGTCATTTTTTGGGCGGGAACGCCTACCTTGCATGTCATTAACGCAAGGCAGTTTCCCGCATCCAAAAAATGACGCACACAGAGGATTTCTGACGTCCACGGGCTCGGGCGTCAAAGTTTAAATATGGTGCACGGTTTGCCCAGAATGTGTGTCACAATTTTTGACGCACATTCGGCGCAAACAGAGTATAAATATGCCCCTCAGTGAATATGGGAAAAAAGGCAGACCGAGAAAAATTTGAGGACCCCGAGCCAATGCACATAGAAAGCCTCAGAGGCCCATTAAGTGAGGAGAAATGACAACGACGTCATAACATGAAACTTTGTTATTACTGTGGTACTAAAGGTCACTTTTTGTGGGATTGCACTCTGAAGCCCCCCAAAAAAGGGAGATTGGGAAACTAGAAGATCCGAGATCTAGTGAGGTAAGAGATCCGGGTCCTTAATGTCACCCATCCTCATAACCCTGGCGCAAATAAGCTCAGTGCATTTGTATCGCGATTTCTATGTGACAGTCCAGTTGGCCTAGGAAGGGGGCTCTCCATGTTTCCAGTTACTGGTAGACTCCGAGGCGACTGGGAATTTTATGAACAAGTCTTTAGCAACCCAATATGCTATACCAGTGAAGCCGAAAGGCTTGGTAGATGAAGTTAAGACTATAGATGGTAGCATCTAGAAGTCAAATCCAATCCCTCATTCTACAGCTGATATGCAGTTAAACATGCAGGAAAATCACAGGGAGAGCCTAAAGTTTGATTTAATCCAAGCCCCACAGTGTGATGCCGTGAAGACCGGCGGCATCCCACTTGCAAACCATGGTCGGTTCGGCGGTCTGCGTTTCGGTCAGCCATTCGTGCCACGGGCCTCTTTTCGGCCTGTTTTTTGGGCCGCAGCGCAACCTGAAACTTTCCATTTGGGCTCTGTTTCACGCTTCGCCCACCTTTTCCCCCCCTAGTTTAACTTACCTGTTTCTTACTGTTTTTCTTCTTTTTTCTCTTTTTCTTTTTTGTTCCTTCTTGGCCATATTTTCTCTTTCCCAGGATTCTGTGTTCCCTTCCCTGAATGCCTTGCTCCCTACCTTTTATACTATGGCTATTTTTCCATTTACTTTAATGTGGCTTTTCCCAATCCAAGATGGTGTCTTCATTACTTCCTGCATGTCACTTCCTGTTTGTCAGTATATAAACACAGTTGGTCCTCTGTTCCTTGCGTTGCAAACACTTCCGTTCCGGTTGTGCTCCTCGCTCCTGTATCCTGTGATTTTGGACTTCACCTGCTTTTCCCTGTCTGAAGTTTTTGTTCCAGACTTTTTTGCCTCGTTTTTTTTGTTTTCTTTATACCTTTTTCAGGAGTTCCTGGATCTGAGGTTTTTCCCAAGTTGGGTTTTTTCCTCTGACATTCCTTCTGGAGGTTACAGCCTGCTTGGTGTTCTATTATCAGCAGCACCATGGCTACTGGAAAGGGTCGTCCCTACCTTGGTCAATCCAGAACAAGCAAGAAACCTGGTGGCTCCCAGAGACTGGCAGATTACAGCGGTAAGAAGCTTTCAGGTCGTGACACCACAGTACCAAGTTATCTTGGGAATTCCTTGCTTGGAGACTCATAATCCAGATATAGATTGGGAAAAACATTCCCTTATCTTTTGTTCTGCATTTTGCAAGGAGCATTGTTTGACTCTGTTTCTATTACTGAAGAGAGAATGACCATGGCAGCTATGACAGAATATACTAGTCCCAGTATTACCCCTTGTTATTAAGATTTAGCAGACATTTTTTACAAACAAAAGGCAATTACTCTCCCTCCACATAGACCCTATGATTGCCAAATCAATCTTCTTCCAGGGGCTCGTATTCCCTGCAGCAGAATATACAACTTGACAGAGAAAGAAAACCTCCACCTTAAATAATATCTTGATGAAATGCTTCGCATTGGGTTTATTAGACCATTCCGTTCACCAGCCTCTTCTCTGCTGTTTTTGATACCAAAACGGGGTAGTGAATTACATACATGTACGAATTATAGAGCCCTTAACGATTGTAAAAACACCAGTGCCCATTACCCTTATTTCCCATGCTGTTAGACCAAATTAGGAATGCTAAGGTGTTTAGTAAATTGGACTTAACGGGTGCAAATAATTTGGTACATGTCAGAGAGTGAGACAATTGGAAGACAGCTTTACACACAAAGTACGGCCTATATGAGTATTAAGTCATGCCCTTTGGGTTGTGCAACGGAACTGCTGCATTCCAACATGTCATTAATGAGGTTCTGAGAGAGTTTTGGAAGTTTGTGCTGTGGCTTACATTGACAATATCTTAGTATACTCCTCTATGTCAGATCTATGTCAGATCATGAGAAACGTGTAAGAGAAATCCTACAACAATTATGGGACAATAAATTGTTTGTGAAATTAGAGAAGCGTGAATTTAATGTCACCAGCTCTCCTTTCTGGGATATCTTCTGTCTGCACAAGGCATTAGTATGGATCCCCAAAAGGTTTCAGCTACCATTCAATGGAAGACCCCGAAATAAGTGAAGGAAGTACAAAGCTTTTTGGGATTCACCAATTTCTGTCAGCATTTTATAGACCAGTGTCATCATATCTTTAGTGTTTTAAGTTAATAAAAACCATCACAATAACATACACATAACAAATTCACTGAAATGTCTTCCAATGTTTTCCAATATATGCAGTACATATTTTTTTAAATATTTTGGAGATGAGCTCTAAAACCAAAATAAAAAACCCAAGGCTGAAATATATTAGACATTGATCATTAAAAACCAAAGTGCCAAGGTACTGCTAAATTTGATCAAGGAACCCCGTTTTAGGCAGTACCCGAACTTATTTTAAGATATTCTGTATGATGTGGAAGAAATTTCAGCAGCTTACAATGGATCCGAGGGTCCAAAGGATCAAGGCTCTTCATTATAGCCGACCAACAAGTTCAAATTATGTGTTTATTGAAGATGGAATTCAGCAATAAAATATGGGATTCTTTTAACGCCGGGTATATGCAGACCAGATGTATGATATCTTCCTTTAAGGCACCACATAGTCTGCATGATGTTGGGCCTTGACACTTCCATGCAGGTTGATCAGGTCGGGATGGCAAGGCCCCTAGCCGTAGTGTTAATAACTGGCGCTTAAGATATGCTGGACATGTCGTGCCAAGGTAAGCTGCTGGCTTTAAACTATTGTAATTGTGTATTACCATCCAAGCAAGCAACCGCTTTGCAAATGTATACTTAGCATCAATTGAAGAGTGCAATTTAGCAATTCTGTCAATGGCACAGCAAACAGGGGGATTCTGTAGATTTAAACCCCATAAGTCAGATGTATTTGATTCTTGCAAGGAAGACCGCAAATATTTACTGTACATTGAGTTCGGGTCGTTGTCGACTGAATGCCATAAGGCGCTGACCAGTGGGCAAGATTGAGTGATCAGTTTTTTGTAACAAGTTTTAATGGTGAGGTATTTTCTCCCTAGAAACTACTGTATAAGGCCAAATTCTAGGCTGACTTGCGCAGGGGATGCACTCTGAAAAAGCCCCAAAGCTCGCTGATAGGTTTTGATTTGTATGTGGTCCAAAACTAGGGCATCTTCACCATGCATTACGGTTGGAAGAAATTTTGCGGCAATAAAAGCTAGTAATGGTTTATATGAAGGGCTATCCAACTTCTTTGCAAGTGCGCAAAAGGGGTGAATCAATGCTTTACTTTTCTTCACCATACATTGTTTATGCACTGGAAAGTTCAATTTATTGTCTACATAAATACCCAGGTATTTATAGTTGCTGACTTTTTCTAGTGTTACGTCTCCTGGATTGACGTTGAGAGAAGGTCCAAATTTATCCACATGGACAATGTTTTCGTCTTGGTGGTATTTACTGCTAATTTATTGACCAGTGCGAAATTCAGCTAGTTTTTATGCGATCTTTGTAATTTCACTCAGATAAAACAATAGAATCTGCATATGGAACATGAGTCAGAGTTCGTGGTCCTAGTTTCGGTGGATGTGAGTTTACCTCATCAAGCCTAGGCGACAGGTCAACCATGAAAAGAATAAATAGGTGTGGAGCGAGACACACCCTTGTTTAAGACTGATGCTTGTGGATATTTTCCTAGATAGCCTCGTCCCGTTCACCAGTTTGATTTGAGCCCAGGTGTTTGTCTACAATTGCCTAATGGCTTGCAGAGTTTTATCATGGAGGCCCTGCCACTTTAGCTTTTCCCATAGGAGTGCTCTGTCCACCCAATCAAAGGCACCCTTAAGTTCTATAAAACATAGATGCAATTTTTTCTTTGAGCACTTGCACTTGTCAGCAACAATTGTTAGTGCTAATGTATTAATGATGGTTCCAAAACCTTCCCAAAAGCCTGTCTGGTTAAAAGGAACCAAATTAATGGTATTGGACCACTCTACACAGTTCTCAAGGATTAATGAGGCATAATACTTGGCTTCAGAGTCAATTAGTGCGATAAGTTTATAGTTATGTTTTTTTACTGCTTTTTCAGATTTTTATGCTCTCCCATGTATAGGTTGTTACGGCGAATTTCATAACCTTCCTCATTTCTTTCATTATTTTCTTAAATTTCAAGATTTGCCCGTCAGACTCTCCGGTCGCCCATTCATTCGTCCCACTGGGCATGAGTGCTGAGCCCTGCGTTAGCAGTCTTGTTGAAAACGAGGTCCTGGATTGTATTAAAGTAACATGTGAGACTATACTAGACTCCAGTATTGCTTTCGCCTTGGCAGCCAGTTTCAGCAAAGAATGGCGTGTCCAGTTTAAACGCTTCAGATTCACTGTTTCAAGATTTCCAAGACACACTGGTACTAACAAGTGCCTTGCTGCGTTAAAATCCAGTTCTAGATGCTGATAAGAGTGATCACTTTGTACAGTGCTTTTGATTTCAAAATTCTTTAACTGATTCACTAGTGGCAGGGTAGTGGCAGGAATCCCCAAGGTGCCTCCTGCGTTATCTGTCAGCATCCCCAGGGATTAGGGTTAAATCATATCTCTGTTCTTGATTAAACCTTCATGTTTCTAAGTAAACATAATGTGCTGTGTTACACAATTGGTTTTATCAATGCTAATTTTACCAATGCTTGTTTGCTAATGTGAGCAGGTGTAGACGTGCTTCTAATTGGGTGTGGTGACTCATCCACATGTGGAAACTCAACTGCTTTCCTGATTGACTATAAATAGCAGAGTGAAGCATGCCTCCCCTTTCATTTTGGGACACCTGCCAGGGTTTCTGTGTCCATCAGGAAGTGCCGAGAGGTGTTCCAGGAGGTCGGGGAGCATACCATCGCCCCTGCAGACATCCTGCTTTTCAGGTGAGTGTCCCCGTCTCGACATAAAGTCAAGCCGCAACATACAGGGCTGCCTGGGCGACGGATTCCTCAATGGGTACTTTCAATGGTTTAGCACAGGGTTTACTAGCTGATTAGGATGCTCCATCTTTATTAGATTTAACTAGAGCCCTAGCAGGATTACAGAAGGAAGTTCTTTCCTTAAAGCAAGAGAACCCAGAGTTGCACACTAAACTACAGCGGTATAAACCACAAGACACCACCTGGGGAGGAGTCAAACTAAAACAAAGATCTCCAGTACTACAGGCCCCTCGGTTTCACCTGTCTAATCATGTTCCTAGACCCTATTCAGGCCCAACGACTTCCACCACATAACCCATGCAGGTAATGGTCACAACACCAACCCCTGTATCCTTAGCTCCTCCAGAAAGGTTTTTTGGAGATAGTGGCAAGTTCAATATTTGTCTTAACCAGTGCCAGCTACAGTTTTTGTGCCGGGCAGCTGCATTCCCCAATGATGCTGCAAAGGTAGCTTTTATTATCTCTTATTTGGGAGGCAATGCAGCTAATTGGTCTATTCTGTCGGTGGAGCGTAATGACCCTATACTGTATGATTTCATACGGTTCAAGGAAGCCTTGCGGAAACTGTTCGCCAAACACCTCTTCGTGCAAGCCAGTGAGAATGAGTTTCTGAATTTGCGCCAGGGAAACAAGGATCTATTGTCCTATATCACATCTTTCAATCGGTTGGTGGCAGAGACTGAGTGGCCCGAGGAGAAGAGGACCTCCCTCTTCTATTGTGGCCTTCGGGACGATCTCAAGGATGCTCTAGCCCAAATTGTGGAACCTCCTACAAAGTGTTCTGAGTTCATTGACCTGCTGGCACGATTGGATCACCGATTGAGTGAATGTAAGAGAGAAAACTTTCGGGGTGACACACGCTTAGTGGTGCTCAAAAGTGAGAAAAGGAGTCCACCATTCCCACTCATGATACACCTGAGCCCATGCATATTGGCAGTGTGTGGCCCACTATCTAAGGAAGAGAAAAGACGTAGGAAAAAATTGAAACTGTGTTTATACTGCGGTAAGGCAGGGCATTTTGCTCGGGAATGTCCTAACAAGCCTACTGCTCCAAAGAAAGCCTGAATTCTCTTTTCCTGACCAGGCAGAAAACAACCTGACTCGATAACTTCTGTGACCATTTTATCAAGCGCTTCTTTCAATATGGCTTCACATCTTCTGGCTAATACCACCAGTCCAGTACCTCGACATCTAACTCTTATTGTGACCTTAGTGTTGTCCCTTCAGGTTCGTAAGGTCACTCCCATATCGCTTGACTCTGAGGCTACCGGAAACTTTTTAGACTTGGGTTTGGCTAAAACCCTAAATATTACGACTGTCAGAAAAGATGTCCCTGAATCAGTCAGAGCCGTGGAATGGCTCAGAATTGTCCACCGGGCTTATCGTTTATCACACAACACCCTTGTCCATGCTTTGTGCAAACAACCATACAGAACAAATTCAGTTTGACCTCATAGATATCACAGTATTTGGAGTTATTTTGGGGATACCCTGGCTTCAGTTATACAATCCCAAAGTTGACTGGGCAGCAAGGACAGTGACATTAGACTCTAAACATTGCTGGCACTCCTGTTACCAAGACAAACTATTACTAGTGACACCCTTGCATTGTGGGTCTACACATAGTACGGCTATCAAGCCGGACAACAAACTGGCCGCTACTGCACCGTATAAAGACTTCCATGATGTCTTTAGTAAACAGAAGGCCACCCAGCTGCCGCCACATAGGTCATACGATTGTCGTATAGACTTGATTCCAGGGGCAACGCTATCATGTAGTAGGGTGTATGCTCTTTCTGAGCCTGAGAATCGATACCTGCGAGACTACCTGAATGATCTATTGGCTAAGGGTTTCATTTGTCATTCAACGTCACCAGCATTGTCGTTTTTGTTCTTCGTGCCCAAGAAGAATCGCGAGCTGCGCGCCTGTATAGATTACTGCGCAGTGAACAAAGTGACCATAAAAAACTCGGTATCCACTTCCGTTGATCCCGGTACTTTTAGATCAGGTACATCAGTCGACCATCTATACTAACCTCGACTCCCGGGGCGCCTATCACTTGATCCAAGTGATGAAGGGGGATGAGTGGAAGACAGCGTTCCAAACTAAATTCGGACTCTTCAAGTACACAGTGATGCCCTTCGGGTTGTGTAACGCTCCTGCAGCGTTTACATTTTTCATCAATGAAGTGCTGCAGGAGTTTCTGGATATCTGTGTAGTGGTATACATAAATGACATTTTGATCTATCAATCTTCCACTGAGGAACATATAGGGCATGTAAGAGCGGTTTTACAACGGCTTCGTGAGCATCATCTCTTCGCCAAGCTAGAAAAATTTGTTTTTCACGCTACAACTGTAGAATTCCTGGGATATGTGATCACTCCCAATAGAATTTCCGTGGATAGGTCCAAGGAACAGGCCATCCTGGATTGGGTAGCCCCAAAATCCATCAAAGAAGTGCAACAGTTTTTGGGCTTCGCAAATTTTTAGTGGAGATTTATACCCCACTTTTCTACTGTGGTATCTCCCATAACTCGTCTCCTACGAAAGGGGGTTAAGATCCTCTGGGATGCAGAAGCTGAGAAAGCCTTCCAACATCTTAAAAACACACTCACTGAAGCACTCATTCTCCATATCCCGACCCGGCTCAGCCATTTTTCATAGAAGCAGATGCTTCCCAAATGGCAGTGGGTGGTGTCTTGTCCCAACGAGATCCTGAGTTTGGGCATTTCCATCCAATAGCTTACTTCGCAAAGAAATTGCTACCCACGCAGCAAAATTAGATGGTGGCAGAACGGGAACTTCTGGCCATCAAGCTTGCCTTCCAGGAATGGCGTCACCACCTACTAGGAGCTAGACACACTGTAACTATTTGCACAGATCACCGTAATTTACATTTTTTTCAAGTGACCAAGGCCCTGACACCTCGTCAATTATGTTGACTTCTATTCTTTAATGAGTTTGACTTCGTAATCACCTATAGGCCTGGTACTACACAACAAAAGGCAGACACGTTGTCTAGGATGGGTTTTTCCTCCGATGTTGGGCTAGAACAGGTCAGAAGCATTATACCCACAGAAAAAAACTTGGCTGTGTGCACTTCCCAAGAGTTCCTTGAGAAAATACGGGTAGCCCAACACAGGGTTCCCTGTTCAACTGATGTGTATGAAAAAGAGGGTTTACTATACCATGCTTATCTGATGTACGTCCCTACCAAAGAATTACGGGACACAGTGTTACATTGGGGACATGATTCTGTCCTCGCAGGTCACACAGGTGATAAAAAGATGTTAGATCTCTGTCAAAGATGGTTTTGGTGGCCCACACTTGTGCAGGATGTCAGAAGCTACGTCCAGACTTGTTCCACCTGTGTTCGGCTAAAACCCCACATACTCCAGCCACAGGATTGTTACTTCCCATGCGAATTCCAGTGGCCCCATGGCATACAATAAGTATGGATTTTATTTCTGATCTCCCAGCTTCCAATTGACACACTGTCATATGGGATAAGGCTTTACCTCTTGTTGAATTTGTATATAACAATAGTGTCCACATGGCTACAGGAGAATACCCATTTTACTGTTTGTTTGGTCTGCACCCAAGAATGTTACCTATAACTGGGTCCCAAACATCCACAAGAGTCCCATCAGCACAGAAACACCATAGAGAGTTACAGGAGATTCAAAAAGAAGTACAACACCATCTACCAAGCTCAAGTAATCAACACACATCAGATTGCTTTCAAATAATATCCCTGGTATCTAGTGTGTTTTCTGCCCAGTACCCTCGGCAGATCGGGGTACATCATGCAATCCTCCTCCTGGGAGGGGGCAGAAGGACTGCTTGGCCTGTTTTATGGTGGGGACAAAGACCAATGCTGAAGCAGAGCACACCCACCTCTTCTTCTTTTTTAATTATATTTTATCTGGTATCTAGTGGGCTTTCTGCCCACAGGGGAGGAAGATTGGTGTGTAAAAAATCCCAATTAGATCTGCCTGGGGGTGGAGGAGGTGGCGGGAGGGCGCAGAAAGACTATTGGGATTGTCTGGGCCTGGGCAGGCCACTGCCACATCTTTTTTTTTTCTTTCTTTTTTTACTATTTGTTCCTTATGCTTTCTGCCTTGGGAGAGGGATAGAAAGACTTTTGTGCCTATTTTGGGGTGTGGCTATGACCCCAAATCTTTTTTTGATGTGTTTTTTCTATGCAATCTAGTTGACTGTCTACTTGGGTAAACCCCCAATCATCCCCTGGGGGGAGTGGTGGGGGTGTTAAAAGGTTTGTGGCAGTTGTGGCATGGGGAAATTAACTTATGCTAGGATAGGCTGCTCCACTCAACCTCTTCTTTTTAATTGTGTCTGTTTCTCTGGTGTCTAGAGGACTTTCTACCTGTGGGGGTGCAGATTACAGTAGACCCGCAATCATCCTGCTGAGTGTGAGGGGGCAGGAAGTCTCTTTATTGTTTGGGAAAGACCTTTTGCCCTTGCCCAGGGGTGTTGCCCCCAAACAAAATCCCTGGTGTTTAGGGGGCTTTCTACCCCTTACAAAATGTATTGCCTTGTGTCTAGTGGTAATCAGGTTCCTGGGGCAATCCCCAAGCAGGGATCTACTCAGGAGAGGTACAGCTGGAAATTACACAGTGTTGCTGTCTGTGCTCTGGGGGCAGTGTTATTTCGCCTGAGCAATGATTAAGGTGAAACCAGTCAGGGCCAAATGGCGCTGACAGGTTTAACTTTTTTTAGTCACTGAGGTGATTGAAAAATAAATAATCCAAGGTTGCGGAGGAAACATTTCCCCGCAAGGCCAAGATTATTTTTTAATAACAAAATCCTTCTCGTACATACAGTGCTTAATTTGTGCTTGTTATTTCCGGTGCTGATCACCAGCACTTATTTTTGAGGGCCAGTGCTTATTCCTCTGCCTCAGGCATTTGCTGCAAGCAAAAGACACATTTGGGAAAGACGGAGGAAGAGAAAAACGAAAAAGCATCACAATGGGAGAAAGCAGAAAGCTGCATGAGTGAGCTGAAGGGGCAGAGAGTGGCTGTAAATGGACTGAAGAGGTCCGAGATGGCTTCTGGATTGCGCTGCCTCTGTATTCTGTGTTCCCACATTTAATTGCAGCAGCCGCATGTTTAAGAGAAGGGCTTTGGGCACCAACACGTTTTCATTTACAAATTAAGCATTGCGTACATGTCGTTTTTTTTTTTTACTTGCTAAACTTTTCACCCTAAGCGTACTATGCATTAGAAGGACTAAAAAACAGGGTTATGAAAGGTTGTTGTGATCACCCGTTTTTACCTTAGTGACTGTTTTAAGATTAATTGGCTATTTTTATATTGAACATGTACATGAAAATCAGCACATTTACAAAATGATTGTAATTTCTAAATTGTATTTTCCAATTCAATACATATATTTTGAAAGTGCTCTGGGACACTGTGCATGGGTGTGTCACATGCCTGTATATCCCGTTGGGTGGTGGGGTCCTAAACTTTTCGCTTATGACCCAGGACCTAGAATCTAAGATATTCCTAGTAACTATGTATATTACCTTCCCTGTTTTAATATTTCTTGTGTTATGTGAGAATATTGTTTTGCAATATGCTTCAAGTATTGTTTCCCAAAACGTGCTTTATCAAATCCTCTGATGTTCTTGTACTCTAGTCTAGGCCATCATTTTGCTACTGTATTGTAGACCTGTTTGCAATGAACATCAGACCTAACGGTCAGCGTATGTATGAATAATTCTCAAAATAGTGCCATGCCGATAACGCGTGTTTTCCAAACCACCACACCAGATGACTGCTTGTAGATTCTCACAGTTTTTCTTTGTGAGACTAATATAAAAAATATTGTTTTGGCTGGCAGTAGCAGAGCACAGCGATTCTATAGGGAGCTAATCCTATTCCAAAGAACATTAATGCTTATAAATAACCATCCCATAGCTTTTACAGAGTGCAAACAGGGGCTGTAACTAAGGCATGTGGGAAAGAGCTACCTTTCTCTCAAAACAGAATGAGACATCAGTTTAGCAAGGCTATAGTTGCATGTAATGTATTTTTGTAATTTTCTACTTTGTTCACATTTGTATATGCTAATATCCTAATAATGATAAAAGTAGCTGTAATACCCATATTCTGTGCAAAAATGGCGTACAATAAAGTCCCATAAATCCTGTAATCATCTCGTATGCCCTCCCTGGTTTTGGGAGGGGCAGCTAAAGGAGGGGTCCAACATGGAATTCCCTGCATTATGAGTTGCATGGTCCTGGCAGAGTTCAAACTCGAAACCCAAAATTACCAGCACAGTGCGATAACAACCCACAACAGCCTACCAATACTGTGCAATTAAAACCTGTGGAATAACTGCACACACTCGCTTTACGCATCTCCGTGGAGCGTAATGCTCTCATTAACCATCTACTTTGAGCAGGTGATAAATGATGTAGGGACTTTTCTGTCGGGGTG